>NC_090777.1:26112500-26712500 GCF_040054535.1 Antennarius striatus | reverse complement strand
GATAAGCAAACTCCTCATTCCTGGAGACCATAAAGGGATAAGGATGACCAGCGTCTGATCCATGTCTCCCTGATGTCTGGTGGAGATATTTTATGCCTGTGTTTCGGCTGTATCAAGATTCGTTTTTGGTCACTTGCCTAATGAGGACGTTAAATGTTTTCTAGCTCTCACCTAAAACAATTTCTCAAAGTTTTTATAAAGTTTATATCCCTCAACTACTTTTTTTTTTAACTCAACTTAAAGATTATTTCTTCCCGTTGCATTTTGCGATTATGAAGAGAAGTAGAACACATAAACATGGCACCTTCAATAGTTGCTACAGTTTTGCCTGATCATGCACTATGTGTTTAGAGTATTTCTTACCTGTTTCTTGTTTGAAGTACAGGGTAAAACACTGACATGAGAGACAGAAGCAGGTGGGATAAGGTTCTTGTACGGAGTCCAAACTTACTCAGGTAAGTTACTATATTAAACAGCAGCACTGAAAACAAATGATAAAATATGAGTGTAATTTTTCCGAAGATGAAGTGTAGTGTAGGTGAATGAGTGATCGTAAAAGCTTTTCTCTGATTGCTTTGGCAGCTCTTTATTTGTCATCTACATACATAACATGACTAACGTCTGCCAGATTCCAAGTCAAATCATTTAAAAAAAATAAAATAAATATATATATATATATATATATATATATATATATATATGTATATACACACACACACACACACAAACACACATATATATGAAGAAATCAGTAAGTGCAAAACACTCTTGGGTGTGTATGAACTTTACCATTCTTCAGCAGCTCATGGTGGAGAGGACGTTCTTCAATTGGTTTAGCATCAGTTGATTCAACTTCATTAGATCCATCTATCTTCATCTCCTCTCCATTCTCTTTCTCTGTGGAAGCCCTGGGATTTACACAAGTGTGGTGGTCATAGTTCAGCACGTCTTGGGACATTCTGTATGTCAAACATGGAATAAGATCTAAACACAGAAGGACATGTGAAAGAAAAATGAAGAGCGCAGGTCATATTGGGTTGCATCTTTAGGTAAATTTTTATTCTCTATGATACACTTGACCTACCGTTGTCCTGAAGGAACTTAAAGCCATCTTTGTAGCCGTTATCATATGCTTCAGCCAGACTCTAAAGGGAGAACAATAATTTTTAAAGCCATGTGTGACATGGATTCGGTTGCAGTTATTTCTATAAAAACATTAAATGTATAGACTAGTATGTAATTTCTGTCGTGGGCTCTCTAAATCAAAACCAACCTCTGCAGTCATGGGATAGAGGGCATTGAAGATCCTCAAGCAGTTGGCCATGTTACCCTTCAAGATGACTCCATTCACAGCCATGTCCAACATGCAGGGTTTGTCTGTAGGACAGACGTCTACATCTCCAGAGAACGGACTCACCATCAAAGTGCGATTGCAGGGTACGGGTGGAACTGGCTGCATGGTACGAAAACCCCCGTCTACATAAAACTGAAAATCAAAATCCATTCATTATGATAGAAACCAAATAGGGATGTCAATAGCTGGTGAAATGATGATCAAATACTCACTTCTCCTTTGAAGGATGGAGGCACCAAACCACAGTATCCAGGTACAAAGCAGCTACACAGCAAAGCCTAAAGACAATATGTGAATAAAGCTGAAGATAATAGATCCTGTTATTGCTAATGAAGTGTTAAAACTGTCCTTTTTTTTGGGCGATTTTTAATATTTAAGTTGTTCTTCTGTAGAAACACTCACTTGTAAAACATCATCTTTGGACTGGAAGTCAGACAGGATAAAGAGCTTCCCATCAGTTAGTCGGGTCACCGCCACAGCAAGACGCCCATTGGCCATTTTGTGGGCATCAGGGGGAAGATGTTTTCGTAAAATGAACTCCAACCAGTGGAAAACATTGATTGAGGGGTTAAGTGGTCCAAGAATAACACCTTTCAGCTGTTTGGCAAACTGTAGCATCTCATCCCGAACAGTCACTGAGAATGAGGAGACTTTATCTTAGGAACAACATTTTTTTTGCAACAATGAAAGACATGGGGGGGTGGGGGTCACTCACTGAAGCTGATTTCACAGACGACGGCTGCCGCTACCAGTGAACCAGCAGATGCTCCCAATACGAACGGTGCAGCGCTGAGTATCCAGGGTACATGGTTCAAGAAGCAGTGGGCAACCCCTAGCTGGTAGGTGGCCATGAATCCAGATCCAGAGAAGGAGATGGAAGGAGGACTTTTACGATAATGACAACTGGAACTGGAATCTCCTGCAGTCATTTTCTAACTTTGAAAAATAGAAAGTAATTATTAAATATTATTTAAGTATTAAGTATTATTAAACCGGCTGTAAAAGAGAGAGTACAGCAGGGACAACTGCTCCTGCCTTTAACCCCGGCTGAAAGGAATTATGCAGTGAAGAGTAGTCAACAGTTCAATAATCAGTATTTTTAAACCACTGCCAATTGGGCACACAGCATTATCCATGGTCTGACGTAAAACTTCACATCCTCAATGACTTCTCAGAACCTCACGTCTTTACATGACTTTGTGTTGTTCTTTCAATTCACACTGGCTTCTTTGTAATCTAAATTAATTCTCCCTAGCAAAGCAGAACTAATGAATTGATATGCACACACACACACACACACGCACACACACTCACACACACGCAGTTACATCAAAATGTTTGACATTTAACTTTATGATTCTAATGCAGTTTTCTGTAAAGAAAACTGCTGTTTACAACAAAGGGACAAAAAAGCAATCCTGACTTACCCAACCTTGATAAAATAATTTAAAAAAAAATCATCATTCTGTGCAATGATCTCATTCAGATTTTTACAAGCAAGTTACCATAATACCACAGCAACCCCTACAGGCTGTATGTTGGCTCTGACGTTGGAGATCACTTCTTCTTTCTACATTTTATGAGCTTTTTCATTGGATGATATGGAGATTTTTCTACCAGTCTAGTGTGGTTCTGGTTTTTACAGTAAGTAATTTATTTACTCTATGAAAGGATTTACACAGCGTGATCAATAAATCCCAAAATGATTCACACCAACATTATTTATTGAGCAAATTTAGGAGGTGTCGTTTATGATAAACCGAAACATTACTGTACATTTTTAACCATCTACTACCTACAGTGTTTACAGATTCTCCCTGTCCATATATCTGCTTGTTTGCTTTGACTTTCATACTGCCATTTTTTGCTGCAGTCTAATTGGCTGGTTGAATATTGATGTATTTCCTTTCGCAGTTTTCAGTCCTTTAATATTCATGTTTGTTCCAAAATCAGACTTAACATTGATTGACAGTAAAGTAAAAGGTAATATCACAGTATGAACTATGCTAAAAACACATATAAAATCATCTTTCTTTCTTTTTTTTCTCCTCATATCATGGGTGAATTCTGATGCTAACCACTAAATCAAAGAACATTTTATTTTTCAAAACAAAAAAAATCTATGCATCGACTATTAACACAAGACCACTGTTCCATGGAAAGAGGAATACATCCTTAAAATAAACTGGCATGATATGACATGTGATCCTGCCGGTCAGATTTATTCATTTATTTATTTATAATTTACTTTTTAGAAGGAATAAAAATAAATATCCACTGAATACAGTACAATCATCTGTCACAATTTTTGTTATTGCATAATAAATATTAAACATTAAATATATAATGTTTAATACATAATTTTTCCTATGGCGGAACATCTGGAGAGCTGTGATCAGGGGAAATTTCAAACTGCTTCACACCAAATTCTTGTGAAGGAATAATATCTGGAGAGTTCCTGTCCCAAGGAGTATGTTCTGGGGATTCAGTGGGGTCAGCAACCTGTTTCCTGACATCTTGAGGGAGTTTCAGAAACCTGAATAAGAAGTAGAACAAGAAGAATCAACCTTTATTAGGGGAGGCAGAGAGGAGGCAACAACAATAAGCATGTGTTTCAGCGGGGAAAGAGCAGGAGATGAATGGCGACTGAGAGGAAGACAGACCTGAAGTGGAGTTTCTGTCCCGGCTCCTTTTTAATGATATTCAGCTTGTAGTAGTGCCGCAACGCACGGGACATTTTCTCATAGGTCATGTTGTCTCGGTTCTTTAAAAACAACCAAAAACATAAATACCCAGTGGTCTGCGGGGCACCTTTGACTCTGGTCTCGTCTACAAAGTTTTCATCCACGCTTGACTTGATTTGGGTTGAACCACACAGACCTGCGTTCTCACCTTGTGGTTTCCCCAGAGACGTGCCAGTCCATTGGGGTCGACCACCTTGAACACCAGGCTGTCCCGGTCTTCCCATCGGATGTATTCTTGATAACGGTCATCACACAACAGCTGATACACATAGTCCCAAAGCAGTCTGCACTCTGGTCATGATTAAATCCACAAGAACATGCATGTCGCTAAAGTCTTCACAAACATGAACAAGGACTTTGTTATTATCATTTTCAAACATACCACCATCACATAGCTTTTTTTTCTTTTTCTCATAAGTGCCTTTGAATTTGGTCTGTTCTGTTTTTCTCTTTGTTCATCAGAAGTAAAAATATATGTAAGAACTACCCAAAAGGTTTATTTTTTACTCGCTTGTTCAGAATAAAACCTCTGCTGCACATTCAGGGAAAATCAAATACATCCAAAAAAATTGAGCGTCTAAATGTACAACTTTGGATTATTATGGTCTACCGTAAGAATCCATGCCTGAGTATCCCGCCCCCTGGTGGTTGGAAACGTCTTTATTTTTCCATTTTGAAAATGCGTTTCCAATTTTTAGAATTGTCCATCTTTCTTGGACAACTTAAGAAAATACTATATTTCAACTTTAGAAAAAACAACCTTATAGACTACCTGGGATTCTGCCGTTTGCTTTACACAGTGGGCTGCTTGGCTTCTCACGGCTGGATAGGTTGAGTGGCTCCTGTGTTTGTGGAGGACACCGTTTGGGAGGCTTTACGGTGGAAGCTGCTGGCACACCCAAGAGAGAAAACGAAGTTAAGACACAGACTGCAACAGAGAGGGACGGATAATGAGACATCATGATAAATGATGACATTTGGAGGGATCTAATTCTGATACTGCTGACTGTTGTACCCACCGGAGTGTGACAGTGGAGCAAGGCTTGTAGGAAACATCAAGGGCTGATTTGTGAGAGGTGCTGAGGGTACCGGCTGATTTATCACAGAAGTTTCAACTGCTGGCACTGCAGTTGTGACTGTAAGGGAAACTAGAGCGAAGAAATATGAGGAACTGTGAAACAAAAAGTCTAAACTGAAAGCAAAAGTGATTTTATAGCAGTTGGAACATTTCCACAAAAGAGTAACACCAAGTACAAAACCAAAGCCCTCCTTCAGCGTAAGCGCTTGTATGCAGTGTATCAAACAATGTCAGTGATTTGGACTCTGGAGCTGTATTATAATCGGTTTCCACATAACCATGGCGCACCCACAGCTCCCAGGAAAGTACATTTTTTATGGTAGGTTAAAAAAATATTGTGGGTTACAAGTAGAAAGTAAAGTAATGTACTCATGTACAGTTTTGTTGTGCCTCTACTTGAGTTTTCCAGATAGTGAAATTATTTTCGGCAAATAAAATGCTTTTTGTTTCTCAACATTTTTCCAAAGAGGTCAGCTGCTATTAACAAGGCAAATACACAGTCTGCATATTTGCCTTATTATTTTTGTTTTGCTACATCCCTACATCCTCTATATATCTCTATATTGTTTTCTGAGTTCCCTGAGCGCTACTGACACCCTGTATGTATCAGGATGAAACTAACCGTAACCGATTTAAAGTATAACTGTATCCTATACGTCGCTGACCTTTGTGATCACTGCCTGTAGGAAGCTGGAGCTCTTGATCGCTGTGAGGGGATCTCTCGTGTATCTGGTTGTGGGAACCTGGCAGGGGGGGAGATATATTTGGGGCATTGCAAACAAAACTTCTTCTTTGCTGTTTTACACACTGCAGGATTTCATAGAGAACATCTCCTGTGGAAAGCAGAGAATACGTATGAAAACACAAATGGAAAAAACTCATTAGCTGACGCTGGTTCTGAATAGAGAATAATTTACCGGAGCTGGGGCAGCGACGTCTGAAGTCTTCCTTTGTGAGCAGGCAAAGGGCTCGGCCGTTCATCTCGAAGCGTCTCTTTTCTGGGCAGCGCAGTGAGTACTCCCTCTGGGCCCATCGGAGCCAGTGGGTGACGTCTTCCTTATCCCACAGAGACGGGTTTATTCCTACAGAACACATTAGTTAGAAAGACTTTATTACAGGACATCCAAATATTTTTAAATCAATCCACTAGACTTGTCCAAAGTTCCTTAAAGACGTTTCACCTCTCATTCAGGAGGCTTCTTCAGTTCTTGTGGCATTAATCTCCCCAACTATATATTTGAATAAGCTCACTTGAAAAAGTCTCACGCTGTCACACTGTCACTAACTCCACCCACTACCTGTCAATCAAGTGCCCAACCAATCACGGCGCATCTGCCAGAAGGAATTACGTGACCCATATGGCGTAAGGCATCTGCTACGTTACGAGAAGAAAAAACTACACATGGACTTCCCAGTTAACATCATTTTAGAGTGTCATAACTGTTCTAACAATTTTCATGTTTTTGCGCAGAAAGTCCAAACAGAAGGAACGACACAGAAAACGGAAACAAAATCTGAGTGAAACATAAACTGAAATAGGAAAGGATTGTGTCACAAAAAGAGAAGCATTATTTACCCAGGGCCAATGAGTGCCAAGCACAAAAGGAAAATTGCCAAGAAAGGTGGGGTACACAAAAAGTGTGCTATACATTCAGTGGGTTAAAGCCTATAAGCATTTTACCATTTTAATTTACTATCTACCTTGCTCCATAGACAAGGTAGCTATTTATTCTTTTAATGTTAGGTATGAAGTTTGCTATTATTATTTTATTGTGGAATTTCAATGGGTTCATGCGAGCACATATATACGTGTGTGTGTATAATTGTGGGTAAAATTATTTCATTACAGTATATTCTACAGGAAAGAATATACTGTATATTATAAAGATAAAGAAACAACATAAATGGAGTTTGACTCACGCAATCGTCCAGGTAGATGCCATAAGTCCTCCAGAGAGGAGGGTCTGACCAAAGGAGCCTGACGTGGGGGGGAGTGACGCTCACTGAGAGGAACGTGGGTCTGGTTCTCCTGCGTTATGGACGTAGGAATGTTTGATCTGCATTTTTCCTGCAAAAAATTCCACCCAAACACGCACCCATAGACATGCATATCTCTTAGAGCCAGGAAAGAAAACCTATAAAATAGTTATGTTCTAAATTTGACTGAAGTGAGACATTTTTAATAGCTTTAAAAATATATATTAAAATGTCTTACTTTTAAACAGCATAATGGATTTGGCACTTTTTTTGGCACTTTTTTTTCTTTCTTTACAGATAGCACTGTGATTAAGTTTTCTCTTGAGAACTAACCTTGGTCGAAAGTGACGGGTGAATGTTCTCCATGGAAATATTCCTTATTTCATTTGGTCCAAACAAACAAGGTGAAATTCTCGCAAACGAACAATTCCTCAAAGAAATGAACACGAGTTGCAGATCAAATCACCCCCAAATCAATATGAGTAGAATAACCCTTCGAAAACACGATAAACCCGTTTTTTCATAAGAGATCCTTCCGGGAAATGAAAACGAAAGAAACTAAATCCACGCAAGTAGAAGACGGGGGGGGAGGGGGGGGACAAATCATTTGTTTGCACATTAACAGAGAAGCACGATTATAGAAACGTTGCGTTATAGATCTTTAATATCATCACAAAGGATCAATACGTGACATATAAAATACAAGAATGGAGTTTCGCAAAGTATTTCACAGCCAAGGAGACAGAGGAACGCGTGTGGAGCTCCTCCTCAGTACCGTGCGCGTTACCGTGCGCACGAACGCACGCACGCACACACACACAGGGCAAATCTGGTTATACTAGGGTCATTAGAGAAGAGGCAAGGGATAAATAGCCTTTTGCTGTAGTACATTAACAGAAGACTGTATTTTAATTGTGATATTGCGGAGAAAAAAAAAGTTAATCTACAATTTAAAAAACCTGCCAGAAAAGATTCTTGAGATTTGTCAGATAGAATTATGAGAGTTCAATAAGAACCTGTTCACCGAGGGAGCCAGCAAGTGGACACAAGAGCGTGTTGTTCAAAAATAGCCTCTCTGCCACTACTGCATCAGTTGTAACCTTTAAAATACTTATATTTCTGATTACTTTATTTCACAGCGTTACTGTTATACTGCAAAAACATTACTGTCGCTGTTTGATGATTGACTTGTGCAATTTGTATTTCTTCAATTGGTAATACTACATGTTGTCCACACGGAGGCGGTAGATCCCATCGATAGAAATCTTTTCCTTTAGGCTTTTCCCTTCAGGGGTCGCCACAGCGAATCAGTTGCCTCCATCTAACCCTGTCTTCTGCATCCTCTTCTCTCACACCAACTACCTTCATGTCCTCTTTCACTACATCCATAAACCTCCTCTTTGGTCTTCCTCTAGACCTCCTGCGTGGCAGTTCAGAACTCAGCATCCTTCTACCAATATATTCACTATCTCTCCTCTGGACATGTCCAAACCATCTCAGTCTGGCCTCTCTGACTTTATCTCCAAAACCTCTAACATGTGCTGTCCCTCTGATGTACTCATTCCTGATCCTATCCATCCTGGTCACTCCCAGAGAGAACCTAAGCATCTTCATCTCTGCTACCTCCAGCTCTGTCTCCTGTCTTTTCCTCAGTGACACTGTCTCTAGACCAAAAACATCGCTGGTCTCACCACAGTTTTGTACACCTTTCCTTTCATTTTAGCTGAAAGTCTTCTATCACACATCACACCTGACACTTTCCTCCACCCGTTCCATCCTGCCTGGACACGCTTCTTCACCTCTTTTCCACACTCTCCATTGCTCTGGACTGATGACCCTAAGTACTTAAAATCCTCCACCTTCTTGATCTCTTCTCCCTGTAACCTCACTCTTCCACTTGGGTCCCTCTCATCACACACATGTACTCTGTCTAACTGCGGCTAACCGTCATTCCTCTCCTTTCCAGGACAGACCTCCACCTCTCTGGCTTCTCCTCACTACAGATCACAATGTCTGTAGTGAGAGCAGGGAATGATAGAAATCTGTTGTGCAAATTGATTCATTCAAAAACGACAGACGGGATGCAGTGATTAAAAGGTGGATGGCTGTAGTAACGGAATACTAGAGGCTGTTTTAAATCAATCATTTTATTTCACGTATGTTATTGAATACTTTGACACCTTCTTGTTTGGTATGGTAGTGCTGTGTCACCGTTCTTGGAGTTGGCAGAATATAAGAGGAGTGATGTTTGTGACTAATGAATGTGCTTTGTCAGTTAAATGACAGCTTGTAAAAACTTGTTCAGTTCGAACCAAGCTTGACTCATGATGATGACAAACACATTTATTGAGAATGCTGGACTGGGCAAAGACAAAAAGAGGAGTTACATGCAGAGACACTTTTAAAGTTTCAGAGGCAACAGTCTTGTTGTGTCTTGTTCTCTCTTCTTTTGGTCTCAGAATTTGATTTTATCCCATTGAGAAAAATGTATTAAAATAGGTCGAATTTGTGTAAGTAAGCACAATGGTTTTGTAAGTGGGGCTGTCTTTAGATTTTTCTGAGTAAGGCTCACAGATATTTTTGGTGGGCACAACACAACAATCTATTTTTGTCATTTTTATTATTATTCCATGATGAGCTGGTGTCTCGTCCGGGGTGTACCCCACCTCTCACCTGTAGTCAGAAACAAACGTATCAGGAACAAAACTCATTTGTGAGAAGACTATATGAGATTTTTCCAGTAAATCACAACAGGAAGACTATCACCCCAGGGTAAAATTGTGCTTTTATGTCATTGAGCTATTTGCCATGCTTCCAAAAACCAGTTTGTGTTTACATTAATTGACAGAACATAACATATAGATACAGTTCTTTCGTCTCTCTGTCATGTCGACACTTGTATATTTCTCCAAGCTGTCAATCCCTGATAAAATTAGATGATCATTTAAATTTCATGTTAAGTTCATGTAAATCAAACAAGTTGTTATTTCTTTAAATGCCGCCCAACATTATTTTAAAAATTACACACAGTTATACAAAGGGTTGTCTTGACCCACCAGTTTTGTTGTTTCAACTTAATAATCTTACGAGTTCTCTTCACAGACATATTTGTGCGCTCCACACTATAGATGACTGATTGGATATATGCAATTTCCTCCGGGATTAATAAAGTATCTATCTATCTATATCTATCTATCTATTAGATTCTCGTTCATCCAGTTCATCCTACTTTTTAAGGTTGAACTGAGGCAAGAAGATTTTTCAATTCTACTTCACTGGTGAGGAAGTATATAAATTATTATTATTATTATTATTATTATTATTATTATTATTATTATTATTATTATTATTATTATTATTATTATTATTATTATTATTATTATTATTATTATTATTATTATTATTATTATTATTAGACATGATCCTGTGTTTTTTAAGAGAATATTTCATCATAACATGTAATTATATGACGACAACTTTGGTTGGGGTTAGTTTTCAGAAGCAGAACTGTGACAGCTCATGGAGCAGATATATTTCTGTTTTATTTACAAAGTTTGGATCGTTAGATCATTTCATGATTACACTTACGCAAGAACATTTTGCAATCAGTGCGTTTCAGTTTGATGACCGGGTTCAGTGAATTTATTCATGTACTGATATTGTCACACCTCTTGGCAAATTCCTACCCCCTTTCACTTCAGTCAGTTCATTTCCTACACCTGCCTTGCCTTCACTCACCTGCAGCCACTCCCTAATCCGCTGCTACCCCTCATAGATCCTGCTCAGTCCCCTGTCCTCTGTCAGATTGTTGTGTTCGCCCTGACTCTCCAGCCTGTGTATCCTGCCTGACATTTGACCCTGCTTTGACTCTTCCTGCTCCTCAGGCCCTGCCTTTTTTTCTAGCCCCTTGGAGGATCTGTGTGCTTGGATTCATCACTCTGGTTGCCTGACCCTGCCTGATTCCTGCATTCTGCCTGTTCGTCAGATTCGTCTGCCTGTTGGATTGATTAACTCGGTACCAGAACCCTGCCTGCCATATCAAAACTTTTGACCCGCCTGCTTGTCTGTTGTGCTTTTGGGTTCTCCACCAGTCTTGTTGGAGCTGTGACAGATATGTAAAATTTCTTGTGGTTTACTCTATAAAGTACTCAAGCATTTTAAATTTTCTGTATATTTGAGGTGCTTTATTTCTGTTGTGACTGTTTCTTCTATATATTTGGTTGGATGTTGTGGCTTTCCAGTCTGGTTAATTTTTCTGATAAGACATGCCACCTTATTTGGTACAGATTAGTTACTGTGTATATATATTTTTATATTTCTCTGGCATTTAGCTATTATTATTCTATTGTAAATATGCAGCAACATTTTTCACAATATATTTTTTTGTGTATGTTTTGTCTGCCTCTTGTTTAGGTGGAGCTCGTGTCTTCACCCTCAGATTTGTTCATCTATTACTCCATATATGTGGATGTGGTGCCATTCTTTTCTTGCATTGTCCTCTGCAACACCTGGACCTAGTTTATTTTCCAATTCTAATGTGAAATCAGTTGTAGCCGTGAGCGCAAATGTGCCTGTAACAAATATTGTTTTGTTCGACCTAATTTTGCAGAAGCTCCATGTTTTCGGGTAGATCTGGGGGGCAGTGGCTCAGTTGGTAGAGCGGGTCGTCCAATGGTGGCAGGATTGGCGGTTCAATTCACTGCCGAGGCGCCCTTGAGCAGGGCGCCAACCCTTTTATAAGTTGCTCATTAGGGTGCACCACTAAGGAGCTGCTTGCCCCCCCATACACACACACAGCATGCCTATACAGGCCCCGTGTGTCTGTGTGTTACAGGCCTGTACACACTATATATACTGTACATGACACTTTATTAATCCCCATAATTTCCCTATGGAGATTAATAAAGTAGATACATTTATATTTACACAGATTAGGCACTGAGTTGACAGATTTGTTACTGGTACAGCTCAAGCTTTTGTGAGGGCAAGGAATTCATCAATTTCTGATCAGATTTTGTTTGGTTGTTTTGATCATCAGAGGGATACGTATATGAAGGGGATGAAATAAGGTCTGACCATGTGGAAGCAGGCTATAAATCTATTTTTTTTAAAAAGTAGAAAATATTGAATGAAAATGATTTAATGGTACCTGCATTGAAATACTTTTATCTTTTCTGTCATCTACTTCAGTGATGTTGGCTAAAGAAATCGGGAAACATCTAAGCTGTCCCAGACAATCAGTGACAGGATGGATGGTCAGTATTTGGCTCAGAGCTCATAATCGGAACCTTGAGGCAAGTGCTGTGCAGCTGGTAGGGGTCCAACCTGATGATACAGTGCTGGAGGTGGGTCATGGCCCAGGACTGGGTCTGCAATCTGCAGCCAAACTGCTCACAGGTCCTACAGGCCACATCATAGGGGTGGATTACTCCGAGTATATGCACCAGGTGAAGTATGAAAAATAGCCGAATTAAGTATTTGAGCAAGGTCTTTTTGAGCCTTTTGAAGATAAAGAAGGATGCACCTACCCTGTTTGGTTACCTTTGCTTCAGTTAATTTGTACAGGGAGACTTGCAGGTCTTTACCTAAAACCCTCCTTGAGGTCTTCACTCAAAGAGGGCTGAGAATGAGGGTGGGAGCTTCAGTAAAGAGCTGCAAGTGCTGCTTTCAGTTACTGTTGATTTTCATTCCCCCAAGATGACAAGAAAGCAACTGAAGAATCTTGTGGTCAGTGGAAAACTGACCCTGCATCTTTGTGATGTAGCAGCAATGCCTCTGGCTGACCACACAGTGGATAAGGTGTTCCACTGTAACTCCTACTACTACTGGCTAGACCTGAAGAAGGCAGCCACAGAAATTCATCGAGTAATGAAACCGGGTAGGACAAGACCAGGTGACAGAAAGTTAATGTTCATGTAATATTCTTGTTTTGTATCAGCAACAATGTTCTTTTTCTTTGTCTCAAACACATCCAGGAGGCCTTATGGTGACAACGCTCTACGGGTTTCATGTGGCAAAAGTTGCATCAAAGGTTTTGCCGGGGGACAATTGGCGTCCAGAAAAATACATGGCAGCTTTGAGTGACTCCAGCTTCACTAACATCAGAATGGAAGACAAGAAGCATGGAGACAAGCCTTTTCAGGCCATCTACGCCAATGCATGAAATTGAAGTCAATCAGGAGGCGAGGGATTGTGTTATCTCTCTAATTATAGAAAACAAACCAAAATAAAGTGAAATGTATTACACATTATCAGTTATGTTTGACTTTTTTTGCATGCTGTTACTGCCATTGGTCCATATATAACATTGTAACATATAACTTATGAATTGTAGTTGAAAAATAGCCAGTGATGCATGATGTACAGTGAGAATTTCCTCTCAATATAAAAATCAATGCTGGGAAAATTTAGCAGTTGCACTTAATCCCTTATCCAAATATTAGCTCTCATATAGATTTGGTTGTAATTAATATTTTACCAAGATTATCTATTTCACTCAATGCCAATAGAGAAACCTAAATTTGATCTTTTGAGGGTGTCGTTTGTGCTTGAATTAATTCTGTGAAAGGGTTTTGGAAGCTGCAGCCATTGTTCTGCATTATCCCATTCTTGTTCACAATAAATGCAGGGTGAACTCTTGTTCTAAGTTGATAACAACCAAGCCACCTCAGCACCTTCAGAATGACATAGAGATTTTGTACAAGTGCCTTAGTAAAATGGCCGAAAAAAACAATAAGACTCTCTTTCCCTGGTAGATATAGATTTAGTACACTGGGATCTGTGTTCTCTCTGGGCGCTCTGGCTTCCTCCCATATCCCTAAAGCATACAAAATCTGTATAATTTAGATAGGTCCCGCTGATATCCCCACCTATATATTTGAATAAGCTCATTTGAAAACCTCACGCTGTCACGCTTCCGGTGAGTATCCGGAAGTTCGGGCCGCTAGTCGAGTTAGCTCCGGTCTTCACATTTGTCCACGTCTCTCACTTACGGAGTCGTTTTTGCATCGTCAAACATAGCAATTCATATTCTTTGTGTGACGGACCTTGCGTTGTCGTGTGGGGAACCCCAATGCTTTATTCACAGGGACCGCACTGTAGACCATTTCAGGTACACATCTGTGAAACCTAATAAGATATAATCACAAAACAAAAACAACATTTTCAGGAAGCTAGAGGCACAAAAATGTGTAGGTCAGGATAAAATGTTGAATTCAGGGGTGTCGCAGGATGTTGCAGTCTCTGACTCCCTTGTTTTACTTGGAATGGCTTGTCTTAGGTTTCATTGTACAATAATGCCATGGTGAAGCAGTGTTTGCTGTCAGTTACTAGATTAAAGGTTGTGTCTTTGATGTCTAACTCCTCACTCAGGTAAAAAGAGGAGTAATGAACACGTGCAGTCACAACCACCTCTCTGCTTGATTGATTGAGAACTAAATCCACAGTAAAGAATTAACTTCTCTAAAATCTATGGCCAGACGTCGCTTCAGGAGACGAGTCAAACCCAGAAACTCCAGTAAGTCTGCAACTTCCAGCTTCTTGATGGACTGGATTCTGTTGATGTATGGAGGAACTCTTGTAATCTGACATCTCAATCCTTATTCAGACATTTTCTTTTAAATTTGTTGTGTACTTGTTTTTAGCCTAGAACCTAAAAATATGAGTGACAGGGTTTTAGAGCTGCAGGAGGCCAGCAGGTGTCTGCATTAACTCTTTAATCTCTTTAAAGATGATCAAGAGCAGACCTCATCACTGATTAAGTGCTACAACAAACGTGAGGAGAAGACGAGTGGATATGCTGCAAGAAGGAGGTATTGCCCCCGTGCAAATGTGCAGCCCTCTGTCCCACAAAGACAAGAGAGAGGCTCGTCTTCTTACAGGGTGGTCTGCAGGAAGCGTCCGAGCACTGCTGGTCTGGACACATCAGCTTCTAAGATTAAGCACCAACAATATGCTGCTAAACAGAAGAACTGCTCTCCTGCAAATTTGCAGCCTTTTGTCCCTCAAAGGCCAGAGGGATCCTCGTCTTCTGGCCCGGTGGTCTGCAGGAAGCGTCCCAGCCCAGCCGGTCTGGATACATCAGCTTCTAAGATTAAGCGCCAGCAATATTCTACTGAGCAAAAAGGCTGTCCTCCTGCAAATATGCAGCACTCCGTCCCACGAAGACCAGAAGGGCCCCCTTCTTCTTCCACAGTGGCGTCTAGGAAGCGTCGGAGCCCTGCTGGTCTGGACACATCAGCTTCTAAGATTAAGCGCCAGTACACTGCTGAACAAAAGGACTTCCCCCCAGCAATCGTGCAGCATGCCATCCCTCGAAGGTCAGAGAGACCTGCGTCTAAGGTGGTCTCCAGGAAGCGTCGGCGCCCTGCTGGTCTGGACACATCAGCCTCTAAGCGCCAGCAATATGCTGCTAAAAAAAAGCACTACCGTCCTGCAAGTGTGCAGCACTCCATCCCTCGAAGGCCAGAGGGACCCCCTTCTTCTTGCACGGCGGTCTCCAGGAAGCGTCCCAGCCCTGCTGATCTGGATCCATCAACATCTAGGTTTAAGCGTCAGCACCTGAGCGATGGTGATGGTATGGGTCAGTTTGATGGTCTGTCTCTGAGGAGGCCTGATAGACCCATCAGTCAACAGCACCCAGTGTGGTTTGACAGACTAAGGACTGGACCAAGATACTTTGAATATTTTAACAAGACTCCTGGTCCTGGCTCTGGACTAACGGGTTTCCAGCAGCATCGCCCTCCAAACCAGATAGGTCCCATAGGGTTTGAAGATTCTGGTCCAATTCACTACAACAAGCCGATTGCGATGGCCCCAGCCATCTATGAAAAACCCATACCCCCTCAGCAGAATTTTCACATGGCCCATCAGCCTTTCCGAGAGCCCATGAACCCTGAGGTCTCTGCCGTACCAATGACATTCCCGGATCAGCCAACACTGCAGCAGACACCAAACTCGCAGCCAGCACCTCCCTTCAGCCAACAGGGTCCCACCCATTCCTATCACCCTGCTGTCCCCGCTGTTGGCATGCAGCAACCAGTGAGTGACAAGTTGTTGAGAGTTGTTATGTTTAGTTTATACCACAGCTGCTCCATTAAAAACTACAAAGTTCTTTTCCTTAAGGATGTCATGTCTTTCATACAATGGGGTGGCAGTGGCTCAGTCCACTAAGTCTTGGGCTGGCAACCAGAGGGTGGCCAGTTCAAGGCCCGTGTGGTCCAAAAACATTTGGAGTGTGAGCTGACAGTGGGAGGTGCCAGCTCACCTGTGCGCCACAAACTGCTCATTGGCGGCACACCAGGTCTGAGATGCTCGCCACTGTACATCTCACTGTATATAATGCTTACAGGCCCCTTGAGTGTGTGTTTTTGTGTGTGTGTGTGTGTGTGTGTGTGTGTGTGTGTGTGTTTGGGTGTGTTTTTTTCAGGGGCCTGTACACACATATACATATATACATGTCAAAAATATATAGGAAAACATGAGTGGAAAAATAATTTTCCAAAGAGTTATCGATAAAGTTCTTCTTTTGTCTTCGTCTTCTTGTGTATGAGCCTGTATCTTTGTTGTTGCTAGGATATCCTCTTGTTGTTTTCAGGGAAACATGATGACCCTCAACCAGCCTGCCCTGCCTCAGAACCTGGTGCCTTCCAGTCAGAGTAAGAATCGTATCTTCTTCCTCACTCACCCTAGGACCAGGACTGCAGCCTGTGGCTGCCTGATGTTCAGAGCTGCTGATCAGCTGAGGTTAATGATTCTGACTGGTTTTTTATGCTCTTGTAGATCCACAGGTGGATGTTAACAACCTGCTCTCTAAACTGATTGCCAGTGGTGTCATTAAACCTTCACAGCCAATCGTGGCGTTGACCTCCGGGACTGGTCAGTGATGTTTGTGATCTTTGTAATTCACTCGTTAGAGCTTTTAATCATTAAAATGGGTTCTAATACTTGTGTTTACTCCCCAAAAACCTCGACTGTGCCTCCAACAGCTTCAGTGGCAGTTAATGAGGAGGAGGTGAGGGTGGAGGTAAAGGATGACATCCCAGACCTCACCAGCTTCCCCATGGATTACATGAAAAAGTGAGCTTGAGGCCAAATTTCAATCTAAAAATGCCTTAGCTCCCATTTGAAGGGTTGATGTTCTGACAAGTTCTGTCCCCTATTTTTTTGTGTGTCCTCTCAGGCACTATGAAAGCGACGTGACCAAGCTGTACTCGGGGAAGCAGTGCTCCCAGTGCAGCAAGAGGTTCACCACCTCTGAGAACTACTCCGACCACCTGGACTGGCACTTCAGAGAGGCCCATGCCAAGAAGAAGCGCATACACCGTCGCTGGTACTACAGCCTCAAGGTGAGAACACACACATGCCGTATGCTCCTCTTGCTAACCTGGCTTGAAAAGCTTCAATAGGAAGCAATGGTCACAGTTAGTAAATACAGTGTGTGTGTTTGTCAGGATTGGGTTGAGTGTGACATTGCCGATCTGGAAGATGAAGCAAAGAGTAAAATCTTTGAGGAGGAGAAGGGGCAGAAGAACAAGGCTGCTGCTAAAAAGAAGTTCCAAAGTGTTAAAGCCACCAAGAATCAAGTGGCAGAGGTGAGACGTCAGACTTATGTTCATCAGCAATTACTCTAAGGCTCCAAGTGCCAATGAAATACTGTCAAATGAACAAAAATGTCTTTTTTCTCCTGCAGTTGTGTGAAATCTGCCAGGAAGCATTTGAAACATACTGGGCAGAGGAGGAAGAAGACTGGTTCCTGAAGGACGCCGTCAGGGTTGGCAACAAGGTAAACTCAGCATACCAGCACCAGAATGTTCTCAAATATTTCGTTCATTCCCCAAAACTTGGAGTGAATTTAAACTGTTTTTTTTACCCCAACAGAACTTCCATCCTATCTGCTATGAAGATGATAAGAATGTAAGAATTGAAATAATTGGTCAAAAAATGTAAATGGTCTTTACAATTTCCAGCATGTGACCCTCTGCTGTCTGTCTCCTCAGTCAGCATGCATGTCACCCAACAAGGCTGATCACCCACTGAGCGCCCTCCTGAAGGAGGGAACAGAAGAAGAATGTACTTCCTGTTCTGTCGCTGCTGCAACAGTCAAACAGGAAGTAGAGCCTCAGACTATGGAGTGGAAAAAAGAGAAAAAGGATATTTTATCTGATGATGTGCATTCACATCAGAAAGTGTAACAGAAATGTTTATTTGAAAAAAAAAAGTTTTGTTCCATTTGGGTAAAATATGTAAATGATGTAATTTGTAAATTAGAGTATTTTTGGTATCTCTGGTGTGAAAGTGAGTCCAACGACAGTTTTGCTGCCTGCTTGTTACGGTATGTAAATAGCTGAATTGATTATTAGTGATTGCTAGTTACAGTTGATGAGATAAAGGCCTCTCTAGTTAAGATAACGGAGAACTCAAAAGAATGAGTTGCTAGAAGGGTTCAGAGAAGAGTCCTTGGAAGAAGTGAAGCAGACGCGGAAAGATATGGAAGAGAATGACCGGCACACTGTTGCCTTGGAACAGAGAGTGGACGTATGCGCATGCATGCACAGGCTGTAGCCAGGAAAGGGGAACAGGCCACCAGGTGCAATGCTGATCATGACACAGTGGAGCAACAGGTGATTTCCTAACTCAAAGATCTGGAGATAACCTTAGATCTGGAGCACGTCCAAAGCTGTTATTCACTGCCATCTGGGGGTAGGAGACCACCTACAGTGTTGATAACATTTTACAACCATAAGCACAAGATTACTCTTCTGAAACAAGGTTTCAAACCAAAAAGTAAATCAACGAGAATCTCACTAAAAAGAATGCTGCTATTGCCAAAAAGGCTCATCAACTGAAGAAGAATGGGTGGATTGACAACATCTGGATGAACAATTGCAGGATCTTCATCAAAACAAAGGAGCTTTCTCCGGAGCAGATGAAAACGATCAGGAGTGGTCTGAAGAAATGAAGGACCTTAAACAGAGAAATGCTGAGCACGATAGTTTGGAGTGGATACATTTGTGGATTATGCCCTGACTGACCTAAATGCAATTACTGATCCTGACAATTTCTACAATAACAGGATGGACAATGGTTGTTACTGCATCAAAGATCAGTACAACAGAATCAGTTCAATAGTATGAGCCTCTACACCAATTTTGACCACATTAACGATTATAACAGTTGAAAAACCATTCAACATCATCAGTGTCAGAAACATGGATTAATGAAAACAAAAACATAAATTGCTGCTTGGAGAGATGACATTAAGTTTGACTTTAAAGAGCATGTCGATATCTGTTGGCAATATAATGTGTAACTACTGAAGTGTCTGTGACAAACTGGTTGATTCCTGGATTCACTGTCTGCTGGGGGAGGTTAAAATGATGATTATATTCTTATTGAGAACACTGGTAAGGTCTACTTCTTGTTTTGACTATGATGTAAAAAAAACACTTTGCTGTAGCTTGAAAGAACATAAACATGGTAATGTTCTAGGTTATATCTGGAATGAAGGCTAATGTGTGGAATTGTAGACAATTGATGTAATGATGTTATAACTACACTAAAAAGGGAATCAATCAATCAACTTTTATTTATATAGCGCTTAATCACATCTGAAGACATTTCAAAGCACTTTACAGATTTACAGCCAACAATGCCCTCCAGAGCAAGCAAAAGCAACGGTGACGGGGAAAAACTCCCCAATTTAGGAAGAAACTCCAGGCAGGACCCAGGCTCTGGAGGGTGGTCATCTGCCTTGACCTGTTGGTTGGGAAAAAGAAATACATTGGGGAAAGAGATAGGTCAAGTAAAAGAGACAGAGAGAGAGAGAGAGAGAGAGAGTGGCAGATAAGCCAGTTTGAGTTTAAAGTCCATAGTGCACTGTCGCTGAATTGGGGGCGGGTTTTCCAGGCCTTTCGATAGCCTGGCTTCTACCCGTCAGCCCCTTTTTTTTCAGATGTTGTTGTTGATGTCACAAATGTAATGAAGGTGTAAAGTCTGTTGTAAAATCATGTCAGAAAAAAATAAACAAACTAATCTAAAAAAATAGGTGTTGGTTTGTTTCTGGCTATATTAAAGGTAAGCATCATTTGATTGGATAACTGAAGACTCACCCGTTTTCTAGGAAGCATTTCTTTATAAGACTACTCTTTTTCTTTTTTATAGTCTTGACCTAATCTTCAAGAAGTGAAGAAAAAAAATAGCCTATCTTCATTTAAGATGTATATTTAATCCTCATTGGAAAAAACTTCTCAACTTTTCATGCACAAATTATGATACCCTGAATCAGGTCTTTTACAAGTGTTTTTATCTGATCTTTTATCTGATGATGTGTAATCATCAGAAAGTGTAACAGAAATGTTTTTGAAACTGAAAATGTTTTTGTTCCCTTTGGGTAAAATGTAAATTATGTAATTTGTAAATTAAAGTATTTTTAATATATCTGG
This sequence comes from Antennarius striatus, assembly GCF_040054535.1. Classification (NCBI taxonomy): domain Eukaryota; kingdom Metazoa; phylum Chordata; class Actinopteri; order Lophiiformes; family Antennariidae; genus Antennarius; species Antennarius striatus. Next base: position 26,691,905 of record NC_090777.1, on the reverse strand, counting down.
TGTGACAGTGATTGAGTCTAACGATGGGTTAGCTGCTTGTTATGGTCTGTAAATAGCTTAATTTATTATTAATGATTGCTAGTTACAGGTGTTGGGTTGTTTCCGGCTGCATTAAAGATAAGCCTCATTTGACCGGATGAGACTCACCTGCTTTCCACAAAGTATTTCTTCAGAGGACCAGTCTTTTTTTTTTTTCATATGTCTTGGATTGATCTTCACAAAAGGTAAATAAAAATAAAAAATTTCTCTTCATTTAAGCAAAAAAGATCAATAAGCTTTAAATGTATATTTTGTCTTCATTGGATTAAAACAAGCCGGTATGTCACAAGGGGCAAAGTAACAAATAAACATATTGTCCACAAAGGGGAATAGTCAAAAAAATAAATAAATAAAAAATAAAAACTGAAAAGATCAGGACTTCCACTCAAACTGGGATAACCAATCAACATAAATTCCACTCAAGATGCTTGAGATCAGAGGATACGCAAAACCAACTGAGGGTCAAAAAGCAAGAGGAATTTTTTGAGACAGAAAGTGATAACAAGCTGGACTAAAAAGCCTCAGGCTAATCAACCTGATGAGGCTCATGTCTGAACAAAGATGCAGAGTGGAGGCTCTGCCCACAGGCTCAGCCCTACCTCCTGCTAAACTCCACCAGCTCAAGACAAAAAGAGTCATAACACCCACATGAGCTAATAAATGTAGGAACCAATGTTTCTGAATCACGTTTCTGCATTAACTGACAATAACTCTAATCTCCAAACGTTTTGCTGTTTGATGCTAACTGCAGGTCGACAGACTGGAAAGTGCATAGCACACTGCCTCTGAGATATCTCTTAATATACAAGGTAAGGTGTTTATTTAGACAAGGCATATTCATTAGTTACTGTAGTTACTTTCATGAATATAGTTAGTGTATGTCTAACATGATTGTCGGTAATGAAATGACCACTGATTGATTGATTGTAACAGTTACTAACAGGCAAAGATCGTAGGGAAAAAATCCATTTTCTGTTCTCCCATGATTTCATTCTCATCTCTTTGCTGCCCAGATGGTCTATTGGAATTGTTTGAACTCAATAACCCTATCAGGGGTGGATGATCCTTTTTTTTTTTTTTCCATTTCTGTGATGCCTACAGTGACAGCCTGTTTAGAACAGAGTGTACTGTCCTACCTGAAGTTGCACAACGTGTAGTGTAGTTCACTCCTGGTGTGTGGCCTCCCAGTGGAGTTTACTGTAAACTGGCAGGAATAAAAATAAAAAAGATGAGCTTTAAGCTTGAAAATGGTGAACTACGTTAATGTTGTGCTTCATCTAATGTCCTATGCTATTCAATAGTGAGAAATTTACATGTCCAGGGAGGTGGAACTTGGCTTTGAATTTGGTAAGTAAAAAAATTAATGCAATGGGCTTGAGATAAAACAGAATATTTCATCCTCGGGTGATTTTTTGATTTCAACAAGTTTTATTTTATTCTTCTTTGTTACAGTTTGTAACACCTGCTCATAATATTAGCTTGCTTTATTAGAGTTCCAATCACAACAATCACAACTAAATTCAAAATTTTACCCTGATCTATTTTCAGGGTGGGTCAGGTTAAGTTGTGGCATGTTGCAGTCTCTGAATTCAAAATTTTATTCTGATTTACTTTCATAGGTCGGGGTAAATCAAAGCATAGGTAGATCAAAAACTAGCTTTGATCTATGGTCTTACTCACGCTGGCCTTCTCCCTCATCTATCTACATCCGGTTCCTGAGTGTAAAAAAGTTTAAATTTGACCTTGACCTTGTTTTCCCAAGGTCAAGGTTATCATCTAAAAAAAAATACCTAGTAATGTACTTTTTGTTTCATCTTTCTATCTGCAACGGCTGCGAACATATTTGGTGGACTAACTAATGAATGAACACACTAACACTGACAATTACAATACTTCACTGGTTTGAAGCGGGACGTAAAAATGGATTAGAGATGCAGAGTGATCTGATTGTTCAGTGATCGTGGGTAAAACCTCAGGGCTCCAGTGGAAAAAGTCAAGCTCTGATATTATTTTATTTTTTTAAACATGTGAAAACAAATGTAGTACTAGTCATGATTTTGGAGCAGATTGGATAGAAGCCGGCTGTAAATCCATGATATTATTTTGAGCCACTTGCATCAACATACTCTATGATTTTTTTGTCATTTCCTTTAGTGATGTTGGCTGAAGCAATTGGCAAACATCTGAGGTGTCCTAGAAAATCAGTGACAGGATGGATGGTCATTTTGTGGCTCAAAGCTCACAATCGGAACCTTGAGGCAAGTGCTGTGCAGCTGGCAGGGGTCCAACCTAATGATACAGTGCTGGAGTTGGGTCATGGTCCAGGACTGGGTCTGCAGTCTGCAGCCAAACTGCTCACAGGTCCCAAAGGCCACATCATAGGGGTAGATTACTCCGAGTACATGCACAAGGTGAAGTATGAAAAATAGTTGAATCAAATATTTGAGTCAAATGAATAAATGAATGTATTTATCACATTAATGGTTTTGAAATGTGTTGTGCCATCCTCAAAGAATAAAACAAGAGACACTATCAAGCCTTTCTGGCCTGCCAATGAACTGTAAACCTTTCTATAAGGATAACTAATGTTAAACTGAAATACCAAATTTCAGACAAGCAGGCCAGCTGATATGGATTAGAATTTTAAATATAAGCTGCTTTCAGTTAAACTGCTCATTTTCGTCTTTTGCAGAGGGTAAAAAGACAACTGAAGAATCTTGTGGTCAGTGGAAAACTGACCCTACATCATTGTGATGTAGCGGCAATGCCTCTGGAAGACAACACTGTCAATAAAGTGTTCCACAGTAACTGCTACTACTACTGGCCAGATCTGAGGAAGGGAGCCAAAGAGATTCACCGCGTCATGAAACCAGGTAGGACATGGTGGTTAGTCAGCTGTAATTTACTCAAACCGCTGTTCCTCCACTGGCACCACAGGGGCTAGTCAAATTCAGACAGTCTCAGATTAGTTTGTTCTAACAACATATTAGTTCATCGATTGTTTTGTTGCTAGTCTGCAATAATGCCCTTTTTCTTTTTCTCTCAAATGCTCTCAGGTGGCCTTATGGTGACGGTGCTTTATCTGTATGAGGTGGAGAACATTGCAGCAAAATGGTTTGTGTCAGGGGACAATTGGCGCCCTGAAAACTACATGTCAGCTTTGAGTGACTCCGGCTTCACTGACATCAGAATTGAAGACACAACGCATGGATACAAGCCTTTTCAGGCCATTTACGCCATTGCTAATAAGTAAGATTGGAATGAATCTGAAATAAAGGCATTTTGTGTTTTGATTCTAAATCCAGAAAACAAATTAAAATTAAAAAAATAAGAAATGCACTTTCTATGTACACATCCAATTTCATTGGTTTTCAAATGGAAAAACAGATGTCATTCTTGTACAACAGGTTTATGAATCAAGATATAAGACTGATTCAATTTTGCATTAACATCAATATGGTGTTAACAATGTCAGAAATGATTAAAATTTGCAATAAAAATCAATGTTAAAAATTGTTAAGAATGAGAGTAAATAAACTTTACAATAATAATCAGTATGTTAAAAAGTGTTTAAAAATGAGAATGATTAAACTTTGCATTTATAATAAGTATGTTAAAAATGTTAAGAATGTGATAAATAAAGCTTATCAGCAAAATATATTTTAAGAGCTGGTGTTATTTTCATAATGATCAGGGTTAATCCTTTTTCATTAAGCATAGCTGACTGTAATTGAAGAGATCAATTGAGGCGGCACAGTGGCACAGTGGGTTCAAGTCTCGCTCTGTGCAGAGTTTGTATGTTCTCCCCGGGTTCTCCGACTTCCTCCCACCTCCAGAAACATGCACCAGGTGAATTGATCAGACCAAATTGCTTGTAGGAATGAGTGTGACTCTGCAGTACACTGGTGTCATGCTTGGAGTGTCCTCCGCCTTTCTCCCATACGTCCAACAGCCACTGCGACCCACCATAAGCAGAACAAGCAGTAGACGATGAGTGAATGCTGATGATATTGCTATTACATGCTGTTAGTCCTGCTCTTGCTAAAGGATTATTTGCAATTTTTTGCTCTAATGCTTAAACAAATGTTCATAAAAGGACGTTACATTAATGGTGTGGACATTGTCCACCACCAAAAGCCACCAAACATATGAATGTGAGCATCAGAACTAGACCACAGAGAAATGGAACATGCCAGCCTGGTGTGATGTATCATGTTTTGTTCTACTTGGATAGCCAGGTGTGATGCCTACCTGAAGAAGACGTGGCACCATGATGAATTTTTTGAAGAAGGCAAGCCCTCATGGGAAGTGTCACGCTTCAGACAATTTTCTAATGGGAAACCTGCCATCCATGTGGATGCTATTTTGACACCACCTACCTGGGCATTGTTGCAGACCATGCACTCCTTTTCATGAAAACAGTTATGCTGAAACAGGCAGTAGCCTCTTGGATGGGCCGTGAGATGTTGAGCTGGCCTCGATCTCAATCCAATCAAGCATCTATGTGATTTGCTGGACAAACAAAACTGATCTATGGGGGGCCTACCATGTAACCTCCAGGACATATAGCATCTGCTGCTATGTATTGAATTATCAATGAAAAAAGGTGGAATTGTTCACCCATTGAATCTTTGGGCGTGTCTTCAAGAGTGTTGTGCTGGGCCACAAACATCTTTGAAACATGCAATCTAATGATATACAGTGGTACCTCTACTTATGAATGTCTCTACATACGAAATTTTCTACTTACGAATCGCCTAAACAGGAAAATATTGCATCTAGTTACAAAAGAAATTTCGAGTTACGAAAGGTAAAAATTCAGTATGGGCTGCTACTCGCAGCTCCCACAGGTTCCTGAACGCAACATTGAAATAGCTGCTCTGCCATTGGCTACTACCTAGCATCCTGGCATCCCATTGGCTAAGAGGGACCTCTGTGTGTAGCTAGATAGGTGTCTATCTAGCAGCGTCCTCGTCATTCGGCTCTAGACCCATGACGTGTTCTGGTAGTTTTACATAAATATATTAACCTTTTGAGTATTCACTATTGACCCCAAGAAAGTGACGGAGAAAAGAGGAAAAGAAAAGACGGAGAAAAGAGTTTTTTTGTCCGTACAAACAAAACAAGAGATAATAGAAAAGCATGAAAAAGGGGTGGGTTTGGTTGATCTCGCCAAAGAATATGGCCATAATGCATCTACAAAAGGAAGTTTAAGATGGGTGGTGGGAGAAGTTCAAAAGGAGGACTGGAATTCACTCCGTTGTTCGGCATGGTGGGTCAGGAGCGCATGAACCAAAGAGGGCAAAACACAATGAGGACAGCAGTTAAAAGGTAAATGACAGTTATTTTTATTCTTTACTCTATTCTTTGTTTTTTACATTATGCACAACTCTCATTTATTGTGTTATAATGTAATTGTAACATGTATTTATTACATGTTTTGATGCATTTTTATACTTTATAAAACATTTATGTCTGACTTTTAGGGTTGCTTGGAACGGATTAGGGCATTTGCATGGAAAACGCGTCTCTACTTACGAAATTTTCGACTTACTTAATTTCTTCCAGAACCAATTTCGTAAGTAGAGGTACCACTGTATATTCTATGGAAGTTCTGTGGCTTTGCTGCTATAGGCCTAGTCTGCTGGGGGAGACATAGACACATAGAGCTCCTCTCCCTCTTTTTGTCTACATTTTCATGTCTCATTAGTTAATTTCACTGGCTTGAAGTCTTCCCAAGTCTTAATGCTTTATTATCCCTCAATTATAGTGGACCGACCTTCATGATTGACACTCACATATGTCATCATTATTATCATCCCTACCATCACTGTTATTGCTACTGTTATTATCTTTTTTTTATTTTAAAAAAATGTTGTTATTATCATCAACAGTTTTGTCAGTTTTAATTTTCAGTTTCATTTAGCATCCGCTATTTGTAAATTTCTACTATTAATTCAGAAACACATGCATATTTTTTATGTAAAAAATTTCTGCCATAGCAGTTTTTATTTTTTTAGCATGAATTGATAAGACATAAGATCTTGACTTCTTGCGGAAGTGTCTCACTTTATCAGAAAAAGAAGGATTTTTAATGTAAATATAATGTGTGAAGATATTTTTATTCAAACATATGTTTACCAGTTGCATTCAAAGTATGTACATCCTAAATAGCATTTTTTTTTACAAACTAATGGTTATTTCTTAATATATAAAATTATATATTTGCTGTCTATCATATAAAAATGAGACAAACATCATAAGGCTGTAGAGAGTCCATACCATGCTAGTTCAGAGGTAGTTACATTGTATGTACATTGCTAGCCTACTGTAATGATTGTAGAGAGAGAGCTACATCCCATCCAGTCTGTATAACTGCTGTCCTGTTGGACATATTTGAGACAAGTTCATGTAAACTGTGTGAAACTGAATGTGCAATCTGTTTCCTGTTGAATTTTGCTGACATATAACGAATTACATTTATAACAACTATTACACGGTTACAAATAGATATATCAGTAATAACAATTAAGTGACTGAAAAGTGTTAGCTTACTCTTTGAACTGTTCTGTAACCTCTTATTGCTTGTTTTATCATATTTCAGTATAACCATTTACACATATAATTGTATTGATTGTACCTAAATTCCCCTCAGCAAAACAATCGATTTGTCTGATGCTTAGATTCTCCACGCATTCAACAACTTTTACTTACAAGTCCATGACTGAAACAGTCCACTAGGTGGTGTTATTTCTTTTGATAGAATTCTTGACTGTCTACTGTCTCTGTACAGATTAATTCTTGAGGTGCTTGAGGATTGATATCTTCAAGCTGTTCTTGCGGTTGTGGTTCCATGATGAACTGTTCGTGTCCAGTGTCCCAGCTTTTCAGACAGCTAGCATGAATTCTCATGGATGAGAGGTCAGAGATGGATTCGTAGTAGAGCAATACAGAGAGTGAATATTATGAATTGAATCTTGATCAAAACTCTTCATACACTCATTGTCATTCAGACTCCCTCTTTCTGTCACCCTGTCTCTATCTCTGGCTGTGGCAGTTGGTATCTGGCAAGTTATGAGAGGAACCGAGGAAGCAGAGGAGCAGTGGGAGAACTTCACTGGATCCAGTTGGTGTTGGAGAGGGGGCACCCCATTGTAGAGGGCTTCAGACTCAGTAATTGACACTTGTGTCAATGAGTCAGAGCAGGAGCTCTTCTCTGTCTCCACAGAAACTAGCGAGTCCAGTGTATTGTCCCGGCGTAGCTGTGGGTGCGCTTTGGGGTGAGGCCAAAAGAAAAACTGGGAGAGATCTCGTGTGAAAAGGAGGAAGAGGAGGGGATTGAGGCAGGCAGGCAGAGGTTGTAGGAGCAGGAGAACTGATTTAAGCACTTCTTCCCCAAGAGAGAGAAGATCTAGGAGGGAGCAGAGGGACAGGAAAGCTACTGGTACATAGAGGAGGCCATTGGTGAATATTAGCCAGGCAACATGTTTGATCATAGCACAGTCCCACAGGCCCTCACACTCTCCCCTAAGTAGCTCCCAGTAAAGGCGAATGTATGAACCAGTGACTATAAGCAAGCAAAGGGTGTTCATCATGATGAGTGCCAGGGGAAACCCCAGGGAGGATGGCAGTTGAGAGGATGGGGAAGGCAATGGTGAAGGAAGGCAGAAAGGCGAGGATCCATACTGTCCAACACCCACCAGTGGGAGAGATGCAAGGGTAAGGGAAAGAGTAAGGCAGAAGAGTGCGCATGTTCGTACACCCCCAAGGGATGGTGACTTCCCGTAGGCACGGGCACATGTCACGCTGACACCACACTGCACAGCTGCAAGAGTTAGGAGCAACACACTTGCTTCGGATGCAAATACCCAGAACCATCCCGTTGCCTGACAACCAGGGCCCCCTTCCCAACGGGCACCATGGTGACCAAAATCTCCCATGGTCAGAGCATCCACAAGGGCCAGGGTGCCTGTGCAAACACCTGTCATTAGGTTTGACGCGCCCATGCAGGCCACAGTGAAGCGGAGTGGTGACAGGTAGCCAGGTGAGCCAATTAGGGACAGGAGCAGGAAGGAGTTCCCCAGAAGAGACACCAAAGAGATCGACCACAGGCCTATACGAACGAGCCAGCTGCCCAGAAGAGAGTCACAAGGACGGAAAGGACCTGCAAACATATGAGTCATCAGCTGTAGATTACATTGAAATCGTCAATTCATGCCTCAAGCTCCTAGTGCTGCAGTGTAGACCTAAGTCATTAGATAACATCTCCATATTTCAAGGTAGAACTTCATTTACCTGGGATAGGTGTGCACTGGACACTGGTTTGTAGTTTTGATTCTTCTATTTCTAATTGGAATTCCTCAAGGTCAGGATCATCTGGAATCAAACATTGTCGGGGTGAAACATTGTCAGAGGCCCACAGTATTGCAATGAGTGGAAAAAGTGATGTGGTAGAAAGTAGACATTTCCAAAAACTGTTTCTCTAGCAATTAATGTCAGTGAAGTATTTGTGAATTGTATGTAATGCTTTATAAACGTTTTTTACTTTAATGATATTCCATGAAATGTTTTGTTTGTTTTCATCTATAAAGATATAATTTTAATTGTTTTCACTTGTTAATGTGTACGTAAGCTGCCAGGTGGCTGCGGTTACAATAATGCTTTAATATATTTCAAGTTGTGTGTAATTTTGCAGTTAGCGTATTCTGTACTCTTGTGTTATCTATTATAAGATCTCTCATGTCAGGTGTATATCATGTGTTTTATACTAATTGTATGCTTTCTTACAGTGTGTATCAGCATGAATAGGGTACATGGCTACAGTCTTCTTGTGAAGGTCATCGTCAGCGTTGCTCTGCTCTATGTCCCGTTGGCTGATTGGCTTGTAGCTATCGCAGGAGTCGTACATACAGCATTGGTAGGCATAAGGCATCTCTATTACCCTGGAACAAACAGATGCAACAGTGATGACAGTAGGCCAGGAATGTGCCAGAACCACAACAGTTATAAACAATCCTTCTGACTTGATGCTCATTAACTCTGCGAAGATGAATATATTTTTACCTGTGTCCATGCGTGTATTTGTTTGAAAATGGGATTTTAGCAAAAACTTCCAGCCTACTTGGTGGAAGGATGGGGCATAAATAAGAAAAGAGCCAATTAATGGCAATTAATACAAAGGAACAAATGCATTTTCAAAAATGCCTTCTTAGATTGTTTTTGTGTTGCTGTTATTGGTTTTGTTTTTTGTTAAAAAAAAAAATCCCCCAATTAAAAAAAAAACTAACTAAAACACAACTGACTGACATGATGTTGATGACATAATGATAATTATGTTGTTTTGAAGCAAAAATTCAGCTGCACTTTGTTTTGTTTACTAATCGCAAGGACCAATAATTTCTATGGAAAATGTTTTCATATCTTTTAACATTCTGACATACTAACCAAATTTACATTTTGAATGATTGTGCACAACACTCTTATGAAATTCTTTTCTGACATGACATTCGACAGTCATGTTGCCAGTGCAACCATCTGCTATCTTTTTGAAAGTCATCTCCTTATTTACCCTACATTTTCAGACCCTCAACTGGAATCAAAAATGCTTCCTCCTTATTATGTTCAATGTGCGGGCACGCGTGCATGTGTGTGTGTGTGTGTGTGTGTGTGTGTGTGTGTGTGTGTGTGTGTGTGTGTGTGTGTGTCTGTGCGTGTGTGTGTGCGTGCGTGCGTGTGTGTGTGTGTGTTTGCATTACCTCATGTGTGGGAAGTTATCTGGACTGAAAGCCTCATATAGTTCAGTATTTCCCCTCAACTTGAGATGGGTGAGACTCTGTAAGCCTGTGACCGGTACAGAGCTGAGGTGGTTCTCAGTCAGATCTCTAATAATAACACAAAGAGAGACAGAACCAAGTTTACGTAATGTGTTTCCTTTCAGATATTGTTAAAGGTCATTGCTGGTAAGTAAAAAGCCTTGCCTCTATATTGTCAGACCCTGTTTCCTAAAATATCCTCTAAAAAACATTTCCTGTAAGACGTAGTGATTTCTTTTGTATTAGCATAACTTGACTTGACATTGGACACTCAGAAATGTTTCACGAACAATAAATGCGGGTCCGTGTTCTCTATAGAATCAGCAACAGACACATGTGTTAGTCATCTATGATTACTTACAGTTTTATCAAAGAGTGAAGCGAGACAAAAGCATCCGGGTGGATCCACTTGATCATGTTCCAGCTGAGATCGCTGACATAATATGGAGAATGAGAGGAAGATGAAATGAATGGAAAAAGCATTGCAATTGCAAACTAAACGTTGTCTTGACAACCACTAGATGTCAGCATTAGGTAATGAGACTCTAGACGGATAGTGCTTGAGCAACACTAGGAAACTTTTTTCCTTGATGACCTCTTCAGCAGAAAAAATGTCACAGTGGGACACCTCAAAATACGACATGTGACTTTCTCTCTGGAAATTGTTTCAGTGTTTCTTAAAATTATGTAGTATAATCATTTTTCTGATCCCGCCCTGTTAAAATTGTACATTATTTGTTGGAGACAATTAACAGTGGGAAGGATGGTAGACTTACAGTACTCGAAGAGAGGCAAGCTGCTGGAAGGTGCTCAACTCTATCTTCTTGATTTTGTTATACTGCAGCCCTCTGTTGAGAAAGATGCATACGTATAAATAAGTGCAATATAGAGGTCACGCGTATGTGCAGTTGGGGTTTGAATTACTCACATCTCTTGCAATGCAGAGCAGTGCAAAAAGCTGGGAAGATTCTCTATCTGGTTGTAAGACAACTCCCTGCAACAATACACAAAGGACACACATAAAGCATTTGGAAACACAGTCACCAGCTGCGGATTTATAATGTGGGAAATAATGGGGGGTGACAGGATTATTTGGGAAACGGTCGGTTCTGTGAGTTAGACGATATAGCAGGACAATAACCTGGGAGGGATGATTGAATTTCATAGCGCAGTGATTGTGCAAATGATTGCTTCTGGGCACAACTATCCACAGTTTGGTTTTGTGTGTCAGTTTTTTGTACCTCTCACTTCTCCTATGTATGTGTGCATGTACTCACAGCACCCTGAGACGGGGCAGCTGCTCACAAAGATCCAGAGGGAGAGCTGAGAGGCCGGCTCGAGTCAGTGTCCTATAGAGAAAAACAGAATCCTCTGATCATTGTTGAAGTGCAAGCAAGCGAAAAGGATCCGCCAGACCGTTGAGTCTAACTTGGTCAGACAGGGAGCTGTTGTAGGTCCGCCAAATCTGTCACAGACTGGCATAACTTACTTACCCCTCCCTATCCTTTTTGTGGCATGTCCCCCTTCTCTGCTAGAAATCCTACAACACAAATAATCACCCTTTTTGTTTCTCCTTGTTTACTGTGTGTCTCCCTCTCTCTGCTTTGCCTTATCTCTCTACACTCTATCATCGCCTTATGTCCTTGACCCCTGGAATTGTACGTGGCGGGGTAACGTAGCGGTGCCCCCTCCCCCCCTATAAGGGAAAGTGATGTTATACATGTGTATGTGAGGGTGATGGGTGAGTAAAGGACACTCACAAAATTTCCAGGCTGCTGGTTCCTTTCAGATCGGGGAACTCTTGAATCTGGCTCGCTCCATTAAGGGAACTGCAGTCAATCAGGAAGAGAAGTGTCAGAAAAGTCATTCTCCTTCTTTATTCTCTCTCTCTCTCACTCACACATACGTACGAACACTCATGCGAGTGCGCACAGGCCGTGTCTAACAGCTCATTTCAGTCATCAAACTTTTCCTCCAACATCAACACAGGCTGTTTTGGCTGTCTCACTAGACATCATAAGTCACACCATTCAACATGTTCTTGCAACCCTCTCTCTCTCTCCCTCTCTCTCTCCCTCTCTCTCTCTCTCTCTCTCTCTGACCACAGCACAGCAATACCCGAACACAACATCATTCAGTTGGCCATTACACACGTCCACTCAACTTTCACTGCTGGGGGACGGAGGATGATTTAAACAGTGTCTGGACTAACTCATTGGAATTCCACTGGCTGTGTACTTACAGTGTGTGCAACTTGGGTAAGAACTGGAAAGCGGATCTTCCCACAAACTGGATGGGGTTCTCATAAAAATGACTGTCAGAAAAAAAAAAAAAGAAAAACAAGAGGAAACTTGGTTGGACGTACTCTGATTATTTTTTTTTTGGCAATGAATTGCGTTGTACACAATGTTGACATGAAGCAGTAATTCTGTGTTTATATATTGCAGTATGTTCACATTGTGACGTAAGGCATTAAGCTCACATGGTTTGGAGGTGAGGGTTTCCCATGAAGGCCCTTTCAGGAATGGCTTTGATATTGTTGTTATGGAAGCCCCTGCAAATATAAAAACATACTGTTGGTCAGAAAGGCTATCAATATGTTTCTGATTTTGTGTGTGTTCTTGGAGGGAGACTTGGAGGAAAGTGCATTTGTGAACAAGAGTCAAGTCATGTGTCCTCATATTGCACCTGCCATAGCACAGCTGAGAAAGATTTTTGGATAAATGAGATGTAAACATGCACACATATGCTGTATCTGTGACACATGCACATCTGCTGAAGCTTAAGGAAGGCATGGATTGTGTTTGTATGTGAGAGTGTGTGTGTGTGTGTGTGTGTGTGTGTGTGTGTGTGTGTGTGTGTGTGTGTGTGTGTGTGTGTGTGTGTGTGTGTGTGTGTGTGTGTGTGTGTGTGGGTGCGTGTGTGCGAGTGAATGCGTGGGTGTGTAGGCAGCACCTGCTTAGGGTGAGAGAGATTGTATCCGAGTGCCACATTAAAATCACTTAATGGGATTACTTAGGATATCACAACCATGATAGCCATGTCAGGCAGGTGTGTGTGTGTGTGTGTGTGTGTGTGTGTGTGTGTGTGTGTGTGTGTGTGTGTGTGTGTGTGTGTGTGTGTGTGTGTGTGTGTGTGTGTGTGTTTGCGTGCGTGCGTGTGTGTGTGTGTGTGTGTCTCACAGTTCCTGAAGTTTGCTCAGTGTCCTGATGGCCACAGGAAACTCCTGCAGATCATTGTAGTTTAAATCCCTGAGAGAGAAACAGGAATAAAGTCTGAATGAAATGTACTGAAACATTTAGGTTCAATGGAAGGTGGAGGTTTTAATTTCCCTTCAATGTAAATCAAATGTAAATTAATCCATAAAATGAGAACAAACACATAGCATATTATTTCACTGATTATTCTCCATCTTCCAGGCCAAACCAATTAATCTGTCAACATCTAATAACCTGTAATGTAATTCAAGCATGAGTTACGTTACAATTAAGTTAGCAATGTTTCTGAGAAAATATATCTACTTGGTTTTAATCAAACTTTCCAGTTGATATTGAATTTGATTTAATCAATAACAAAGTACAAATCTGCAGTAAAGGAGATTCAAATAAAGTTTTTAAAAAAACATCTTTAAAGACAAATTACCTTGTAATGTAATTTAAAGAAACTTTTCTCCTTAATTTTTTTTCTTATTCTTCTTATAGAAGAATAAGAATACAGTATTTTCTTTATTTTAAAAGCAATGCGACTTCATTGCACAACTTTTCAATTTAGGAATCTTATACAACAAGTTTTTCCTGTTCCATTTTTCAAAAATGCTGAAATTAAGGATAATTCGAGCATCTCAGGACAAAGCCGCTTATCTTCATTATGCTGTTTTAAGAGGGGAGCATGGTGGGTGAGTTTATAACATTGTTGCCTCACAGCACGACGTTTCTGGGTTTGAGTCCACCTGAAATTCTGGGATGGTTTCTGCACACCGCTTACTTTTGTAGTTATAAATCCTCAGGCAGCTCAATCAAGAGGTTAAAATAATCATTTAAAGTAAGTCTTTCTTACATAACCAGGTTTTCATTGCTCTTAATAAACATTTTTGTCTGCTTTTATGGCCTATTATGGTCTTTTAGTGCCAGACTTTTTTTTGCTACTTTTAAGAATTCTAGCCAAGCAAAATTGGCTTACCCCAATGGAAGATTGTTTCTGCTCAATACAAGTCAATGTGATTAGATTTATGAATGTTTGGCTTCTTACTAGGGTTGTTTTTCAGTGTGATCCTTGACCTTTGCTTCTCTCACCTGATTATTTTGGTCTGTCTCTGATTATTGTGTACCAAAAAGAAATGTCAGAACAACTATGTGTACATGGTAAATGTAATATAATGGCGATGTTGGTGCACTAATACCATTCATTTGCATTTAAAAAACTTGTGCTATCTTTGAAAATCCTTAGCCATCCATGTCAAAGGATATTTAAAATTAACAAATCACGTCAACTTGATCTATTTTTATCGTCTAAGACAAAATAACTGGTTTTGTTGAAGTACATATAGATATAGAGTACATGTACGTTTTCTCCCAAGCAGCAGTGCATATTTTGAAATATTCATCTTCCTAAGTTGACTCTGCCCTGTTTGCATATGCTGTTATGTTTTCCAGCAGTTCCCTGGACGACTCCTCATCATAATGATTTTATAATACACACTAGAGGTTAGGGAGGGTGGTGGTGATGCACATGGTCTCTCATATTTCTCATAATCGAGGCCACTGTGAGAGATTAACCCCACATACCAGTGCAATCCCCACGTCAATGACACCTGTCATCTTATCCAGCTGAATCATCTGTCTCTCCTTGCCGCTGATGGCCCAAACACTTTATCACACACTATTCTAGTCCAGGAATCTCGATTTCTTTTCTTTTTTTTTTTCTTCTCATTCTCTAGTTTTCCTTCATCCTCTAAAACCATGGTTCCCCTGTATTACAGCCCGTTCCCTCACAATTCCCAGCATGGGATAAGTGCTTTTAAGTTGAGTGTTAATGTGGCCGCTCATTTGTGATTGCGCAGGTATTCGGTTTTCTGCATACACAAGCATGTGACCACACACACGCTAATAAAACGAAACGCAGATTTTTTTTTTTTTATATACCTCAACAGGTTGTTAACCAACACACCCGAAACAGTGTTTTTCATCAGACCACCATGAATTTACAGGAGACACAGTTGCGCTGTCTCCGTTTCCCTCACTTACTTTCCCCCACCTCTTTCATTAGACTCTCAGTTTCCTGCGGTTTCCATATTGGTGTGTGGTTACGATCTAATTATTGGCACTACGGCATATAGGCTCAAACAACTCTCCCGGAGCTACACTGAGCCATATTTGACCTCAGTGCTGCTTAGCAAAATACTTGTATAAAACACACAGAGATTGGCTCACGTTACAAAGAGGTGATCAAAGACGAAAAATTTCTCATCTTCACATTTCTGTTGTTCATGTGTTGATTGTGGCTTTAAGAAATACTCAAGCACCTGCTACTAGGATATCGATCATTACGACCGTGTGGTTTAGCACCACTCCTCATTATTCTTTGGCACACTCTGTACATTCGTCAATTGCAGTTGTTCCAAGTAATACGAACGCTTTTTCAGGCACAGAAAGAAAAAAATTCTAAACACGTAAGATGAAGGGCTTGGGTCATTTTAATATTTTCAGGTTTTATTCCAGCTCTAAGAGTTCTGACGTAATGTGAATATTAAAAATTGCTGATATGTCATCGATCAATGTTTAGGAAAACCGAAGAAATGCTCATTTGGACTCATTAAATCAAATTGCTTTAGGGTGTGTGTGTGTGTGTGTGTGTGTGTGTGTGTGTGTGTGTGTGTGTGTGTGTGTGTGTGTGTGTGTGTGTGTGTGTGTGTGTGTGTGTGTGTGTGTGTGTGTGTGTGTGTGTGTGTGTGTGTGTGTGTGTGTGTTACTCACAGTGTCTCCAAACTGTGTAGACCTTCAAAACATCTTGCACCCATGCTCCGGATCTGGTTGTTATGGAGATGCCTGGAAAAGAGCCACAAATATTTTTCAACAAATCACAAATTACCTCTCCAAAAATGCTTCCACACTGAAATCATCGCCGCCCTGTTCTGAGTCAACGGAACAAATCATTTCTTTGGTAAGTTGAGGAACCCAAATTCGGGAAATGTTTAAGTGAACAACACTTACAGAACGACAAGGGCGGACAAATTGCTGAACGCGTAATCTGGGATGTGAGTGATCTGGTTGAGGGCCAGGGTCATGGCCTGCAGCGAGGGAAGGGAGTCCAGGGCCGTCACCGGGATCTCTGTCAGGGAGTTGTCATCCAACCAAAGGTGTCTTAGGGAGCCGACCCCCCGAAACGCCCCAGCGGGAACCTCAGACAGCAGGTTAGCATCAAGGCGCCTGCAGGGTGTGATAACCACCAAATCAAGGTATAGCATACAGTATTTGCTTATGTAAGTTTGTATCCATGTTTGTGCGTGCATTAGAGCTGGTGTGTTGCACCATTTAAAACTATTTTGCTTTAAGGAGAGTTATTATGACAATTACACATCCCTAATTGTCCTGCTTTCATCTTTTTATGGTGTTTCTGAAGAGTCTCATCATTTATGATTTATTCCCATGCTTACTTAGCCACGTCAAGACTCACCAGCACAGGCATGTATGAAATGTAAGATGAGGGGAAACATGTAGAACAAACGTGTAGAAACAGTTTGCAGAAAGTCTGTTTTATTCCACCTAACTTTTATTTGTGTGTTGTAAAGCCAACTTTCCTCACCTTCTGGGAAAAAAAGGAGAAAAGTGAGGGAGGGAAAATTTTAAAGAAGCATCTTCAGCTGTGCTGCCTCACTTCGCTCCGAACGAGTCCTGCTGTTGCCGTCAGTCACTGTTGTTTCTCTCAGACAACACCTCACTTACCAGATGCACACACTCACGCACAAATGTGCTTTCATCTCTTCAACCATACGGGCCCTAAAAAAAAAAAAACTTTGTCCCCTCTCTCCGCCCACAAGCAGTGAGTGCGGACTGTGACACGCACACACATACACTCCACGTAAATGCACACATCCATAGTGATGAATGATCCCCTCAGGGCAGAGTTGACAGGCTGAGACCACTTCCTCCTTGCTATTCTTCTTTCCTTTGGCCCTTCACACTCATTCATTAATCTCCTTCTCCTCCCTCCGACCCCTCTCACACTTCTCATTGATGCACTCCTGGACGGACGCTGCGGACCCCCTTCGCTTCTCGCTGCTTAATTCTTGTTCGTCTTTCAAAACATCCTCCCTTATCAATCTTCCGCTGCAGGACTTTGATTTTCATACCGCGACTCCAGCTCTGCCTCCTCAAGCCCTCAGAGGCTTCGCCAAACAAACAGCATCATCAAAGTGAAATCTGAACTTGAACTTTGACCTCTGGGCTCTTTTCCCCCAGGGAAATCTTCCATCAGGAGAGGCAATTGTATACACGAGAGAACACCCTATAGCACGCTTGTAAATACACGAGAATGAGTGAATGTGCATGCAAACTGCAAGCATCTTCAAACTACAATTTTCATCTTGTTGCCTTCCGGACCATAACTTTTGTATTTTATTTTTTATTTTTTTTTAAGTGTTATATATTGTTCTTGTACATCCTGTATCCTGCAACCAGGAAGAAATCTCGGGATGAAAGCTACGGAAGATCTTTCAACCTTTTGGTTAGTTCTCCAGGGCAGAATGATAATTACTCCTTTGGGTGGACTGACGATCCAGACAGGACCAGGAATGTTCCAAGAAGCCAATAAAGCAGCAACTACTTCCTGTTTATCACATCAAAGTTTGATATATATATATATATATATATATATATATATATATATATATATATATGTGTATATATCTCCAGATGTCCGACATTACATACAGAACAGAACTTCAAGAGGGACGTTCATCTACCAGGGGATCAAATAAAAACAGAGTTTCACTTATTATGCTGCTCAACCTGTGGATTGAGACCCAAAACAACTCTCTGTCTGTGATGGCACCAAACAATGGAGTGATGCGTGTTGTAATTGTAAAATGGTGAGACAAATTTCTTGACTCGGTTTCAGTTCTCCGCTAACAAAAGGATCTTTTTTTTTTCTTTTTTTTTGTTCAAGATTAGGATGCTGTTTATTTGACATGAAAGCCTGCTTTATACATTTCTATTAATTTAAAGCCCATGTGCTGTCTCCCTTTTACCTGATGTGTTTTATGTTGGTGAGAGGCGCCAACAAGCTTCACTCTCCAAAGCTTTTCCAGTAATCTCTCTCTGCTGAGCTTATCATTAGTGTAATGACAAGGCGCGTCTCTCTCTCTGGCTGTGTGTGTGTGTGTGTGTGTGTGTGTGTGTGCGTGGGCGCGTGCGTGCGTGCGTGTGTGTGTGTGCATGCTTTTTTGTGTGTGCATGTGTGTGTGTTTTCATTACTCAAGACCATATCGATGTGAGGAAATTGAAAGACCACACACACCATCTTGTGTACATACACATACACACATAGATTGATGACATAGACAGAGACATCATCATCATCATCACAAAATTGTGAGGTTAGGCATGCACTCAAGACACACATACACACACACGTGTGCGAGTGTTTGTGTGTGCCGGCTCGGTGACTGTGTTGAAGGAGAGCAGGCCTGTTTTATACCAGACAGGGAAACGCTGTAGGTGGTAAAAGGGTTAAACGCCACACACCCCTCCTTCCTAATTTGAGTGTGTGTTGAATTAAATGGCTTTATGGATATTTGCACAGAATTATTAATTTGGAAAACGGCGAAGTGGAGGACGTGTGCGGTACAGCTGGGACGGACGGGTAGTTGCGAGGAATTAAAAATCAGGCACTTTCCATGCACGCACACACACACACACACACACACACACACACATATGCTGACCCCACAGATGAAACAATTATGCCACCAAATGCTCTCATTAGTCAGGGGGATATCGGTGTGGGTGGTGGGAGAGGTATGGAGGAGAGGAGCGGAGGAGGAAGAGAACGGGAATTGATGGAAAATGGGGTTGTTTCACAGCTCATTGGAGATGCTCTCTCTGGCCTGCAGTGTCTGCTGTTTCCCTCATGGCTTCCAGATGCTATCATGAACTTCACTGACACAGTCAGGCTGTGACTCCCATCAGGCAGCTCTGAACGCAGAACTATTGGGGTATGGTCTGTAATATATCAGTGGTACTCTACACCTGCATTGCGGTTAGAGCTGAGATGTGTGGGTGGGCGGCCAGGGGGATGTTTTATTCACTGCTGCATGAGATAGAGTAGCATGATTACTGCGTGTCTGTGCGTGTGTGTGTGTGCACATTTGTGTGTGTTCGCATGTGTGTGTGTGTGTGTGAGAGAGACAGAAAGAGACTCACAAAGACAATAGGTTGGGTAGGTCCCACGGAGCATCATCCGGAAGCCGCTCCAGTTGGTTATTTTGCAGCATCCTGAAATATACAGAATATTCAATTGCAGGATTAATATGTCTAAATGTGTTGGAGATTATGTGCCGTGCGTGAGGGCACATCAAGCAGAACAAATAATTCCATCCTGAGGGAAATCTGACACAAGGAGGAAAGGGCCAGTGAAAGCTTGAGGAGAAGCAGAAAATGAAGGGTAGATGAAAAGAGAAAGAGAAGCTCCTTGGGTGGGCTGCTGATGTCATTCACAAAAGAATGGAGCAAAAAAAAAAAAGCAAGGAGGAAGTGGAGAACAAACAATAGACTCTTTTGCTCTAACTGTTTTTCTTTTCCTCTTTGCCTTTCAGTTTTTATCAAGACTGGTTGTCTGATATTAGTGCAGCGGCTCCGTGATGCCTTTATCGTGGCATCACGGTGCCACAGAATTCCAACGTTGCGAGATCTTGTATCAAGCCATTCATCTTTTTTTTCTTTGTCAATTTTAAAAATGTGAAGCCAATTTTTTAATCTCTGTTTTACAATGGTGGCATTAGACATCTCAAATGTAGCTCTATTTATTTACATAACTCGCTGCGTCACATGTTTTCACAGTCCGGTGTATTTCACAATAGTCTCCTGTGTAATGTGCAGTGATTGCTTCAATGTCGAAGAAATGATGCTCAGGTTTAGAGACAATCAGGGGAGAATTTTTTCCACTGGGATGATGATGCCATGATAAATACATCTAATTGAGTCTTTTCCTGTTTCAAAGAAATTCCCTACAGGGAAGACTGGCTGTATTCCGCTCTGAGTTCATAACCTCTTGTATGTGTGTATGTGTGGGTGTGTGTGTGTGTGTGTGTGTGTGTGTGTGTGTGTGTGTGTGTGTGTGTGTGTGTGTGTGTGTGTGTGTGTGTGTGTGTGTGTGTGTGTTTCATATCAGCAGGATCCTTGCTGTAACCCTACGAAAGGTCAGCAGTCCATTTGTGTTTGACATGGCCTGACTTTAACGAATACACCGACGAGGGAATCCAACAGTTCAGCCGCTCCGATGTGAGACAGACTTGTCAGACGTTCACCAGAGTGTTAACAGCGCAAAGCGTGAATGCTTCCAGACTTGTATGGATTTCACTATATGTTTGTGCTTCTACAGTAATGGCATAACGGCTCAGGATGTATGACTGGTTCACTCATCCCGTCTAAGTGAATTTCACAACATCAAGGTAAAATTAAATTAACTTCTATATCTGATAATCTCCCAGATTCAGTGAAAATACTAATCACAATGATCTGAGTTTATTTAGTGTGGCAGGGCTTTACAAACTTTAATCCAGAATCCACAGATTGAGTTACCCGCCAAAGCTGATGAAAACCTCCATAATACCCTCCTCTATGCGCCAACTGGAAATATTGTCACGACTCATTAGACCCCGCACTCACCAGTCAACAAGTAGCAAAAGGTTTTAATGTTACTGTGTGCTTTTTGTGATTTAATACTTCATGGCAGCGCTAACAGTTGGTGGTCATGGATCATAATACTGTGAGCACACTTTGGAAAATGGGTGCTGAGAGAATAGCTTTGAATTAGAATTTCGGAGTGATTTTTTTTTTTTCTTTTCTTTTTGGGTCACTTGCTATAATCTCAGTGGGTGGTGTGACTGGGAGGTCCTAGCATTACACCTGTGTGTGTGTGTGTGTGTGTGTGTGTGTGTGTGTGTGTGTGTGTGTGTGTGTGTGTGTGTGTGTGTGTGTGTGTGTGTGTGTGTGTGTGTGTGTGTGTGTGTGTGTGTGTGTGTGTGTGTGTGTGTGTGTGTGTGTGTGTGTGGGAATAGAACTGAAACAGGGAATGAAGGAACTGCATGCCGGCGAGGTTTCTTCCAGCCCATAAAGTTTAACTACAGTTTGTGATGCACAGCTTGTGTGTTTTATTCAACATGGGAGCAAAACTCAATTCTCCAGAATACTGGAGTGAAACAACGTGTCTGGGATGAGTGAACCACCAGAGTGTTATAAACTGGGAGAAGAGGAGGAAGTTACTTACAGAACTTTGAGGTTGTGGAGACCCTGGAAGGCGTAGCCTGAGATATACCTCAGCTGATTTCCTGAGATGCGTCTAGGACACAAACATAGATAGTAAAATATATACATATAAATATATAATCTAAAATATATATAAATGAAATGATAGATAGATAGATAGATAGATAGATAGATAGATAGATAGATAGATAGATAGATAGATAGATAGATAGATAGATAGATAGATAGATAGATAGATAGATAGATAGATAGATAGATAGATAGATAGATAGATAGATAGATAGATAGAACATATAGATGAATGAAGTACATTAAATATATTATATGGCTATGCAAATGAGTATCAACACACACATAAAAAATGACTCTAGTATGAATTTCTCATAAAGTTTTGCCTTTATTTCACTTTTTTTGGATTAGAATGGATCAAACTTGAAATACAAGCTCCTTTTTCAAGGTTGTTTTTGGAACAACATGCACATAAATATCCTATTCTATTCCCTGCAGAGAAGTCACGATTGGCCTAATGTGCACCCTGAAACCTTAACCAATCCGGGGAGCTCCGGTGACTGACTCAAGGCACAATTGAATGGGGAGTGAGACTGGGTCAACAAGTGCAGGGGCGAAGCTTGAATGCATGCAAGTGTGTTTATATGTGTGTATATATAGCAAAGGTGTATACTCTGTATGTGCACATTCGCTCATGTGTGCAGGGTGAGCGTGCATGTGCAATTTTCCATGTCCTTGAGTCAAATTGGGCCCATTCTGAGAGGCCTTGAGGACAGCGAGGGAGATAAACCACACACATTCACACAAGCAATCCAATCAGTTTGTTTATCAAACACACCACCTAATGGTCATTTGTGAGTGTGTGTATAAGATGTCCAAATAAATAACATTCAGTCCAACAGAGTAAGTCTCAAGGTCACAAGCTGGAAGCACACTTTAAACACAGATTTGGTCTTCACAGCTCAAGACCACCCACTTTTATTAAACACACACACACACACACACACACATACACACGTTAGAAGTTACTCATCGGCATCCTCCCCACTATGTTTCTTTATAGGTGACATTTGCCTGGAATGTGGGCCTTATGTTAAAGAACCTGCTTCTGGATGGGTTAGTTTTTAAAAAAAAAAATCCTTCAAAGTATCTATCCAGATTTTAATGAGTAAGGCCTCCTAAGGCACCTTTGACACATGATAGTCATGTCAACGTATTACTGTATTACTGTGTAACGGTGATTTCTCCGGGTTCTCCGGCTTCCTCCCACCTCCAGAAACATGCATTTCAGGTGAACAGGCTGGTCTCCAATTGCCCATAGGGGTGAGTGGGTGTGTGCACATGTGTCTGTCCTTCGTGCGGCTACGTGGTGCACTGGCGTTGTGCCCGGAGTGTACCCTGCCTCACCCTCCCAAGTCCCATTGGATAGGCTCCAGCAACCCCATGACCCAGGACAGCAGAAGAAGTGGGTCCTGACGATGTATGAATGAATGAATGAATGAATGAATGAATGAATGAATGAATGAATGAATGAATGAATGAATGAATGAATGAATGTATGAATGAATGAATGAATGAATGGGTACTGGCAAACCAGGAATCATTTATGGCTGTCAAATGTCACATTCAGCCTAGATTAGAAACTATAGAGCTACAACTGATTAGACACACACATGAACTGATACAAACACTATTTATACACACATTATACTTGCAAATTTCTTTTTATTTAAAAGTAATCTTGTAATCTGAAATTGCAAATCTGGACAATTTCACCAGAACATGGACACACTTTAATATCAGTGGCCTTTAAGATTTATGTGATTTATAATACTGATGATTTACATCCCACAATATTAGAAATGTTTATTACTTTAGATTTATCATGATGATATCCAGTACAGTTTGGACACACATTCCCACTTTGAGTCCAAACTGTCATTTGGTACTGTACTAACACATGCAGGAGAGAGATACAATCATTCCACTCATACATGATGCTTTTAAATAAAATCAGATGCTTAAATCCATGTTATAAAAGAAATTAAAGACCTAAATCATTCAAAAATGAAGTGTCTTGTGCAGATTCTCATTCAGCGAGGTCACAGTAATCACCAGAGGTTGTATGAGAAAAAACTATACAGGTGTGAGGATGATTTACCTCTCATCAATGATGTTTCTTTAATTAGAGGTGGAACATCACCTTTTTTTTAATTAGTTTCACCTAAGCGGCTTTTTGGATGAGCAACCTAAATTTCAGCAACCTGCACGCTGTCCATTTGTTGTCCTTTAGAGATCAATTGGTTTGCAACTTCGGTATCATTTCAGTTTATACTATTGTAAAAGCTGGTCGCGGGAGATCATTCCAATATCTGCTGCGTCCAAGGTAACCGTTTCAAAAGGCCTTGCTGAGGTTCTGACACCAGTAAAATAGATCTAAGCTTATTCCAGCAAAGACCTCTAAGTGCCGTCTTTTGGTCCTTGTTCAAACTCAATAATTAGTTACAGACGCATTGGATGGAGAAAAAAAGATAGAGGTAGCACCAAAGGAAAATAAATGTCTTCTCACTGGGGGATGAGGAGGGCCAGTAATTTAGAGTTTTAGAAAACAAACATTGTAGTTAAGGCCATAGTATGATGTGCATGTCATACTGCCAACCAGCCTTTCTCTATTAGCTCTCCAAATTTGAGCCAAAACAGCATTAGAGTGGAATCATTCCTTTTTTTTTTTACCACCTTCATTTGTCAAATGGATAATTATGTCAAAAAGTGAAGATGGATATTGAAAAATGTTCAGACGTCCTTGATAAACATCAACAGAACACCAGCAGTTGCCATTGAACAACTGTTTCCATGATATCAATGTGTGTATTTATGTGTGTACTTGTGTGTAAATGATCTTAAGAATGAGTGAATGTTCCACACTTAGCTGCCTAGTCGTTCCACATCAATCTCATTCTAATGAAAGGCGCCTTGCTCTTGTCAAACTGTGGTTCCAACTGTTTTTTCTTTTAATTTGATTTGGGGATAGTTAGATTTTTTCTTGGCCCCTTGACTGTGAAGATAAAAAAAAAAAAATCGACCTCAGCATAATTCGGTGGTATTGAAGTGATTCATGGATAGATTATGGGGACCAGTGGAGTTCAGATTCATAGGAGTGAAGTGGGACATATGGTACCAAAGGTGAGACCACCCTGATCTGAACAGGGAAGAACTTCACTGAAGTGGACCATCTGATTATAAAATAGATAAAATGATAGATTCAAAACCTGGACAGCTTTATATGTTGAGATGTGATTGGACATCATAATGGCAGTGGGATAGCTTCTGAAGACGAGCAGGTCTTGTTGGTGAGAGGGTGGTTTATGCGGTGGTGTGTCTGTAAGTGTACGTGCATGGATGACCTTTTCCACCTGTGGTCCATCAATAGAAATTTTATCCCTCCTTCTGTTGGGAGGTCCAGCCTGAGGGTAAACCACTTAACCTGGTGTTAACCTTTGAAATTATTGGAGTAAAATATAGACATGGAAAACACTGTGTGTGTGGGTGTGGGTGTGTGTGTGTGTTCATGCGTGCGTGCGTGTGTGTGTGTGTGTGTGTCTTTATGGGAGAGTAATACAAGCAGACAAAAACCAATGTTGGCAACAGTAAGAGGAAAAGTTGAACTGTTGTGTCAGATAGTTCCAGTTATGGGCTGCACTTGGAGCAGGCAGACAATCTGGCAACCTCTTAACCTTCACCCAGTGTATTAATTCTGATCGACAGACAATCTTATCAGCAAATGAAAGACAAGTAGGGCAGAGCTGGCCTCCGCTCAAGTTCTCCCCTCCTGCAGTTGGTTTTGATTCATATTGTGTTCTGAAAAACAGATGAAAGGCCTCTCACAGCACAGAGGACGCTCATTCAGAGTAATCAACACTTCATTCTAAAGCTCATAACAGGGGTTGGCACCAAATTCATCACTTTCACTTGTTTGTAATAATGTGCATCAGAAGAGGCAAAGCGAACATTGACAGAGGGTTTTCAATAAAACCTCTGAGTTTCTTTACCTGTCAGGCCATGTTGAATGAGCTTGGGTTCTGCTCTCTAATTGGCAGGTGAGTGACGTTACCGATAATGATAATTTGAGACATTCAACCAGAGGAAAGGCAGTGGGGAAACTATTGCCTTCTAAAGTGGTTTTCAGGCATTACTGGTGAGAGTTTTGTTGAAAACCATTTACTGTACTGGCTCCAAGTTGCAATTAGACAACAGGTTGGAATAGATGGTGCATATTTGATATTAGAGCACGACATTTAATGAGAGAGGATGCCTTTGATATGTCAGGTAGATGAGTAACCAGTCTGTTCCAAAAATGTGGGCATTGCTGCCCTCTCATTAATCTATAGACGTACAATCTACCTGCCAGTTGCAGATCTTTATGGGCCGTCTGAATGACAGTTGTGTGCAGGATTGCGTGTTTGACTAAAGAGGTGATTTACTGATCAAAGCGCTAAATAAAGGAATAATGAGAGGGATCCAACATCAATAGAACGGGATTTAGAAATAAAGAATTGGAAGCAAAGAAAGAGCTAGAGGGAGAGGTAATACCACTGAAATCTTTTTAGCGATATTAATGCCACAGTGAATCAAAGGGAGGGTTGCTTCCTGCATAATTAATTAATTCCATCACCTCATTCCAAGTTCAAAGAGGTTTTTTTTTTACTCTTGCATGTAGAAATAACTGAAGAGATAAGAGGTCGCGTGATTCAGTCTTCATTTACGGGCCATGCTTCAGATGGATACTCTGTATGTGGCTTCATAAGTTTTTATTCCCTCTCCTCCCCTTTGTTGAAAACAGGATGAAAGCTAGACTTCTTGCCATAAGATTCGTTTTGGCATGCAGGAATGCAGAGACAGCCAAAAAAACTGGGGGTGGGGGGGTGGGGGGTAGAAAACTATCGGAGGCACTAATAAACTTGCAACAGCCTGCAGATAAATGGTGATGGGGTCTGTAGACTTGCAAAAAGGGGGAGATAGAGTGAGTGAGGGAGGGAGGCAGGGAGATAGAGTCCAACATCAAACAATTTATCACTGCTAGTTACAACCTGCCCGGGCCTCGCCTCTCCCCGCGCTATCAACAAGTGCTGTAGACCCACATCAAAAGCTCTCACTCTTAACCCAACCATGTTTGTGTAAAGGGCTTTGGCTTGTTTTTTTTCTAAGTGCTATAACTTGTAGTAATTATAACATGTTTACCATAACCTGCAATGTTTCATCTCCCTAAACCTTCTAGACAGGTGCGGGTGTCAGAAATGTCCTCATCCGTACTTTGGAACATCATCGTCGTCCCAGAATGTTTCCACAAATGGTCAGCGGGCTTTAAAAGTTGGCTTTAGGATAGGAACATCTCCATAAAATGTCACAGCAGGAGAGTCATACAAAAGATGAAAGATCAACAGGGCTGCTACACAGTGGAGGGATTGCATCTGGACAAAGAGGGCAGGTAGAGGCTGCATCCAAAACCCCTTAACCTTTCAAGTACAATGCAGGCGAAATGCGAGCACTGATGTTCAGCATCACGCGGCGCTTTGTGGTTCTTATTATTACAATATTTCCACACTACTTTTTACAGCAACAAACGCTCAGAACTATGACTTTGATTAACAACAGTAAATCAAAAGTATTCAATCAAATTCCAACACATCAAGGTGTCAGAAAACTCCATTGTTCAGCTCTGCTCCAGTCTTCAAATTCCAATTTGACTGTGAATCAAATGTGAGCCAGCTGAGCGCTGTTCCCGTTAACTCTTTGCTCTCATTGTTCCTCATGCCTGACAGGTTGCAGCTGCAAGTTTTAGCATAAAAAAAACAGCGAACTATACAACCCCCCCCCCCCCAATGCAGACACACAGAGACTGCAGGCTTCACAAGTAAATCAATCTGTTTAACACTGACAGACGTGCATAAGCCCCCCCGCGACCTAATACATACTTATGCACACAGTCGAACCCTTGGGGCATATCTGTGGGCAGCCTTTGTCAAACTGAGACTTAGCCGATTTCTGCTGAGTGGTCAAATCAGATATCAGCCAAGTCGACCAAAAAAACCCCAAACTTTTAGTGATTTTGTTGTAGGCTGGGCGCTTCCATCAGCAACACAATGAGGCTTTCTACCTTCTAATTTGTGACGTATCAACATAAGAAGTGCCTGTAGCTTATCCCTGAGCACGCCTGGCACACATGCTTAGGCCTGCTCTTATCTTTGTTCCTTTGCTATTCAAGTTTAGTTTGTCGAGCGCTACTTTTGGCATTCAACTAATCTGTTTTGATGGCCTCTAATAATAGTTTGCCATAGTTAATTTTTTAAAACAAGAAAAAACTTGTGTCTTTGCTCTCCTGATTTTCCTTAAATACTACCCCAAAGTTCTCCTATAGTGTGTGTTTGTCTTGGCAAACGTTTGTGTCTATGTGTGTACTGGTCCTGCTGAGCTGTCCAGCTGAAACAAAGTCAAGGGGAGCAGTGGTTTGGATGCTGAGCTCAGAACGTACTCTCTAAACGCTTTAAGGACCATATATTCCCTCTCCTAGTGAATATCAGGTTCCCTTCACCTCCCTCTTTTTGTGCAGCTTTCCAAGGATCTACTAGCCTATTGCTGCAGGCACTTTCTTGGTAGGAGAGATCAGAGGCAGGCCAGGATCATCAATCCCTATCACTGATGTCCCACGGGTCAGTGACTCAGGGAATTACGATTTCTTGTCATGTTTGAGTTGTGATGATAGAAGTTTATTGATTAAATGTGAGTTGAATGATTTTGTCCTCACAGTTCTGATAACAGGTGCAGGCGATGGAAGGCTCTCGGCTGGATCCCACTGATGTTGTTCATGCTCAGATCCCTAGGGAGAGGAAAAAAAAAAAAAAAGGGGGTCGGGGGGATAGAGCTTCAGTTTCAAAGTATCACTCAATGTAATCCTAAGCACTTTTATTGGAGAATATGTAGTACATGCAGAATTACAAATGTTTACAACATATTTTTTCATGTGGCAATCAATTATCCCCTGTGAGGAGAAGTGCACGAAAGGAGGTGAGAGGGTTAGGTAGAGAGGTTGGAGGACAGGAGGGAGGAGGGAGAAAATTTTCCCCAATGAATCATTGTTGGGCAGCTGTAATTTCCTCCTCGTCCCAGTGACTCTTTCTCTTTTCCAGATGTCTCTCTCGTCCTTCTCTGAGATCTGACCCCTCAGCCTCCCTCCATATCTATCTCTCTCCCCCCCACCATCTCTCGTCTTCTGTTTTTTTTTCCTTCCTCAGGTTTCTCCAGAGACCGCCTCCTTTCCCTTCCTTTTGTTCGTTGCTGTAACATACGCACACTCCATTTCGCCGCGTCTCTGACACGTTGTGATGTGAACAGGGTTGCGCTGGGGGGCTGCGTGTTGACGCAGCTGCCTTGTGGTCAAAGAGGGAGAGGTGCAGGATGCTTGTATGCATACAAACACATGCACACCCATTCAACACACACACACACACACACACACACATGCACAAGTAACCTATTTTTTAAACAATCGGGATATCATACGGACCAATCACGTGTCAGTCTGTGGTTGAAAAACACACAAAAGTCCTGTGGCCCCAGTCATGTAAGGTCGTCTCTTTGATAAACACCATGAAAGCAAAGAGGTGTTACATCACCCCGTCTTTGCTTTCACAGCCCTTGGGGTCTCACATGCGTCTTCAGGAGCGAGATTTGTATTTGTGTGTGCGTCTTTTGTGTGTGTCTGTGTGTTCGTATGACACTAACCATTGCTCATAAAGCCGGACCACCGGGCTAGAGAGTGTAAACTGTGCTTTCAGAAGCCCTTTGCAGTCGGGAGTTTTGACACACTTGTGTTTGTTTGTCAGGGTCAGCCAAGCTGATGGGGGGGCACTTGATGAATTCATCCATAGCACCGATCTACATTCAGCTTCAGATGTGGCGAAAAAAAAAAAAAAAACACTGCATGGCATTACGCTGCGTTATTGATACCCTGTCACATGGAGCAGCTATGACAAGAAAAAAAACCAAAACGTTGTCACATGACGGACAACCATTGTCACAGTAGGTGCAGCAGGTGTGTTCTCACCCCATGATGAGTTTTCTGTCTTTTAATCATGAGGCATTGTAGCTAAAATAATAAAATAGTCTTGTTACGGCCTCTTTATTCGACTGCAGAGACAGGATTCAAGTGATACTGAGGGTGGGTACCTGGAATTAATTTTTATCTGCAACAGGAAATCCATTTTTATCACAGTTACCGGAAGAAACACTCTTGTAAGCTCGATTCACGGGCAGCTTCCTGCGATGTTTCAATGCATGTTACGAAAACCCAGTCCGACAGGTATGCGATAACTAGCCATTTAAAGTAGAAATCAGGCTAAAGGAGACAAAAGGAGATGTCAACGCATTTAAAAAAAAAGTGTGTGTTCTCAATAATAACTATAATATGGCAGCGTCGTTATAAAGTGCATCCATTTACAGTATTATCCGCACTAAAAGGCACACCTAAAGTTCTCAAAAAACCAACAATGCACCTTATAATCCAGTGCGCCTTATATATAGATAAAGGTTTAAAATAGGCCATTCGTTGAAGGTGCGCCTTATAGTCCAGAAAATACTGTCATCTTAAGCAGACTTTGTTTCATGTCGAACATATTACTATACCTGTGAACAGATTTCACCTGAGTTTGCTAACAGCTCAGTTACTGCACATAATAATCCTCAAATGAAATACAACGTAATTACTTAATAATTATTTTGTCGATTCAAGCAATTTAACAGATATGGACTCTTAGAAATATGCCATGCCTTTAAGGTCGTACTTAAAAGATGAGTACGGGTGATGTCATGGGATTTTGTGCTTGGGCTCCAGGCAGTAATTTCTTAATGAATACAAGTGCAATGCTGTTTGATCAAAATCAGAGGTAAATATATGTGATAACAAAGTTGCCATGGAGACCACACAGCCCGCGGTAACAGTAAACCGGCAGACACAATCAAGACTAGGTGACATCACCTTTAAAAAGTGGCCTTGTGAGCAGTACACACCTTCATCTTAATCCTCGTCTCTGCACTTGTATTCTTCAGAGGAAAACATGTATCGGAACATTCCGTGGTGATCATTAAATCATAGCAGTGCACACACACACACACACACACACACACACACCTCCCAGCTTCTGGGGAAGCGCCCACGCATGGCGA
The DNA here is from genome assembly GCF_040054535.1 of Antennarius striatus. Lineage (NCBI taxonomy): Eukaryota > Metazoa > Chordata > Actinopteri > Lophiiformes > Antennariidae > Antennarius > Antennarius striatus. Next base: position 26,661,343 of record NC_090777.1, on the reverse strand, counting down.
CAACTCTCCATTATCTGGTCCTGATTAAAGAAACCATAAACAATCGTTGTGTGAAGTCCATAACAGCGCCCTCGCTCAGACAGAATAAACATACAGGAACGGAGAGAGACAATATTTAAAAATAAAGACACACGGCGGTGAGTCATCGTAAAGATTGAACGCAGCTCAGCTCGCCTGTGCTCTCCAACGAGCATATTGGGAAGCCGGAGAGAGAGAAAGGACATTTCTGCTTCGCAGGCCAAGGCCTCCACTGACAACTTGACGTATCGTTGGAAGGCACTGCAATATGGCTTGTTTTTAAAATCAAATAACAGCTGTGGCTTTTTTAAACCATGATAATTATGATTGATGACTACCACATGTGCATTGTGTCGGCTGGCGCTGTGACGTTCAGATATTTTCAGAGCAAATAATTGGCCACAAAAGGAGTGAGAAAGGGAGTGCGTACAAATTTTGCAGACTCTGCAGCGTTTTGTAATTAGCATCAGGGTTCTGTGTCCCCATTTTATGGGCATCTTTGTCTGTGTATGTTCACCAGAGTTGGAGACGGAGTCCAAGTATGTGTGGCAGTGTGTGAAGTTCAATACTTTTTTTTTTATTATTAGGTGACTGCGGTGTGTGTGTGTGGTAAGACGTCTGTCACTCATTTTCACACCCCCATTGTTTTCCAGCGAGCCAGCAGACATGATGGGAGCAGTCCCTGCTATACAGCTGTGTCTGGGCTATGGAAACTAATTACTGTGTGTCTCTGTGTGTGAGGGACAGAGTGAAAGTTTGTGCGGTTACTTGTCTTGGTTTTTTTTTTTTTTCATGTGAATATTCAACAGGGAACCATCCTGCACTATCTTGGCCATCACGGCGCCAAGAAAGCAGCCTAATATTAGCGAGCAAGACAACACATCTCTCAACCGCCAGAGGCACACAGGCCGTCGTCTCCCTCAGATCTCCGTCTGCTGCTGAATGACGAACTAAAGACTCCAAAGCGGTATTAGGAGAACAGGACGCAGACATGGAGACCCATGCTCATTCCTCAACAGACACAGTTGCAAATGTGCCTCTAACTTCCCTTTACCCTCTCTGCTCTGTGCCTTCAGAAATGACGCACAAAAGCCCCCGGTGCTCTCTTCTGCCTCCCTGGAGAGGAATTAGATTTACAAGTGACTGCATGCAATTTTTGTGTGTGTGTGTGTGTGTGTGTGTGTGTGTGTGTGTGTGTGTGTGTGTGTGTGTGTGTGTGTGTGTGTGTGTGTGTTTAAGTAGAGTAACATGTGTGAGAATATGTCCAATATTGCAGCAATCGTAAGACTTGAAATAAAAAACGGAGATTATACCATTCCTTTTACAAGCACTGTTCCAAGTATTGCAAAGGCACAATGTGCTCTGATAGATCATTTAATCTCCTCTCTGCAGAGTGTGTGTGTGTGTGTGTATGCTTGTGTGCATATGAATGCGAGAGGAAGGAAGGTCTGGCACAGGAAGAAAGGAGAAGCGCTGGATATTTGACTGCTGTAGGCTATGATTGACAGACTAACCATGGCAAGGAGGTTGTCTTCAGGGGAGAACGGAAGCATGAAGGAGCGGAGGTAGATTTCCATTCATCAGCTTTGGCCCTTCCTCTCCCTCGCTCTTTATGCCACTCAATCCCTCACGGAATATGGAAATGCAGGATTACACAGTCCAGTAGTTACAGTGATGTGATTTATCATATTTCCTCTTTTTTTGCCGTCAGCAGGACTACTGAGGTATGTTATCGGTCCTGTGATCAAAGACGATGTCTGTGTGGGTGTCAATGTGCCCCTAGCTCTGTTGTATCCATTGTCAAACTTGAAGCACTTCTGACAAGAGCTGCTGATTTAGCGCAGCAAAACAACTAGCCACATCATATGGGAATGTTTATGTTCAGACACACACACACACACACACACACACACACACAGTTATGTGTCTATATTTTACTCCAATAAATTCAGAGGTCATCATCCATATCCACAGGCACACTCCGGGACACGGGTGGCTTTGTGGGTTGGGTGATGGACCACCCCCGGTGAGTGAATGTAGAGCAGGATCAGCAGTCAGGTGTACTTTTCTATCATCATCAATGATAAAATGTGTCAGTCGGACAAAGCTGTGCACGGGCAGGCAGAGGAGAGAAGACTGGATACATTTTACCTGGGAGAATTCCATTGTTCCATCATATTAAAAAAAAAAAAAAAAAAAAGTTGTGTGGAAATGTTTCTGGCGCGTTGCTCGAGCATAAAATTGCGTGCAGGTATGGAATATAACAAAGCAGGTATTAGTGTGTAAGCAAACAGGCTTACATTGTTGCCCGTACAGCGGTGGTTTTCCCTCTCTCTTTGTCTCCCCCTCCCCGTCTCTCTCTCTCTCTCTCATTCCCATTCAACACACACACACACACAAACACACACACTCGCACACACACACACAACAACAACAAAAATCACTTCCCCAGAACTCTACCCTGAGGTCTTCCCTCTCTCTTCCTCCTCTGCTCTCTGTCATGCTCTTTCTTCTTGCCTTCCTGTCTTCTCTGTCTCCCTCACTCATGTGGAGACTCCTACCAAACAAACAGGTAATAATGGCGGTAAGCTTCCACCTTTGAAAGCAGCTTACCTGTGAGGAACATTAGAGTAATAGATCTTAAGTGGAAATCAACCACTAGAGCTTTGCCTAGAGGGCAAAAAAAAACTGCATTAGTGGAGCCAGAGACACACCTTTCTTTTACTGTAAGTATGACAGTAATGTCTTCAGTCAGATTTAGTCAGTCTGATCCTCTCCGCTTAGTTCTTTGAAACACATAATGCCACGATGAAAGAGGATCCTTTATTCAGCACAATGCAACTGGGAGTCAATGCCCAGGCACCGCCTTAAAGAGTGTCTAAATGGTTGCTTTAGTGTGCGTGTGTGTGTGTGTGTGTGTGTGTGTGTGTGTGTGTGTGTGTGTGTGTGTGTGTGTGTGTGTGTGTGTGTGTGTGTGTGTGTGTGTGTGTGTCTTTCCTTACATTCACCAACCGAATAGAACATTTCCACCACAGCTTTACAACGTGGAAAACACAATAAAATAAAGAAGAACAAGACACAATGCAGTCAACGACTGCAACATCCCGCGACACCCCTGAATTCAAAATTTTTACCCTGACCTACTTGCGTAGGTCAAAGATCGAAGCTGGTGCTCTGACTTACCGTCATTGATCAAAGCACTAGCTTTGATCTATGGTCTTACTCACGATGGCCTTAAGGTCATCATGTCATTTTCATCCCCTTTGCTGCCCGAGTGCCTCAATTAATGATGCTGTAATGACTGAGACTAACAAGAAGGAATATGAATATGACCTGTTTGTGTGTGTGTGTCTGTGTGTGTGTGTGTGTGTGTGTGTGTGGTTGTGGATGACACTCAGAGACAAGAGCCCAATGCTTGTGTTCTCGCTGTGTTCAAAGGTTTAGCTGTGTTTGTTAGCTTTCTTCTCTTTCTGAATCTGAACAGACTTGACTTGCTTTGGCATTCCGTTTATCTCATAGAAATGCACACACACACACACACGCACACATGCATTCTCACAGGCATGCACACACACACAATGAGTCAGGAAGGAGGGTACAATGCTGTCCTCCCCTCCTAGTTCCTCTCTCCCAGACTTCCTGGGAGGGGTACACTGCTCTTTGTGTCCAAAGTCACTCTCTCTTTATCTTTCCCTTTCTTATTCTCTCCTTCCTTCATTTACGGGACACAAAGAGCAAGGGAGAGGGCGAGGGCGAGTCTTTCACCTGGACATGGATGGCCACGGGGAGGACTCCGCAACAAAGGAGCAGAGAAATGGAGAGGGAGGGAGAGAAAAAGGGGAGATAACGAGACAGACAAGGGAGATGTGTCTGCGTATTTGCGTTCCCATGTTTTGGGCTCTTTTCCGCTCGCTGCGGTTTTGGGGCGAATGACATTCGGATGTCTGGGTTAAGAGCGAGGCTGTTTAGTCTGAAGCCATGTCATGGGAAACATATTCGTGCCCTCTGGGACTTATTCATACCCTGGTACACCGTGCACACACACACACACACACACACTCACATGCACATACACACTCTATGTCCGCTCCCTGTCCTCCCACACACACACCCTGTCATGAGATGGAGGGGAGTGGGGTGAAAGGTCAAGCACTTCAGTAATGGAACAGGAAGTGTTGGAACAGTCGGCACTACACAACATGCAACTGCCTCAAACATGTGGACAGGACTGACAGGCAGCTGTTGTGGGTAGGATATAGCTTTGGAAGGCAGGAAGGCCTTCAGAGTCCAGACAAAAAGTCCACTGATGTGTTGTTCCGGCATTCATATATGTTACAGGAAATGTGCCGTAGAGATTGCTCTTTTTTGTTTCTCTCTAAATCCATGTGGGTTCATAAAGGTGCATGCCATGTGAAGTAAAGTTTTCAGGAACACAGGGCAATAACATCTGCTGCAATAATGGTTCAGACATGAAGCTTACAAATTCCAGCACTTTTCTGCACATCCTAAAAAGGTATCACTTACAGAGAGGTGTTCTTTCCTGCATAATAGTTCCTGGAAGATTCAGTGGATACAACAGTGGCAGCTATACTATGACTTCATTTGGTTGAATGGCAGAAACAGGAGGTCACAGGATAGAAAACTGATTAAATCCACTTCTGGCTCACCCCCTTTTTTTTTTTTTTTTTTAAACTGCTGCACTCACGGATCTATGATCCGCTCATCTGCTCCATATATGTAGCGGCGCTCATGGATAACATCTAGACCTGAACTTAGATCAGCGCTTGATGAAATCTTACCCCGTCTTGATGAGGACATTCTGCTGCTGTTGTTTTAAAGGGATTTAGTTTGGCCTCTTGCCATGCATGTAAAAAATCCAGATTTCCTCTTTAACTCCTTCTCAAACATGTAATAGAGATGTGAGTAAGTCTGGCTGCAGTTGCGGAGGCTCTGCAATGGCAGGATTCCCTCAGGTCTCCCTTTAACAGCAGATGGAAAACACACCTGTGAAGTCTGGTCCAGCAAGAATTACACTGTTGTTTTATGTCATTATGATGACCTGGCTGCTGTTTCTGCATACAGTTAGCATAACCCACAAAAATTAGGAGTCCTTTCATTCATCTCTCAACCCCTCTGTTGTTTTACATCTCCTTACTTCCTGGACTCTCCTGTGCTACACCCCCAACTTGTTGTGCTTTGTGAGTCGGTGATTTCTTCTTTGATCCCGTCACCAAGCTCCCATTTCAGTTGTCCTTCCTTTCAACTTAACCTTGATAGCATTGCTGTATCAGCAGGTTCTTGTTCTTATTACGCCTTAATGCTGCACATGTGGACTGGATCGAGCATCGAAAGGGCATTGAGTATCTGTAGCGGTTACTAGTCATCACCTGCACACTACCAATCCATCATAAAGCACTTAGGTCAATCCTGGCCAACTGTCACACAGATCCAGTAGGCACACAGAGACGAGTGCTCTTGTATAAATGTCCTTCACATCTGAAGTCAATTTTATTGAGCTCCATTAAAAGAAACAAGCAAACTTTGTCGACTAAAGAGAAGCAACAGCAAGAAAGGATTTGGTTTGGAGCAAACTTGCACCAAACCAAACACACACAAACCAACTTCTCCGTGTGTTGGAAAATCTAACAATTAAAAATAAAACTATTTCTCTTCAGAAAGTGAAATGTTGGTGGAAATTAATTAAAAAATGTAAATGCTATGTAAACATAAGCACATTGACACGAATGACAGCTTGCAAAGTGGCAGTCAGTGAATGCATACATGTACGGGGCCCTTCACATATGCATGTGCATGCACTGGAACCAGTTTGGGACATGTGTTGTGCCCAGGTCCAGGATTAGACAATGCCTTCTCTGTAGTGGAAAAGAGAGGGCTCGTGCACTTGCACAGATTAATGCACACACACTCACACACACAAACATTTCCATGGATTCCCAGCCTTGGAAAGGGACTGAATAGGAATCTGGGCCATGCAGGCATTCTGAATCCTCTCAATCAGAAGAAGCCATTCACCGCTCAACCACACGTCACAGGGAGCACATTCCTCGCCCCCGTGTCATACTTGCGTCACGCTGCAATCACACGAAACATACAGACCTATATTATCAGTCAGTGGGCATGGGGCTGACCCAAAAATACCAGCTCATGTGCATGTACCTCCCAAACACACCCTCACTTCACTTGCCCGATCTCCTCCTCCTCCTCCATCCTAGCTCCCTTCAAGATCTTGTGTCATGATTGCTTTCTACTTTTTTCTAAAGGACAGGATATGGAACGGTGGAGCACACTATGGCCTGTGTGTCTTCTCTGCCCCTCCTGCGGGAATTATCATTGTTCCATTGTTGTCCTCTACCTGCCTACCTGCCGTCTGTCCCTGAGCGACATTTAAAAGCCTCCCAGGTTGCTCTCAGGAAACCACAAACCAGTGAATGTTCCAACTGCTTGTCTTTTCCCTCCAACACCCTTCTGGCATAAATATCACTTTTGTAGTAGCAAGCCCAAGATTTCTTTTTTTTTTTTTTTTTGCAGGTGCTCACCATGGCGCCTCCAGGGAATCTGGAAGAGAGCTTAGGAATTAAACCATTGGCACTTCATGGGGAAGGAAGGAAGTGAAAAAGGAAGAGCCGATAGAACAAAGAAAGGAATGGAGAAAGGAAATTGTATATGCAGTGAAATTGTCTGATAAATTGTATTTGCTTAAGAACACATTAACCATCATGACACATGTCACTGTCTGCGTAATGAAGTGCATAACTGTCTTCTTCTGCTCCGATCACAGAGATAGTGTGTTGGTTTGTAGCCAGCACACAAAAACACAAACCATGAAAACCTTTACCGCACTCGAGTACACACCCTTCAGTTACCTGGTTCTGCTGCCCAGAGCCATTTATGTACAGACAGACAGACAGACAGACAGACAGACAGACAGACAGTATAGATAGATAGATAGATAGATAGATAGATAGATAGATAGATAGATAGATAGATAGATAGATAGATAGATAGATAGATAGATAGATAGATAGATAGATAGATAGATAGATAGATAGATAGATCGATCGATCGATCGATCGATCGATAGATAGATAGATAGATAGATAGATAGATAGATAGATAGATAGATAGATAGATAGATAGATAGATAGATAGATAGATAGATAGATAGATAGATAGATAGATAGATAGATAGATAGATAGATAGATAGATATGGATTTATGAATAGATTCATGGCCAGGGGGCAAGAAGAAACAGGTGATGAAAGGAGAGTAGGTATAATAGACGTCTGGAGCCAGAACACTGATGCTGGATCTGATAGCTGCTTTATGTAGACACCCTCCATTGACAACACACACAGACACACACGCACATAGTACTTTCCTCAAACTGTCCCCTCTCTCTCTCTCTCTCTCTCTCTCTCTCTCTCTCTCTCTCTCTCTCTCTCTCTCTCTCTCTCTCTCTCTCTCTCTCTCTCTCTCTCTCTCTCTCTCTAGACATGATGTTTACAGTGTGACCCCCGGTTGCTCATGCTATCAGTCATTCCATCAGCATAATGACTAAATGACACGCACACGACTGTTGCAGTCATGGTCACCGTACAGGGACAGGATGTTGTTTTTTGTTTGTGTGTGTGTGTGTGTGTGTGTGTGTGTGTGTGTGTGTGTGTGTGTGTGTGTGTGTGTGTGTGTGTGTGTGTGTGTGTGTGTGTGTGTGTGTGTGTGTGTGTATATGTAGATGCTTAACATAAATAAAGTCTTCTGAATCTAACAACACACATTTGTCCATCAATTTCAATTTCTGCATTTCCACTCGTTTTCACCTCCTTCTTTCATCCTCCGTCTCTCTATTTTTGTACACTCTTGCTTCACCTCCACTGGCTACAAAAATCCCTCAACAGTCTGGGTGGTCTTCATCACAGACAGACACACACGCATGCACACACACATACGCGTACACACTACCGACGTACACACAAACACAGTACTACTCTGGCTGTGGTTTCCTGACCTCAGCCAAAACACTGTTAGAAGTACACCACACTCACCGCTACCACAAAGCATCACCTAATCGCTGCTCAGCTCCAGCCCCGGACCCAGAAACAATGTATGCACACTCTCTTTTCCTCTCTCTCTTACACACACACACACACACATACACACATGCACACATTGAATACCACTAAAGGAAGATGGAATATGTGTAAATATGACCACCTGACATCCTTGGAATACGGCCCGCATACATGTATCTCATCAGCCGGTTCTTCAGCAAATCCATTACTGGAAAAATGATCACGCTTAACTTGAACAAAAGCCGCTTTGGACGGCTGACAAATTCATTGGCCGTCAGCTAACAGAGGAACAGCTTATTGTGACACAGTAAAGCCATCTCTTATGACAAGTTACCTGACCTCTCCACACATTAAAACAGCACCGACCCCCATGTACTGTACAGCCTGAACTCAAATTCAATTAATACACATGCACACACAGACACACACCCTTGGGCACCGTCTTTCCTCTCCAAGCTGATATCAAAGAGTGGGTTTTTCAAAGCATCTCACATGACAGCTCATTTCATGTGTTGCCCACGGAAATGATTATTGCCATAAATCTCTACCCACTCTGCTCTGAGTACGCTTGGAGCATCTTCTGAGAAAGCTGAATTCCTCAGCAGAGTCAGTCTGTATTACTTTAGTGTTGTAATACAATTGTTCTTTATTGATTGGTATCCCCCCCTCCCCCCACCGTTCCCACCTATCCACAGCCAGGTTGTCCAGATGTGCAAATAAAAACAAGAAAATAGAGTGAATCATGCGTATAGCCTGGATCGCCTTCTCAGTCGCCGCAGCTCATACAGTTGTGCTCACTTTGAAGCGCTCTCCGATGACACGGGTGAATGATGTCATATACTTTCACAATGTTGTGTGCATGTGGTTTGTAAAGTGGACTGTTCCCAAGCAAATCCCTGTGACCTCGGCAGTGTACTGGGAGGATAATCCAACTTCCACGGCGCAGCGGGGCGTGCTGGACTGTTTGCCAGATCCTGGTGAGGATTGGATCGACTCTCCGCTGTTATAACCTTTTGATGAAATGAGAAACCCTAGCCTGCTGCGCTGCTCCCCTGGGCTAGCGAGCAAGTGTATGAATGTGGGCAGGGGTTTCGGAAGGAGAGGTTGTTTTGTTTGTGTTTGATGCGAAAAGAGAAATCTGCAATTCTTTATCTTTCTATCTTAATTTGTTGTGGCATCTCTCATGCAGTTACACATCCCTTTCTTCCCTCCGCTTCAGTGCTGCGCTGTGTGTGTGTGTGTGTGTGTGGGCGTGTGCGGTTGGTCTCTGAGTTTATTTATCTTATTCTAAATCAGCCCTCAAACTCACTAATTGGTCCAATTCCACTGTTAGGTAATGAGAGGAAATGAACAATTACTCTTATGTTTGCAGGGAATGATGTATGTTTGTTTGAGAGCTGTGGTGGAGCAGTCAAGAGCAGTGTAGAATTTTGCAGAAGGAGTCTGCGTGTGACATGTCCCACTCTTGTGCTAACCACCTGATGTTCACGTCTAAGATGATTCCTGGAGGGAGTTGGAGACCATATATTATCATCTCCATAAACCCTATGTGAGTTTGAACTTACAGAAGAACTGAGTAAAGTTTGGCTGTTGGAGACTTCCACGATAGCCAGGTAGAGTCGGGTATCATCATCATAACCAAGAACTTTTTTTTATATATTTTTTTTAAGTGTCTCTTTTCAAGTTGTTTGCATCACTAACTTTCATACTTCCCTAACTCCCTCCAAATTCCATCCCAACTCTCTTGTAACACTTGCAGAGCCCCCAGTGAGCAACTACTCTATCACACCATTTCCTGGATTTTTACTTCTATCACTTCGATATCAGTTATCACAGACGGTCTCTAATCTGCCCGCAGAGGATTGTGCGAGTGAGACAATGTCGTATTAAAAGTTTAAAATCTTGGTAATGAAGTGGCTGGAGTCTTGTAACTCCTCATGATAAAACATCAGAATGTTAATGTTCATGTTTTTAAGCCGCAATGATGGAATGTTTCACTCATCCTTTAAGCCTTTCAAACTCAAACACACAAATTACATTTAAGAAATATGTAAACTTTTTCTGTGGTGTTTGCAAACTTTCAAAGAAAAAGGAAATAAATAATTCTGAAGGGTTTTTTTTGTTTGTTTGTTAAGGGTTTTCTTTTTATAAATCACATGCTGACAATTTCTACTTGTTTAACCACTGAGTTGTGCTATCAGAAAACAGCAAGATACAGATTGGTGCCATAAAACTGGTCATTAAATTTCACACATGTGGACATCTGTGTTCAAACATTTACTATTTCAAACACATGCAAACACATGTGTGTGTATACACGCACGCACGCACACGCACGCACACACACACACAGAGACACACAAACACACACAATCACGCTGGGACTCCAGTTGGCGCTCAGAAATCTGATACTGCAAGAAGTGGTCCAGTAATTTTGCCATCGTCGTCAAGGCGCGCACACACGTTCCCATTGAGCCCACTCTGTTTTTATACACATGCGTGTTCTGCTGCCGTTTCTTGGTGACACATCCAACCGACTGCCCTCTGCTCTATTTTTAAAAGGAGGAATCTCAGCTCCAACTCAGGCAACCAGGAAATAAATAGTAGGGGAATAGTTGCTTTAAATGAGGCATTAATAAACAATTAAACAGTTGGATTTAAAATTGTTTGACACGTTTTCATTTAAAAAAAAAAAATCATTAAGGCTTTATGAATGAAAGGTTTGGAGGAGAACGAGATGCACAGTCAAGGATAGAGTCAGAGGCCTGGAGGTGAAAAGGTGAATAAACGTGACAAAATAACACACCCAGGAAATGTGTTACTCACAGGTAAGTGGTGAGAGGGCTGAGGCTGGTTGGCACGGACGATAGTCCCAACTCTGAGCAGTCCACCATGACAAACATGCCGTCTTCTTCACACTGGCATGGAGATGGGCACTGCGGTGCTGCCGGCCCCTGTCTGTCCTGAACTCGTCCGTACCCCCACACTCTGGAGGCAGACCCCCGAGTTCCTCCAGCTATGCAGATAACCAGAAGCAAAGGCAGCATATCTGACAGTCCACCTGTCTGCAGCTACACCTTCAACACCAGGAATTATCTGTCCTGTCACTTTTGTCCTCACTGATGTTTTAAGAGGCAGCCTTGATCAAGTGAGGAGGATCCAATGATTTTCTTGCTTTTCTAATTAGTCCTGAAGCCCCCCCCCCTCCCTTGACAACTTTTTTTCTCCTGTGCAGGTTGTCCACACTAAAAATCTGTCCCTGTCACACGTTCTGTCTCTTGATCTGTCCAACCCTACTGTAACTTCTTTCCCCTCTCTTCTGTCTTCCCTCTCAATCTGCCCTCCCTTTTCTCACCGTCTTTCTCCCCCAAACACAGTCACTCTTTCTCCCTCTCCCTCTCCTTCTCTCTCTCTCTCTCTCCCTGTATATATTTCTTGCTCTCTCTGTCTCTCTCTCTCTCCTTACCTATTGTAGAAGGAGAGCATGTGAATGAGCCACCCTCATTGGCCCACAATTTAGGGATGGGCTAGAGCATCTCCGGAAAGTAGGAGGGGCCCACAATTCTCAAACTTTTCCCTCTCTTTCTCCCCCCCACCCCCCCAACCCCCTTTCTACTTTGCCTGGAAGCTCAATTTGAAGAAGAAGAGTAGGTGTCTAGTTTGAGGAAGAGGAAGAGGAGGGGGGGTGGCAGCAGGGTACTGTGGTGTCAGGCTAGATTTCCCATTGCAGGGCATTATGGATGTAACTGGAAAGGGGAAAAGGCAAGCCCTGGAGGATAGGACTGAAGACAACAGAGGGTGTTTGGCTGTGGGAGAGGGATGCCGGGGGTCAGTGTGTGTGACTGGGAGTGACTGTTTGGAGGAAATTGGAATTCTGACACTTCAGCACCCCTCAATCCTCAGAAAGAGCAAATCCAGTGTCTCGTAAGTCACACCTTCTCAAGTTTCTGCTGCTGGAATGTTGCGATCACACGCACGCAGAAACGCACACTGGCTTACGCACACGCACATGCCCACATGGACACCCCTAGAAAATAAGAGATTATGATTGACTGGCGCAACAGAGCTCAATGTCCATTTCACATATGCACACTCCGGTCTACAGAGAGGAGAGTGTGGATTTGTGAAGAAGTGTCAGCTGCCTCAGGTTACGGTATTTCATCATATATCGGCGCTCACTCGCCGGTTTTCCATAGAATCCTGAAAATAATCTCATCCAACCTTCCTGTCTTTTATTACAACACATAATTCTTGCATGCAAAGACTTCGTATTGAAGAAAATAAATTGCTGTCACAGCGTGCTGTTTAAATGAAGGCTGAGAAAAATGCCATAAATTTTGACTTTCCGCTTCATATGTTACACCGCTAAGCTTTACATGCGGGGTACCTGTAAGTACAGGATGTTCCAGAGCTACACGCTGATGCTAATGGAAAATTAGCTTACACTTACAGAGGACCGTCCTAATCCGTCCACCCAGTCAGTGCACAACACACACCAGCGGTTTTCAGTGACCCACACTTCCATATGGTGGTAGCAGAGGCTGACATGCAAATAGCCACCTGCTCATCAGCAATGATAACCATTCAGAGGATCACTGACACACCAAAGGAACAGCGCGGGGTTCAGTATCTCGCTCAAGGACACTTTGGCTTGCAGGAGGCCTTTGATTGAGTAACCAACGTTCCAATAAGTTGACGCCTGCTCAACCACTTGGACTCAGAAAATCTATTCAAGCCTCATTGGATTCCCTCAAAAATGTATAGCAATGGAAAAGCAAATGCCACATTTCCTTGTTCTTGGAAAGCTGAGGGCTTGGAGAGCTTTCATTTCACAGCGATAGTTTGTTACCCCAACAAGCAAGAAAAAAGACGCAACATTTAAATTTATGACGTACCAATTCCCTGAACAGACCGGGAAAAATGTTGCGTGTCAACTAGAGCTTGAATAAGTCCAAGGCCTGTTATTTGAAATCTAAAACTATACGGTTAGAAATGACTTTGCTGTCGGTTTGAGTTTGTCTACCCCTCCGGTAGATCTGTCTGTCTCTCTGTTGCTCTCGTTCCCTGTCTTTCTTTCGCCGCTATTCTCTGTCGGCTGAATAGTTTCTCATTAATTAATTAACATTCCTATGCCACTGTGTTTTCTGAGGGGCCTTTGTTATGGCCCCACAAAAAGTCTTTCAGAGCTGTTCTTCACATAGTCTCTCTTTCTCATGCTCTTGCTCCCTCTGTTCTCTCTTCTTACCTCTTTGTCAAGAAATGTTCTCTCTGTCTATTGTCAGGTTAAAAATGTCATGCAAATTGTTTTCCAGGGATCTTTTATGGCCCTTTTCTTGCATGTGTGTTCACTACCCCAGATGACATAAATGCAGACTTCTTGATTGATTATACAGTAGACCCATGCACAGTGCACGCACTCATTCCCACAGGCACAAATGAACAGACACAAAAACATCCACCTGCAAACTCCACCTCTCCCATCCCTACACACAGAACCCTATCATCTGTTTAAATTTTTTTTTTTTTTCTGGCCCAAGGGTCTTTAAAAATTGTAAAATCCTGCGTGTCTGATCTTTCTGCCTGGTTATGCTCTCTGTCTTTCTCTCTCTACGTATCTCACCTTCCTTCCCTCTTTTCTTCACATTTATCATCTTGTTGAAATTACACTGACATTTCTGATGTGTGTATATATATATATATATATATATATATATATATATATATATATATATATATATATATATATATATATATATATATATATATATATAATTTTTTTTTTTTTTTTTTTTTTACATCATTAAAATTAGTCTGTGAAGTTAATTGTAACACAGAAGTACAATAACTAAGGGAGGGGTAACTTCACCAGGAAGTTAACCACCAAGCTGCTACTAATCCTTCAGCATTAATTAATATCTTATTAATCTAAGACAATCCTACATTTGGAATGTCTTCATGTAACATAATGATATATAAATAACATACAGAAGGTACTGTATGAAAAAAACCAAAGATATTTTTTCAAAGTCCATACTTCCTGCTTTTCATTGGCTTAGGTTGATAGTTTATGGTTGTATATGTCAAGCAAGCACCTGTCCCTCAGCGTACCACATATGCCAGAGGGGCAAAAAACCAAAAATAAAAAGAACTGCTCTCCCATATTTGGTATCTTAAATTTTATTAAAATTACCCAATATTTTTTTTAGATACAAGAGTCAAATTAATTTCTCCCTGATGCACCGGAAAGCTTTTGTCCAGCCCTGGGTCAGTCGAGCTGCTCACACTTGTTTGCATGTGTGCAGACATTTCTACATGCCACTGAAAAACTATGCACACACTCATATTCTCCCTCTCTCTCTCTCGTTCCTTCATTCTCACCCTCTCTCGCACACGCTATCAAACAGTTTGCATCAGATCAAAGCCGGGGCTCCCTCTCCTCTCCTCCCCCATACCCCACCTCTCTACTGGGCTGTAAACACTATCCAAGCAATGGCAGCCTTGAAGACACAAAGACAAGTAGCTACCTGACACCTGACACTAACTTGAGAGCACTCACCGTGGTTTACCCAACACACACACACACACACACACACACACACACACACACACACACACACACACACACGCATGCATACACACACACGTACACATGCATGCACACACACATATACACACAGGCTACCTGAGCTCCTTCCAGTAAGACTATTCAGGGAGAGAACAGACAAAGTCGGCGCACAATCAATCCCTCCACCTCCCCAACACACATATTCCATCTCACCTCACCCACATGCCCTGCCCCAAACTCTAACCCTGACAAAAAACCTCTACCCAACCATATCCAAGACCTATTAGTGTCAGTAGAAGTGTGTATGTGTGTGTATACGCATGTATATGTGTGTGTGTGTGTGTGTGTGTGTGTGTGTGTGTGTGTGTGTGTGTGTGTGTGTGTGTTTGTGTGTGTGTGTGTGTGTGTGTGTGTGTGTGTGTTTGTACACAATTGCAGAATAAATGCTTGCAAATGTGTTGTTGTCATATTTGTGCATGTCTGGGCTATGCAGAGGCAATTAAAGGCTAACTCGGTTATTCTCAGCGGAAGCAAGTGAGACGCCGTGGGTCGCCACTGGCGGCAACCTAGGTGTGTACTCTGGCTTTTCATGTGAAACCACCTGAAAGCCAACAAAAGGTCCCTCTCCTTTCCTCCATCCCTCCCCCTTCCCCTTGGTACAAAGGAGAGAAACGAATGGAAGAATGAGAAGGAGAAGAGGGGGGATGAGGTAAGGGGATGGGGATGCAAGGGTGGGGCAGGATGGAAGGAGGGGGGTAGGGTTAGGCTAGAGAACGGGACGAGAGTGGGCACAAGAAAGTTATAAGACATGTAGTCTGTAACACATCTAGAATGTTTTATTGAAATAATAGCTATATTCTGAAGCTTTACGTTAAATTCACAAAGTAATTCATACGGTACAAATCAGGGGTTTAATATTTGTACATGCAGCGTTATGTCTTGTAAAATTTTAACTTAATTTGTTGAACTAACAGGTGTGACATTTTAAGAGCATCCAGTAGCAGGTAGCAGGTGACTCAAAGAACAAAAATCAAACACTAAACATAACATATAAACCACCTTTTGCTTTTAAGATATTTGAAGTAAATTATTTTCAAACACTACTGTGGGTGGTGCAGGGAAAAAGTAAGAGGATCTTCCTGTGGGGACCATGATTGTTTTAATTGTGTCCTGTAGTTGCAGAGAGATTTTAGTCTGAGCCGATCAATGACTGAAGTGGGAACCAAACGACAGACACTGATATTCATATAATGTAAGCATCTCAAAAACAAACATTATGCCTTATAGTTCAATTTGTCTATAGCTGCTTGTCTTTTGCAGGGTTGTTGCTGCTGACTCTGGGGAAGGGATGACTCGTATCCCAGATTGGCCACCTGCTAATTACTAACAACCATTCACGCTTACATTTACACCTATAGCAGTTTTAGTTTCACCAACTTGCATTACATTTTTTTATCCATGGAATCAATCCATACTAAAAGTTCCCAAGTCTTCAGGATTTGAAAGTCTCTTCCTGTGTTGTTTGTGTTGTTTGTTGTAGGTTATAGTAGTTTGATATATAGTATGAATGAATTTCTCCATGAAAAACACAAAAAATAGAAAATGATACATTGCTTCACTAAATATTTACTCTTCTTGATGGAATAGCCAACAGTAAACACAGATTGAAGGAGACATGAGTAGAGCAACTCAAATGGCGTGCAAAGTGAAGTCTTATCAGTTATAGAAAACAAGATATGTTATTTCTCTTGTCAACAAGGACTTTGCATGCATAGTTTTCATTCAGTGTGTTTTAGTTAGTGATGTATTTCTTTTATGACCCTGACAACGAACAACACACAGTATATCTGTGTGCTGAAATACAGAATAAATAGTTGTAAATCAATTTAATTTTAAGAAATATAACATCTAAACATGTTTGCAGATTAAGGTGTTAATTATAAGCACACACGTCTTTTGAGATGTGAGAATAGCCAAAGTTAGCAGGTCCAAATCAACTCAAAGAGACAGAAGCTGCATTGTTTGATGCTATTCTGAGCAATGACACTGGCAGAACAGCCAGTGGGTGTTTGTTTCGATTGTGAGTGTATGTGTGTGTGTGTGCGTGTGTGTGTGTGTGTGTGTGTGTGTGTGTGTGTGTGTGTGTGTGTGTGTGTGTGTGTGTGTGTGTGTGTTTGTCTGTGTAAATGATACACCTGTAAACACTATCTATAAAAAGTAGATTGACTTACAAATAAAGTAACCACGTGTTCACTGTGTGTGTGTGTGTGTGTGTGTGTGCGTGTGTGTGTGTGCGTGTGTGTGTGTGTGTATGTGTGTGTGTGTGTGTGTGTGTGTGTGTGTGTGTGTGTGTGTGTGTGTGTGCGTGCGTGTGTGTGTGCCCGTGTGTATTTGTGTGAATGATAAATGCTTGTTCCAGTTTTGCATGATAGTATCAGCCATATCAGTGCGTGTGTATGTGTGTGTTTGGGGGGGGGGGATAATGTGGAATGTTAACAGTGAAGTATTGGTCTGTCTCTATAGAGTTCCATCCATGCAGAACCAAGATAGGACTAGCAGGAGACACAATACGAAGAGCGGAGCCTCATTATTGCAGGTTTCACACAAACCCCATAGGCATCCATTCATTTGAAACGTGCATAACAGCAGTTGAAAGATTGCATCTATAAAAGCAAAAATTAGGTACCTGGGAACTATGAAACTGCTCATCAGAGAAGGCATGATTACAATAATTGCTTTAAATATCACCATTATGTCATGTGAGCTGCACTTTATGCCCGCTGGACTATTTTGAATTAGCTGATGAAATGGCGCCATCCTCAGCCAAAAGACACAATAACATTACTGTTGCAGATGAGGAACTGAGCAACCAGTTGATGGCGACACCCTCTATTGTCAAAGCCTAGAATGACTAACTAAGGTTAGAGCACATTTTTGAAATTGGTTTTGTTTGACAGGTAGTATGAGACAATGACAGATCAAATCATTTTTCTACCTTGTCAGAATGTCTGTCATCATTTTTTGTGAGGCTAGAAGAAGGTGTATTGTTTTAGATAATAGTACGTACCATGATGACAATGACCGACCAGATCCAATTTAAAAGTCCTGTTGATGTGGAAATGCCAAAGCGGCTTAGTGTAGCAGTTTGCAGGAGTTTTCATCTTCTGTCTTCGTTCTCCAGCTTCCTCTCACCAAGAAAAACATGCAACACTCTAAAGTGGCCGCAGGTGTGAATATGAGTATAAATTCGGTGTTTGTCTTTCCATGTGGTCTTGCAATAAACTGGCAATTTAACCAGGTTGTACATGGCCTCGGCTCGTAGTCAGCTCGGATAGGCTCGTGTCTTGGATCCAGATGAGCAGCTGAAGAGGAGACGATTCCTAATTGTCTCGTCTTAAAGAAAACGAATGAATGAATAAATAAATTGATTTCATTTTCAGCATGAGTGGGGTCTTCTCCTCAGAAGTTGTTTCAGCCCATTGATCTGCTGGACAGCCCCTCTGTAGTTCCATTTTACTGGATTACAAAAGATGTGAAAATTCCAGCAGATGAGATTCTAAAGCATACGTACTATAGATACTATAATCAGTACTGTTGTAATTATTCAGTAACTAATTAAAGAATCCTCTTCGGAATGAGTGTCATTATTCTAATCAGTAATTACAAATTCAAAGTTAATCAATACTAGGAAAAGAAGACATGATCATTTTCAGAGTTGTGCTTACGATTCCATTGCTGTACTTGCAGCACAAAGAATCAAACCACACGAATTCACAGTCCTACCTTCTCATTCATACTGTTTAGCATTCTGTGGCCTTAGTGGATTTCAGCAAAGCAGAAGTGATAAATATCTGACAATGACGTCCTCTTCTGTAGAAAGAGGAAGCCTTTCCCGTGCCATAATATCTCTTTTCCTCCCATTGCTCAACATGAAGTACAGTACATGTATGCTAAAAATTTTTTATCATAACTAAAGGTGCAGAAATAACGCAAAGAAAAAACTGGCTGGATGTAGTTTCCACAGACTTAACGTTAATCAGATAAAACCATGAGATGCATTGTTACACGTCCCCTTTGAAAAGACTTCTTCCCTTGACTTTGGCTGTTTGCCAGGACTGAATTATTTTTTTAAATGTTTATTTCTTTTCAAATCCTCCTATAGCAGAGATTTGTTTAAACAGTTGAATTGACGGTCTTGATATTTTCACTAAAATCTGAGTATATTTTGATGAGATTTCTTACTATCTGTTTGCTACTTTGGTTCAGAGAGAAATATCTATATTTCATATTATGACAGATAAATCCTGCTGACACTGGTGTCCACCTTGCAACTTCTTTGGTGCCACTTCAGGTTTATTGTTCTCAGAGATACGTTTCAGCAACTATTGAAATCAAAATCATTGCATTTATTTGTCTCCATTATATCATGGGGATCTGTTTCAATCACTTTAGTGATACTGTACCTTGATTTTTATTCTCAAACATTTACCAAGTCAAACATTTATTTTGTTAAATGTATTTTGGACAAAGTAAATATTACAATGAGCAGATTATCATACTGGCACTGTTACCTCAAAGCAAGAAAGGCCCCCTGGGGCCCCCTTTCTATGCAGAGTTTGTATGTTCTCCCCGTGTCTGTGTGGGTTCTCTCCGGGTTGTCCAACTTCCTCCCGCCTGCAAAAATATGCAACACAGGTATACTGCCCTCTCTAACCTGATTGTAGGTGTGAATGTGTGAGTGAGTATGTGTTTGTCTCCCTGTGTGGCCCTCCAATGAACTGGTGACCTGTCCAGGGAGTACTTCACCTCATGCCCAATGTCAGCTGGGATAGACTCCAGTGTAGCCCATGACCCAGATTCAGATAAGCTGCTGAATAAACTACTGACTTAATGAACTTCATGATCACACATAACCTGTTCAGTGCTCATTTCAATATCACCAAATTCAAGTATGAAACAATTTTTCTCCTTACCAGTTTCTACATAACACCATGTGTTACTATGTGTGTGAGTTTCTCAATAACAGCAGGCAGTGTACGCTGTGGCAGATGTTCCTCAGGTGTAGCACACAACACAAAACACCTTGGTGACTGCCTTTCTCTTACTGACACCTTTTCCTCCTGACATTAAGCTCAAACCAAACCCCACTGCCACACTGATCTATTGTTTAACAGCAGCTCTTGGATAAGACCTTCACTTTGTAAGTCATCCCATATCACCACTGTTTTAACGTCTGATTTTAAAATTGATTTTAAATTGTTACAGCTCTCTTCTGAACCACTTCAGGGTTTTATTCCCACCTACACTAGTGAACTGCTGTTCCTTTATTAGCCAGGGCACAGCCTCAGATCCTCAGACAAGGCTCTGCTGGCTCATCCACTGTCTCAGCTGAAGACTAATGCTGACTGGGCATCCACACTCAAGGGACCTTTCAACTTACTTCCCACAATGCATACATTTTTTCAGCATATAATATTTCTATATTATACTGCGTAATTTTCTAGACTTTCTGGTTGTGTGAAGTGTACTTTCCCTGTTTATTTGGCTCTATCTATTAAACACTGTTTACATTTGTAAAGCACATTGTAACATTGTTTTTGAAAATTTTAAAGAATAAAAACTATTATTAAATCCCGCTTCAAAGAGGTGATGTATTGTAATTGTCAGTGTTCGTTGGTTTGTTCGTTGGTTCGTTGGTTGGCTCGTCCGTCTGTGTCCACAAAATATCTTCACAACTGTTGCAGATAGAAAAATGAAACAAAAAGCACATGAAAATTACATGATGACCTTGACCTTGAGAAAACTAGGTCAAGGTCAAACTTCAACTTTTTTACACTCAGGAACCGGATAAGATAGAAAGACGAGGGAGAAAGCCAGCGTAAGGAAGACCATAGATCAAAGCTAGTGCTTTGATCAAAGATAGCAGGTCAGAGCAGTAGCTTTGATCTTTGACCTATGCAAGTAGGTCAGGGCAAAATTTTGAATTCAGGATTGTCGCGGGATGTTGCAGTCTGTGACTACATTGCGTGTAATTATTATTATTATTATTATTATTATTATTATTATTATTATTATTATTATTATTATTATTATTATTATTATTATTATTATCGTTGTTGTTATTAGATTAGACATTATTGTACAATACAATATAATACAATAAAATACAATAAGATAGACTACAACATTAGAAGATGATGATTGTTCAAGGTTAAATTTGAAGTAGGTGGACTTGATGTTCCGCCTCTCATCCAAGAGCTTTCTTCACTCTAACTGAATGGGGGGTGGGGGGTAAACTCCTGTGACGTAGTAGACATTAGATCTCAAGATGTTTCTGATCAACTTTTAAAGATTGATTGCATGAATGAGAAGCTACGCAAGCACAAAGTGATGAAGCACTATCATCTTATGGAAAATCCACAGACATGTAAAGCAAGACAACAGACTGATGTTACATGTGGGTTTATGTCTGATGAGGTGACAAGGTCAGATGTGGGACGCTGGTAAGAAAGAGAGCTATTGTTTTCCTGTAGCCTCTCTTTGTGTCAGCAGCTGTGAGCTGGAGGTGTGGGCCTATGGCAGGAGAACACACTGTGATCCGGCATGTGAGGACTTTCTTCATCATAATAGGAAACGGAGTAGCCAATGGAAGACTCAAAGTCATTTTGCTGTATTCTTTGAAGAATTTTCAAGGTGAAAAATCACATTTAGAAGTTTTATTTTGTCATCTCAGTTCAGATAAATGTGTCACTCTCTCACTCTGGAACTCTTTGTCTGTTGCTTATCTCCCTGTGAAAACAGATGATTTATGTACAGTCTCCACTCTCCAGTTTATGTGTTATTCCGATAAGGCCAGTGGGTCTGTGTGCATGTCTGCGTAGTTTATGAGTGTTTATTGAGACCACAGATTGTAGGATTGCCTACTGGAGGACACAAACACTCTTCCGTGGGAATTCAAAGTCCCATCAGTTCCCAATCCTGTTCCTTATCGACAGCATTCCCATATGGCTGATGTATATAATCCTCCCGAACCAGAACCGCTAGAACACTGTATTACTAGAAATCTATTAAAACAATCAAGGTTGTTTAAAAAGATTTTAAAAATATATTGAAAATCTGAAAGTAGCAAGGCTGTACAAAATGATAAAGAAAATGTGTCACAAATAAATGTACTACCACAGTAATTATACAAAAATATAAAACTATTTTGACACATTGTTGTAGTGAGTAAAATAAGAGAAAGTAACAGAGGGACTGGAAAAAAAAAACATAATTGTGTGACGGTGACAAAGAGGTGTTCAAACTCAGCCTCAAGTTTTGCATATTTGTTGATGTCTCTGGTACCGACAATGTATGCCAAGACCGAGGCATGTTCAACCGCCTGCTCACCTGCCCGATTGTTCACCTGACTTCACCATGGGTGTGAACATCAACCAGAGTTTAAAAAAAATAAAAAAAACCAACAACAAAAATAGTCCGATCAAAATGCGTACACTCACCGGATCAACCAAGTTTCATGTAAAAAAGAATGTGGGTTTTATGACAAAATGTTAAATGTGATGAGTTAAAATGCTATAAGGCAGCTGAATCCTTAACGTGTTAATCAATTATTCCAGCACGCAAAATAAATACATGCTTGTGTTTGTTCATGACAAGATCACAGCTTATCACTTATCACCTAAACACACAAACACACACACACACACACACACACACACACACACATACACACACCTTTTTGTCTAGCCGTTAGGGGAATTCCCAGAAGCTTGCATGTGTACAGGTGATTTGCGTATGTTCATTAATCTAGGGAGTTTGGCCATAACTGCTAACCCACCACACCTGGACATACACGCAGACACACAATATACAAACACACACACACACACACGGGTGTGCACGCACACTGCGCCCGTCAGACGTCAGTAGCCGATGCGCCAACAAGTCAAGTGCAAGGCTTTCTAAAATGCTTGAAGGGCCACAAACACAATCGCAAGTGTTGTTTTGTGTTTGTGTGTGTGCATGTGTGCGTTTTCAAAATGCCCGTCCATTGTGTCAAACCGAAGATCAAATTTTTGTCACTTTCTGACACACATTACACCTGCCATTTTATATATTTAAACCCTAATTATACTTTAGAGCAAAATGACTGCAGTCACTCCTACTGAGAACACAGAGAGTCAAATGTTGTTCATTAATTTACATTTATTACAGAAATGAAGTCATGTACAGCCTGCGGGAGTTATTATGTGACAGAGGCAGTGTTTTTGTCAATGAAACAAAGTGCATGAGTGCATTGTCAAAGTGCATTATTATTGTTTGACTCGTGTGGTGTAACATTCCTTGATATCAGCTTCAGACTCCACATCTCGCCCTTGAAATTCCCTCTATTGCATCAAGTTTATTTTTAGATGCAAACTGTTATTTTTAGAGCAGACCGACTCGCCCAGCTTTGATTGACCTAAGAGATGATCGATTACATTTTTGTGTCTGTTCCGAATCAGATGAATGGTAGTAAATGCTGATACGTCAGCAGTTTTGAATTTCACCTTCGTGCCTTTCTTACTGGTGGGGGCCAGAGTTTTATCACCTACTCCAGGTGCAAGCTGTTTAATAGAAGTCCAAACCGTCACACGTTAGACTGAACATTGAGGGTTTTTCCAAACATGTCAATCATGTCTTTTTTTTTTCTAAGGCTCTTGAAACATGTTTGGCAGCATCTACCTACAACATCTATTTATAACATCTGTTGTTCCTTAAATAGCCTTAAATACTATTATTACTACTTTACCACTGTGCTGCAAACCCTGCAGCTCACACCTCTGGAGATAGATTCTTGAGTGCGTGGGCAGCTGCTAATTGATAACTGCACATTGTCATGCATAAGCTTGTTGGTTTTTTTAATAGATTTCCTATTATTATATTTTATTGGAAAAACCATTAAAGGAATGCAGTTCTGTTTCAAAGAGAGAAATAGAGCAAGAGAGAGAAGGAGCATTAAATCTATTTGTGTCAGTATTGCCTACATATCACATATTAATCTGATCTGAATGTGTCCACCATCAGAATTTTCTTATATTTTTACCAATAAAATATTATATGTATATGTATGTATATATGTAAAATATTATATATATATATATATATATATATATATATAGAGAGAGAGAGAGAGAGAGAGTGAGAAAAAATACTGAAAGACAAGAAAAGACAATACATTTGAAATAAGAGCTGTTTTGACAAGTACAGTAATATAAAACTTAATTTTTCTTTAGTCTGGATCAAACACGTACTATACGCATGCGCTTGTGTTTAAGAATTTACAGATACAACAGCCTGTCTGCATCCACTTCTGTTCTTGCTGTGGTGTTTGTGTCCAGACGGTGATAGTTCATAAAAGATAATAATTATGCATATTGTGGTCACTAGATATTTATTTCAACACTGATGGGAACTATATTTCTGAGAATTGCAGTCTCAGCAAACTTAAGGTGTGTATGTGTTTGTTTTCAGACATGCTTATGACATGCAGCGTACTAAAAGAATGTGTGACATCATACCCAAGTACAGGAAACGTCTGATATTTCTGGGAAGCTTTTCCACCTTACAGAACAGGTTTACCTGACTGCTCCAGACAAAGCTTTTGAAAATAAAAAACACAGTTCACTATCAAATAAAAGCAAACAGCTTGATTTGTCAATCAAACATGAATCAAAACATTTGTTGTGTTAAATAATGTAAATTTTTGTTGACACATGGGCAACATGCACAGGACGAACAAGATGCTGTGTGTGCAGCATTCACGTTTTATGGGCATGGCTGTGCGTGTGTGTGTGTGTGTGTGTGTGTGTGTGTGTGTGTGTGTGTGTGTGTGTGTGTGTGTGTGAGAGAGAGAGAGAGAGAGAGAGAGAGAGAGAGAGAGAGAGAGAGAGAGAGAGTGCTGCAGGTGTTCAGCCTATCTCACTGAATGAAATCACTGGTGCTATTTACACAGCTGCTAGATGGTTTCATTCATTTTACAAAGTTTTAAACATTAAGCGTCAATGAACAAATACATGTAAACATGTGTACACATTTTATAGGTGTGTTTATGTCCAGAAATTTAAAAAAAATTAACCAGCATCTAAGTGCACAAATACCATATAAATGTGTTTATGTCCCCCCATGTGTTTCTAACCTCCATCCTACAGTGCTGGATGTAAGGGTTGAACATTTAAATTAGAAATATTACATTTATTACCAGCCCTGCTGGAAGAAATATACTGTACAAATCGTGTAGTCTGTGAACACATCAAAATCCTGCAGGAAGAGCTGGGTAATATCACCAGGGAGGTTGGATGGATAGATGGATGGATGCATGGATGGATGGATGGATGGTGTGCCAAACTTTGGCCACCTGTTTCCTAACAATGATTTAAAAAAAATCTGCGGTAATATTTCAGTTTGATGAATTTCTACAATAAACACTGACGGGTTGTAAAGTGTGCCGTTCCTGAGAGCACACTTTAAGTTTTTATCTTGTTAAGATAATAACCCAGGAATAAAATGCAGATTATAAAACCTTCCTCCCGTTCCAGACATATCATATATCATTGTTCTAAGGAGGTCACGGGCTACTGGCTCATCGGATTTTGTTGTGACACTGCTTGTGAGGTCATAAATAAGTGTGTTGCATTAATTTTAACATGTGTTTCTTTTGCGTCATTGTTAGACTCTGTGTGTTCTCATAGCTAGAATTTTTGGGGAAAATTCCCCGGCTGCACACACCCTGTGAAAAAGATGCGTCTTGCACAGCCAGTAGTGCACTGGAATCCACAACTGAAATAAAGACAATTTTACCCTCATCAAAACGGAACATGCTCACTGGATATACAACATAAGGTCTATTAAAAGTGACGTATGAATGTCATTGTGTGGTTTGATGAAATACTTGTGGCTTTCTTGCTTCCTCTCAGCAGATTATGAGGAACAGTGTTGCAGGCTGGGAAAGCTAAGCCAAACTATGCTGTATTCATCAATTATAAGTACAAGACAAATGTCTTATAAATGGTTTATTATGGCCTACAGCATATATAATACTGTAATATATTTTTAGGCATTGCTAGTTTGGTTTTCCAAATCTTAATTTTTTCTATTTATAACTATCTGTTGATAACTGTATTGTAATGTAGCTGTATGCATGAGAAGTTGTAATTGCTGAAATAATTATAAATAATCTTTCAGTATTTCATCATGTCTGTCTTTTAATAATATGATGTTTATTACAAACTATCAGTCTTATTTTCTGCTTATAATTAATCAGGGGTGAACTTGAGGTCAAAAGTCAATGGTACAAATGTTGCGTTATTTTGTGTGACACATAAAATCACTTCTTGTTGAGTTGTTGAGGTTTTGCAGGAGTTACACACTGATTACAGACCATAAAAAACAGAAGAAAACACTGGTGATTATGGAAAGTGCATGAGTTGTTCACTATGAATTCCACCTGAGCATCAATCTTTTCTCAAAACATACTGGTGATTCCTAGACTCTATTAACTCTGCATTTTTATTTTTTATTTTTGCATTGCTTTGTATTTCACTCAGCAAGAATATAAGGCTTAACACCAAAGTCAGGATAATATTTCACAAAGTATTTCTGCTTTGGCTCATGACATGTTGGGAGATCACAGATGCATCACAAACTTTGATTCATTGATAGAAAAATTCACATTTAAATACACTAAAATTAAAAAAACCCAAAACAAAACAATTGCAGTACATCAAATATACTAATAATCTGACAGGAAGGTCAGCCTTTATTTCGTAAGTCCCTCCCATTCTAACATGCTTGGCCAAAGGGGCTGGACAAAGGTGTGCAAATATATAAGAGGCCAAGTCCAGGTTTAGCATCATTTAGATGAACATTCAGACGCTCCACCCTCTTGTGCCTGAGGACATCACTCCACTACACCTGAGGGCGTCCATCACTGACTCAGAAAGGCACAGGTATGCTGCTCATTGTGTTCATTCATTCACTTTCTCTCTTAGTCGGTGCGCCTACATTTTCACACACCTATCAGTCATGTACTGTAGTTAGAGAAGTACATGTGCTTTCCTGTTTCACTTCTTTTTTCATTGTTCGGAGTGATCACTCTTTACAGATTGTGATCTCTCTTTACAGATTGTCCTTTGACATGTTGGCAGAAATGGAAATGGTAAGCTGGATGCTATTTTATTTGAAAACATTTCCTCTATAAAGTAAAGATAATTATATTTAAACAGCTGGATGTTTCAGTAACAGTGTGCTCTAAAAGTATTAACTATCAGTGATGTGTTTGCTGAGGGTGAGTTACTTATGAGAGTAACTGATTAGCCCACATCACCGTTAGCTGAGTGTTGGTGGTGATGGCATGAAATTTGCCAGTCAAACTAAAACACACGTGGTCACCATTGCAGGACAAATATACAACAATGCACAAGTGTGATCAAGTTAAATATCATAAATCATTGCTGCATCACATGAATGGCATCAGTGTGTGTTGCATTACAAATGATGCTGCGCTGCATAAGAAACATATGGATCCTGTTACAAAATATGTCACTGTTATAGAAAATACATGATTCAGAGAATTCAAAGTTCATTTTAATGTGATGACTGAGGTCAACCCAGAGCAAGAATGTTGACTGTATGATGCACTGGATTGCTCAACAAAACATCAGTGTGTTCTCATTAAAACAGCAGGTGTTCAGTGAGATGATAACAGCACTTCAGGCTACGACTGACGTGCAATAGTGCCACCAGTCATGCAAAGTGTTTTTCTCTCTGTCTGCCACGCATCGCATGGCTCAGGTTGAAAACAACAGTGAGTATACTCTCTGAATGTCGCTGACCCACTCTGTCTGGCAGATGGCTTACATCACTGAGATCAGACTGGGTGGAGATCGGGGGACCTGGACCACAGCTGCTCCCTCTTCCTGCCCTGAGGTGGACTTGGAGGTCATAGAGGAGTACCTGCAGGAGCACTCGCTGGAGGTCCAGTCGACACACGCCCCCTTGTTGCCTCCCACCACTGCGGGACAACAAACGCATGCACATCAGGGCACCAAGATCACAGGTTAGATGATGATAGAAAAATGAGAATGTGCTGACATAAGTCCGAGTATATTTGCAGAACTTTTACAGGTGTTTTTTTTTCTGCATCTTTAGTGAATAGCTGGTTGGGTCAGTATCCATATGAGTGGCACTGTGGCTCTCACACCCCCAATGAGGAATACGGAGATCGAGACATGTCTTCTACGTGGGCTAGTTCCCATGACAACCAATGGGTGAGGTTAAGGATCGTAGACGCTTAGACTAATTTCTTCTTTCCCAGCTGAATGGAGTTAAATGTGTTTTTTGAGGAAGAGTTCAAGCTGACAAAAATCCTTTCTTTGATTTGCCTCGTTGAAATGAATTAAAGTTAATCAATAAGTCAGCATGACTGGCTCTAATTGTGATCTAATTATTGCATTTGTGAATTATTAATTTGTCTGTTGTATTTATCATCTTCAGGACTGCGTCACATACTCCTACGAGGAACCTGTGTACATTGACTCAGACTCCCAGTCTAGTGGCTCCCAGTACCTGGAATACCAGGACTCCCCATCACCTTTGTCCGACAGAGGAACCGGGACGGACAGAGATTCCCGGCCTCTTGCCCCACTTTCAGGTCCGCACACAAACGCTCACACATGCCTTATCCTTGCCTGCATACACACACCAATTAGTCATCATCATCTAATATTCAGACTGACTTCCTCCTTTGCAGGAAAAAGGAAGGAGCGCTTGTTCCAGTTCCTGTTTGAGATGCTCCAGACACCATCAATGCGGAGCTGCATCTGGTGGGTCCAGTCCTCAGCCGGCACCTTTCAGTTCTCATCCCAAAATAAGGAGCACTTGGCACAGCTTTGGGGCCGGAGGAAGGGCAACCGCAAGACCATGACCTATCAGAAGATGGCACGTGCGCTGAGGAACTACTCCCGCACTGGTGAGATTCAGAAGGTGAAGAGGAAGCTCACGTATCGGTTCAATGAGAAGACCCTGCGAGGCTTGAGAGGAGACTCGACCAATGCGTAGGAAGCTTGAAAAGAGTGTGCATAACTATAAAAATAGAATAAGCACGATGGTTATTAGAGAAAATCCATGTGTTGGCACTAGTGTTTCCTGATGCTAATTCTATAATGTGCATTAAAAAAAATAATACTGAGTATTTGAAAAGAAGATGAAACACAATCAGATTGTTCTGTAGATACAGGACCATCATGGAGATGGTATACGGAGCAAAAAGGAAATGTTGCTTGTCATTCCGGAAAGCTGATTGGATGAGCAATGTGCAAAAAAAAACCACAAAAAAAACTCAGCTGACATTAAAAAAAAAAGTAAATCTAAAAGGTTATCACAAAATATCTACTTTATAAGTGGAACTTAAAATCATTCTTAAAATGGAAGTTGTGCTTTTCTTTTTTTGTGATTGCATATTGCATATATTCAGCAGATATGAGATCTTTGTTGTTCTTCACATCATTTGTTTAATTATGACTTGTTTGTGCAGAAATGTTTGGGTTTTTTTAAGATGAAAAAATAAATCTAAAAAAAATGTTAAAAAAAACTCCTGGATTTAAATGATTTACTTGTTTTATCCATCCATCTACGTATATATATATATATATATATATATATATATATATATATATATATATATATATATATATATATATATATATATACACAGTATATACTGTATGTGTGTGTGTATTTTTTTTATAATGGGGATATTTTCTTATTTTTCAAATATTATTTCTACACTTTCTAAATTAAAAGATTAATGGCTAAAGGCTTGTCTTGTAGTCTTTTCCTTCAAAGCTTCCGTCAGAGTGACGAAAACATTTTCTCTTACTGATGAAATACAGATGGTTTGTAAATGGAGTGCATGTCTGCGTATAAAAGGATCTGTGACACACTCTTCTGGTCATTTGAAGCAATGAGCTGAAGGAACAATCACACCACCCGAACAGCAAACACATGACTATGTTGGACTCTGCTGTGGAATTTCTTCTACCTGTCTGCAGCCTTTGAGCAAACCTGCTCTTCTTGACTCTTAGCTTCTCTGTCTCCCCTTGGCTTCACGTTTTGATGAAGGCTGAATGGAGCTGGGTGGTTTACACCATCTTAGAAAGGGCTGATTCCTGTGACCTGTTGCCTTGGTAGGTTGGGCCTCAATGCAGGTTTGTTGGTACAAAATTCAGATTTTTATTTGTAGAAATAATCATTTTCACATTCTTTATGTTTCAACCCTCACTCTCAGATATGAAGCCCTGGCCACACAAAGGAGTTTGTAGACAGCTGTGTGTGTGTGTGTGTGTGTGTGTGTGTGTGTGTGTGTGTGTGTGTGTGTGTGTGTGTGTGTGTGTGTGTGTGTGTGTGTGTGTGTGTGTGTGTGTGTGTGTGTGTGTGTGTGTGTGTGTGTGTGTGTGTGTGAGTGACTGGACCCTTTCCTGTTTCCCGGGGTTCGCTCCTTTATTTTTTGCTTGGCTCAACCCCCCACAAATGTATCATTTACAGATACTTACCAGCAGTTTCACTAAAATCTGACAGTAGCCAATCCTTTTTTTCCCCAGGTATTCTTCAGTCACAAGCCAACTCATCGGTCAACCTGGTGATCTATGCTTATCGCATCCCTGAAATCCAACAGGATTATGCCAAAATACGGGGGGGGGGGTGTCATCAGGAAGATAAATATAAATTATCCTCATGGAGACAAACAAGTTCGTTGGTGGAGAACAGACAGCTAACCTAACCTAACCTGTGTGGATCAGGAGGAAATAAGTCCATATGTTAGAGGCCTCTGTCAGGAGGTTTTCAGTCAAACACAAAATATAGTTTGAAAGTTTCCAGTAATCATTTGAGGTTTTATTACACCTTAAGGCTTTTTAAAAAAAATTGTAATTATACCACAGAAAAATGGTTTAGCTTTTCTTTAATGGGTAGGATGACTGAAATATGAACACTAAGTCTTAACTTACCAGATTATGTAACATTTAATATAAATGTCATTGAAACATTACATCTATAACGTGAACGTTGCCAGGCTCTGGTTTGTATCAGGCCAGCATGACTTCAGGGCTCAGAGGGTTGAGTGAAACCAGATCATGGGATCAAGACAAATATTAAAATTGCAAAGAAAAAATCAGTAAACACAGCATTAGATCAGTGTGTGTCTCACAGTGTCAATGGGTGTTACCGGTCTCATCAATATTCTCTCTTAGAGTTATGATGAAGGCTCTCCACATGTTCTATCTCTGTGTATATGAAATGCCATCTGCAGTCTACAATCATGTTGATAGATCTTGAGATGTGAAGGAGCAGGTCCTCAAACCACCGGGTTGGAGAATTAACCTTGAGCTTGTAAATCATGTCAGAATCATTGAAAATCAGGCAGATTATCGATGTGTGATTTAAAATTTTGAGTATTCCATAAGAGGAGATTGTCTGGGACTGTGCCTCCCTACATTTATTGGTTGGAGCAGGAGAGCAAAGGGGAGTGAATGATCAGGACAGACGCTCATGCTGATAAAAATGAGTTTGCACATAAATTATGTAAATTTGGAGGGAGCAGGGAGTGGTTGGGTGCAAAATCAGTGATAAGGTAAACACAGGAGTTTAGCTCTTTGGAGTTAAGAGAAGTATGAAGTTCATTGAAAGAGACTGTGTTTAAGAAGCTGGTGGAGGTGTTTTCATCAATTGTGAATTTCTGTGGTCAGTCTGTGAGGAATCTTAGGATCCATGATGACCTACAGACGTCTACACGTGCATACTGGTTCCTCTGAGTGCTCAAAAGGCAAACTGTTTGCCTGGTTCAGATGAGTTGATAGTTTTGATAAACGACAGGGATGTGGTCACTCAATCATGACAAGAAAATGAAGTGAAAAACGTAAAGACGGCCAGAAAGTGTCTGAAAATCGGCCTAGTTGTAGTTTCCCTTCCTCTTTGGAAGTTCTCACATGCCCCCAGTAGAGGGCGCTCTAACGCCACAATCGTCCAGGCCGCTGCCGTCCAGGGAGCATGGCTGCATCAGAAATTACGAGTGACAGTCAAAATTAAATTCACTGATTTCTGCACAACAGATTCGAGGCAAGTATAACTTTATTGTTCTCTACACTTTTAAGTCACTCTAACAGTTTCGCTCAATGCATCTATTCGGTTCTGCAGTATGCATCTACTGTATTTACTTTTCACTGAAACTTAAGAATAAACATGATACTTTACCTTGAGAGTGTGTCAGACTTTCACGAGTGTTCAGTGAGCTCCTCAAGGAAGGCAATAGACTGTATAGTTATCACCTGAGCGGGGTACAATCCCACCCACCAAACTATACAACCTACTACCTCACCCTGACAGAGTCCAAATCAAACACACCACATACGGTCGTCCTGCTAGAGAACATGAAGCCTAATTCACCTGTTCTAGTAAGAAAAAAACCCCCAAGAAAACAAAGAGGTGCCCATCTGGAGATGACTGTTGGCGAGTGGCTGACTCAGCTGTCTCCTTGGGAAAGACAGTAGATTGTATAGTTATCTCAAAAAGAGGTTACACAACCCCACAACTATTCAATCTACTACCTCAGCCCCAAGGACAGCATCCATGTTGCTCCAGTCAAAGATCCAAACGCAACACTCCTGCAACGGCAAAAAGGAAAAGGAAAAGTGCGTTAAGTAACCTTCAATATAAAGTACACCTAACTCTGAGGAAATGTAGAAGTGTATCTTTGTTTTACATGTCAGACTTGCGTGTAAAAAGTTAGTCCTTAGAATTGAATTTTTACTATTAGCTCTGATTCTTTGGTTTTATTCCTGGGGAAAAAGTTGTGAGGGATTTTGAAGACAGGCCTGTTGTCAATGATCGCTTTTTTATTTTATTTTTTTTTAAGAAACCCCATCTGTTAAAGGAAATCAAAGAAAACAAAAGAAGCTTTAAGCAGACATCGGTCAGTGTTAGCATGAAGGTGTAAAAGCCCCTAAAAACAAGCGAATGGCTTGCGGCGGTTCTGGTTTGTGAGTGAAAGACGGGGGAAAAAAAACGAAACTGCTTGTCTCTGCCCGGAACTTGTTTTGATATTTGCCAAAAACTGAGCTCATTCCACCGGGCAATCCCTTACGAAGGCTGGCTGCTGCTTCTCAGGCGAAGGTAGGCGCACACATGCCTGCAAACATGGCTTCCTCCAGCTGCCGCCTGATTGAAAACAAGGCTGGTTTTTCTGCCCCCAAAAAACGCAATGAGGAAACACACAAAATGGCGCTGGCGTATCGGCCATGTTAGGTGCTTTTTAAAAAAAAAAAAAAAAATTAGCGGTGTATCTTTCGGAGATTGCTTTCTGGGCGTGTTTGTATCACAATTGAGAGAGAACGTTCATTCGTTCAAGAGTAATGGAGAATCAATCGCGCCGCGCACTGAGAGGAAGCCAACAGATCCAGAAGACAGACTTTATTGACGACACACACAAAGGCAATTATAACGTAGATCCACCCCTGAATTTATTTGGAATTTAAATTTAAATTTAATGAGATATTTATATTTCAAGCAGATAATTATTTTTTTTTTCGTTTCGAAAACTTTTTTTTATTCCTTGAATAAAATCTCAGTCAGCTCAATTTTTAACTTTTCTGCGACAAAGAGTGAGATGGGATGGGAGGTTAACATGGGAATGGCTGAAGGGTTAAGGAGCGCCAGACGACACACCAGACCTGACAGACAGAGTCGGGGTTAGGAGGTGCAGCGCTTGCATGAATTAGCAAACAGCCACAACTCCTGAGACTCGGTTCCAGACCGGCCTGTAGTTAGCATGCAGTAGACGCCGCTAGTCTGATCACAGAAGGCCGGAGAGGACAGAAGGGAAGTGAAGGGGTGGGTTGGCGTGACGCCCAGATCTGCTACCAGTGCCAGGGCAAGATCTACCAAACCCCGTTTGGTCGCCGAGAAACGTCCCCCCCTGGCTGGAGCTGTATTTGTAGGACAAGGGGAAAACAGAGTAATCGCCATATAAGAGAACGCACTCAGGGAAATTCATCAAATTAACGAAAATTTAACAGGACGTCTGAGCGTGGCCTCAAATAGAAAAACAATTCCACTGAACTCGTGTTGAATTCTGTGTTAGACAACGAAAAAAAACACACAAAAAAAACGGTGTTTCCCCTTTGCCTCACAACTCCTGATTGTTTTGGAAACACTGAAGCCAAACTAAGTCGGTCATGAGAGCTTTTGTCATGTGAGGCACTGTTGTCTGTGGTCACGGACTTTGTCTAAGGCACATAAAAAAGGGGGCACACTTTGCCCTGCTGGGTGAAATTATTGTCTGTCAACAGATCAAAAAAAAAAAAAAAGGTGAACAGACAGCTGACAGAATGTCGAAGAGAGGTCAACGAAATGTGACCAGAGCTGGTATTTGTCAGCCTGTGTGTGTGTGTGTGTGTGTGTGTGTGTGTGTGTGTGTGTGTGTGTGTGTGTGTGTGTGTGTGTGTGTGTGTTACAGTAGATTTGACTAAATGGTAATAAATTCATTACAGTATTTTTTCTTTCACGAGCCAAAGACCTTGTCCTCACTTGCCCCTCTGATAACACTGCTCCACTGTGACGACAGGATGTTTTTCCTGTTTTAGCAAGTCGGTCTGTCTTTGGCTAACAATTAAATGGATTTATTTCGTTTTCCACAAACTTGAGCCTGGTTGTCGCTGCAGAAATTTTATCTTTTTCTATAACACTCAAATATATCCACAAGAGCATCGTCTATAAATGATCGTGTATCCTGTGTGTTACATCCAAAGCTTCAAATAAAACCCTTTTGTAATATGGCTGCAACTACGACATAGAACTTTAAAAAGAAAAAAATATAATCAGAACATAATCAAAAGGGGCCTAACCAAAATTGCCAGTGTTTATTATCACAATTTTACATCCGATATTAATCTGACGTGCTATCAAACAGGAAACAAAGAACAACAACCCCACAGACACTGTATAAGCTTTAACGGAAACAAGATAACAGGAGTTACAGTAGAAAGAGATTTTTCACATTTATTCCCCACCAAATACAAATTATTAAAATCACAGAAATTAAAAAGCAATTTCAAAAACAGACACCGCATACTCATTGGCTAACAAAATTTCTTCAGATCTGAAGTATATATTTGCAGGAAGAAGAGGCAGGGAAATACCTATTGGATTTCCTCGTCCCTTCTTCGTCCACGAGACGGGCTCAACGTCTGGCAGACACAATGGACGGGACACCAGACGATTGGTATAGGTTCTTGTGTTCTCTCTCTCTCTCTCTCTCTTTCTCTCTCTCTCTCTCCGAGCTTTGTGCCAAGAATGGCAGTGTTTATGTGCTAGGCAGAATTTCAATGAGGAAGTAAGAGGAGGTGGTGATGGTGGGCAGAGGAGGAGGACGAGGAGGAGGGGGAGGAGGAGGAGGAGCGGCAGGGGTTGGCAGAGGAAGCATGCCACACAATAAACGACAGGACGAAGAATTCCCACAGTCAAAAAAGATGAAGGGAATGTGTTTTCTTAAACTTGTTTTAAACTTGTGTTCAGGTATCTGTCAGATAAACGATAGGAGGCTGATCCTCAATGCAGATTCTCTCATTCCTGCTCTTTCCTCTGCGCCCCTCCCTCAACGGAACGACTGATTATTACATTACAGGAATGACGGGCAGGATTATCCAGCCTTCTTTGGTGCCCACCTGGAACGGTGCCCGCTCTGAGGGGTCTGTATATCCCAATTAACCAAATGTAAACACGAGGCTCATGCTCACAACAGACGTGCGCTACCTTACGAAATGTGCTCACGCACAACCTGACAGACCCAACACGGCGCAGTTGTCTGGCTCGCGTACGTGAACGAAGCTCGTCTCAAAACGCTTCTGGTCTTTTGCAATCATCTCCAGTGATTTTTTTTTTTTAAGATAGAGAGCAGTACACATGAATCTTTAACTCGGCATTAGTGCTGAGTAAACATGTAGGGCAAGGTGTTTGATGAAAAGATAGTATGACCCAAATAAGACAGGAGTATAAAGGACTATTGTGTTGACTATCACAATGTCCACCAACTATTTCAACCACAGACACACCCACAGAAGTGGAGCGAAGTGGAACAATTTGTATTTGTAAATGTAAAAAGTACCACATTTATTCCACTTTTGTAAATACGCAATTTTTAGATTAAAATATTCAGTTTGGCCCAACTTTATTGATGCTTTTTTTTAAAAATATGTATTTGTTTCTGATATTTCTGAATGATGGAATTGAACATCATTGTTTTTTCTTCTTCTCATTTATTCTTCCTAATCTCTTTCTCCCCCCCCCCACTTGTCTATGCTTTGGTTGATGTCCTGATGTGTGGTTACCATGGTTTCAAATGTTTCTGATAGCTCGGATGCCTGGTCTGGCATGTTTCTACACGCCCACATGTTAGAGCATTTGATAATGCCAGACCGAGCAGGCCGTATGCAAACACGCGCATGCATACACAAACACACTTTGAAATGATGCCCTTTCAAAGAGGGTTGCACATGCAAATTCAGAAGGAGCGCGTGTGTCGTATGTCAGGACACAACCAGCTGCAGCTTCCTGCATGAGAAGAGAAACTTCCTGTTGCTTCGCTGCAAAAAACTGTGGCCGGTCAGTCAAGATATCAACCAATCAGCTATGTTGAGGTTGAATACAGGAAGTAAGCCTGACTCACAAACATTATGAAGCAACATGATAAGTTCATCTGAGGATAAAGAGAGGGGCGGAGAAATAGCTCTCCCACTCCTCCCTCTCTCTTTCTCTGTAACCCTTGTACTCTCTTTTTCTCGAGCTTCTTCATTTTGTTTTCATCACGGTCATATGTCAGCAGAGAAACAAAGGTCATTTCGGTTCTTTTTCTCCCAAATAATGCACTACCTCACGCCACAGCTAAGGACTCGAAATGACAGAGGGTGGTGCAGAGGAATTAGGAGTGGTATACCCACAAATTGTGAGGGGCATGTTAAAAGGGTCTGCCCCATATTGAAACACGTGGCACGAAGGCGCCATTTTAACCAACTAGTATTCAGATCAAGATAAAATACTGACGAAAATAGGATTTAGATGTAGATAAAACTTACAGATAATATACGTGATTCGAACGTAGAAAGTTCCTCCACTAAAAGTAGTTGAAAAGATCGAATCAGTCGTTGATTGGTATCCTTATCCTGTTTTATCTAATCAGAGGCGCTAATCACGAGTATTTCGCTTTTATTTGACGACAGGGTCCCTGAATAAAATATCCGATGTAACAGAATAATGGTTTCTTGTAGGTTATGTTCCAATCCTCCCGTTTCTTTTCTTTCTAAGAAAGCCGATAAATAACTGTGCTGATTAAATTTAAAAATTAACACTGAACAACACGAAAACACACTACATTTTGGCGCAAAAAAACAGCGTCCATCTGTCGGAAAACTGTTTCCTATCTCAGTTTTGTCTTGAGTGCAAAGTATCATAAACGGCAACCTGTGACGCAGTGTCAAGACAAACATTACTGTTGCCAGCGTGTAAAATAAACCCTTGCTCCTCTATATCACAGATAGACAAACTTAACACATGCAACATTTATACCTAAATGATAGTTTGAAGCAAACGCGACGTGTCTGCGTAGACACAGTGGCAAAAAACGGCATATGAAGGACACAACGCAAAAACATTGTCCTCATATTAGCGATCATAAACGCCTTGGGCGATTTTAAAAAAAAAAACCTGCCAAGAGTCTTGTGGGTTCAGGTCATCAATACTGGTCAGCGGCTCAACGTGTACCGACCTGAACACAACAGGCGCTCTTGTCCAGTCAACCCATAGAGGGCAGGAAGAAAGTAAGAAGGCCTACCCTTCCTCCTGTCGGTGTGGTACGAGACACCTGTTCAGCACAGAAAGCCACTGAAAGACAGGTCACCACCCAGTCACAGCCAGCCTGTCCTGGAGCAGAAACAGAGGGGATGATGGGGGAAAAAAATTGTTAATGGAGGAGGAAGAAGAAAAAAGATGGTCAGCAGGGAGTCACTGAGTCACTCTGAGCTGAATAAAAGTTTCTGATGTCCACTGAACGAAAATGGCGGTGAGCGGATTGCGGAGTGGCAACCGACGACGACAGACACGTTTACAAGGAGGAAGACCACGATAAAAAGGACGGAGTGAGAGGGTGAGAAGGGACCCGAAGAAGAAAGGTTCCGAGAGCAGTTAAGAAAGATGGCAAGAGGTGTTGCACGATTAAAAAAAATAAAAATAAAAATACCTGGAGCTTGTACGTGAGCGGCGGGCTGGGCCGGAGGACTGGAGGAGAAGAGGGCCGTGATGGCGGGAAGAAGGAAAAAGAGAGGAGTAGAGCACACCCTCCGAGAGCTACACCCCCTTCCCACAATCTCCTCCTACTGGCGTGAGTGCGTCTGTCCGTACACAGGGTGACAGAGGGACGTCTGCTCAAACACAGCCCTGTTACACACACAAACACAACACACAAGCCAAGGTATCAAACACACCGTGTACAAAAAAAAAAAAAAAAAAAAAAAAAAGCAGAAAAAACGTCCCTACCGGACTCCTAATAGAGTCACGCTACTTCCTGCTGCATGTGTGCCGAAACAGAGACAAACAGACAACGCAGACAGATGCGGGACACTTCAAAACACAAACACACACATAATCAATTTCGCCAGCGCTTTGGATGGCCTTCTGCTCTTGCCCTGCGCTGTGTTTGCCTCAGTCCGCCTGCCCATTTTGGCACCGCTGCCAAGAGGGAAGGGGAGAAAAAGGGGAGAGGATGAGGAGGAGGAGGAGGAGGAGGAGGAGAGGGGGTGGGTTGTAGAGACACGGAAAGAGGAAGGGAGGGTCATGCTGTAGCAAGAGAGGAGGATTAGAAAGAGGAGGAGTCCGAGAAAAAGAGTTAAGAGAGTAAGATACAGAAAGATGAAGAAAAAAAAAGAAAGCCAAGGAGGGGGGGGGGGGTAAAACTGTCGTGAGGAGATGCGGTGACACAAAACTGTGAGACAACAGCTGGGAGCACTCTGGTGTTAATCATCCTAACGTCCTAAAGACACTTCTCTTGTGCTACACTTCTTTGCAATCCCGCAGCGACAGACAGATGGCAGAGGGAGACGGGCAGATCCAGAAAATTCTGCCATATTGTTCCAACTCACCATATTTGCACAATCGATAGATCAAAAAACTGTTAAATAAATAAATAAATAAAAAATAGAGTTTCAAATTGGCTCGAGATTTGAATTCTTAAACTGGTCCAAAACTGTAGACAAGTTCTCTTGATTCAGAGACGACTCCCGGTAGGTCAGTGTCTTTTTTTGTTTGTTTGACATCTCTATTCTCCTTCGCGTCTCCCTTTATCCTTCTGTTAATTTGTCCTCTCCCTCCATCAGGGGGATGATATCTGCCCTCTATAAGTGGGAGGAGGATTGAGGGAGTTTCAGCTAAGTGAATCAATGAGCAAGGAGGGTGGATATGTCAAGAGAATGTACTTTTTTCCCCACTGCTGTTGGCGTCTGTCCCAGGTTCTCCCCTTTGCATTCTCGCATCGACGGGACATTTGAACACCGATGCGGATCTTGGATCAGCGCGAGCCGTCAGCCTCTAAATGACCTCGATCATTAGGAGAGAAAATATAAATCCATCTGTTCGTACATGGCCGACGTTCTCTGTAGCAAGCTTGCATACCAATCACCAGCGCCTGAGCGGGTATCCCAAGCAGAGCCAACCAATAGGAGCTCACATCTGCGCTGATGTCATTTTAAAAAATGCTGTTTGATTCTAGAAAAGAAAATTATTTTTTCCCCTCCCATTAGATAAAAACATGCATTTCACCCAAAACTTACGTCAAGTGTCTTTGGTAGATGAAACAGTTAATTCCTCTTACTTGGTTCTAGTTGCTGAGTGTTCAAACTGACCAAACGCACATTCACACACACACACACACACACACACGTCTGGAGGGTCTTCCCACTCCTCAAACACTCACTGTGGACACAAAACGGTCCGGCGTCTCTGCTGTAACTCCACGCGGAGTATTTTGTCAAGTATAGGACAATGGGCAGACACACATTCATACTGTACACACACACACACACACACACACACACACACACACACACACACACACACACACACACACACACACACACACAAACACACACACACACACACGTGGTGCATACAATCCGGTTCTTCCATGGAAGCTCAGATTCAGCCAGCAGGTTGGACAGCCCTTCGACCTGACGTCACGTCTCCTTTGTTGTTTATGCATTTATTTCTCTCCTCAGCTGAACTCTCTGAACCCAAAGTCCTCACCCCCCTCCCCTCCCCTCCCCTCCCCACCCCACCCCATCCTGTCCTCCAGCCCTGCACTTACCCCCTGCCAATAAAGGCGGGCAAATACAGTATGGCTTTAACAAGACATAATACGGCAAAGAGACGCAGAGAAGGGAGAGACAGGGAGAAGGAGAGAAAAGCTTAAAATGTCTCTCACTGTTTCTTTTCTTCCTTTTCTTCTTCGATCACTCCGAGCGTCTCTTCCTGCTCAGCTTGTAAAACTTTCAGCTGCATGGCGGACCAGCCTCCTTTGGCAGGCGTCCAATGCTTGACTCTCCTGTCCCCCTCGCAAAAGAAAAAAAGGAGGGGAGAGCAAATATAGTCACAGCTAGACCATACTGTACAGAGGCAACTGTTATCTGAATGCACTACTGTAAGCATTTTTATCTTATACGACACACACACTCCCAGGAGGGGAGAACTCTTTGACACATTCCTCCGACGCTAACAACCAACAGTAAGGCATTATAAAGTAGACTTCATGCCAAAAAGAGGCTAATCATTGCTGTGGGCACGATGCAGTTTCAAAAGGCTAGTGCCACGATTGTGATGTTAGACTGCCTCAAACAGCTGAATGAGATAACTGTGTGTTTCTGTGATCACACCCAGTTCACACAAGGACACTCGCTTTGGTATTTTTCCTGGCGTCGGTAACACAAGCAGCTCAGTTGTTTGTATGTGCAGACAAATTTGCACAGGAACTTTTTACAAAGCAAATATTTACATTATTTTAAATCATACAGCAAAGTGGCCCTTCTTTTTCACTACATAGAGACATGTATGTGCACACAAACACACACACATACACACACACACACACACACACACACACAAGCACACACACGCAGAATGAGACTGAAGATGTATTGCTAGTTAGATTGATTTAGTGTACTAGGATTTATGATTGTGCTGCTGCAGTAGTTTATTAGAAACACAACAGTCCAGAGCAATGGAGAGTCTGGAAAAGAGGTGAAGAAGCGTGTCCAGGCAAGATGGAACGGGTGGAGGAAAGTGTCAGGTGTGATGTGTGATAGAAGAGTTTCAGCTAAAATGAAAGGAAAGGTGTACAAAACTGTGGTGAGACCAGCGATGTTGTTTGGTCTAGAGACAGTGTCACTGAGGAAAAGACAGGAGACAGAGCTGGAGGTAGCAGAGATGAAGATGCTGAGGTTCTCTCTGGGAGTGACCAGGATGGATAGGATCAGGAATGAGTACATCAGAGGGACAGCACATGTTAGAGGTTTTGGAGATAAAGTCAGAGAGGCCAGACTGAGATGGTTTGGACATGTCCAGAGGAGAGATAGTGAATATAATGGTAGAAGGATGCTGAGTTTTGAACTACCAGGCAGGAGGCCTAGAGGAAGACCAAAGAGGAGGTTTATGTATGTAATGAGGGAGGACATGGCGGTAGCTGGTGTGAGAGAAGAAGATGCAGAAGACAGGGTTAGATGGAGGCAACTGATTCGCTGTGGCGACCCCTGAAGGGAAAAGCCCAAAGGAAAAGAAGAAGATAGTGTGAAATGTATTAATGAGTCTCTCTTAAACAACCTAATTCCTATATTATTATCCATTTGTTATCATATTATAACATGTTCTGTCATCACAGTCACATGTCATTTAGTGATATGTTCACAGTGTAATTACGTGATTAAAAAATAAAACCAGAGCTTTTCAGATACAATACAATTTTTTTGGGGGGGGGGGGGTTTCATTTTGTAAATGTTGTAGGCTTATTTGCGATGACAGTTACTTGTTATTTCAATAGCAACTTAAAATTAAAAAAAGCGTCTTGTCCCTCATTTCTATAGCTGATCAGTGATTTGTGTTTTTGGTTCAGCTGTTATTTTATTCCACTGCCTGTTTCCTCCATTTCTCCTCATTTGTGGGGCACTCTGTAACATTTGTTTTTATGAAGTTTTATTATTATAATTATTATAATTATTATAGTTATTATTATTATTATTATTATTATTATTATAACAATAAAATTACTGTTATTATTGAAGTATCCATTTTAATTGACAATTTGGACCCATGCTTATAGTAGTTTGCTAAAAGCTACCACATGCCTATATGTGGAAAAATGTATCAGCTGTTTGCTCGTGCGCAAAAGTAAACTACACTGTTCACCTGGGATGCTTCTTTGGGTGATGGATGGGATCCAAACACTCCTCCATGGCCTTCAGTGAACCAGGGCACCAGTTATTTCTAAACTAGATCAATGAAAAGCATGTGTTCAGGCTGCTCGACAGGTGGATCAAAGTCGTTCATGTTTCTCCGCAGTTTGTAAAAAAGTTTGAAAAACTCCTGTCCAAGTGTGCCCATTGTGGTACCTTAATGGGGTACCAACAGGGAGTGATTTAGGGGGGTGTGGGCCTATATATTTGAACCTTAGTAAAGCCAACTTGTGTTTTAAAAACTGAGATCACGCGACTAATAATCAAATTAAAGGCCTCAGTGAAAAGTTTAACAAGCTCACAAATATTTATCCATAAAACACTTCATATACAGTATTAAAGGCCACTGCTGTCACTGGCACTGATTAATCTACCACCAGGGGCAGGATTTGAACCAGAAAATTGACAGGCGCCATCTGGTGGCCAATATGAGCAAGTGTCTTCTATAAATCCAAAACACGTTTGAAGAACAATTTATGATTTTTAACAAGCTTTTTGCTATTATTGTTGTTGGTAGTGTTGACTATAAACTAAACTAAACTAAACTAAACTGAAAATATAAGAAAAGAAATGAAATAAAATATTATTATTAGCAGGAAAGTAGTATTTTTATTTTTGTTGCTGTTATTTTTTGTTGTTATCTGTTATCTGATGATCATTTCTTTGTCAAGTTATAAACAAATCTTGAACTAATTTCTTGGATTGATACACTTAGGCCCAAATAACAATTCATAACATGTTGGTGGTAATCCTCGTCACACAGTATTATATTAGTGAATGGATTAATTACAGTTGAGTTAATTATGAGAATTTTGCTTCTAGCTTTGCATACAGTAACTTGAATGATAAAATAACACAAATACCAAGGGTAAAGTCATCTTGCAGTTGGTGCGTATGTTTTCCACGCCTTCTAGATCTCTTTCCAAAATGTTATCTCCTCAACTGTCTCTAGATTCCACTACTCTTTCCCATAACTTCATTGTATGGCTCATCACCTTTATTCCTCTGTAGTTGCACGTCTCCATTATTCTTAAAAATGGGCACCAGCACACTTCTCCTCCATTCCTCGGACATCTCCTCACTATCTAAGATCCTGTTGAACAACCCAGTCAGAAACTCTACTGCCACCTCTCCTAGACACTTGCAAACCTCTACAGGTATATCATCAGGACCGACTGCCTTTCCACTCTTCATCCTCTTCAGTGCCCTCCTCACTTCATCCGGACTAATCTTTGCTACTTCCTGGTCCACAGCAGTCACCTCTTCTAGTCTTTGTTCTCTCTCATTTTTCACGTTCATCAACTCTTCAAAGTACTCTTTCCATCTTCCCATCACACTACTGGCACCTGTCAATAAACTTCCATCCCTATCCTTAATCACCCTTACCTGCTGCACGTCCTTCCCATCTCTGTCTCTCTGTCTTGCCAACCTGTATAGATCAGTCTCTCCCTCCTTACTGTCCAACCTAGCATACAAGTCATCATAAGCCCCTTGTTTGGCCTTTGCTACCTCTACCTTCACCTTACGCTGCATCTCCCTGTACTCCTGTCTACTCTCCTCAGTCCTCTCAGTGTTCCACTGAGAGGAGTGAGGTCTAACCTCTTGCTCAGTATACACTCCTGTACCTCCTCATTCCACCACCAAGTCTCCTTATCTACTTTTCTCCCAGATGACACACCAAGTACTCTCCTACTTGTCTCCCTGATCACATTAGCTCACATTACTTGTCCAGTCATCTGGAAGCACCTCCTGACCACCCAGAGCCTGTCTTAACTCC
This sequence comes from Antennarius striatus, assembly GCF_040054535.1. NCBI lineage: Eukaryota > Metazoa > Chordata > Actinopteri > Lophiiformes > Antennariidae > Antennarius > Antennarius striatus. The sequence continues at coordinate 26,617,318 of NC_090777.1, read as the reverse complement.
TTCCTAAAAGTCATGCAACACTCTTCCTTTTTCAGCTTCCACCATTTCGTCTTCTGCTCTGCCTTTGCCCTCTTCATCTTCCTCACCACCAGAGTCATCCTACACACCACCATCCTATGCTCTTTGGCTACACTCTCACCTACCACTACTTTGCAGTCACTGATCTCCTTCAGATTACAACGTCTACACAAGATGTAGTCTACCTGTGTGCTCTTACCACCACTCTTACAAGTCACCCTATGTTCCTGCCTCTTCTGGAAGAAAGTATTCACTACAGCCATTTCCTTTATGCAAGGTCAACTACCATCTGTCCTTCTGCATTCATCTCCTGGATACCAAAACTGCCCGTCACCTCCTCCTCACCTGTTTCCTGCACCAACATGTCCATTGAAGTCTGCTCCAATGACAACTCTCTCACTTCTCGGTATGGTCTGCATTACTTCATCAAAGTCCAACCATAATTTCTCCTTCTCCTCCAGCTCACATCCTACCTGTGGAGCATACCCACTAACAATGTTGAACATCACACCTTCGATTTCTAGCTTCAGACTCATCACTCTATCTGACACTCCTTTTACCTCCAGGACATTCCTAACAAACTCCTCCTTCAAGATAACTCCTACTCCATTTCTCTTCCTATCTACACCATGATAAAAAAAACTTGAACCCTGCTCCTAAACTTCTAGCCTTGCTACCTTTCCACCTGGTCTCCTGGACACACAGTATGTCTACCTGCCTTCTCTACATCATGTCAACCAACTGTCTACCTTTTCCTGTCCTACTTACAACATTCAACGTCCCTACTCTCAGTCCTATACTCTTGGTGTTCCTCTTCTCTCTCTTTCTTCGATCATACTTTCCTCCTCTCTTTCTTCGACGAATAGTAGTCCAATTTCCAATGGTACCATGTAGGTCAACAGCACCAATGGCGGTCGTTGTTAACCCGGGCCTCAACCGCTCCGGCATGAAAGTCATAGGTTTGATTCGCATGTTTGATTTGGCAAAAGTTTTACACCGGATGCCCTTCCTGACGCAACCCTCTGTATTTATCCGGGCTTGGGACCGGCACAATAAGACACTGGCTTGATCTAGTGATTCGATGTTAAAATAATAGAATTCATGAATAATTTATGACTGTGACATTATAATTAATCATGTTGAGGATTATTTGACTTGATTTTGATTTGAAGTTTGATTCTTTCATGAAACTGGAGATTAAATTAGGTGTCAAATTTGACATGTCTTCACAAGTCAGATATATCCTGAACAAAAACACTGTGTAAAATATTTATTTTCTTGAATATCTATTAAACTATTGAACATGAAGAAAGACAAAAGCCTGTAAATAGATTAGCTGTAGCTAATATTTAGCAATTCCATTGTAACTGAGTTTTAAAAACAAAAAGTATGCTGAATAATTCATCAAACAAAAATGAAATTATGAAACACTTATATGCCCAACAAATGTATGTTTCCCATAGTGAAGAGAACTAATATAAAGTTTTTTAAATATAATGAAGTGGAATCAATTATTTGTCCATGTTAAGTGAATAGTGAACATTTGTAACTTTCAAAAAAAGTGCCAAAGCAAGTTGGCACAGTGGTTAGCGCATTTATTTCACAGCAGGGAGGTCATGGGTTCAAATCAGCCTGGCACTTGTGGACTTTAAGAGTCTCTCCAGGTTCTCAGGCTTATTCTTCACCACCAGTGATAAACAATAGCTTCAACGGTTGTCCAGGCATACCGCTAGACGAGCCACTTTTCAGTTATGTGGCAGAAATCCTCTGCTGATTCAGATACCACGCACAGAAAGAGCCTGACATCAAATTATAACGATGGAAATGAAAATGTGCTTCAACAGCAAAAGACACCATTTCAGCACATGGTGGTTGTGTGTAGAAGGAAACTGGTCTATCTACAACAGTAAAAAAAAAAGTTTTATTTTTATTTTTTGCTCACTTCTTTGGAGCGAGCAAAAAAATCTTTCTTTCAGAAGGAAGAATCTATGTTTTTTAGAAGGTTGTCATTTTAGTAGCTTTTAAACGAAACAGACAACTTGCTCCCGGCTGAGGACACAGACATCAGCGAAGAAAGGAAATAACTTTGTGTCAGCAGGTTAGGATGTAGACATGTTTGTGCATGTAAGAAAAAGAAACCAGGTAAATCCAAGGTTGGGCAATCTTTCATCTACTGTACATTTCACCCTGGGGCACATCACCCATCTCCCCCACAACACATGGCTTTGACGTGGTTGCTCATTTTAATCAGAGGCAGCTTTCATAAACTTACTGATAACAGAGCAGTAATTACAACAACAAAAAAAGTTTAGCTTTTGCATTTTGCTCTGCTCCCTTTTCATCAATCAGTACCACATCAGCTGTCATAGTATTTATCAAAATAGCCCATGGCCACAGTTTTACTGCCTTCCAACATCTGCCACAGTAGGATATCAAGATGGAAACTTTAATCCCTGTTTCCTCTATTGTTCCCAACAGTCCTGATCACCGTTCAGTTAATCGGACTGTTAGGTAATACTACACAGGGAGCAAATGGTGCAAATCAGTCTTAAAATTATGTGACAATGTTGACAGTTCTGGATAAAACCTTATTGGCCAGTACTGGATGGGCTAAATAGGTATAAACATGTGGAATCCTACAGAATCCCAGAAAAAGAGGTTTTCGATCCCTTTGCCAGTCTAATATCATTTAGAATTAAAGTTCCCTTCAAAACAGAACCGCTGTTACACATCGGCTGCAAACACCAGGCCTTTTCCTGTCTCACTCACCTTGTCAGTTCAGCCGATGATGCAAATCATTAACGAGGGCTGAGGAAGGCCTTTATGGATCCCTAAGCAGCTTTGCTCTCCCTGAGTGTACCAGCACACCACCTGGATTTGTATAGTACCACAATGTCATATTATGGGTGACATCATACACAAGAATGGACGTTATCACATAATGAAATAGACTTATGGAGAAAAACCAGTCAACATCCAACAGCATTGTTACAGTAATTAACAATTTTTCAAATAAATCTAAAACTATACAGTAACCCCTCGTTACTCGCGGTTAATGCGTTCCAGAAACCACCCGCAAAAATTAAATTCCACAATATATCGACAAACTATTTATTTTATTATCTACGGTAATTTAAACATTTATGAACCCTCCCCATACTTTTATTAAACCACCTTCCATCTGTAAAAAGCACTTTTGTGTCTCACGGAAGTGCGAGGGTTTCCGAGACTCAGGAAACGCAGCGCACTTCCGGATGCCGTAAACCAATAGAATGCGCGTATGGTATCATGTGACTACCTATTTTAAAATCCGTTATAAGGTGAAGCCGCTGGAGTTGAGGTGCCAGTGCGAGAAATTACTGTACATAGATGACAATAGCAAATTTTAAGTCCTATATTACCCTGCTAAATACTACTAATTAGGGTTACGCAAGATTTTGATTGCATGACCTTATAGAGGCATCTTGAATATCAATTATGATAATTTTTGTCAAGACTTTATATCTACCGTAAGCAGAACACACACAACCCGTGTATACACTCACGCACACACTACAACAACCATGCCCTAAAATAAACGACTAACCTTTCCGTGGTCATCTCTCTCAGTGGCGGACGTGAACGTCGTGGGAGGAGTTTCAGTGGGAACTACAAAACTTTTGCGTGCGCTCGTGCCTCGGACGCCACGCCTCTGAGCGTATTCCTCCGCGCGTTGAATTCATACCAAACTCATTCTTAGCATTCCGCCTTTTTTCTGTCAAACACGCGTGGATTTTTTTTTTTTGTTTTTTTGTTTGGGCTAAGGAAATATTCGCGATTCGGTGAGGAAAATCTCCACGGGAATCCAGCCTTTGAGGAGAAGAGTGTGTGTCCGTGCCGGTGGGGTAGGAAAACCATTGTGAGGTGAGTGCGCTCTCTGATACTTCTTTGTTATGTGCAGCAACTTTTCTGCTGCTGCAGCTGCTTCGCTTCGTGTGCGCTGGAAGTTTTGGGATATTTGACATATTTCGCATTTTCCCTCCACCGCTTTGCTGATTCAGAGCTTTGAATGTTCCGCGGGGAGCTATACATTAATGTAGTGACTCCTCTCGGACTATGGCTGCCAAGACTTTTCAGGCTTTTCTCAGACTTAGTGTGAAGTTTTTTTGAGGTATTATTAGCCCTCAAGCTAGCAAGTTAGCATGGCAGCTCGATCCTGTTTCCAGTAGCTAGCACTTTACCCAGAATATACGAGAAATATTGTAACCTCAACTTGTTTTAAACTATTTTTAACAAACTCTATCCTAAGTTACACATACGTTTCTTTTTGTTTTTCAAACTTTTGTATCTCAGTCGTGTTTTGCCAGCTCACAGTTGGCTAGCTTCCAACCGTTAAACGTGATTTTATTTTCCCTGTGACATGGCGTGCTAGCAGATGAAATTCATATCTGTTGAAAGTATCGCCAACATGTGAGACAGGTCTTTCTGGTTTAACAGAAGTTACCAGAGAAATGGCACCTTTTGTTAGTCCTCAGCGCAACTTTACTGTATGACTTACCATTCTGGTATCAGATGGGGATCGTTTTTCTTTTTTTTTTTATATGTAGCATTGGTTTGTGGGAGGGATTCAAACCTGATTGATTTGCTGACTTGAATAAACAAATATTTATTTATTTATGATCAGTTTTTAACATTCACAAGTAGTCATGCAAATCGCTGTAGTAACTTTTAGTTTTGTTAATCGTAGTGTAACTGCTGTTCCTTTTTGGAACTAAAAGCAGGCCGTGATGTCTTGTCTGTGTTTGCTGAGCTCATAGCTTTATTTAGCTTGCTGCTCTGAAGGCGCCTCATTGCTCTCAGCACCTGACCTTTCGGCCATAGGGAGCTACAGTATATAGAAACCTGCATATGCCTCCAATCCATAATGTCTGCTGCTCTGCCCACAATGATGCAGTGTGTTCAAACCTTGTTTTTTCAATGATGGTTATTGGTGGAAGTGAAGTGAGGTGATCATTATGTGTATCTGATAGTCCTTCTGTAGGATGATTTGAAAGGGAATTGGCAAAATATTAGACGTATCTACATTTCAAAACCACTGCCAACTGCAACCTCAGTAATATAAGAAGAGATAAGTTAATAACCGTCTGTCAATCAAAGCCGAACACAACCTGAGCCAAGGAAATGATATTTTCATCCATTTCTGTTTGTACCATGGTCGGTTCGTATGTCAGCAGGATTATGCAGAAACAGCCAAACATATTTCTGTTATGTTATCTGTTATACATATTTCTGTCCCCCCCCCCCCCCCTCAAGATGGAAAGATAGTGCATTTAACAACATTTTCAGTGCTCATTTAGGAGGTTGGTGTTTATGCATTTTGGTAGAGATCAGAAGAAAATTCCAGATCTGCCAGATTTAACCAGTCTTTTTTCTTTTTTTTTCATAGAGGGTTGTTTGCCTTTTTTGTGGTTACAAGATGTTAGGCCTTGACGAAGATAGCTACTCTTATGAATGCTACAGTTAAGTATGTAAAGCGTCTTAGATAGAGATTACATAAAACTTATGGGATAAGGGCATATTTGATTCAGCACATTCATTTTTTTTTTTACTTATAAAGCCATTAACAGGCGTTTTTACATACACAATCCTACATAAAGTCACCCCCACTTCATTTTTTTTTACATCTGACCATTCACAATTTAGCAATAAATAACCACAATTAGGACAGAGCAATACAAAATGTGTGTTGATACTTGAACCTTAATCAACAAATTATTATTTTATATACTTTTGTTCACTGTCCACATGTATAAGCTCTTCTCATTGTTTGAGTCAGCTCCTACCCCGCTTTTTGGATTAAGAAAGAATTGATGTTACTTTAGGGACTCCTTGTCATTTGTGATACAAGACAGGGTTGTACAAAATCAGGGAGGAACTTTTTTGTCGACATGCAGGAGCTATGTAGAGTTTTGCGTAGACTGCATTTTTTCTTTAAAGTAAATTGGCATCCCATATCCTTAGGTAGAGTTTTCTTACAGCGGTCTCAGGTTCATTTCCACCAGTGGGTCGAAAGAGGAGGAATTCCACCAGATTATCTGGTATTCTTTTCAAATTGAAGTACAACTTTATGCCACATGGGATTTGCTGTGCCCTGGACCACCCCCGTCCTCATCATCATCCATAAAGGAAGTTCTTTTTTCACCTGTGTCCCTTTGTTGGTTTTTGTCGTTAGAATTACCACAATAACTGCTGAACCGATTTTCACAGTAGATTATCTAGAGTATGGATCAGAAGAGAGTCATATATTTTTCACCATAATTTTGCAGAAGCAATTAATTAAATTTGTGGTGTCCTTGGTGGAGGTGTGGTGTGTGTGTTACACTGATGGCTATTCGTTTCATTTCAGACTGCTTTATTTAAGGGCTATATCAGTCTGGATAGATGAAAGCATCACCAGCATTTATATACTGTAATAATGATAATATAACAAAATTGTACGTACTGTATAGTGCAATGTCATACGAGAAATAACCTCTAAGTGCAAAAAAATTGAAAGTCGTGAAAGTAAGGGTAAGTAAAATGCTAAACTGAAAAGAAGTTTAAAGGTTTTTCTAGAGAATATTCTCTAGAGTTTGTTTCCAGATACACACAATGTGCTTTATACAGTTTGGTTGTAATTGACCTCAAACCAAACAAGGTTAGACTGATCCATTCAGCATTATGTTCCTAACTGCCAACCTCTCACTTTGTAAAACTTACAAGACCACTGTATCTCCCCTCTTGCTCTTTCCTGACCATCTCACATGGCCTGTGTGATTTTTATGGCAGCAGCACAGTCTTGTCTACAGTGATTGAAACTGCGAAAGCTCTTGGCAGTGTGTGTTCAATAAGCCCACCGCAGCAGGAAAAGTTCTGGGACCACACTCATCCTGTGTGGTTTTTCTTTGGCAGCGATCATGTTAGCTACACTCTGGAAAACATTATACACCAGGCAGCACTCGTGTTGCATGTGTTATCCTGTGTTTTTTAAGCAACCTGTAAAGAATCCTTATCACAAAAAAAAGAATGTAATTTGTTGAGACAAACCTCTAATAAGTTCATATGGCTCAGCTGCACTTTTTATATTCTCTAGAAGGATTACATAAACTTAGCAGCTAGAACAACTAGTGTTGTTTCAGGCTGATAATGTTTTGCCATTTTTCTTGTCAGTTCCTAAACCATGAATGCATGGGCTATTAATACACCCTGTACCCATGGAAGCTGTAAACAACTTCAGATGAACCTGACTCTTGCAGGGTCCAAGACATCTGTTACAGCTCTTGCCAACCACAGAGATCCTGTTCCTAAATATCCATGACCCTGAGTGTGTGATGTAAAGCAACATGCAGTCCCACTGGATTTTCTTTTGACCTGTCTGTCACTTGGCCCCATTCATTAACTCCTAGATCTATTTTTGCATTTTGGCCATTAGGTTGGTTGGTTGTTTCATTTAAAAAAAACAAAACCTGGTAACTTTCAAACTTGCCACCAGAGGTTGCTTCAGCCCAGCAAAGCCTGCCAACCTTCTAACCCTGCCACCATGGCATGATTTAGTTTCCATCATATGTTGTTCATGTTGTTTCTGTATTCAAGGTCATGTTGGCATCAGGACCTCACTGCTGCATACAAACATATAGATAGATAGATATTTAAATAATCCCGGAGGAAATTATGAAGAAGATGCTTCAAAAAATTTTATCTGTGTGTGTGTATATGTATATGAATATATATATATATATATATATATATATATATATATATAGTGTATGTATGTATATACTATATATATGTATACATATGTATACATATATGTAAATATATATGGATATATATATAATTTTTTATTAATTTATTTTTTTAAACTATCTTCTTGTTATGAGTTTCAGATTGAAAACAATAAAAGTAATTTTATTGTCCAACCACTAAAAATGCAAGATTTCCACATGTATCACAATGTAAACCTGTCTATTGATTTATTCATTACTACATATAATAACTAACCAAATGAATTCTTAATTGTGACAAACATGTCCTCTGTTTTCCAGGTGTGTTGTGGCAGGAGCCGTCATCATTGCGTCGGAGTGGAGTTGCCGTGGCAGCCCTGACGGGGTGCAGGAAGAGGTTGAAGATGGCGAAGGACTGGCAGACGGGGCAGATCGTGCATTGGATGGTGACCCCGAGGGAGTCTGGAGTCCTGACATTGAGCAGAGCTTTCAGGAAGCTCTGGCCATCTACCCTCCCTGTGGCAGGAGGAAGATCATCCTGTCAGACGAGGGGAAGATGTATGGTGAGGAACTCTAAATGTCTTAAAATGGTTACTGCCATCACTCATTGTATGCGGAATACGAGTTCTCAAATGTTGTTGGTCAAATTCTCAATGTTATAAGTTCAAAACAGTACAGCAACATAATCAACAAAATGAAAAGCTATGGATAATCGGTGATTTGAGTTCAAGAAAAGGTCAGATGTCATCTGATTGGTTGTCCTGAAAGTCAATCAGGTGATGGGATGGCTGATAGGCTTATTAATGTCATGCAACCTACCCCATCACTAGCTAGCTTGTCGCTGGCCTTAGCGCTGCTGTTTGCACTGATGTCTGTTTCTTTAATGTTATGTAATCTATCAGAATTATGGTATTGATCACCCCTGCTGTAAATGGATTATTAAAAATGAAGTTGTTTTTTTTCCTCCACATTTAAATAATTTGTTTAGATGGAAGTTTGAATTAGTGGCTGTAAGAATTAGCTTATGATCATTGGTCAAGGCTTTATGGTTAATATTGAATTGCCTTTTGTGGTGTTTTTGTATATTGGTGAGATCTATTCAGAATGCTTTTAGTGAGAATTCTTGGACAGTAGTGCTGCTATCAGTTTAACTAAATTTCCCAGTAGTGTTGTTCCTGTCTGTTTTCTAGGATAAATGAACTCTGTCCCCGATTTTGTAGTGCACTGAAGCTCACATAGGCTGCATGTCTCCCACGTATCCCAAGTTCAAGCACAGTGGAATTTTCTGCTTCAGTATGAATTAAAAATGCCAAGGATGAGTAAAACCCTCTCTCCATGACTAATCATTGAGGGCATTGGCGTTGATGCAGGAAACCAGTGACAAAGTACCAGTACTGGCAGTGTAAAGAAAACTGTCAAAATTCTGAATCTCAAAATTCTAAATCATCTCATAAAAATGAAAAGATTTATTTCTAATTCAGTGCCAGTACAAGTTTGTTAGACATTTATATTTTCTAACCATACTTGTTCTGTACATGCAAACTTGATATATTTCTGGTATAAAGCCTCATTTAGTAGAGTAACTGGTAGGGGACAACAATTTTTTTAGTAACTCGTCCAAAGCTGCCTGCAAAACTTTATGGAGGCAGTATTTTGCAAGACCTTAACCCTAACCCCACCTTATTTTAGGCCTTGGCATGAAGCCAAATACCTTTTTTGGATTCATGCCCTGTGTGTGTGCGTGCGTGCGTGTGTGTGTGCGTGCGTGTGCGTGCGTGTGTGTACGTGTGTGTGTGTGTGTGCGAGCAGAGAAAGGGAAATTAAAATTATTTAAAAGAATATATGATAGATTAGAAATCACACAAAAAAAATAAAAAAAATAAACAGGATCTGACCGTTTTGAAATCATTTGGTGTTCTGTGATGTAGTGATGAAAGTACATGCATCCTGTTTCAGTAATTGAAACCGACTGCGTGGCCTAAATCAGCCCCTCCTGTTGAATTTAGGGATTTCTGGGAATTTCATGTGACTCAGCCTGATGTGATGCAGGCTTCTACATCATCACTTCTCAGAAAGACAGTTAATGATGTTTATGACTATGTCTGTATATATGATTCATTTATTACACCTATGGAATCAGGCTTTCATGTCTTGGGCCACTGTTTTTTTGGGGGGTTTTTTGCCTCTGTTTTTGACATCTGCAGCAAAGTCACTGGTGAGTTGCTGACTGGTTTCCATTAGAAATGAGGAGACCATGCAGTGTGGTTTGGAGGCAGAAAAGTGGGCTTTGCTGACCATGCAGTTTCTAATGACTGTATTTTGTAAAATAAACACATGAAAACTTCTCTCTTCTTTTCCTCCATTACCACCACCCCTGTCTACTTTGGGGCTCTGCCATATAATGAGGTCAAATTTAGCACATACAGTCTTTAATGAAAGCATGAGACAGCGTAAGATATTTAAAGGGTGCCAGTCAGTGGTATTATGCATAGTGGTATTATGTATATTATGTATTGTTGCAGTTGGCATGGAGTCTTTATCATTATGATTGCATTTTAAATACACTTGGGATAGAGAAAGTATCTGCATTCTCATAAATCGTTTAATTTACACCAAAACTGTCTTAGCGAACTCATTATCTTAAAGAAAAACCAAATGATTTGACTTGATGTCATTTACTCCATTTCAGGTCGAAATGAGCTGATCGCACGTTATATCAAGCTCCGGACGGGAAAGACGCGCACACGAAAGCAGGTACAACGTCGAGACTGGTATTTTTAAAGCCCAGCTTATCTGCCTCCTGACAGACATTTGAAAATAAAAATGTGAACAGTTAGAATCCCATTGCTTTGCTTATGATCGGATTTGTTTTCAAGTATTGATGATAATCTGTAATGTTTATTGATCAAGTACATCTGGCTACAGCTGCAACATGAAGGGTCGGCGTGAAGTCAACTGGACGACTTGAACTATGTGGGCTTGGTGGATCATCCAAGAACCTTAAACAACATTTTTGTCATTTATAAGACTTAGCCGAGGGTTATTTTTTGCACATTATCAAAATTTGTTTTTTCCCTATATTTTTAACTATTATTGCAACAAAGTTCAATGTTAATTTTAGTTATTTCTGAGTAATGGGTGCTAGAATATCAATATTATGAATACACATATTCTAAATATTTCCTTAAGTTGGCTTCTGTTGAGTCTAAAATGGTTTGATTGGTGATATTTATTTATCCTGTCAACTTTTAAATGTGTATATGTGTGCTTTTGTGTTGTTTTTTTTAATGGGGGGAACCCTGGCTTCGTAGGTGTCTAGTCACATTCAGGTTCTGGCACGTAAGAGGGTACGAGAATACCAGAGCAGCATCAAGGTGGGTGCCCCCTGAACGAACCGTCCTCTCCCTCCGTAGTCACTTCCCGTCTTCTTTTCCTTTCCTTCATCCTGTCTTTCGTCAGGTCTCTAGTCACCTGCAAGTCTTGGCCAAAAGAAAGTCGCGTGAGATTCAGTCTAAGCTCAAGGTACACATGCTCACTGACTTCATCACCCCAGCTGCTTTACTCCGCATGAAGCTCAAACCCCATTGAACTTGGACTCACAAAGGATGTCTTACTCAGGTCATAGGAGATTTTTGTTTGGGTTCTTTTGAACAAAAAAAAAAGCTTTTTTGCACCCCCTTCCAATGTTAAGAAAGGCAATTACCACCCGATCAGTGTGGAACCTGCAAAAACTCAGTTATTACATGACAAAGCATGGCATTTCAATACAGTGGTTTGTGATAGCAGGTTTCCTGTAAGGCATTGATGGAGAAGAATTAATCCAGTGTACATTTGATATGTGATTTTAAAAAATACAATGTTCATAGGATGCAGAGAAAGTGTTTATTAATGTGTGAGTGTAGAGTGGAAGGCTCAGCGTTTACAATGGGTTTTTTTACTCGTACAATTGAACGTCGCGGCTTTGCTTTCTGTCCGAATGAGATCTTTGAGTGCTCAGTTTAAAAGTGAATCTTTTTGAATTTATTTTTGTACAATATGTGGCACAGAGCTTTTTTATTTTCGATAATGCACGGCAGTGACTGATCTGTTTGACTTGTTCAGCTGTCTTGGGGTTTGGGACAGATGATTGCATAAGGTTCAGTTTTGGTTGAGCTAAGCATGTGCATGGCTGTAGCAATGTCCATTAATGCTTGAATACATGCATATATACCTACTTACGGACATTCAGGGAGTGTATAATTTACAGTGTGACATATTGTTTTTCCTCTTTTAAATCACCTTTTTCCTTGTTCCTCTTTTATATCTTTTATGCTTAAAAAAATGTCTTTGTGGTTTGAACATGTGTTGTTAAGTTTCTTTGATATTGTTCTGCTCAAACTTTGCAGCTCCCTCACACGCATTTTAGGAGTGTGAATTGGTTGTATCCTGGCTGGTGTTTTTTTCCACTTTAGGCTTCAAGACAGCACAGATCGTTGAGATACAACTTGTTCTTTCTATGTAAAGTTGTTTTTTTTTTCTTCAACTGACTGACAAGTTCAGGCGTTAGTCGTTGTTTTGAGCAATGCCTTTTTCCTCGTTGCATATTAGTGAATCTATCACCTGCTTTTAATTTAAATGTACTGAAGTTTATTAATTATGTGTCTTCTTTGCCATAGGCCATGAACTTGGTAAGTTATAGTTATCTAACTCCAGTTTTCTGCTTCAGGCTCTGTGCTCTGTGGTTGGCATTATATTACTTGGTACTTGCTATAGTCCATAATGCCGTTCTCCTGTCAGACTCTAAATTTCTGCTCATAATTCATTGTTTTAGTGGCTTTAGTTAAAATACTGGCGATGGCTTCAGTCAGCTCCCCTAGACCGCTGCCGGGTGCACCTCCTGCTTTGGCATTCCCTCCTGTATTTGCTTTGCTCTCAGCCCTGGCTTCCCTCTTAGTGACTGCATCATGCTGAAGAATTGTGTAATATATCGACTGGCTTGCTATCTAAACTGACCGAAGCCAAAAATGTCACTTCTAGTCTTCAAGATGGTGCATGATGGTTTGTTTTCTACTTTTTCATCCAGGACCAGGTATCCAAAGACAAGGCACTACAGACAGTGGCCAACCTCTCATCAGCTCAGATTGTTTCTGCTAGTGTCATGAAACCCCAGACGCCTTTTCCTCCAGCAGTCAGAGTGAGACACAAACACAATCCTCTGTTCTTATTCTACCCCCCCACCCACCCACCCCCGGGGTAAAGCCTCAGTAATGCTATATGCTGTTTCCCCTTTCTTTCAAGTTTTGGCCCAGCCCTATTCCAGGACAGCCTGGACATTCTCAGGAGTAAGTATCACTGGCAGTTTGATAATCTTACACTTCAGCTGGTACAGGTGCTTATTTTGGGTTGTTTTCCAGCATCAAGCCCTTTGCACAGCCTCCATACACTACACTCCCAGCCCCTGTTCCCACACCTGTCGGTAAGCCCCAGCACAGCCTCGCCGATTCAAGAAACTAGCATTGCTTATTATATTTATCTTGTTTTTCATGGTTTAAATGTGCTCAGGTTATGACCCCCTCCCTCCAACACGTCCTGCAGCTGTAACGGCTCCTGTATGGCAAGACAGAACCATCGCCTCTGCAAAACTACGCCTACTGGAGTACTCTGCTTTTATGGAGAATCAGAGAGACCGAGAGACGGTGCAGACATCCAGACGTTTATACAAGCTAACGTTATAATCCTCTGGACAACACTAGTTCTTTCCTCTCTTTCTTATCACTTTTCTTTCCTCCCCTCCAGTATAAACATGTTTTTGTACACATTGGCCCATCAAACCCGGGCTACAATGACCCTGTGTTGGAGTCCATAGACGTGAGGCAGATTTATGACAAATTCTCTGAGAAGAAAGGAGGCTTGAAGGAGCTGTATGAGAAGGGGCCACACAATGCTTTCTTCCTTGTCAAGTTCTGGGTCAGTACATGAAGTCAGTTATCCCTCTGATGAATTTTGTTTGATACTGAAGAATTCTGACATGCTGTAGGAAAGGAACCAGGAAATTTGAATGGCTGAGTACCTGTAGTTCTTCTTTGTGGGCACCTTTTAGCAGGTGTTCACCTGTTGATCAGTAGAATAGTGTGTATCCTAATATGTGTGTGTATTCATGTCCCTGTGCTTGATCAAGACAAACTAGTCTGGGACCCATTTATTTAAAATTAGACTTGTGTTACTATTATAGGTCAAGAAATGTATCTTCACTCTAAAAACGTTTAAAAAAAATCTTGGATGTAAACCAACAGAAAATTAGTATATTTTGCAGAAGGTGTCACCCAGGAAAACCCGAACCCACACCGACTCACAGTCCTCCTGTGTGTGTTTCAGGCGGACCTCAGTGCTGACATTGAGGAGGGTTCTGGTGTGTTCTATGGAGTAAGTAGCCAGTACAGTGGAACGGAAAACATCACCATCAGCGTATCGACGAAGGTCTGCTCCTTTGGCAAACAGGTTGTGGAGAAAGTTGAGGTAAGAATCTGAATCTCTTTTTTTTTTATTACACATTAAGAGATTCATGCTAGACTATATTGTGAGTTGTTTTAATTGTGAATATCATGTGTGGACCCTCGTATTTTAGACTGAATATGCACATATGGAAGGAGGAAAGTATGCATTCCGCATCCATCGTTCACCCATGTGTGAATATATGATTAACTTCATCCATAAACTCAAGCACCTGCCAGAGAAATACATGATGAACAGCGTATTGGAGAACTTCACCATCCTACAGGTATGAACATCTGTGTTTCTGGAGTGGTGCGTGCTGAAATATTTTACGATTAAATCTTAACCTGTGTTTTGTTTTGTTTTTTCACCTTAGGTGGTGTCCAACAGAGAAACTCAGGAGACTCTGCTGTGCATCGCCTTTGTGTTTGAAGTATCCACTAGCGAGCACGGAGCACAATACCACGTTTATCGACTTGTAAACGACTAGCGGCATGCGTGCATGCGGCGACGCCACAGACGTTTTGATACATGCATTATAAACTCTATTTCCAGCTAAAATACAGAATACCCTACACTGCTACTCTGAACACAACACTTATTTTAACAGACCAACAGTCACACTTTAGTCACACCTGCACAGAAAATTTTTAAAATCACACATTTGGATGAAGATTCCAAAAATGTGAACGTGTGTTACTCCTGGTATAGTTATTGTTGACATCACAATATCAGACACGAACTATCATGATGCATTATAGATATTCTATGAAATATATCAATTTTAATTAATTAAGAAATTAAGAAACTGGTATGTTTCAATAAAATGCATCATAGGAATTAATTTTCAGAAAATTTCACAGCATATGCAGTACTTTCAAATTATAGGTGTGACTAATGTGAGACGAGTTTGAATATAGGCAGGCGAAACATAATCAGTGTTAAATTAACACAAACACCATGACTATTTCTTTTTAGTTTGTGCGATCTGTTAGGTAGGAACTGAATGACCCTGTAACGATGTCTTCTTTATCACTGCTTAGCGTGGAATCATTTTTCATCATTTTCATCTGTCTTCAAAACTCAAATGTTCACAACAACAAACCAGCGTGCCTCTTCTTGGAATGTTATGCACTACATTAAAGATGTGTAACCGAGAAACCTTGTTGAAGTGTAAAGAGCTCCGTTGTTTTAGGGGCTCTTTCTGTTTGAAGGTCTCATGTGGGTACAGGATGTGGATGGGAAAAATCTTCCGATCAAATCTCGAGGTTTTTTTTTTGGGTTTTTTTGCTCACTTGTCTTTAAAAACATGCAAGTTCACAACCACTTTCTGACTCGGCTTCATCAGTTTAAATGAAACTATTATTTTAACACAATCCTGCTTTCACTGCGTGGGCTCGATGCAGTATGTCTACCTCCACGTGAGTTGAGATTAGAATGTGCTTTGGTTCCTAAAGCCTTAACGTGACGAGCACTGATGTATAGGATGTGTACACTACACGACACTTGTAATGGTACAGTTTATAAACCAAAACAAGCTATAAATAGACTCATTTTTTTGTAAAGATGTTTTTGTATTTTACCAGCACAGCTAAAAGTGTTACTCTAAGCATCATATATGATGGGTATTTTGGTTGTATCGTTAAATGTATGCAAATCGATTTATGGTACAGACCACGCAGTGGTCACAATCAGTGCACTGGGGTAGAGTTTTGCCTGATAACACTAGTGAAATATCCAACTTAAACTTGCTTTTTGTCTTTTTTTTTGTCATGTTTGTGGTTTCTAAACTCCATTTTTAAGAAAAGTATATTTATATTATTTTACTCTATCACACCCTCTCATAGCAGGATTATCTTTAAACATGTGGAAGGGGACAGCAGTTTTTCGTATTGTTCAAAAACCCAACACGTTTAGATTTTAAATGTCTATATTCACTGTGTGGCCAGCTAAATTGTTATTCTTTTCATTTCCTGTCTGTTCTATGGTTGGCTGTGCATCATCTTTTAGTCAAGTGTGCTCAGTGAAAGAAAGTTGTGCCTTTTTATGCTGTATAAATAAAAACCACATGGTCTTTGCAGAATCATGAACATTCTTCATAATAGTAACTTCTCAGCCAGGTGTGAGAGGCTAGCTTTTAAACAGCTAGTCCATTAACACTCCATATCAAATCCCCACTGGAACAACAACTGAATCCCCACATTGACAATAATTACTGAGAAAGAAAGGAGATGCTATTTAAGTCCCAGATTGCTTTTTTTTTTTTTTAAAGAATGCAGCTGTTCTATTGTGGTTTTAAAGAACATGAAAATTCCTCAGTACAATAGAAATGTATGACAAAAATAAAAGATTTAAGTGCTTCACAGAAACACAAAAAAATATACGACAAATACAATTCAAATTTAACCAAAGTTCACAATTTAACAAATAAAAATGTCATAACTGGTATGAGGAGCACGTAGCAGTCAAAACTACACAAACTTTCATGCCATTCTCATTTTACCCGCTAGGTGGTGCTATCCGCTCAGCTATACAGACACTGAGGCTCTGCCACGTCAGGATTTAGTGTAGTTCCTGCCCCTGTCACAAACACTCCTAATCAGATTTATATGAACATTCACAACAAGGTGTATACCTGGACTACAGTCAAAAGTCAAGCATCAAGTAAACTACAGTTCTCAGTTGTGAAGAAAGCAATGAATGGATCAAATAAAGGGGTCAAACACAAGTACACAATTGTGATACTTCAAATAATTTCTATTTTTACTTTGAGGGAAAATCATTAGATGGCAGTTACAGGCTTGAGGACATTCAGGATCGGTATTTTCACTGCTAAAGAACCACACTGCACTGGTTCTTTGGGGCAAAGGTTGATATTTATCGACAACTAAACTTGGGGTATCATGTCAGTCCAAATAAATGATCTGTAGAAAATTTGATATTCAGTGACACCTTTTCGAAATCACCTAAAGGTTCAAACCGTTTCAAAAATAATGTGAAAAGTTGAGCTTCTCACATAAATACATCTACTGAGGTGTAACGACACTCACATTCTACCCATTCCAGGACAACAGTGACTATGCTGACTATGTGTTCTTGGGATTTTAAAGTTATTCCAGCTCAGAGAAGTTTTCTCTTAACACAATTGAGCCCTTGTTGACGCTTGCTAAGCGTGTTGCTTTTGACACTTGCCTTCAACTGCAAAAAAAAAAAAAAAGTATGACTTTAGAGAAGCATCTGGATGGGCATCAACACTGAACATTGTTTCTAACCTGTGTAACTGTCAGTCTCTCACACTCATTGGTTCTGCGTTGGCAGGCATTGGCAGAACTGACTGCTTAAAGGGCTCAACTTGCCAATTCAATGCTGCCAAAACTGCAAATGGCAAATGATGACAAACGCAGACAAAGGCCTCATGCTGGGTGTGTCATCAGCCACAAACACCTGCCAAGCTCTGCAGAAGTACAAGAATACATACCGTCCCAGCTGCACATGGCTGCTTCTCAGTTTCAATTAGTTATTGAGTCATGGAGAAAACATGATAGATTTGAGTTCACATGGTAATCATTGGAAAATATGTGTCTGGCTTACTTCCACGTACAATTTCTTATCAAATCAAACAACGCTGCCTTGTTCTTGAACCTTTTGTGTTCTCGAAGAGAAGTCTGAGTCCAGTTCCTTTTATATTTGATAAAAATTCTGATATGCTGCTTCCAATAAAGTATTTGCAGCCACATCGTCGTTAACACACATCACACACCCATTGTGGGTTGAGTTCCTCAGTCATGTTGAGGCCCAGGACAGGGCAGAGAGTCAGACATTGTGATGTGGTTCTGCAGAACGCATCCCCTCAGACGCACCTCCTGCCCTCCTCTCCGCTCTCATCCTTCCTTCAGATTGCTCCTTTGAATTTCTGTTGCCTTCAGACCAGTGTGGGCCAAAACTTTTGGAGTGTTAACTGGCAGTGGGAGGTGCCAGTACACCTCCTGAGCACTGCCGAGGTGCCCTTGAGCGAGAGACTGTCCTCTTAGAAGTTGCTCACTGGGGCACCACACGAAGGAGCTGCCCACCGCTTTACCTCCCCATCATTTGTATGCGTAGTCACCTTGTGTGTGTGTACAGTACTTTCCGCACTATAAGGCGCTCCTTCAATGAATGGCCTATTTTTTTTAAAAATTCACACTTAAGGCGCACAGGATTATTGTAAAACACATCTGAGAATCCATCTTCAATGAATGGTCTATTTTAAAACTTTTTTCATATATAAGGCACATTGGATTATAAGAAATTGAAAAAAAATTAGGCTTTCAGATGCGCCTTCTAGTGTGAAAAATACTGTATATGCAGGCCTGTATCCACATATATATGCATGTGACAACAACAGATGCACTAGAGTGGACAAATAATTTTCCCAATGGGGGATTAGTAAAATGTATTTATTCTACCACAGAAAAGGAAAACCTGACAAGCAACTGAACTGCCTGGACATGACCCAAGATGTGCATTATTTATTTATTATTTATTTAGTAAATATTTATAAATATTTATTTATTTAGATTTATTAAAGTCATTACGTATACATTACTATAAGTGCATCATAAATTAACGCTTGAGTATGAATTGTGCATGTAGGCTTCCAACAGGACTGAACGCACTCAGCTCGCTGGTCGACATTCCAGGTGAACTGAACACCAAACTCCAGACTGACTGTGACGCGTTTTTCTTTCGCTGTTTCCCAACAGAGAAAGTTTAACTGTTGTCGCACCACAACCTTAAAACCTAAACCGTATTCAGCCCGTCTCCGTCGGCCCCTCCCTCCCCTCCACACCTGCATGTGAACGCACCACCGGTTCCACCTTCCGCGGGGCGCGGTCACGGAGGGTGGAGCTCATCCACCGCCGCTGCTTGTGGGAACGTCCACATTCCTGGTGCGCCGCGCTTCTACTTTTGCTTCGCCGAGACGTGTCACACTGTTCTGGATCTGCGTTGGAGACGGGTTCGATCGGTTCCGTTTATCAGAGAAGGAAGGGCTCAGATCTGGGGGGAAGATGATGGTCCTGGAGCCGCTCCGATCCGCGCTGACCAAGCAGAGCGTGGATGACACGTCGCTGGCGGTGCCGTCGGACGACAAGCTGCGCACCGGACAGCAGCGCGTCTTGGATCAGGTGCACACCATCAAGAGGAGCAAGTCCAAACAGGGGAAGAACGACACGCTACCTTCACCAACAAGTATGAAAAGCTGCTCTGTGCAACCCCATAATATTAAGAATAATGTTTAAAAACAACTTATATTTGGTGCTTGAGATGTTTTGCGCGCAACTTTAGATACGCGCAACCATAAAGCTCCAATTTCTCAGCTGACAGGAGGTGAAAACAGGTATTTTTGCCTGCATAACTGCTGTTATGACGTTTGAAGGGGGGGGGGCACTAGTGGGTGGGGAATTATAAGTGCAGTATTTTGCTCTACAACCTTCAGGTGTCAGTAACAGGTACTGGACGCGTTCACCGATGATATGATCGGTAGAACCGAACCAGGGAATCTGTGGGAAGCTGATTCAAGGCTGCGGTTGATAAAGATTTTTTCTTCTTCTATTTATTCCAAGAATGTAACTGGTGCTCTTCTTTCCACATGTCAGATAACACACACACACTCATACACACAATTTTAGACAATTACAGTATTTTACGCACTATAAGGCGCACCAAAAACTTTAATTTTCTCAAAAAACCGACAGTGCGCCTTATAATCAAGTGGGCCTTATTTGTGAAAAAAGTTTTGAAATAGGTCATTCATTGAAGGTGCACCTTTTAATCAGATGCACCTTATAATCTAGTGCACCTTTTTATATGAGGAAGGTTTAAAATAGGCCATTCATTGAAGGCGCGCCTTATATTGCGGAAAATACTGTACAGTACTGTACATCCATTCTTCCGTAAGAGCTCTTTGTGCTTGACGTTAATTCTGCAAGAGCCGTTATAAAGGTCCAACAGAATTGCGAAATACTATTGCCGGGTCATCCTGATGACTCAACATTGTTCTAAAGTTCTAAATTACGTTGGTTATGAATTATTTTATTGAGATTTTAAGTGCTTCACTCGATTAAATGTGTGTTCTGCAAGAGCAGCCCGTCTCCTGCCTGTTTTATAATAATAATTGATATGTTCTGTGGGACAGACAGAAAACTTTACTGTAAAGGATGTACTTGAATAAATGTTCATTAGCACCACTCAGCATAATGAAGAGCTTCAAAGCTAACTGTTTACAATGAAAGTCTAAAATTGTTCATCATTTTAAGACTTCTTGTCATTCTGTCATATGTTTTGAACAAATACCAAAGAGGAATTAAGGAAGTAACCAAACTCAGCTTGTAAAAGATGATTGTTTTGCAATGGGATAATGTCTACAAGATATAATGGTAGGCAAACATAAAATATAAGAAATCCAACAACAAGGCTAGACTTGGTCACAACCCGGAGGCCCTTAATACTACTAAACATTAATAAAACTAAACGCACGGTAATCACTTAAGTGTCACCTGAGTGTCATCTAGCCATATGGATTTCAAAAACTCCTTAGTTTTTCCTGACTGCATACTCAATTCACAAAGTTTAATGAAAATCCTTTTTTTTTCCTGGCTTTTTTGCATCAGAGATGTAAATGCTATTTTTTAAAAATGCCTAACTCGGGTGAATACACCCTTTAAGATCATTTTAATCATTGAGATGATCCTTTTTATCACTTCGGGATACTTCTTTTCTAGCGTCCATTCATGTTAGCGCTTTTGCGTCTGCTATAGTTTTGACAACTGTAATCCCATAATGGAGAAGTCGCGGCATTAAATTGGCACACTGTGGCGGTATAGCTAACAATCCTGTGACTCATCCAACAAAACAAAGTATTAAAACGCATTTGGCCAAGTATATAGGCTCAGGTCTCCTGTGGCTGATGTCACCTCTTGTCTGCTGACTAAACAATTATTGTGCCAGGCAATTACATAGCACACAAATGATGTGATATGTGAACTTATTTTTAATCATTAAAGCAAATGTTTATTCAAATTAGTTTAAAAAAACTTTATAAAAAAAAATCATAAATGAATGTTAACCCTCATTCTCATTTCTAATAAAATCAGATTCCTGTGACGCCGGCAGAAGAAGACAAACGGTATTAACTTGTGTAAAATATATTAAATTAAAAACACAGACAAATTATCATGGAGGTTTGTTGGCGTCTTTGTGACGCCTCGGCCCAGCATTCAGAAATTCCAGTCTTGTTTTGGGTCACAACAAAAGAGAGGATCTGCTCAGATGGGTCGGAGTCGGATTTGGGTTGGCCTCTGTTTTTGTCTTCACCTCGCTGGTTTCTGTTGTCTTCCCTCCGCCTCCATACATTAATCGATTTGTCTCCTGTTGTCTCTCTAAAGAGAGAGGTGTTTCATTGATTCTGGGGATGAGATGTAATGGCATGTCCGGAAAAATAAACTAAATTTAAAAAAGAAGAAACCTACAGTAGATTGCATTCAAAACGTCTGTTTCATGTTCTTTAGAGGTCGTATCTCCCATGGCATCATGACCCTGAAAGCATTTATCTTCTTGCTTTTTATATCTTTTTGGCTTTATCGACATCCATGGTTTAAAAATAAAAAAGGACTCATGCTGATATATGCTTAGTGTCTGTTTTGCATTTTTCCTTCTGTTTATTTTAGTTGTCTTCTGTCTCTTCTTTTAAATAGAGAGCTCTCAGACTTGGACAACGCATGAATTTGGATCGTTCCGGTTTAATCCTCCCAGCACTAATGGTACCTTCCAGCGCATGAACTCCTCTCCATCAAGAGCTTACAGCAAATCGGTAACCGTCTCTCTCATGTCGATTTTAGCTTTCATTCACATACTATACTATACTGTATGTCATACATATGATAAACATACTATATGTCCATTTATTTTAATTATGTTCTTTATTAATCAAATGAAACAAGCTTGTTGTGCATGAAACAACTCATTATGGTCTGGTAAATGAAACTGAACTACAGACCAACAATTAATACTATCAAACGCAAAAATAAAAAGGAAGTATGAGTCAGTATCTTCACACAAAAGCTGGATTGTTCATCTGATATTTGTTCTAATCTAATCTTATTTTGCCTCCTATGGTGAAGAGTCTGAATCTCCTCATTCAGAATTGGGTCAGTGAGGTTTTCAGTGAGGGAAGGGGCTACTCTGTCCGGTATGGGCCGGCCTGACCGTACCGACTGACGATGAGATGAGGCATGTCGTGGGAGCGTGTTGATGCGTTCACGCTGATAACAGCTCCCCATTATTTCAACATGAAATACATCGCATGGTGTTTTTGTTTCTTATTCCATTGTCGTTCAGGCTTGAACTGAACTCTGTAAGTTAAATTAATACTTAGCTGTAGTTAGATGCAACAGGAGCATAAATAGCAACCTAAAACTATTAAATAATAGTAAGAATATTAGAATGTTACATTTGTATTAGAATATTACATTTTAAAAAATGATAAAATAGAAAAGAAATGTAATACATTTTCGTGCTTCCTTCTTGACATATAAATAATCGTGAATTTCTC
Source organism: Antennarius striatus (assembly GCF_040054535.1). Classification (NCBI taxonomy): domain Eukaryota; kingdom Metazoa; phylum Chordata; class Actinopteri; order Lophiiformes; family Antennariidae; genus Antennarius; species Antennarius striatus. The sequence goes on along the minus strand of NC_090777.1, from coordinate 26,594,497 downwards.
ACAGATGCTAGATGATAAATTAAATCAGAACTAAGTAATTATTTGTGTTTACATGTGGACAGAATAGCCTTGTCCATCCATCTGTTCTGACTCAAGGAAGTCCTTGTTATCTCAGTGAGACTAAACACATGCAGCATGATTTATTTTCTCCCTCATCATGCTTTTGCTGCCGAGTAACGAGGGTTGACACGGTTTCTGCTACCCGAGCAACCAGTCCAGTTTGCAAAAGGGGAGAAGAGAGGGAGGGAATTATTACATGAATCCCTTCTTCAAAAAAGGATATTAAACAACTGCAGCATTCTTCCTTTGTCACTTTTCAAACAAGCCAATAAGATTTGTGAGAATGACTAATCCTTAAAGTATGAGCGAGACATGCTCTGTCACCACGCTCACGTGATGACACGTTATTTCTTGGTATATTTGCGGCAAAGCCTGAAGTTGTTGGTCTTGTACACAAACGCAAAGTCGATGAATTACATCTAAATAATACTTAATTGTATGATATTAAGTTTTGTGGCATCAGGATTGGGAGGTCAGGTTTAACGGGTGCTCCGTCTGACTTGTTCACACAACGCTCCTCTGTCAGAATCTGCTCAGCTGCAGCAGGAGTTACACAACACAACGGCTTGATTTAGTTTCCCGCAGCCCAGATTGTGTTACTGTTGTGTGATTCTGTGCTGCAGCCTGTTTCCTTTCAGGTTTTGCATTGAATGGAATTCCTCTCTTTATGTAGAGGAGACTTCTTTGTAAAGACGAACAACACTTCTTCTTGTTGTCCTTGAATCAGATTTGGTCGTTTTGGTTGTTCAGATTCTTAAGTACAAATGATCCCTCTCTAAAATCTGAATGGTGCTGATCTCTGAATGGCAGGCATCCATCTGTTGATACACTTTTGTATTTGAAAGTCATTTGCATCACCAGGAAGAGCGACGTGTTGTGTATTTAATTCAGGTGCACCTGACATTTGTTCCCAACGGCAAACACAGCTGAGGATCTGTGTTGTTGTCATACCTAGTCTTATCTAACTGTTAACGCATGCATATAATCAAACACATGAACCTTCAACATTACTGTTTTCATAACTCGGATACGTGTCTGAAAACCAAAGTGACTTGAATTTGATTTTTTTTTTAATTTCCGTTAACACAAACCTGAATTTTTTTTTCTTTTAAAAAAAATTTTGGGTTATATCATCCCAAAATGATCAGCCTTAAGGTGATGCAATGATTAATGATATACTGTTATGTTAGTCTTTTGCTATTTTCAGTTGAACTGGTTTTCATTATTGGACACATTATAATTATTATGACACATACATACTGTAATAATACTCTATTTTATTTATACTTAAACTTCCTGCGCTGTATGTTCTTTAATTTTTAGTTAAATACCCAGAAGAGTCGCACTTTATCAGCTAAAACCATGAAAGGAAGACATTTCAGCACCTCTGCTATGTGGGACCAGCAAATCAATGCTTCCAACTGGCCCAGCAGTCCCAATGGGCTGAAACCCAGTCTGAGTGACCCTACCTTGGCTCCTGTTCCAGTTCCTGTTCCTGCTCCTGCTGCCGTGATGGTAATCACTTATTTTCTTTCAAAATTGCAGTGCCACATAAATACCTCAAGAATTTCCTGCTTCTTGTGTCAAACAAATCTTGAAATCATTATTCCACAGCGCCATCCTGTATAAGTATCATAACTTTTTATTTATTTATTTATTTTTTGTTAGCGAGGCAGAGGGCAGACCTTCCAAAGCCACCAGACCAGCCAGACACGGGTGAATAGACAAAGCATTCATTCTATGACCAATGGATCTCAGATGACCAACAGCCATACACGCATCGTCCAGCAGCCCTGTGCCCAGTCTCAAACCGAGGGCAAGATGGGAACCTTCAAAGCCTCCAAGACCGAGCACCAATCAGCGTGAGTTTGCTTCCTTCTCAGCCTCATTTTCATGCAACACAAAGAAACTGAGGCAATAATCAGGTCAATGCGTTCTCTAGTTAGTTTTCTCCCACAGTTATTTTTTCAGATTGGATGTTGCAATCAGGGATTGTCGGGAATGATTTTATTTGAAATGCTTCCTGCTCTCAATAAAATCTGTATCGCTTACTGAACTCATCGGATCAGGCTCACGCAGCGTGTCTTTCCATCCTCTTTCCTGTGCAGCGTGAACAGTTCAGTGACCATGCCCGATCTGACTCTAAAGGAGGCTGTGGAGTACCTTTCTCACTCTGAGGAGTCCTACCAGCAGTGTGGAGCCCTCTTCATCCAACACGCCACTTTTAAAGAGGAGCGCACCAAGCAGGAGGTCTGAGCATGCACTTTACATTCATACTGATATACTTTAAATGCTTCCTAGTAACACGTTCATATGCATCCCACGAACGTGCATGCATGCACTGTTTATAGTTTTTTAGTTAACTTTGCCATGTTATTGTGACAGGTCTTGGAACTTGGAGGTATCCCACTTCTGGTGCCCCTGCTGCGGAGCTCCAACCCCGGGGTGAGCCAGGCTGCTGCTGGGGCTCTGAGGAACCTCGTGTTCAAACATCAGGAGAACAAGCTGGAGGTTCAGCAATGTGACGGTATAGTTAAAGCCCTGCAGCTCCTAAAGGAGACGGACTCTACTGAGACCCAGAAACAAATCACCGGTAGGATCCTTTCTGTACAAGATCCTTGAATAATGGGTTAGTGTACATCTTGTCCTTAACCGTAATCCTTCTAACATTTCTTCCTGTCATACGAAGGCCTGCTGTGGAACTTGTCCTCTGCCGATGAGCTGAAGCCAGAACTTATAGGTGCAGCGCTGCCCGCCCTGACGGAAAACGTGGTGGTGCCCTTCACATGCTGGTCAGACAGCACTGCCTACAACAACATACATGAGGATGTCTTCTACAATGCTACGGGATGCCTGCGGTGAGAGCATTTCAAGTAAAATCTCTGCACCTGTGCATTTAAATGATCAATGTTCATGTTTTGAAGGTAGAGATCAGACTAATGGTATCGGTAAATACTGATAAATCTGTAAATACTGATAGTTTTATGATGTGATTGGTTGATTCATCAATTATAAGTCAATACACTGACAATTGTGAAAGGAATAGGATCCAGTTTCTTTGGCCTGTCTGTGTTTAGGCACTGAATTTATTTGACCTGTGGACCTGTAGGACCTGTAGTTTGAAACAACATTTGAAGATGTCACAGAGCTCACATAGAACACATGATAGACATTTTAAAGTATTTTCTGATATTTACTTATAATTCATCAGTTAAACCTAAAAATGACCAGCAGATTAATCGACAATAGAAATATTAATTTCCTCCAGCTGGAGTAAAAAAAAATGACACTGAACTAAATGCGTCGGTAACTATTAATACGGTTATTTCTGCATTTCTGTTATTCCATCACATCCGCCCTCTCTTAAGGTGTGTTCTGTGTGTTTTATGCACCCACGGGTGAATCACTTCTGTTAGTTGTCAGTCATTTAAGGTTAAGGTTGTAAAAGTACTTATCTAAAGCAAATTCTACCTCAGTGCACCTGATCCCTTATCACTACAATCTAGTTTGCGCCAAGGGGGTGTGATGACAGTTACATTTATATGTCTTTACATTTAACTGTGTGACTGAATATGTCATGAGAGACGTAAATGTGTCAGTTTCACCGCGTAAATTTAAATGAATGACTGAAATGTGTGCAGGAACCTGAGCTGTGCCAATCAGAAGGAGAGGCAGGCCATGAGGGACTGCCGCGGACTCATCGACTCCCTCATGAGTTACACACAGTCCTGCGTTGCTGAGGAAACTCCTGACGACAAGGTAATCCCAAATTATTTTTATTTATGAAAGATTAGAAATGATCATATCCCTGCAACACACCCACCATTTCTGTAATTATAGTCTGCAGTATTACCATGCATGCACACACGGGATGCATTCCACATGTATGCACCACGTGCAGATGTGATCTGTCGACATAAAAAAATTCAGGTTACGCAGCTCGCTGATGACATTTCAGTCGTCCTTACACACTCAAGCTGAAGGAACAACGTAAATGTATGAGCAGTCAAAAATAGCTTTAAGTGGTTTTATGGCTGGAACGCCCCCCCATTTAGTAGCCAGGCATGTGTTTCAGCACATGACACGTGAATATCATAAGTATACAGTACGTATGCACAACCTGCATAGGCAAGTACACTCTGTGGTTGGAAACACTGTATGTGTATAGTTAGAGAGAAGCTGTGTTGAGTGTTTGTCTTCAAGTCTGTGCCTGTACAAAAGCTTTTAAAGAGGTCGTGGGTGATTGTTGTTTTTAGTTTGTCTGCATGAAGGATGGAGAGAGTGGATAATAGTTATAGAAGACTAGAGTTTCTTCACAATATTTATCCACGTATGTAGAGTTTTCTGTTTTTCTTTTCATTCATTTCTTTCTGGGTCACGCCTGATTGAACAAACCTAACAAAACACATAGGAACTCACCCGGACATCATGCAGCAACTTGAAGAGAAAGACACTGACTTTCACTGACGGTTGTGTTTGTGGGCTTGACAGTTGCATTGATAAGTTGGTTTATTCCGAAACTAAATCTGAACGTTTTCATTTCATGTTCTGTTATAACTGTTTTATAAAATCCTCTCTTTTCCCTTCAGTCTGTAGAGAACTGTGTATGCATCCTCCATAATTTGACCTACCAACTGGAGACCGAGTCCCCTGAATGCTTTAGCAAGTTTCAGCCGAAAACGGAGAGTCAAGTCGGGGGTAGAAAAAGCCCAACAATCGGATGCTTCAGTCCTAAAAGCGGCAAGGCTCACAAAGAGGTGTGCAACTAACAACCCCAACACCTCCACCCCTGTACATTAAATATGTCACAACAGATTCTTAATCCTTCTCATCTCTTTTTATCACCCCCTTTCTCTCAGTTTTCATTTGACATGAGTCGGGGAATGTTAGATGACAGTTCCCCATCAGGTGTGAACTGGTTGTCTCACCCCAAAACTATGCAGACCTATTTGTCGCTGCTGAGCTCATCCCAGAAAGATTCCACCTTGGAAGCGTCCTGTGGTGCTCTGCAGAACCTCACCGCCAGCAAGGGACTGGTGAGCGCTAAGGACTTTAATTATCATCATTTCTGTGCGATAATGAATGAAATGAGAGAAAACTCTGAGCCTGTTTCACAAGTTTCATGAGAAGGGTGTGGATTTACGACCAAGAATGTAAAATTTATTTGAGAATTAAAGTGGAAAAACAACAAGGGAAGAAATAGGCATTTACGAGTCAATCATTTTGTATTTTTTGATGTTTCTTTCCCCCTGCAGGGGGCAGCTGCTATGAGCCAAATCCTGGTTCAAAAGTTGGGAGCTCTATCACACTTGTACCCTCTTTTAAAATCTCCTAACAAAAACCTGCAGAAGACCGCCATGTCCCTGCTGAGCAATATGTCTCGTACCAGCAGTCTGCAGACGTCCATGGGTAAGGAGAAGTGTTTATTCACAGTCTACATTAAAACTGTTGAACGGTGTGTGAACGATCAGTGTGTCCCCTGTGTTAACCTTAGCGAAGCAGCTGCTCCCTGAGCTCGTCAGCGGCCTCACCTCCGGCGCCCTGGACAACGGAATCTCTGACGAGACTTTAGCAACAACGTGCAACACCGTGCGTTCTCTGATGCTGGCAGACCCTGACACGGCCAAGAAGGTGATAGATGATCAACTGGTGTCGACGCTGGCGCACCTCAGTGAGAACGGGTGGGTCTTATTTTAGGCCTCCCAGTGCAGAGAATTCAGCTGCATTAGTGGGATTCACTCTGGTGAAACATCTTGTACCTAAAATGACGTGTTTCCATTATATAAGTAACCCTGCAGATTATTTTTAGATTTACAGATCTAAAAAAAAAAATTAACCACTAAAAAAAAAAAAAAAAAACAGTTCTCAATTGATAAGGAACATGTCATTTCAAAAATTCTCTTCCTCTTGCTCTGGATGAAGGAGTGTTCTTTGGGTTTTTCACACTAGTAGAAAACTTTTATCTCACTAGTGTGAACAAAACAAAATTCTTTTGATTTTTGCAACAGATGTGGGTGAATACCCGCAAACTATCACCTATTTTGTGTGCAAATCTGAAAAATGTGTTTTTTAGGTGAATCATCCCTTCCTTCTCACTTTAAAAACATACACAAAAATACAAGTAATTTTTCAGTTTTTCTGGTAATCCTCGTAATTGTGAATGCATTCCAAATGTTATTTAAGTGTAGAAAGTATTAGAGGCCTGACGTCTCTTTTAAGATCTGTCTTATCTCATCATCCCGTCTTTTTCTGTGTTATGTAACTTATGCTGCATTTTAGTAATCCGTGCCTTGCTTAACATTTTTATTGTTACAGATGTAAATCGTTTCTCTTTCTCTGGCTCTAGGTCTTTACCCAAAGGCAGTAAAGCAGCTTCTGTGCTTCTCTACAGTTTATGGAATGAGAAGAGTTTGCAAGGTGCTGTGAAAAAGGTAAGCGAGGAGCTGAACTGAAATTCAACAACGATGACCGCAGAGCACAGACACAACACAAATCGCCTGTAGGTCACTGGTTAAGCACATGTTTGAAAAGTCTTGTTGGTGCAATGGGTGGACCTTATTGAAATAGGTTTTTATTGCTCCCTTGGCTTGAACAGTCAACCCCCCCCCCTGCCCCACCCAAAACTTTAGTGAACATAGAAACAGTCACACTGGAATCCTAGCGGACTGGTTTTTAGTTCTCAAGGCTCTGAGAAGAAACACATGGAGAGTAGATGAAGAAGAGGTAGACGTGAACAGGCTGCAGGATTGACAGAATATTTGAACAATTTTCTTGAATGGATTCATAAGTGTGCAATAAAACATAGTGATGCATGTGCATGCCATAAAAAAATAGTAAATAAGTAATAAATAACATGATAGAAAACCTGCAGATACTAACACACACACACACCTGCATGTGTATTCATATTTACACACCCTCTTCTCCTACCCATGTGTCACTTTTTAAATGATTTCTTTTCTTTTTAATCCACAGCTTGGGATCGACAAATCGTTTTTTGTCAATGAACACACCACAGCAGCACACAGGTCGGTGCAAGTCATCGACTGAACTTCACAAAAGTCACCAGAGCCTGAGAGGTGAAATCTAATGTTCCACTGCTGAGGAGTCAGCTTTTTTTTTGTAGATTTTTTTTTTTTTTGTCTCACTCCCTTCTTCTCTGGTTGCATGCGCTCATGGGTGTTCTTCCAGATGGGAACCAGCATGTTCAGACACTGCTCGGACCGCACCCTTGCATCGAAGGGAATAAAATTACTTTATTCACAGAACAACCTTGTTGAAAGAGCTAACTGATGAGGGGTCTGTCTTATGTTGCACGTACTACAAAGAAAAGAGAGCTCATAATTCTAGTTATTTCTTTTTTTGTGTAAATAAAGGGGTGAATGTGTTTTGTGGGAGCTTGAGGACGTGTGCACACTAACTCGCACTAACTTACAGCCTGAGAGCTGCTGTACATGTGGACATTTTTACAACAATGTGTTATCTACTGTACTATGAAAGTTACTGGCAATGCTGTCAAAAGTGTTTGACTGCAGTGAGTAAAAGATAAGATTTTGTGTTTTGTGGCCTTGAGGACGGAGCAGCCAAGAATGTAATAAATAATAAAAAAGTATTAGAAAATGTAAAAAAAAAATGATGAGGTATTTCTGTATTGTTGCTACTGGATGAAATCTTCTGCATCTTAAAAGTTCGCTTTTTTAAAAAAAAAAAAAGTCAAACTTGTTTACTGACGCTGGTAATTATTTTACGTGTACTCTTTTCAAAGTTTCCATGCTTGTGTAAAGAAATGCTACATATCTGTCGTTGAAAGCAGCTTCTTGGCATTTTTTTTGTTGTTCCTTTTTTCAGATTTTGTAGAGAATAAAATAAATGGTTTTCAACGTGAGATACAGTTCTAGGAATAGTTTTGCATGTTATTGTCCGCTGTTGTTCTTGCTGAGATTTGATGGACTAGTTCATGAGCCTCTGATGTCTGCACATGGAGTATGAAGTTGGAGTCGGTTACGTTTGAAATTCACAAAGACAGGAAACTGCCTGGTTGTAAAAACAGTCCTGTAGATCTAAATGATTAACCTTTTATATCCTGTTTGTTCAAACTCTAGGTCCTCTAAAGGACGTGTTGTCGTACTACAACATTTATGGGATCTGTAAAATCACGCAGTGTCATTTACATTTATTGAACTGTACATACAAGATGTTTTACTTTAGGTAGTAGATATGTGTGTATGTATGTGTGTTTGGACAGTCAGCTGTTTGTTTCATTCCCAGCATTAACTCTATAGTGCAGGCTTTACCATAAAATTATGTGTTTTTTCTTGCACGGGCTGAGGAACAGGAAATGGCTCTCATAACTCTAAATGAAACTGAAAGAGCACATCGAGGAGATAATTACGGGGCTGTGCCCTCGAACATAAGTCTAAAGATTTTATAAGTGGGAGGCAAGTCATATCTTTGTGTACCGATAATAGTCGAATATAGAATTTTTATCTTTGACCGATTTAGTTTTCAGGTGACAAAATTATATATTAAAAAAGAAAAGTCTTGTTTACTGAAAATAAGCTTTAAATCCTTGTTTGTTTGTTTTTAAGCTCAACATTATAAATCATTACATCATTCTTGTGAACAGATGAGACTATTGGATTTTATGGGTAATCCCCAGAGCTCCATCAAAACAATTTGGAAACAAGTCACACAGTGTGTTCCCTGGAGAAACGGCAATGTCAGTATTGTTTGAACATGTATGGATCATAATAAGGAACTTCCTCTGTCATCCCATGTGTACTTTGAATAAATAAGAACTTTAAGACAACATGTTTTTTTTTTCCTTGCTGGAAGAACTACTTAGTATGTACTGTATTTGATCATAACACAGCATGAAGCATTCCTCATTCTATTACTTAATTACTTAAGCACCTCTTTTCATTCCAGCAAGATTATTTTTTTTTATTTCTGTCACAGCTGGCTTGTTCTCAGCAGGTTTCTTTTTTTATTGAATTTCTCAAAAAGCTTTATCAATGATTGGATCCTTTGTGAAATTCTTTGAGGAATTACTTTCAGTCATTCAATTTCAGCACCACAATATCACTGTCAACGTTCTTCTGTGCTCTGTTTAAATCCATCACTATTTTCGTGGTATGCTAATTTTTAACTACTGTAGGGAAAACATCCGTGACTTACTGTTTTTCGGTTTCTCATCAGCATGCGTGTTCAAATCATCGACCTTTCACTCCAGTTGATCAAAGAGAAGTTAAAAGCATTTGAAGAAAACACTCATTTTTCATCCTTAATGGAATAGGAGTGAGAATTTTCCCACCCCAGTTGTCTATAAGTGAATGTTATTCATTCTCTAACACTTTTGCATGTATATGCGTGTACTTGTACGAGTGTGTTACTTCGCTGGGTGTCTGGGCTCGGGCCCAGTGAGCATCGTGTCAGAGCCTGTCTCAAGACAGACGTCTCTTTCTGTCTCAGGATTTCAGCACCCGTGGCTGGAAATCTTCAAAGGAAAGAAGCCATGAAAAGGTTTTTATTTACACCCTTGAACACACAGGATTGACTTTAGAGGAAATGAAAACAAAGGCATCAATCAGAGACAAATCTATAGTATATACGAGAAGCAGGTGATTGTTCTTAGAGAAACAGGTGAGACTGGGGTGTGGCAGGAAAGCCAGTTGGTTTGAAGTGGTGCCTGTGGGACGAGGAGGATGTGTCTATTTCCTCAGGCCTCTCTTGGTTCTCTTGGACCTGTTGTAAAAAAAAAAAAAGTCATATTAGGGAAAATATTAACGCAAAAAGATGGAGTACATTAAGAGCTTCTACCCTCCATCATCCACTCCAGATTTAACAAGACTAGATGGATAGAACAACCTGTCACATACGTACATGTGTACGTTCACATTCCAGTCTTTCAGTGCATCTGTGACATATGTGACAGCTGATGTCCCGCCACACCTAGACATCCATATGTAGCACACACAGCCAGCTCTCACAGTTAGAGAGGTAGTTAACTTCAGAGGCTTTAGGGTGAAGACGAACTGTTCAAGTCTCTGTGAACGTTTTCCAGAATGCTGCTATATGATGTTTGGGCCACATCTAAATTCCTAGAACTTCAATCGTAAAACCCGGGACCCAGTAACTGTTGATCAATGCTGACAGGCTTCTGGGTAAAATTTCACAAACTGGTTTTATGCATAAGAGCAAACATGTAAAACCAGCTGTTGTTTCAGAAGTTGAACCTCTAGTGTAAATAAGAGCGTGCAGATCTCAGTGTCATGTAGAGTCATCACAGGTCACGCTTCTCGTGTTCGCGTGACCAATGTCAGTATTGTTTGACAGTGTATGGATCATAATAAGGAACTTTCCATGTGTACTTAGAATAAATAAGAATGTTAAGACAATATTATTAGTGACATTTCATAGAATTCACATACCGTGTTTGATCATAACACAGCATGAAGCATGCTGGGAGATTCTTGATTCAATTTTTTGGGGTTTTTTTGTCAGTTTCCAGAAAAATATCAGCACCAGGTTTCATTCCAATAAGATTATTTTGGTGTTTGCATACATTCCATACTAAGACTTAAGCAGGAACCATGTAGAATTTTTACAAAAGCTGATGAGACCGAAGGCTGAAAATTCTTTACTTTTTTTTTAAGCGATGATATAGATTTGTCTCTTTTTTATTTCTGCTACAGCTGGCTTGTTTTCAGCAAGTTTGTTGTTTATTGGATTTTTAAATTTTTTTTAACTTTATTAATATTTGGATACTTCAATGACCTTTGTGAAATTCTTTGAGGAATCATTTTCAGTTGTTCAATTTAATTCCAGTAAAACTGTAATGAATATTTTATATACTATTACTGGTTCTACTACGGGCACAGCTTTTTAAGACTCAGATTTTGTTCCTCACGTTTTCTGATGGTCACTGACGCGATTCCTCAGCACATTGATCTGGAAAAGAAAGAACCTTTAATGTGCTTGATTACGTAAATTAATTTTACAATACGTGTTTCAGATTGTCGCACAGACCTCATATTTCTGTCTGGTGAACTGATACTGCAGTTCAAACTTCTCTGCCTCCAGCTGGTGCATCCACTCCCACAGATCCTTAGCTTTATCCCTGTGAGACACAGATGCAATAAAAAAGACAACTACTTTAATCATATTATATCATATATAATAATAATAATTAATCCTTTTGATCCAATGACCAATCATCTCTCAACCTACTTGAGTCCTTCCTGACTCAAGTTCTCGATGTCCAGAGATTTGCGTCTTTCGTTCAGGATCTTCTTCTTCTTCTCCCTCTCAGTCTGCCTCTTACCACTGCGTTTCTCTGTCTGAGAACGCGAAAAACAGAAAGCAACTGCGTACATCCTTTATATATTCACCAAAGGAACACCCCCCCCCCACTATGAAACCTTCACTTGCTCACCAGCTTCTGCATGTAGCCTCCAAAATGGAGGCTGGTGAGGGTTTTCTTTTTCTTAGCGTCATCCTCTGCTCTCCTCTTGGCCTCCTCCTCCTCCTTACGAGTCCTTTCATCCTTCAGGAGCACAAAAGCAGCAAAAGAGGAGGTTCAGGAGTGAAACAGTACATCTGATTAGGAACTATACATTCTTTAAACTTGACACTACCTCAAGACGCTTCTGTCGCTCTTTCTCTCTCTCACTGCGGATTCTGTGCTGCTCTGCACGCTCGGAACGCCGTTTCTCCTGAACAGGAGATCATCACATCTTAAAGGCTCTTAAACTGGATTTTTAATGTTGTGTTTTGGGATATATTCATTAGAATGGCTATATGGCCTTACAATCCTTTCTGTCAGATGAATCAGCTCCTCTTCTTCCTTCTTCCTGCTCTCAAAGTGAACCTCAATCAGAGTCTGAAGCTCCATCAGATCCTTCTCCATCCGTTTACGATGTATATCCTGCAGAAGCAGACATTTTAACGTTACATCTGAGTTATATACGCACAATATTCTGGCTCAGCTACCTACAAAACCTTCCCTTAACTGCAAAAATATTCATGTCAAAGGAGAACATGATCATTTACAGTAGACAGAACAGAACTATTTATGACACAAATGGCCCCTTATAGCTTCAGGCATAGTAATGACATGTTATTATTCCCCATTCTCATTCTGTCACTCACGTCAAAATCCACTTTCTCTCCATCTGGGATTTTAGGAGGGATGAGGTTGGGCATGATAAACGGCCTGGGGTTAAAAAAAAAAAAAGAACAAGAAAAAAAGGGCAGAATGGGGAGGATCTATAGATATAAAATGAATAACAGGTTCAACGCACCAATCACATGTACAGTATGTTCAATGTCTATGCCTGGGCATGTTGTGAATGTTAAAGCAGCTGCTTTTTCCCTGTCTTCTATTGCTGTCATCTTTGTGTCAGAATAGATTTTAATAAATCCTACTAAACTCTGTCACAGAATGAGATTCAATCAGGTCAAAAGAATGAGGCTCATTGTCAGAACTAGTCTTGTAGCTTTTATTAATGTCTGTATTATAACACTTCAATGATTCTTTACCTTATTTCATCTTCGACTTTTTTTTTACGCATGAGAGCGTACTGGTCTTCTCAATTTAGGGAAACCAATGAGTGCATCTCCCAAAAATATCAATTTGAATAGGATAAACTCTGTATGTGCAGGTAGAGTTGCAAGAAATGCATAAAATTCCCCAAAATAATTCTGTAGAACATCAAAGTTACTCACTTGAATTTTGGTTTGGTCTCCTCCTCTGTTCAAAAAGAAATCAAATTGAAAGAGAAGACAACAATGAGCTGAATTAGACCACACACATTTACTAAAGTCACACCTAGACCCTCAGTCATCCTACCAGAAAACACTCAGTAACTTACGACAATGAATATTTCTACAATGTATTTTTTGTGCCATGCTTTTCCTAAAGTTTGCAGAGGAATAATAGAAAGCAGGCTGACCGCAAATATTACAAATTGGTTAAATGATTTAAAACCTAGAAATTTGTTAGCACTTATTCGCTGAGCATCTGTCAGATTAGACGTGTTTGAAAAAGCCAACAGATATGAAAATCTGCCCCCCCACCCCCACCCCCCTACGGCTTTCTGGCATGTGATCACTGTACACAACTCATCCTCTGCACTCTACAATGAGAACGTCTACTTGTTTGTGTGGAATCCAACACACACCCATATGTTGCACAACGACAAATAGCAGAACTGAAAGGAAAACACAGTTTATCTCAAAGTTCATCTGAACCTAATCCTGACATGACTCGGGTTCAGTTGAGTATATCTAAAGGTAAACAAGGAACGCCATGGCAACACTGATGAAGATCAGATAAAGAGTGTAACCTTCTCCTTCCCCTGCTTCCTCGTCTTCATCTGAAACAAAAATAAAAAGAGGTTATTAGAGATTTGTGGTTTAGATTGGCAAAAGAAGACTAAAATCCATTTACTGAAGTACATGCGCGTGTGTGTGTGTGTGTGTGTGTGCATGCGTGTGTGTGTGTGTGTGTGTGTGTGTGTAGTTTTGTGAGAGAGATTTTGATTTGATTTTGATTTTTTTTACATCACGTTTTATTCATCAAAGTCAAATTACAAAATAATCACGTTGAAACGAATTCAAAAAGAGATTCACGTAAAGAGGATTTTCAAACGTTCTCTGTGTTTTCTGAACAAAGACACATCTAACCTTTCAACTTTTATCAAAACATGAACATTAGGACAACATTAGGTAAAAAAAAACAACAATTATCCGTTCTCCACAATCATCTCTTCTACAATCATCTCTTTTACTTTTTTCCTTATTTTTTTTATTTTTTAATCTATAAAACTCTCGGTCTGTAAAAACTGGTTTGCCACTTCTTGTTTTACTTTTCATATAAAAGCTGACTCTATTCCAAAAAACATGTTTAGGTCAGAAAAGCATTTTTCTAATTTTGCCCTCGAACCTTTTTGTGTCTTGCGGGAATTTTTTTTTTTTATGTTGTTCTCAGAGCTACTTGTTTTAGGAGGTGTCTCAGGTGTTTCTTTAGCAATTTTATTCGCTTTATTCATTTTTGTGTTAGTCTTTTTCCTTTTCAGAGCTATCTTTAATATATATATATATATATATATATATATATATATATATATATATATATATATATAGAGAGAGAGAGAGAGAGAGAGAGAGAGAGAGAGAGAGAGGAGACGTATCATAAATAGCACTCTGGAGGAGTGGTTAACAGTGTGTTTTTAATAAGCAGTCTCATTCCAGAGACACTTTGGTATTCATGACCTCTGAATGACTCTCCACAGATACTTTTAAAAGCCATTAAACAGCCATACATAAACAGAATAAACTTATGAGGGTAATTGATGGGGTCGACAGAGGTGGTGAGAGTGTCTTTAGGTTGGAGTGTCTTTCGGTGGATCCTTGAGCGGGAAACCGAACCCCGGTCGACACCCCCCCCCCCCCCCCCCCGGGTGCCACAAAGGCTCCCACTGCTCATACAAGCACCAGCAAAGTTAACACGTAGAAAATGATAATATGAATATGTGAGACCACTGTTGTGTTACGTTCACCATCATCATTGACCGTCCATCCGTCATTAGGGCTGATCGTTCATTGGACGGCTGGCAGTAGATTGCCCATGGCATTTGAAATGTAAATGAAAGTGGTGGTAGATAAAAAGCATCACCAAAATCATTAGGATTCGTTCCCTGAGTAGCACAAATATCCGCACGACTGCAAGATTCCAGTCATTCGTCTCGTAGTTGAAATATTTCATTCTATAGTGAAGTGACAGACCAACCAGAGTGACAAGAAAAGCCATTCTGGACACTTTTGCTGTGACACATGATGTGGTGTTTTGTCTACATCTATAAAGAAACAGCTCTTACAGACTCTGTTGGTTTGATTTTTTAATGTATTTCTTCTTTTTTTAATAGAACTACATCTTTTGCATGAGATATATTATGAATATGGATTTTATTGATATACCTGTTTATGGGTTGGAGTGGGGGGGAGATTATTTACTGATTTGAAGACATTTATACAAATTAAATATCCCTTCTTTGTTATGTGTCACCAACAGGGAAAAAAAAACTGAATTACTGATAAAGTAGAGCTAATACCTAATTCAGACTAATAACCATGAGCACAAAGGGCTGAAGGTGTGAACGTCTGGAGATTACTGTCACTCAGTGTCTGAATCCAGGGTGACTAATAGACAAGGAGGAGAAGAAAAACGTGTGTGTTCCCGTCTGCGGACACTCATACGGTAGAATGAAGTGATCACAGCTGGGTTTTATGTTCAAACCCTCACCTTTTTCTTCAGTGATGTTCTCTTCTTCAGCAGGTTTGTCTTCTTCTTCTTCTTCTTGAATGGCCTCTGGCGGAGAAGGAAAGTTTTCAGCAGTCGCTTATATCCTGACACTTCTAAAGTACCATATAGTGCCTCACATCCCCATCCCAACAACAACCGCTCTCACAGTTCAATAACCTGTTTTAATCAGTCACAGGAATAAGATGATGGGACAGCTGTTAATCCTGAGACTCGTGAACCACACCTTCCATAGAGATAACAAATGGTCAGCTCAGAATGAGCTACGCTCCTGTGGTATTTAAAGCCGCCAGCATTAAGTGGTGTCAGTGTGTGTGTGTGTGTGTGTGTGTGTGTGTGTGTGTGTGTGTGTGTGTGTGTGTGTCTGTGTCTGTGTTTGTGTTTCTGACTGTGTGTCTGAGTGGTGTGATGACTCTTCACTTTCTCAACTGACTTTTAATCTAATCAAAAACTAAATGACAAGGTGTTGATTTAGAACCGGTGCCAAGGTTCATGAGAGGTTCACTTGAAACAGGAAGGTCCTGATTCACAGTATACTGTATATGGTGTGTGTGTGTGTGTGTGTGTGTGTGTGTGTGTGTGTGTGTGTGTGTGTGTGTGTGTGTGTGTGTGTGTGTGTGTGTGTGCTCATGAAAATATTTAATATACAGTATATCTATGTCATATAAAGAAATACTGAAATATAAATAGAAATGCATACTTAAATTCATTAATACAAGGACCCTGTTGAAAATTTTCCTTATTTTCCACACAATTACGTGTGTTCATTGTTAATGTCTTATACTTTTGTTTATGACTGTATATCTGGCATTAGTTGGAAGTGGAACTGATTTCTCTCAGGATTATTGGGTCTGAATCTCTGCATGAATTTTATAGAAAATGAAATATAGAAAAACATGACTAAACAAATAGCGGTGCAGATACATGTTATCTATTATTTTATTGCAAAATCCGTTCAAGTTGTATTTACAGATGAATTTACTGTCTCTAGTTGTACTTGTCTCCTTAATACTTTTATGTATCTTGAGATTTTTTTTTTATTCATAGGAATATTTCATTCTTTACAATCCAGAAACGTAAGCAGTACCTTCATCTGCCTCCTGCTCTTCTACAGCCTCTTCTACCGTTTCCTCCCCTGCTGAGAAATATCACAAAGGTGTCAGGACAGCCAGCTGAGCAAAGCAAAATTTGTCATGAATGTTTCTGACATAACACTTCATGAGGTGTTGCTCTCTCTTTTCACTACTGCTATATTGTCCAAACACGATTAAACCACTGGTCAGGAAAACAAATTGCTTGACTTTAGAAACACAAGGGCTAAAGCAGGATTCTCGTACCTTCGGCAGCTTCTTCTTCTGAATCATAGCCCCAAAAAAATAAAATAAAAAAAAAGAGAGCAGACACATGACATAACCAGTAAAGCAAACCATGTATTATAATGCAGTATAAGTGTTTGACACATAAACGGCTACAATTCCTGATGGTTTAACTAGAAGTAGAGAGATAAGATGAAATAACTACCATATATATGTTATATAACCTTTCTATAATTTGGATTAATTTGATTTCTTACCTTCCACCTCCCTGTCAAAATAAAACACAGCGACATTATTACTCTGATTCAAAATTAATAGCAATCTGTCATTTTACAGTAACAAAGCTGTCTTCACGATTAATTAAGGGAAATGGTTATAATGTGCAATTTTATCATGTTAGGAATGTACACTCTAGTCAAGCAGAAACATTAAAAATGTGTAATATATAAATACAGAGCATTATCTTTGTGTGATACAGTAAGTTTAGAATTAAATAAAACATCAACCTACTCCTCATACTCCTCGACCACCTCATCGTTTTCAGACATCACCGGGAACGTTGGGATTTGCAGCAGTAAGTCTGGATTATATAAATTATATAAATTTATATCATTTAACAATGATTTTATTCACAACTTCATCATGTTTGAAATTGTACACATGCTTATTTTGTTATAATTAGTCGAATTTACCTGAGGTTGGATGATGGGTTGATGGAGAGACTCAAAGTGGAGCAGAGGCGCTGCTTGCAGGAACAGGAGGTGGGATTGAGGCAGGCTATGTGTTGGGAAGAGGCTTCAGGCCCCCCCGTTGTATTATTAATAACTTTTTAGATAGCACGTACTCTCCATTATCAGCATTCCCTAAAAACGGCTGCTGCGCAGTTGCAGAGCCACAAAGGTCAAGATAAAGCAGTTCCTATCAAACGATTCCCACACACACACACACACAAACACACACACACATAGACACACTCAGACTGAGTTGTGATAAAATGCAGGCATGCGACTCTTATCTACATCCTCCCTCTGCTGAGTTAAGTGGCGTTGGAAAGCATGCATTCATTTAAGACCCAGAAAACCTTTGGGATGTGTGTAACAGTATTAGAAATCATTTTATGACACACCTTTTTGGTAATAAAACATTTTATTTCTCAGACAGGCAGCATCTTGCCCACATTGAAACAAAGCAGGATATATATTTGCTTCATGAAATGAAAATACACAATTACACCTGCAGAATTACCAATACTTTAATTCAGTAAAACAGCTGTCATTAGCCTGAAAACCCTCCCATATTTAAAGTGCCTCAAAATTACTGAAAAGTTCTGAATATTTCACTGCCCTCTCTTTTTCACCTGCATATCGATCAAACTGTGATTCAATGTCTTCCTAGAAACAGTGCAGGGGGGGAAAAAAAAGTGTTTTGCAGGAAATATCCTTCTTTTCCTGAAACGTAACTCACTTTTTACTGACTTTCTTACGTTGCCTCCTCCCTCCTGCATTTTAACAGTAAAGAAAAAAAAAAAGAATTGCTTGAAGGAAGAATCAGTCGGTCGTAGAATCGGTTAATCTAGAAGTTGTGAAAATAAACGTACAGAAAAGCAAGAAAAGAATAATGAAAAAAAACATACTTTCAATACATTTTTAAATGTAAAGTTATTTTAAAGTTCTTCACTACCACAGAGTAAATATTTCTGCTTGTCGCTGCATGATTTCTACCTGTAAGGCAGAAAAATGAGTGTCCTTCACTTGTGGATTTTGTCAGAGTCGATTCCACTGCTCTCAAACATGCTCTTCATTGTGTTGATATCCACATTTTTCAAGTCCTGTATATATTGAGAGAGGAAAAATGGTCACAATTATTTATACAAGGCCTTAAATCTCACATGCAAAAGACAGAAAGGACAAACTTGTGCATCTTCTGATGTGTTAATTTCTCACAGAAATGATTAAAACACTTCAGTCTCTGACCACAGGTAGCACCACTTCCACATAATTAACTTTAAAAATAACCATAAATGCAAAACTAATAGCAAACAGCAGGAAGATCCATTCAGTGTGTATTGCTGCCCTCTAGCGGCCAGCTGCTCTGCTCGTTTGACTTCTCCCATGACAGTTTTAAACAGTCGGTTCACCAGTAGCCTTACAGCGGGACATTGTGAGGATCCAGTTTGGTTGGTCTTGTTGAGCCAGCGG
This sequence comes from Antennarius striatus, assembly GCF_040054535.1. Lineage (NCBI taxonomy): Eukaryota > Metazoa > Chordata > Actinopteri > Lophiiformes > Antennariidae > Antennarius > Antennarius striatus. The sequence goes on along the minus strand of NC_090777.1, from coordinate 26,575,601 downwards.
TTGATCCGGTCTGACATTCCTGTTGTGAAGCGCTTAAATTCCTGACATCAGACACGTGATAATTAGAATATACAGAATCGTAATGACAGCACGTCCAGAGCAGAATACAACAAAGATGATTGAAGTCATGGGTGTACCGGTCTGGGTACTCCAGGGCTGGTCGGGCACGCTGCTTGCTGCTCCTTCTCAAACAGGCCTCTCTTCCTGGAAACCTCATCCATCAGGAACAGGGTCCTCTGGGCCACGTCTGGAGATCGCATCATCTCACTCGACTTCTACTCACAAACAGGAAGTTGAATCAAGGAAAACAAGAGCATAACAACAACAACGGGATAGTGGCTTGTTCTGTATTGAAGGGAGGGGTTTGTTTTGTTGACCTGTGCGGCCTGAGCCAGTCTCTCCATCTTCTCCTGGATGGACTTGGATGAGATCCTGTGCCTAGAACTGGACAGAATATGTAGAAAATGAAATGCTCATACACATAGGTCCAACTGCACGATGTTTGATTAGTAATTATTAAAATTTTGATAGGAGTTTCATGGAAAAGCTATAGACTATAAAAACTCACTTTCTCTGGAAAGATGATGCTTTGTCTTCTTCTTCATGTTGCTCCTTGACCAAAATCAAAGATAATTAACGTTATACAGTTTTAATTGTCAATGTATGACACAATTAACAGACAATTTGTTTCATTTGGAACAGGAAATAAATGATCTTACTGTGGATTCAAACTTCTTGGAGGCCATCCTCACACTTGCACTACAACAAAGGGCATAAATCAGCAATCAAACTGAGATGGAAAGAAACTCAAAGCAAATGAGGATGCGTCCTTACCTTCTCTGCAGAGGAGCAATCTGTTCCTCTTTCTTTCTCATCATCTGTGGAAAAATATAAATATGTTAGCTGGCCTTACTGTCATTTAAACATCATTATCAAATATGTTAGAATGCATCAAGGAGAACGTGCAAGCGTGTGTATGTTGTTTGTGTTTACCCTGAAAGATATAGTCCTGGAGCTGTGTCTGACGAACGCAGGCTTGGCAGTCGGTTCAAAGTTGCCGTTGGACGACACGTTGTTCTGAAGTAAAAAATTAAAAACGTCAAATGAACAATTACATATGAAGGTGTTAAAGTGTTCCAGATCAGTATATATATGTTCACTTGTTGTTTTTTCAAGAGGAAGTGCAATATCTACTTTTGAACACTAGAGGTCAGTGCTGCTTCATATTATTGATGAACAACTTATTCCACTTAGAAGGCGTGTTTAAAGGAAACCTCCATGCAGAAAACCAGGTATGAAGCACAGATACACTCATGTTGTACTTTATGTCATCGGTGTGTATTCGAATACCACTTGTGTGAGCCCGTTCTGAATGGTGCTCTGCGCTCCTCTTGGAGGGGGATTCTGGCAAGGTGTGGGCCAATGTTCTCGAGGTGAGACAGAGGTTGTCGGAGAGGAAGAGCTTGTGGGAGTCCTGCACCCACTGGTAGTTTGGTCGAGTGAGATGGAGAGTGAACTGTAGCATCAGAGACACAAGTTAACTGAAAGGTCAGCTGAAGATGTCCATGAGAAAGAAACCAGCGTTCTAGGGCCCCAACTCAGAGTAAACTGGTGAATCTGAAGGTCTTCACAGGACTTTATTCACCAGCCTCCTTTTCAAATATTGTTTTCTTCACCCTGTGTCTGTTTTTCTCTACATAACCGACTGGCAACATTATAAGTCTGACAAATACATAGATCCGTGAATGTGCAAAGGAAGTAGACAAATCTACAAATTCATATTAAGATTTACTGGTGTTAATGCAAATTTCCCAGGTTGGGATTAATAAAGTATAAATCTATCGCCAATAGAGATTGCTGTAGAGTATGTTGACAATTGCATGGGAGATGCAGGTGAATGCATTTGTATGCATTTGTATGCATTTGTATGCATTTGCAAGTTTCAGGATGAAGTTACAGATTATTTTGTACATTTGCTAATGGATAGCTTACACCTGTATTGATGTACAGTAACACAACTCTCCACAGTCATTTGCAAATAGTTTGCTCTGACGTTGGCCAGTTATGTACATATAGTTTATCGCTTACATAACCAAAGCGATTATACTGTCTTCTTTTATGATACTCTAATTTTCCTGTCTGCAATCATCTTAATCTCGTTTGAAACAAAAGTCAGATCTGTATTTAATCCTTCCTGGGACTGATCCTTAACAACAAAACGAAGAAAATCCAAAACTTGTGTTCATCAACCTGACAAACTTGCGAGTCGTGTTAGATCCTGGCTTCGGTTCAGGGTTTCTGCCTGTCGATTCTCTATTTCCGTGCTGTCAAAGAAACAAACAGGAGAATCAACCAACATGAACGAATGCTGTTGTTCATTAGCATCTGAGACACACCTTATATTACATAATCAATACAGTTATGGCCTTATTTTCAGATACACTGAAATAAAAGCTGCAAGCAGGTGTAATAAAAGATCAAATTCAAATTATGAACTTAAGTGGGACCTTTCAAAGTTTATAGATAATTTGCCTGGCGATCAGTCCAACGATAAGACAACAAATTATTCTTACTATACATTACTCATTTACCTTTTTATTTCCACTATCACCCATCATAGTTTTGTTATAAAATTAAAGTTGGTTATATATAGCATCGTTCACATGTTCGCGCTCTTCATGTGTGTGACATTAATAACCAAAATATCATTACGTGAGTCTTTCCATATTACATAACTCTTATCTATCCCATAATATCTTTCCATGAGAGTGAAGAAAAGCTTGAGAGTTGTTGGTGTAGATTGGAGAAAATGATTAACTCACCCTCTGCGTGGGGTAACAGTTGGCTGCTGAGCTATGACAGAGTGAAGCTTTAATAGTTTGATGTTTATCTAGAGTTTTACTGCTGCTCTTGTCAAAGTTTGGGCGGTTCGTATATCTGATAATTAAATAGGACAAGGTGATATATCCATCAGCATATCCCTCTGATCGTCCCTCTGTCTGTCCACTCATTTATGTTTCTGTAAAAATTATTCGACTAAGTTGTGTCCCTTACATACAGTATTTACATATAAGATTATTTTAAGATGTTTAAAGACAAAGATTTGTCATAAACTGATGAAGTCATTCCGTAATATTCTCATTCCTCTAATGACATTATTGACTCCTTAGCTCTTCCTTACGCATCAGTAACAAGTCAAATCTTTCATGATCTCATGGTATTTAACAGAACTCATTGAATCCATTAATTGTAAAGTTGGTTCAGATATTTATGGTTTGGTTAGTTTTGGCTATCCTGGTACTTTACATGAAATAAAATCACTGAGTAGAATCTTAATTTATTTCAAAGCTCCTCATTTCACCTGCAAATCTGCAGACGTTACCACGTTACACATTGTGTGGTACCTTCAGCACGAGGACGTTAGCATTCAAATGAAAGCATCCTCACAGATGTGCTTGAATGGTTGTGTTCTCTACTCAGATGATAACTGCATTAAGTGTAAGAGTCAAATTCTTATTTCACGCTGATGCAGAGCAACAAATGATTCCATCTTACTTGTGTGTCTGTGTCGTCTCTGCTGGTATTGCAGCTGCTGTTGCTGTTGTCTGGACTGTAAGGGGCTGTTTTTTGGGGCGGTTGTGGTTTGGATGTCAACACCAGATCCTGGTCCTCGTTTAAATCCCCTAATATCTCCACCCTGGCTCCTTCTCCTCCACCTCCTCTGCTTAACTCCGCTTCTTCTTCCTCTAACTTCTTCTGTCGTCTCAGCGTCTCCAAGTGCCTCATCCTCCGCTTTTCGTCACGCAAGCGCAGCATCTCCACAAAGTCCACCTGTATCTGCTCCAGACTGAAAATAAATAAAAATGTGTCACGTATATAAAAGAACAGGCGTGATGGATCGTTTAAGGAATGGGGAAAATTAAATGTCAGTCCTGCATCCGATCGGGTTTCTCTACAGTTCCTCTGCCTCTTTGAAACATGCTTTTGCTCCAGGTACTCAGCGAGTGATGTTCTAGATAGCTTTTCATTCTTTCCATGCATGGTATCAGGTTATTCCATGGGTTTGAAAAGTAAACAGATAGCATGTTCCCATGGGGCACGAGTGTAAGAATCATCTCCTTCGGCTCCTGAAATCTACCGAATAAAAAAGGTCTACCATTAGAGAGGACGGGTTTTTATATACTAAAATTCCCAGGGCCCTCTTACATATAGGAAACAAAGAGAAAAAAGACAGACAGACAGAATGAAACTGAAATAGAAGAAGGAAGAGCTTTGAGTGTAGCTGGAGGTGTTCAAAGAGGCAGAACACATACACACCTACACACAACAAAGCACAGATAGTCAATAAATCAAACGTTGACAAGTCTACAGAACATCCATCATGTGCTTAAACTAAATGGTGAGAATAACCTGGTGAGCTCCTGGGACGTCTCGCTCGTGGAGTCTGTTTCGAAGGCGTTGGGACTGATGGGTCCGTCTCTTGGCACGCGGCTGAGGTCAACATCAGGGTCGAGGTCAGCAGTGCTGCTGGAGCCCCGCACCCTTCGCCTCTTTTCCCTTTCCACCTCCTCCTCGTCTTCCCTTGACCACTGGCTTGCCAAGCTGAGGACGGGATGATTCGCAAAGTACGATTCAGATGAGACGAAAATGAAAAGATTAAAGAAGAGTCATGAACATCAAACTTTGATGACGTGCACATGAACTTGTTTTGGATGCTGGGAGGAGAGATCACGCTTATAACGGTTGTACCGAACCTGCTTTACTCGTTCATCCACTGTTCATGAGTAGAGGCACAGTGGGTTTGCTTGTCTAAGCAACTTTGAATCAACTTTGCACATTTAATAATAAGAATGTCAGGTGTAAAAAAAAACCACAACATGAGCATTTGATCGTTAATTGTCGTTAAATGATTGTTTAATCTGGATATATATTTATTCAAGGGAGGGACATTAATCTTTAAAAGAACAGTCCGTAACTGGATCGCACATATTTCAAATATCAGAGCAGATCTTTAAAATTAATGAACCCAAACGAAGCATGAAAACTTTTTTGGCTGATGTCTCCAAATGTGACCCCATTGGAATCTGAAACAATGAAGCCAGGGATCGTGTTTAATTCTCATTTACTGTCAGAAAGGAGCAGCAGATGGTTCAGTCAACCACAGGAAGTCAGCGACATGATCTCACCTGGACAGAGCGGACCAGTTCTTCCGGCTGATGGACATGTCGGACGAATGAAGGTAGAGTTCCCAGAGCGCGCTTCTTTCTTACAGGACGGCAGGTAGTCAGATTACTGTCGGTGCGGCGCAAAGCAGTCCACCTTTAGCCCGGTGCGCTTCATGCAGGAGTCACGTGACCGGGTAGGTAAACTAGAGAGAGAGAGAGAGAGAGAGAGAGAGAGAGAGAGAGAGAGAGAGAGAGAAAAGGGGGGGAGCAAAATGACAATGACCATGACGCGCTGCTATAAAATAAGATAAGTTTCTCTCTTTTTTTATTGTCTATTCATCTGTGTAGCATTTCTAACTGACTTTCACCCTTTTATTCAGAAATTATTCAGCACTTTTAGTAAACAAAAATAATTTAATTATAAAGTATGAATGGAATGTCCAGAATCAACAATTTCCTCCTCATTCATTCACAGATATTCCAACTGGTTCTACTAACACCAGCATGGAGGGAGACTTTTTGGTTTTGGCTTCAAAAGATCAGGAGCACCAGTGGTACCAGTAAATACTAAGTTGTCATCTCAGTTTCCGCAGTAGTACACCTATATATCCTCATGATCGATTTCCACTATTTATAGCACAGTGACCCTCCTCACTGTATTTGGAATTATGCTGTTTTTGTTGTTGGTTAAAGTTAATAAAGAAAAATAGTATTTTACTTCTGGCTGTTACCTGCAGGATGAAGATGAGATATGTAAGATTTGACAACTAACACGGTTAGCACAGATCTGGAATAATACCTGGATCCAGATCAACACTGATGTGTTGGTGAATCTGATGGGGACGTGATCATGTAATTATGATGTATTTCAGAGGTTAACAATAAACTTTAGATGAAAAAAAATGATGACCTGGATCACTACAGTATGAAATGATCTATTCACAGATCATAAAATTCACATAACTCTTCATGCATGACTGTCAGAGCGAGTTCTGATGTCTCATTGCACTGTGGCTCTCCTTACAGCGTGATTAATGCTGTTGGTTTTGTGTGTGTGAGGACACACCTTTCACTGGAGCTCATTGTGTCAGACTCTGACCCCGGTTGAGGCTCAGTCAAACACACACACACACACACACACACACACACACACACACACACACACACACACACACACACACACACACACACACACACACACACACACACACACACAAACCCTGCACCTTCCGTATACCACACCTTTCCCTGTTATATTTTGCACAGACCAGAAGGCCACAGGAAACAAAGTGACCTACTATTACAGCTGGATTAGAGATATAGTTTGGCATTTGTTCTCTTTCCAGATCGTTTCTCATATTTAGTGAAGACTTTTATCATTTGTAATTTGCATTCATCTGATTAGGTGACACTGAGTAAAACACCATTACAGAAGAACTTCTCAGGCATGGTTTTATGAGCATGTAAAACAGGCAGTTGATGATGAGGGATCTTTACAGCAGCTGGCAAATGTGAGCGTATCAGCAGAAATGTGTTTCAGTGTGGGAGGAACATTTCGTAGAACCTGAGTTTCTAAACCTGCTAATGCAGAACAAGAAGCAGAAATTGATCCGCTAACTATTGATGGTGTTCAGTGAAAAGTCAGTGGATCAACAAAGTGATTACAAATCAGTCAGACAACCAAATGAATGAGTGAGTGTTTAATATAGCGGACTCATCCATCCATTTTCATGAAGATGAGACGACCATATGTTTCTTGTCTTCATCTGCTTTTCCGCCTTGTGGCTCGCGGGTGTTGCTGGAACCTACCCCAGCCGACTACAGGCAAGATGCGGGGTACACCTCAGATGTGTCGCCAGCGTATCACAGGGCTCCACGCTCACAACTATGGTCAGTTTAGTGTGATCAGTTCATTTAAATAGCATGTTTTTGAAGGTGAGAGGAAACACAGAGAGAATCCAGCACCAATGGACTCCTGACACTGGTGGTGGTGGTGGTGGTGGCTGATGACTCTTCTCAGAAAAAAAGAAAGAAAGAAAGAAAGAAAGAAACAGCACGGTGATAGGTCAAAAATAAAGACCAGCTGATGAGAACAGCTGATATCATGATTGACAGGCCCAGAGAATGACAACGGGAAAGAAAGAATGAGCATCTGTGAGAGGCGCGAATGACAGGGATAAACTTCTGTGTGCCAAAAGATAATCCTACCATCTCAACTTTCGACACAGCTTCATTTAATCCAGCGTGGGATTTGGATACCTGTACAGAAACTCTGGGCAATAAATTCAACAGTTGTTTCAATATTTTTGCCAGAATGGACTGGGGATTCTAAGAAGACTTTAAATATATATATATATATATATATATATATATATATATATATATATATATATATATATATATATTTATTTATTTATTTATTTTTTAAACTAATTTATTTACAGCCAGTCTTCATTAAGAACAACTTTGAATGTTGTACATCATAAAAGAGGCATGTTTTGGGTGTTTTATTTTCATATAAATGTCACTGATGGGGTACAAATCACTTGTTAACACCACAGGATGTGCTAACAGGATGTCGCCAAGCAAAAATAAGATGCCGTTTGACCAGGTCATATTATTCTAAACTGTAATACGATGTTGCGTGTTGGCAAATTTAGTTTCCACTCCTGTAGAAATACAAGATCTATTTTTGACATTGCAGTACAAATATTATCCAAAATTTTCCTGGTTCAGGTTAAACTGAATAATATATCACAAATGAAAAAGACATCAGTTCTGAATGAAGAGGGCATTTCACACCTCCATGGCAGGAGCATACAGGAGCATACACATTACTCCTACATTTAGATGTAGGAGTAGTGTCACGAAAGTGACACCGCCCCAGAATGCTCTAGTTTTACTGGGCAGGACCCTTAGCCGCATCAAACATCTTCTTCCTTCCCTCCATCCCGGACATGGCTTCCACGTTCTTCCTCCAGTCACTGTCCTCAACTGGCCTCTTCTGCACAGGGAGAGGAAATGGTTAGAAGGTGTGAGTGAGAAGGTTAGAAGGTGTGAGCGATGGTTCATTCATTCATTCTGGCGTGAGAGAAGGAGAACAGTCTTTGTTTGGTTTTTAAGAACCACCCATTCACTAAATCTTTATATGTTGGTGGATCTAAACTTTTTGGATCCACGATGTCACCTGGGAATTCACTCTGAGAATATGTGTGTAAAAAATACTGATGGAACTGGTTCACACATGTCAGTGACGGGTCGTGTCAGAAAACGCACACAGATACAACACAGGAGCTGCTAACCTGCACACATACACACACACACACACACACACACACACACACACACACACACGCGCGCACGCACACACTCATGGACTGACTGGAGAGCAGTATCGGCCACAACAACTTCTCTTCTGTGTACAATAGGACTATTGTCTTGTGTACTTTACCTCCTATGATAAACACATGGTCGCCACCCTGCACCAGCCTACTCCTCAGAATCTCAAACACACCCATAATCCCACAATTAGGTGCATTTTTTATATTCAGTGAAGCTTGACATCATTTTCATGCACCTGAAACTTCACGGTGGTGATCCTTGTGCCCTCAGGAAGATGTACATCTCTGACAGGTATGATTGTGTTCTCAATCTTTTTTTTTTTCATAGGTACACACCTTCTCAGTGTCCTCTTTCTTGACAGACTTCAGGTTGGCCCGGAGATCCATGGAGACTTTGTGCTTGGAGCCCAGCAGAGAGCGAAGGATGGCGTCAGCAGACACACGAACACGTCGAAGATTAGGCCTCTTGAATTTCCCCCTGAGGTCCAACACCTTGATGTTCAGGTCTTTAATCTACCAGTGATAAAGAATTGAACAGTAATTACTGCTCGGCTTGGATTTTCTATTTGAAACAGTTCTGCTCGTAGACCAAGTAAGTCATACCTCACGTGTGTTGAGCATGACTTTAGCTTCAATGTCATATCGCTCTTCATCCACCACATCTACTTTGACATGGAGCTCTCTGCAGAGATCCTGTGCATTCAGTACACAAATAAACAAAGTTTAGCATACTGAAATCCTTGAATTTGATAGAATTGACTGAATGTGGCACACTTCAAAAAAAGTTTCCATATTAAATAGCCTGGATCAACAACTGCCACTACAAGAAGGGAGATGGAGCTCACTTAGGATATTCTAGGATTTAGATTACTATGAATGAAACTGGTGTAGGGAGTGAAGAAGGACTAGGCAGAATTCAAAGACTTTTTAGTCTTGTTACCTGTAGCTGCTGAAGGTTCATACCACTGGTTCTCAGTGGAGGAGCCCTTTCTGCCAGATACCTCTGTTTCTCCTCCTCTTTTACCAGGGCCTCCTGCTCCAACTCCTCCTTGGCCTTTGCCACCATCAGACTCTGCAAGAGTGCAAATTGATATAAAATATGATCATGAATGAATGTTCTGTTGCTTTTCTAGTAAATACTCATACAAATCAGATTTACATATTTTTTTAATGTAATCAAAACCTCAAAAGCTTTTTGAATAGACACCAGACTAGAGTTCCTCTCTGGGATACAAAACAGCACAGTCAACACGAATATGATCTCTGCTGCCTCCTTCTGGTCAAACCTTCTCATTACATTAATAAATAAATCAAGCACCTCTTACCTTTAACATCAGCTTCCTTGAAGCTGATATCTTTGGTTTCCTCTAGAAAATAATTCAGAACATTGCCAAAGTAGTTAAAATATTCGTACTTGAAATGTCTGAAATCATGTACATTGGAATTGTGAAATGTGTTTTGCATTAATATACTAATTTTACCTCTGGCCTGTAAGAGAAGCGAAAAGAATGAAAAATAGGAAACACTAAAGAACAATTGCAAAGTTTTGAAATGTTTTTCTTGTTCATGTCTGTGTATGTAAATAGTTTAATAGAGACACTTACAAATGTTCAGGCATCCTGCTGAAGGGATCTGACTGGAGAAACACAAAAAACATAGATATAAACAGTGTATACAGAGAGAACACCTGTCAAAGATCCTTCTACACTTGGCATTAACAAGTATTTTGGGTGATCCAGTCACAACCGGATATCTTTAAGGACCGGTATAAATTCACAAACGCCTCATACAGATATAAGATTTGATTGTTCTGAACCCATTTGTGTAGCTTTGGTGTCAGATGCAATTCTTTATATTATCAACGACCTTAACAAACTGTTTCAACCTATTTTACCAACCTTCTATACAACCATCAATCCAACCATCCATCCATGCATTTAGCAGGTCAGAGGACTGATGACTCTAAATTTTGCAGTAGGCATTAAAAGCAATGGGTAGAAAGTAATTAACAGTAGATAAATGAGTAAATAGTTGCCTATAAATAAGGTATATAGTTGAATCAGAGAGATGAAAAGTAGTACATTAATGGGTGGACGAGTTTGACATAATAGGAAAAAAGTGTTGAAAAAGATACTGAATGTATTTTCTGGTGTCTTTAAAAGTAATTCTCTCTTTAAAGTGACTGAACTCACTGCTCTCGTGTCTGTCATTGCATTAGTCCACCCCCCACCCCCCCAGCTCCTCCGCTGTTAGTCAAATTGACAACTGATTTTTAACTCTTAAGCATCTTTTGTCTCACCTTATCTCACCGTTTCTTTCTTCCTGTCCATCACCTGCTTCACTATTCAGTTTGACAATGGCGTCATGTAAAACCACCACGATGAACGTACATAATGCTCTGGTGGATTAGGAAAATTCCAGACTGATAGCCATCTCTCCGTTCTCTCATCCTCATCTCTCTTCTCTGGATTATCTCAGGGACAGGAATTTAGAGTGGGCTGTCTCCCCAAATAGACCAGAGGACATCTGAGGGCAGCTGTGGAGGATGATTGTGCTCTGGGTCGCCCAGTCTGGATCAGGGATTTGCCACCAGTAACTCATGGATGCATAAGAGCCTCTGTAGTGCAGCCAACTTGGCAATTTATAACAGTCCAAAACGCTTTGGAAAGTTCTCGTCGGGACTAGACTTGCACACTGAGTGGATTTTATTAGTATTTCTATTGATCATCTTGTGTGTGGTTTGGTGCATCCATTGTTCCAAGTATAAAATCAGGATGCTGACAAAGTAAAATGTGCCGCGTTGTCAACATTTCTGTTTCCATTAATACATTTCTAATGATTATTATCCCAAAAACCATAAAATCAGTAACTCCCATCGCTCAGTCAGGAGGTATATCTTTTCCATTATAGGAATCCTCTGAAAGTTAATTTTCAGATTAGTCTCAAAATTTTATGCGATCCAGTTTGTGTTCCGTACTGACAGAATGAAGTTTTCATAACGACACAAATGAAAAGTTTAACAGATCACAATAAAGAAAGAGCCTTACCGATGTCGGAGCAGAAGATGAGACAATCGCTGACAGGGTGGACAAATCGGAGATGATGCCCGCGATTTGGTATCCCTCTATTTAACTGCACCCCCACCCCACCCATTGTCTCTCTCTCTCTCTCTGTATCTCTCTCTTTTGTTAGTGGAGGCTATTATTAGTCAACCGCATCTCTCCTTGTGCCAAATCATCCCTCCGTCCATTTGTCTCTCACAGATTCATGATAAACCAGGTGCCAGCAGTTATAGCATCGAGATTTGGCCTCGGACATGAGAGAATGAAGTCAGATGGCAAATGATAGCCGGGGTATCTTCTGATCAGGAGTGTCTGAGAATGGATATGAAACTAAATAGAACTGGGATGTACTGGAAGTGAAACAGTAATGTATAATATGTGTAATATGTGCAATGTTATATTAGTGTCTGGATCCAAATGCAGGCATAAGAAGAAACATAAGAGATAGCAGCTCGATGGTTTTATTAACAGAAACTCCAAAACTTTAGCTGTTTTTGTAGCTGTTGAAATAACTGGAAGTCTATAAAGAGGAAAAAACTCAAATCTGAAATAACCAAAACCCAGAGACAAGGCCCACTCCAGAAACAGGGAGCTGACACACACAGCAAACGGATAAAACACAAAGGAAACACACGGGACAGCGTTTAAACACGTGAAAAGTTGACAACAGCACAGAGAGTAACGAGACAGTAAGAACCAGGCAGCAGAAAGAAAACAAGACTGGGGGGAGGCAACTGGAAAATAATCAGTCACACAGCAGGCAGGTAAGGAGCAATAGGAGCGGAGCTCACATGAAACAACAACTGGATTAAACACAGATGAAAATAATGCATTAGACAATAAATTTACAAAATAAGACAGGAAAAACAGGATTGCAAACCCCAGAGCCATAACAGTAAACCTTCAAAGCAAAATACCGGAAAAACAACTAAGACCAGATCTGTGGCATTCGATCCGCAAATGGGAGATTTAAAAGGCACCTCGATACAATTAGTGGTTAACTGAATGAAGAATATAGTCTGAATATATCCAAACTAGGAAGACTGCGTCCAGCCTGATTAGAAGATGAATTTAGCTGAGAAGATTGGCAATTTTAACCTGGTGTTCGAGAAATGAATGAATCGTATTGACGTAGACGGTCAACATCGAGTCAAAATTCCCAGTCCTATCGTCTAGTACTCTGACCTATGAGCAAACCTGAAAATACTTTACAAGTACGGCTAAGCTGAACGGTATTACCATCAATCTCAGCTGTTTGCTTTGTGTGTAGTGCTAATCAACAAATGTTAACAGTCTAGCGGGCTAAAATTAGACGAATAACATCGCAAACATGACACAATTAATTAATGTTATGAAAGCATATTTATGTGCTGACGTTGGCATTCCATCAAAAACCATTGCTTGTTTCTAAATATAGCACTTGAAATAATCTTTTGATTAACCTGCTGTACTGTAAGTCCTGTTCGTTCTGTTATCACTGACACCATAATGATCAGGACCACCAGGTCTCTATGATACCATTTCACAGGCTTGGTTTTTACAAAGCGTTGATGTGTTGTAATTGTCAGTGTTTGTGTGTTCGTCCGTCTGTCCACCAAATATCTTCACAACCTTTACAAATAGGAAGATGAAAGCACATTACGCGGGCAGAAAAGGGAATAAAATGAGGGGATAAAAATGAGATGGTGACCTTGACCTTTACAAAGTAGGTCAAGGTCAATTTTTTTTTTCCCTTTTTAGGTACACATTTCTGAAACCTGATGAGATTAAATCACAAAACAAAAAGCAACATTTTCAGGAAGCCAGAGGCACAAAAATGTGATGACGAGCTTCACCTTTGGAAAACTAGGTCAATGTCATACTCCATAGTACAATATAGAATTCATTGCTGCGACAATTATGAAAGTAGGTCAGGGTAAAATTTTGAATTCAGGGGTGTCGCAGGATGTTGCAGTCTCTGACTGCCTTCCACTCAGGCTCACTGGGGGATGTCTTCTAGACGTCAGTAATCACATATTTCTATTGCGATCCAAAGACTTTTTTGTTCATTGGGTTACAAATATAAGTCAAAAATGTATGGCACTCAAACACACACCCAAAAACACACGGGGTGTGCTAATCAAAATGTAAATTGAGGTATGCAAGATGTGACGACTTGCCAAAAATGTTGACGTCCGAACCACAAAGAGGCCACTCTCTGTCTCTCTCACTCTTACACACACACATACACACACACACACACACACACACGCGCACACACACACACTCATACACACGCTAAGACCTAACAGTAAACAGTTCTCTTCAATCAAAAGGGGAAGCGGACCTCTAGTGGTTACACACTCACACAGCAGACGGGGGCTCCTTTGGGTGATCCTGTGTCTTTGCCAAGCGTGTATGGACTCACATGCTTTCTTACAAACACTGATAAACTAATCCGATGACTGCCCTGTTTGTCATAACATGGGTGTCAAACAAGCAAACGCTGCTCTGACTAACAGTCACTCAACTCCAGATAAGCCCCTGTGCTCGGACTTGGTTTGTGAAATAGAGCTTCGCACTATGTCTGTTTATCTGCTGAGAAAACCAGACACTGGAGAGAGTTTATGGTGTTTAGACAGGGCATTCCACTGAGGAGTGTGAGCACACACTCTGAAGGGACTGGATCAACTGCACAGGACCACCACCTCTTTAAGTGTCCTTTACATACATGAGCGTGTGTACCTGTCCTCCACACGCTGAAGATATGATCTATTCCTGGGTGGCTCCACCCCATGCGGCGCTCCTGATCCCTTGCTGACTCATACAGTATGGGTAGCTTTGGGGTTTTCCAACGTAACAAGAGAAGTCACTACACAATCAGGCCTTTATACTCTTGACTTGCCCTGAACACCACAGCCACACACACACACACACATATAAAATCAAGAGGTTTGAATGAACAATATATGCTAGCCCTCACTAACGAGAATCTGCTGAGGCCTTGCTGAATTTCACGGCGAGTGTGAACATAAGCTAGGTGTGTGGGCGGATGTTTGTGAGCACATGCCTCAGGCTTGCTGCTTCTCATTAGTCGTCCACTCAGCTCTGAGCAAAAAAAAAAAAAAAAGGTCAGACTCCAGCACAGCAGGAGAGCAAAGCTTACGTGTATGTGTGTGTGTGTGTGTCTGGGGTGTGTTCTCTAGAGGCAAGGTTCACCACAACTGGAAACAGATGAGCTGAGCTATTAATGGTATGAACACAAATGTTGCAGCTGTTTTGCTCTGAGAGATTTTATACGGAGAGATACAGAATATATATATATATATATATATATTTGAACTCAAATGAAATACATCAACACTTCGGGATTAATGACAAAAATTTATTGAATTTATTTCAACTTTAATACTGTACACGCTTTTGAGCAAATTACATAGAGTGCAATGTGCAATGAATATGAGCTAAATAGTTATTCTTCATGTTCGGCGTTAGAAAAAAAAAAAACATTAAAAAAAAACCCCACAGAGCCATTCTGTCTCGAAAACAAGCCAAGAAAGGAAGTTTTTTTTTTCCACCAAAAAGTAAGACTGAAGAAACAGAGAGGTTCGTGTTTCAGCAGTGTTAGAAAATCACGTCCAAAGTAGAAGATGTTTCTGAAACATCGAGGCACAAGGGCTGAAAAAGTGATGACATCTTTTTACGTTTTACAAAGGTCTCCAAGGTGACCCGAGGTCACAACGGGAAAAACTCTTTCGTCAACGATTGCGGGAGATTCCTGGCTTCGGATGAAAAAGTACTGTAGCTCATTTAGGAAGACATGGAAGTGTGTCTGTCACTCTTGATCTATGTCCTTTTCATCCATATTCGCGGATAGCCGCTCAGGTCGTCCCATCATGCTTTGCACCACAGAATCAAGCCAGTGGGATCCGGTGTCCTTTGCCCTTCTCCACTTTGATTAGTTCCATCTCAAGAAGCAGAAAGGCTGGAAAAAGAAGAGCAGATTAATTTTTTTTTTTAATATTCAAATGTCAGTGTGGAAACTGATGCCGATACACCAAATGAGATCCTAGTAGGTTTCACTGTTACCACGGCTGCCGGGTTAATTTGGGAACTTGACTACTGCGGCGCTCTTAAGGAAGCATCGCAGCGGATTCCTTGACTGTGAGCTCATAGTTCAGACTTACACACAGATCACGAACCTTTCATTTGAGATTTCAGTCACCAGTTTCAGTCAGCAACACTGACGTCATGCGATGGCACTAAGTGTCCTAAATGTGGAAAAACTGGAAAGATGTTTGGCTGTGGTTGCCACAAATGGACTACTGTCTGAATGCCAGTTAAATAAATCGGGGGGGAGGCCGTATGTTTGTGTGTGTATGTGTGTGTGTGTGTGTGAATGCTTTTAAAAATACTTTGCTGTCTAGCGAGGGAGAGGCAGGCAGATGTTATTTTGGACTGTCACATCGAGTGGAGATTATAACCTTGAGTGAGAGCGAGTTTACGTTCTCTCAAAACTGTTGCGTGAATGCCCACAAGAAGAGAAACTCTCACCACTTTCACTCCACATTAGAAAAACTAAATACGATGGTTGTGTTTTAATAACAATCTTTAACATATGCTTGTTACGTCTCACCTACATCCCTGGGGGGTGGGGGTTGGGGGGGGTCTGGATGCTTTCATTCCATCTAATCAGTGCAACAACTTGTTACTATTAACACCCCTTCACCCGCAAGAGGAGGGCATCCCAGAGGTCAGTAGGGGCACGATTTGGAGACTTTTTGTGGGGTATTTGATGACAAATTATTGACTGGTAGGGGAACGGATATATGACACTGATTTACATTATTACATTTTAGGTAGATTTTGATGAAATAAACCAGAGTCATTCCACCAAAGGGAGGGTTTTCCTTAATCCAACAAATTCCGATTGAAGCCTAAACAAATAAATAAACAGAGGAGCCCTTTAAATTCTCATCTACATTTTGATGAGTCCCATCCGTTTACCGGATTCAGAGGTCCTCTTCCTCCCCGGTGCTGCCCAGGTGTGCCGAGAACAGGTGCCTGTTCCGTCCGGTGCGCACCGCCTGCAGGTTCTTGTAGCGCACCAGCGCCAACGCGATCTCAGCGTTCCACGCCGTTCCTTCCTGAGGACACCGAAAGTCAATCTCCTTCCCAGTGGCCATGACCACGGTGAAATACACCAGCCCACGCTTGTACTCCACGCAGTCCACCGTGGCCATGCGCTCGAAGCGCAGCTCCTTGGCTTTGGAACTCCAAGCCGCGCTGGGAGCATCACCTCCGCTTTTGCAGTTGTGCAGACGCAGTCCCTCCTCGGTGAGGACGCAGCGCTTCTTCTTCCACAGCTGGAGGAGTCCGCTGCTGCGCTTCTCCACCAACCCGTCCCTCATCACTTTGACAGGGAGAGACATTGTTCCACGATGAGGCGAGGAGCCGAAAAACCTCGAAGGAGTGTTCAGCTGCGGTGCGTCTCCGACTGGATCCAAATACGCATCTTCTCCTGTGATTCGGTGTCAAACGTCCCTCTGGAAAACGTGTCGATTTTTAAATTGTGACATCAGATTTACGCGATGTAAACACACAGCCTGTGCCTGCGCGCTGACCTCACGTTGTGTATGATGGCAGGCTTTGTCCGCTTGGATATGTTTGAACATGCCCGGCTCCTCTGAGGACCTTCTGCCTCCTCGTCTTAGCACCCCGCCTCCTCTCGGTGACGACAGGAGGAGATCCGGGCTGCTGGATTCCATGTCTGTGCGTGGGTGTGTGGCGTGTGTGCGTGCGTGTGTGTGTGTGTGTGTGTGTCTGTGTGTGTGCGTGTGTGTGTGTGTGTGTGTGTGTGCGTGCGCGCACGGAGACAGTTGGATTTTATAGTACCCATGTAATTGTGTACAACAGAAATACAGGTAAATACCTGATATAAGTTTCTAAGGTAAAAGAAAATTGCAAGAGTAAACCAGTCAAGGTATACAGTATTTACTTACAGAGTTTTATGAGCTTTTTTTTTCTTCTGTTGTCTTGCACAGAGCTGGAATGTGAGTGGGAGGAAGAGGGTAGATAAAGAAGTCAAACTTTGTAATTAACGTGTGAGAGAGAAATGGAGTTCAAGAAGGAAATGGACTGTATTTGTTGAGCAGATGAGAAATGGGAAAAAAGTGGTGGATCAATTCCTGATCTGATTTATTCCATATTTTATATAAACACGATGCTATCATGACTTTACGTACTGATTAGGTAAAGCATGTTTAAAATCAATAAAGGTGCAATCAAACGTAATGATTGAAGTAAAAATCTAAATATAATTTAGAAAGAAGATAGTTTCAAATACCAAGTTTGGGTCTAATGCTCTGTAGTGGATGAAAGATAATTAAGGTTATTATCCTGACAATAACTTCGCTCTTACTCGTGACAGAGTAAGGGTTGCAGGACGAATGAATGCAGAATTCCTCCACCTTTACATGATTTGGTTATGATGTGTCACCGCTGGGTTATGAGAAGAATGGGTGCAATGAGCGTGGGACATTTCAATGAAACCTTAAAGGAATTGCTTCCACTAAAATTAAAATTTTGGATGTGATTCTATACTGGCGTCAGTTATTCTGTCTGTCTGTTTGACAGGATTACACGTTAACAATCTGATCATTTTGATGATGCTCAGTAGAAAGGATGGGCGTGTAGTAAAGAATAAATCATTGCATTTTGGAATAGATCCAGACAAAACATTCTTACCATGAACTAATGCTTGTTTATGTTCATGACTGTCAAATGTATTTAGACTCCTATTATATAATAACTTCTGAGGAGGGGTTTTAATGGTCAATGACGCCGATTGTGAGGGTCAAACCCTCACGGGACTGTAGTGTTTAGAGTCAGTGACATAATGAGGGAAGTGTGCTGCCTTTTAGAGATCTACAGCGTCTGTGTTTTCTTTCTGGTTGCCTAGTTTCAAAGACATCAACAGTTGCGATGTATGTACTGTAGTTCATAAGCAGATGCATTTTTTGTTCCATCTGTACGGCTCCCAACGACGTCTCATTTTCACCGAGGGCCACATCAGCACAACGGCTGTCCTCAAAGGGCCAGATGTAACTTATAAATGTAACTAAATGTAACATAAATGTAACTACTCCTTAATGTTAAATAAGTAATTTAACTCTCACCCTCCTCCGCCACCACACACACACACACTCACACACACACACACACAAACACATACACACAAACACACCAGATAAGAAAATCACATTTTGCTTTTATTTTTTTATTATACAACAAGCTTCTCTTTATTTAGGAGATTTTTGGTCAAAAGCATTACAAATAAACATGTAGAAATAAACATTTCACTGTGTTAATAGTGGGTTATGTCTCAACACTGTGTCAGCAATGGTAAGCAGTCGCTTTTGGTCTACATAAAGTTATTTTTCCAGTTGTAAGGCGAAATTAAGTTTACTGCAGCAGTTTGCATGAAAATAGTGGCACAGCATTATTGTAATCTGTCAGCAGAAGGTTTTCGAAAAGTGTTTACTGCGTATATTGCAGAGTTCCAGCTCCACCTCCGTACCCATATCCTTTGGGGCCAAAGTTTTTGCCATAACATCCTGGTGAGAAAAAAAATCTTGTCAAACATGTATACCATATTGTCATATATTGTTACTAATAGGGAGTCAGATCTGGGGACTTCTCACAGAGTAAATTATTATTTTCCCACAACAGAAAAAAATTACTAATATTCGGCGTGTAATGGGAGGTAATAATATTTTTTGGGAAAACATCCTCAAGTGATGTACGTCGAGTGGAATGAAACTTTGTGTAAGGGTGGATCTTTAATGCAGATATGGGCACAGACACGCAAAAGGATTTTAAATTTCATTTAATGAGTGAATAATGAAGTTAAAAGGACACATTAGATATGGATTGTAGATCCATGATAGGTGGTATTACTTAAATAGGCTCTCATTTTGCAAAAAAAATATTAAAGCTTAAACTGAAACTTGCTGTTGTGCCTCCTGTTTGCTTCATTATATGAATCAGACTGTTGTATGATTCAGAATCAGACTGTTTTAATAAAAAGCAATGTTAGTGCCAAGACTAATCTGAAATTCTCACCTAATCCTGAAGAAAACAGAAAAAGAAAGTTCAAAAGTCAATTTTAAGGCGCCCTCTGCTGTAATCTCACATTCATTACAACACAGTCCATCACTGATGGTCACATAGAGAAAGAAAGCATGGCAACCTCATCTTTCATGGTAAGACTGGGCTTCAGGATGTGTTGCCCTCGTCACTCTGTAGATGCAGTTTGATGCGTTACTAAAGTCATCTATTTTCATAAAAAACATAGTCTGATTGAATCAATCTGGTTATTCCTGTCTGGCTTCATCACTCTAAACCTGCATTGATCACATGTCTGACAAAAAGATTTTCCATATGGTTGCTACACAATGAAGCTGCTGTTGGATGGATGTTCCTCTTTGTTGCCCTTTAATTGTCTAAGTAACTTAAAGCCGTAAATGTCTCAAACATAAATTATATCTCTAGAATATAAACATGATTGCATGTTCTGTATATGTTCTGAAGTTTTATGGCACTCGAAATAATAAGTCTACAGTTTCACATGCACATGTTAGATGTGTTTATTTCAGGGAGCATGTATGACGCCAACATTTGCATTCCTTGCTCTTTTGTTTATTGTGTTCGTTGGTGACAGCAGTCCGGTACGACCAGATGAAATGTTTGTATAGAAGAATGCCTCAGAGTTTTTTTGTGTTATATAGTGATATGAATTCAGATGGTATGTTTTCCAGGCGTAGACAGTGACGTTTTACCTTTGCAGTAGATTTCTCCATCCTTATCGGTAAGTGTTGTCGACTCAAGGGCCTTTCCGCATGAGGCACAGGTGAAACATTTACCCTTATGCCATGACTGTACATAAGCAGAAGAACAATTTTTTTATTTATTTTTTGTTGTAATATTACACTTGTGTGTGTGTGTGTGTGTGTGTGTTTGTTCTTACACTCCCAGCTCCAATCACTTTCTCAGCCATGTAGACGTTCCTGCCACAGCGTGGGCACTTATCAGACCCCCCAAACTTACGAGCAAAGTTGGATGTGTTCTGGTTGGTGGTGGGACGGTGAGGAGCAGGTCTGTCAGGGGAAAATACAGAAAAACCTTAAAAAGTTTAAAAAAATATATGGTTAAAGGGCATCAGAAATGTGTTTGTTGGTAACTCACTCTTCACTGGTGATACCCAGACCCTCTCCCCGGTCCATGTTCAGGATCCCCGCTCCCTGACCAAAGCCGTAGCCTTTTGGGCCATATTTCTTCCCGTAGCAGGATTTGCAGTAAATTTCATCCTTATGAACTGAAACTGTTGTGCTATCCAAACGCTTTTTGCACACCTCTGCACAAACAGACATGTTAACAGGCACACACACACACACACACACACACATACACACACAGATACATAAATTATTGTCACGCATATGTTTATAAATCAATCGCAAAGATGATTGATTTCAATACCGAACCGTCAGGAATGCATGAACCAACATGAAAGATGAGGGTAAAATAACAATAATTTATTTAGGTTTATTTTAGTACATCTTTTAAATAAAAGCAGGCAGAGACTTTAGACGTAGCCCCATCTGTCTGTCTGTCTGTCTTTCTGTCATTCAAAAATAAGAACAACCACCCATCTGAGTTCATTTAGAAACATTTTTAAGATTATGAAAAATGCAGAAAGTTCCTGCATTTTAATTTATTCTTGTAACTTCTTCCTTGTTAACTTATGAGATACGAGGTAAATCCTAATGGTGAATACAGTTACAAGTGTCAAGGTGCATGAGCTCAGTCGTGTTCACGCTGATAACGTCAGCGTGAACACGACCCGATGGCGGGTCACTACTCACTGCAGTGAAAGCAGGATATGTGGAAGTACTGCTGGTCACAGAGAACCTCCTCCGCAAAGTAAACCGGCTTCTGGCAACGGCCACATTGTCTGAGTGCTGATGACATCCTTTAGAATGTCACACACACACACACACACACACACACAGACACAGACACACACAAACACACACATAGAAGGAGAGAATCTTAGGTCAGGAAATTGTAACGAGTAACAAAAGTGAAAAAAAAAAAAATTTCCTCCAATTTAAAACTGAAGTACACCAACAAATGGACTAAAAAACAAAAAACCTGAATGCATTCTTTCACGCAACCATCAGGGAAAGACATTTACAAGAGCTTGTAAAACTATTTAAAAAAAACATCCCTGTGCAGTCACCGGTAATTATAGCTTTTTCAAACCAACTCCAAAAGCAGCAATTTAACTTCTCCCAGCGCTCTATGGTTTCTGTGGGAGGCCCAACCAGTCAGCTTCAGGAAAATACAAGACAAACTGACGTGAAACATATTCTGTCTATGAAGTCTGTATGATCTCGACGATCGGATCACATGGTGTGATCATTTAGATGAAGTTGAGCTGAGGAAAGAAGATACCCAGCATGGGTATGTTAAACTTTTTTTAATGTAGTATATCGAGACAAAAATCAAACGTAAAACGGCCAAAATAGGCTCCGGGTCAGGGCTTTAGTAAAGGCCATAACATTGGTGAAATGTGAACGACCTTGGCACCCAGCCTGTTTACACCCGGCCTGCTTCCTGGCACCACCCTACTCGTCTGATATTAAGCGCCCACATCCACATTCCTGACCTGGAATCCCTCCCACCTCCCAGTGCGTGACTCACACCATCCACTCTGCTCCTGTCTGCATGGCTTCTGTACGCCCTGATGACTTTCAGGTTCGTTCTGTTTGGCAGCAAATATATTAAACAGGCTCACATCTATCTGTGTCAGTTCTTTTTGAGTGATCAGAGACTGAAGATGAGTTCTCAGAGCAGAGTAGGGAATGTTAGACCTTTTTCTATTGCCCTTGGTGATACTTAATATTTTTAAAAGACGACAAGACAGGCTATTCAGGATATGATCCCATGACTCACAAAGACAAACCTGAGCTGTATTGTAAACTTAAACAATCTGTTTAACCGGCAGCCACCACAAAACAACTGCTGATGACATCGTAACAAAGATGAAGATGCGCTCGGTGAATGATGTTAAATAGTTCTGAGTGAAATAATGGATGGGAGGTTGGGCTCTTCCCAGGCCACACAGTGAAATCCTGACAGTACTTGAAATCCAGATCTGTGGAGGAAAAGTTTTGCTGAGCCAGAATGAAACTGGAAAATTGTTGTTACATAATTTTTTAGTGTTACATAAATCTTTTATATAATGAAACCTGAGCTCATTTATTCGATTGCTGTGTGTGTTGTCCATTACAGACCACATAAAGGTTCTGTCACCCATGTAAGCTAATTAATATAAAGCCAGTGACTAGCTGAGATATGATTTCAGGGTCCTAAATGTCAAAAATAAAATCTTTTTCACATTTTATTGAGGAAAAAGACAATCAGTGAGGACCAGAAAGGCCTCTGGCACATGTGAAAACGCCTCTATAGCCCCAGGACGTAAGAGCAATAACAGCTGAGGAAAAGGATGAACATTTAAGGAAGTTGAAGTTTGACATTAATATTTATTTGACTTTGTTTTAAAATTTAAATTAAAAAAAAAGGTCTGCACAGAATTGTGTCCACCTGATGGGGTTGACAGCTGTCAGTGTGACGACGGAGGAGAAACCAGAGTGAGGTTCTAAAGAGCATTCACACTAGGTGCAGTAATGGTGAACATGACTGGACACGAATGCTGTTGATGAAAGTGATTTTGCAGATTTAGACATGTCGGGCTCTGCAGTGAGCTGTGAACGTTCAAACATTGTGAGTGATTGTGAGGTCAGAGGTGTACAAATCAACGAGTGCGTTTGTAGACTGGGTTTTACTCTGACAGACGAGGTTCATTTCAGCTACATGAGTGTTTCAGCTACTGTTTAACTCTGATGCAGGATAGCTGTTCAAACAAAGGAGTGTCTGCTCTCCTGCCTGAAAACCAGAAGAGGAAGTGGAAAAAGTAGGAAATTAGCTGCACAGACACAGGAAGCAGGAAGCAAAAGCAGTCATATAATAACGTTACATACCTGCAGATGGTAGGTTCAGTCAGTCAGTGCTGAGGAACAGGTTAAACTCTGACTTCCTGATTCAGGCAGGCGTTCATTGCCGGACTAGGGTGTGTTGAGGAAACAGGCACTGACGAGTCAGGCTGAGGAGTTGTAGTGATAAAAGAAAAATAGCTATCTTCACAACTAACCTGTTTGTTAGACCTTATCCCCTTTTGGTGGTGATACAAATAGTCCCAGAGAGTCAGAATGTGTCTGCCTGCTCCTCCTCTGCTCCAGATGTTTCTGAAAGGAGGAGCTTCCTTTTGTTAATGCCTGTAGAGGAAATGGGGAGTTTCTGAACTGACTGACTGACTGACTGACTGACGATGTGTGTGTAAGAAGAGTGGGGGGCAGTTCATACCAACCACGCCATAATACATTAAAAAGAAAGAAGGATCACTTGTTTGAAAAATATACTACCACAATTTCATAAAACACTTTATGTGCACAGAAAAGTGAAAGCAGAACATTAAAATAGCACACAGGGTCTCATTGATAGAAGAACTAAATGCCAAAACAAACTTGATATATGATTGAAAATCTTTTGGGACTTTACTCAACTTCATTTTAAGGACTCCTGATGAGGAAATGGACTTCATGATTATAGATGTGATTGTATAAATTAGAAAACTGTCGTTGACTTTACTTCAAGACTTGCAGGTGATGAAGATGCACCAGGTGAGGTCGTGGCAGAGGGCAGAGTGTGTGTCAGCTCCCTTCCAGGTCTCTTTACATTTTCTTTACATTTTTTATTCTCTGCTTTATGATTGTGTGATTCTACTGGATGCAATATTGTTATGTTTCAGGTGTTGAGGATTCAAAATATAGACACAGAACAGAGGATGCAGTTCAAAAGTTTGATTAACTTTAAGAAGGCAAACAGGTTTGATAAAAACTAAAGAAGCAGAACTGAATACCATAAACTAAAGGAAGGGGACCAAATGGTCAAAATATATCACAAGGAGAAAGAGGAAATGTACAGAAATGAACAAGGCGAGGATATTAACTTTCAAAATAAAAGAGGAAATAAGCACAAACCACAACAGAAGGTATTTTAACTTTCTCCAGCCTTTAATGACGTTATGGGGGACTTTTTTTTTTAAAAAACATTTTGTTCCACTTTTTTTTTTTTAGTCATTACCATTTCCAACTGTTATGCAAAGAAAAGACTTACCATTTTGGAGTGGATTTGGAATGATACTCAGGATTGGATTACTGCAAATGAATTAAAAGCATCTGTTCAGCAGACCTATGCACCGTACTGAGAGACCTTCTAATTTCTGCTGTGTATCTTAAATGCTACGAAATTTTCACAATATTCATTTGTATTTCCAGAGTTTAACTGTCACACCTGCATGGAGTTGACTTGCAAAGATGCAAAGATCATTGACTTGCTGCTATCACAGAAGCTAGGTAGTTAAAGCAGGTAGTTAATTATTTTAGGGAATGTTGGCCGGTAACTTTGTTAGGTGTTAATAGTAATGCATAACATCTGACAATAAAGTCGGAATTCTGAAGTCAAGGTCAAAATTTTGAGAATAAAACAGAACCAAAGTCATGGTTCTGTTTTATAACTTTAAAAACAATCTTTATGAGTTCAAGTTAGAATTCTAAAAGTAATTTCCGTGTGACAGTTGGACGCAGGACAGAAGTTAGATGAGATCTGGACCAGGGCAGTTTCAGTCAGCTTTAGTAGGTCAGAACAAACACTGGTCAGCAGTTAAATGTTAGCTGCATTCAAAAATATTTCAACTAAAGCATCGATAACATGTGACAAGACACTGAGGATTGTAAAAGGGCACAACATCATTTAAGTAAATACCAGAATTTATTTTGCAGAGACTTCTAACTAAATATTTCTAGTCTTTTCCATAAAAATATTTTAATACGATCAGAATCTACTTATAAGTAATGGATTTTTAGATGCTTTTTTGTGTTTTTGCTGCTAATATGAATGACATGGATTCAAAAGGAGACAAACAGAGTGAGTTTGATGCAAATGATGCACAGCTTTAAAAATATACCTGGACCCTCAGTGGAAAATGTTTTCCCTTGTGTTCCATGAGTTCAAAAAAATAATAGATCCACCCATGTGACTCATCTGCATAATGTATGGTATATATTATGCAGATGAGTGGGAAATGGAGTTTAACTTCTGCTGCCACCATATAGGTCAATTTAAGTACTACAGTATACAAGCCAGTACAGACACTAGATTCACAAACATTTTAATGCTTCTCTTACATTCTGACTAACTTGGTCATGAAGTCTGGAAGGAGAAACTACATTAACATTTTTGAATTGTGTCAAATTTATTCCTGCCATATTTATCACCAAACATAAACCGACCTTTATTTCAATTGTCTTTGTGAGAAGGCACAGAGCTCTAGACACCAAACACTGCTTCAAACGTCTCAGTGACAATATTAATAATAACTTTAGATGTTAAGACAGACCTTAAGTCAGGTGGAATGACATAAACTTTTTTTCTCCATGTGTTTTTTAATAATCGTATATTAGTTAACAATTAACAATTTAATTCAAAACGACCTGTACCTATATTTATTTTATCTTATTGTGTGTTGTTTTTATGTTGTCCCTCTGTCGGGGGTAAATGATGTGGAACCAATGTTTTCTGGTTAGATTTCTGTCTGGAAGCATTAACTGACGCCAACGCTGAACTCTGATGATAACTACAGGTCGAGTTAACTGAGAAAACTTAATGGAAATAAAAGAGAATAATTAAACATAAAGTGACATGTGGGACTTTTGACCAGGAAGTGCATCAGTACATCATTCATGTAAGTGTGGTGAAATAACTCAGTGGATTAGAGCTTGACTACACCCCCGGAAATAAAAGTCATTTTGCAGAAGTAAAGATTTAAAAGTTAAAATAAGGCACTACAGTATTTTTTTTCTCGCTTATGGTTTTTTTTTTAATGTCCTGTTATTGTTTCTGGTCAGTCTTAAGAGAAACACTCTACTTAAGGAGTTTGCTTCATTATGACAAAGTTCTTATTTCCCTTTACTTGTGTGAGCTGTTAAAAAAGTAAACAGTAATAGGAATCAGTTTAAATTCATGTATTACCACTAAAACAGAAATCTTTTTTTTTTTTTTTTTTTTTGCAGGAATCGTTAGATAATTATAATATTTGAGGTTTTCTGGAAGCCAAACTAGGAAAATGTGACTTCAAGTGTTAAGTCACAAGTCTCAAATATCTTTCCAAATGGTTTATAATTTTTTTGGAAACTGGACAATCACACAGAAACATCAAGTCATTTCAATGGACTCTAATGAATGACAGCTGTTCAAGGAGGGGAGGTGAATGCGGCTTTCCATGCATTCACTTGTCAAGCTCAGTAAGAGTACGTAGAAATACACCTGCTGAGTTCAATCTGATAAATCATGACTACAACGCTAACATTGATCTGTTTTCATCTCCAAAAATCTAATGGATTATAGTTTGGGCTAAATAATATCAAACATTTCTTAATAATCTAAATATATTTATTATACAAATTACAACAGTAATTGACTTCATACATTAGTAAGTTTCACACATTCGATATTCATACAATTCAAGCGCAAATCACACACAGCCAAAACCACTGTAACTGGTTGATATGCATGCACATAAATCCTCATGAAATCTCTGGTATGTCCTGTAATGCCTCGGCAGCCTCAGCCTCTCAAAACACGTTAAAGCTGTGGGGAATTTGGCCTCTACAATTTCCACCGTCATCTCAGTAGCCGGCATCTCCCATCCTATCCAGAACTTGACCAGGTTCTTTAGCTCAGCAGGAGATGCTGTGTTAAACAAAAGCAGCCAATCAGACTAGCATATGACTACAGTGTCACACACACACACACACACACACACACACACACACACACACACATACATACCATTCTCAATAAATTCTTTAAAGTAGCGAGAAATCCGGCGTACGTCTTTAATATCATCATCATCTTCTTCTTCTATTCTGAAATCCTCAAAGATAATCGTTACCGTTGTCGGCCATATGATGCAATCCAAGATCATCTGAAATCAAATGTAACTCCAGCTGAATTTAAGGTCAGGTCTGAAGTATTTATTTGTGATAAAAATCTCAATGCCAGAGGAGCGAAGCTGATTGTAATCCAATCCCAGCTTGTGGACTTTGATTTACCAGTAAATAATGTAATCGGTTCATCACAGCATATGTTGTTTTTTTTTAATTCTGTACCTTCTGTACTTTGGTCTTATTTCACACTTTGTGTTTTTTTTTCCTTCTCATACCTGAGGTGTGATTTGTGCTTCTGATTCCCTGGGGAACAGGATTGGGATAACATCTCTTCTCTCAGTGAGAAGTGGCCATAGTCCTGTCTCTTGTAAGCCTTTTCCAAACTGAATTATTTGTTGCCTTGTTTGCTCGATAACCTATAATAGAGGAGACAAGACATGATGGACATATAGTAGTATTCTCACTGGTGCGTAAAAGTGGGTATTAATTTTGTTAAGGAAGATTTCAGTATATTATATGACCTCATCAGCATTTACATAATATATTTTTATGTATAATACTTCTCAATGTCACATAAAAGCTCACTGACAATTCGAGCCATAGCTGAGGATGTCATTAGGATTGTAAAACAAAGAGCAAGTCATGTTTCCGGCTTTTACTTTTATGGGCTCACACTGGTGATCTCATGTTCAACTTTGCAACTGACTAACATTTGATCTTCATATCATTGGACGCTTAAAAAAAATGAACAGTAGAGAGATAAACACTAGATGGCACTAAAGTTTTGATTAAATCACTGGTGGTAAGGCGAGTGTTTCAAGGACCATCAAGTAGCTCATATTGAAAATTTCATCACAATATTTCCATTCAGTTATTTAGGCACAGTTCTAACTCCTGTGCAAAATTAATACATTTTTTTCAAATAATAAGGTATATAATAATTGTGACAAACTTAAGAAGAATATGTAGAAATGACTTTACAGCATGCACGAGAAGCTTTTTAGCCAGCCATTTCCTGTTGGTTGCATTTGGTGCTGGCAGGTTCCAGGACAGGCAGAGCTGATGGATGAAGTCAAAATCTTTCACTTCTGAATCTTCTTCTAGCTGGAATGAAGAAAGTAAAGGTAACGTGTTTGATTGAGGCAGGATTCATAGAAGTATATTTGCTTTTTTTATGATTCAAAGCTCAATGCATTAAGGGAAAGACAGAAGCTGTTTTATAGAAAATGATTTTTCATGTTTACCACTTTAATGATTTCACGAATGTCGAGGTCAGGGCAGTCCTGGATTGTCACAGGAGTAGACTCCAACGTACCTTCAAAAAGAATATGAATAATGGCCGGGCTAAGCCCTGGGAAACTTGGGCCCTTGTGCAAAAAAGAATGACCGATCATGCGACCCGCAATAGTGAACATATTTTTTTCAAGCAGCTCCTCTGAGGCTGAAGGGATGAGATGATCAGGCTCTCCCTCAAAGATTTTTACGATGGCCACACCTCCTGCAGCAGTGAGAGATGAAGAAAGTAAATCAGAGAATGATCACAAAATTTTAGTCATTTCATTTCATTCCATGTTTGTTTTTCTTTCTCAGGATAAATGAACCTTTCTCTCTCTCTTAGAATAATGTAAATTATTCTAAACGCTCTGCTATGTGACGTACGGTGAGTTTTTGATCAGATCTTTAGTTTTAAGTTTGTTGACCCACTCCGGTCTTGATTGAAGATAAAATTGGGAGGCTACACTCATGGTATCCATGGAGATGGGTTCAAACACAGCCCTGCAGCCTGTATTTTTCTTTCAGATGCTGCCATCAAGACAAAATGAAAGGAGTGTTCTGGCAGGCAAATAGAGAGAAGCTTAACATTCTTTCTTTGCACATTCTGTGGCAGCCAGTCATTTTATTAATTACATTTAACTGAAGCCTTTTGTATACAGCATCATCTGGTTGCTGCAGTAAAGAGGATATAATCACTTTTTAAAAATTGCAGTCTTTTAATAGCGGCCAATGCATTCATATTTTACAATCATTTGACATTATTTCTCGTGATCTTAGAGAGGGCAACTCTTTGTAAACAATATAAAAGAAGTCAAATCTTATTATAATGATCAATAATTAAAGTTATTTAAATAGTGATTATGATTAATTTTGATTAGTATCTGTTCAGGAACCAATATCAGCAGATAAATAAATGATGACACACAATTTCCTCAAACACAAGATGACATTCAAAATCTGGGAAAATGTCATTTTATGATAACATAAGACAAAGAAACGACTGATTTCTCATTTTATCTCAACAGCAGGAGGTCGTGATTTGTGATGTGCGGGATATGTGGACTCAGAACACTATCTGAATTGGTCGATGTGTCTAACCTAAATTTATGTGGAACCCACTGATGAGTCTGAAAATCACTGTTGATATGATGTGACGTTCGACTCCACTTCCTACTGCAACATCACCTGTAATGAAACAACATGTTCTCGTCACCGTTTTAAAAGTAGGACACTTTAGTATACCAGTGACGACCTTCGAGACTGCAGTTGTACGCTGAAGCCCACTGTACGCCGTTCCTCCTGTAGAAGGCAACTAAAGCTTTGTCTTGCTCTTCCCTGTCTTGTGTGATATCCATTCTCAAATTTAGACTCTTTGAATATCTGTGCCTGTAGATAAGACGTTGAGAAAATAGCCATCGAGCTTGCTTCGTATCTGAGACTGTTCTCCAATCTGAGCACCAAAAAGAGCAAAGCGATTAAAATACGAACAGTTTGAAAGGCGTATTCTACAAATGAAAGACGAATGCAACGTGTACCAGCTGTGGTAATTGTTTCTTCTTCTTCTTCAGTTTCAGGAAGTGACTTTATCATAATGGGTACTTTGTTCCAACAACCTAGGGGAAAAAGGTTTATGGAAAGGTGTATTATGAGAAGTATGTACATTCCTGTTTACTAGGAATGTGGAATTATAGGGCTGCTGCTTGACAAGTATGCTGTTTTACTGTGTTTCTTGTGAATGACCCTCAGGTGTCAGACACAATACGTCACCCGCCTCAAATGTTTCGCTCTTTTGTTGCTTTTATACATGAAAACCTTGTCAAAGCAAAAGCAAATTGAAGGACTTGTGTGCTTGCTTAAATTGTCCTGTGACTGGGCAAGAAGAAGAAGAGTGGGGAGGCAAGTTAAAAGCTTTGGTGGCTCTGATGGGACAGACTGTGACAAACTGTGTCAGACTGTGTCATTTCTGGAAAAAGCTCATAAGAAATCTTTCCTAGAATTCACCTGAAGGCATGTTGGAGACTCCAATGTCAATTGGAAAATTCTTTGGTCTGATGACAAAAATTGTGATTTTTGTCCATCAGACTAGATGCTATGATTGGGAAATGGCAAATAATTAAATAAATACACAAATAAACACCATCTTCACCGTGAAGCATGACGGCATCCAATCTAATCTGGGACTGAGCCGTCCTGATGGAGACATACCCACAAAGTGACTGCTGTCACTGCAGCCACAGGTGCATCTGCTAAGCACTGACCTGAAAGTAGTGAATACTCATGCAATCACAATTACATTGACCTATATCTTTTTAATTGACATTAATTTGTAAATGTCAATTGAAAAAAGTCTGTTTTTGCTTCGATATAAATAAAATATTTTTTTCTTTTGACAAATTGTCATCAAAACAAGATAAATTATATTGACCAAGATTTCACATATTAAAGCAACAAAAGGGTGAAACATCCAAAGATGGTCAGGACATTTTGCAGGCTTTGTAGTATGCTACTCTTGAGATCTATGTTTTTAAAACAAATTGTAATACAAATCTTATAACTCTGCTTTGTAAAAGTTTCTCAGTAAAATCTTATGGTAAAATAATCCGGATCACTGCAGCGAATTTCACACAAAACTATTTGGAAACTATCTTTTTTTTTCTTTTTCTTTTTCTATGCAAATTCTTTCGTTATGCACTGAAGTATCAGCACAATGAAGTCACACCTAATGATTAAAATAGTGTCTCTTCACCAGGGACATATTTTTGAAATCACCTGAAAAACCAAAAATATATGCTGGCTTTTTAGGATATCACCAGTTTATTGTAAGATAAACAAAAAGCAAAATTATCATACGTTTTGTTACATAGAATTTTTGATACCCGCCTCAAACACATTGTTAAGTTCATCTAACAACACAAAAAAAATTCTGTCAAGCAGGTTTCATGCTTGACAGAAAAACAAAGACTCAAAGTACGTTTGAGAAGGAGGCTGTTGTTGTGCTCACCCGTGAAGATCTGTGACGGTCTGGTGTCTTCTTGTGTGTTTGCTGTCAGTAGTGTTTTTGGGTGTGGGTGGGAATTGAAATTGCCACTCATCAGAGCAGGTTTAACTTGTCAGTACAGGTATTGAAAAAGCAGAAAATGTCTGACATAGCCCCAGGCAAGAAGATCATATGCATGGTATGTTCTGAAGGTCCCAATTGGCTCTCTGTGCATGTAACAGTCCACAGTTGTGTCTGGTTCAAGTGTTTCAAATCAATATTTCAAAACAGATCAAACTAAGCTTTGAATCATGAATTGATCATATTCATTTATCCACCTGCATTAATCAAAAACATTTTATCCTCCATGTTAAACATATTTTACAGCTGGTTAATCATTCATGTGACCAGATTTTTTTTTTTTTTACTAGTTCATTGAATGCTATTTCTTTCATATCAAAATCAAGAATTTCCCATCAACAATTTGTTGATCACATGTATTCAGCTGCTCGGGGAGGGACAGAGAACTTGCTTTTCTTTTTCTTCTTGAATTTTTAGATTTTTAGAAATGTTTCTACAATTTGCAGCTGAGGCGGTGAGAAATAAAGGATGTACAGAAAAGATGGAGAATGAAATACAGAAAAGATGGAATGGAAATTCAGGGAAAAAATGACATCTGGGTGCAAAGTGCAAAGAAGAGGAAAGAAAAATGAAACTACTAGAAAAAAAATATATGGAGGATGCTGACATTATGCAACTTGAAATTCACATTTTATCAGGTGAGAGAGGAACCCAGTCCATCCTCTTTTTCAGGTGTTGACCTGACCTTTGTCGTGACCTGACCTTGAGTGTTTCAAGCTTCAAGCTCCAAAGCACTCCTGTTTGGACAGATTCAAATGCGTACTTCAAATTTCTTGGGCACTGAATGTTAAAAGCTTTAGTAAAAATACCATTGACAGATCAGGCAGATCCTGGAGGGTGATTCCTTCATCTAAAATGACAGCTACGTTATGTTTTTGAGTCTAGAATGATCTGATCTGGAATAATAATCCACTACAGAGTGTTGGTCTTCTCCTCTTAGGAGAGGAAAAACTAGGTTAAATTATTGTAACAGCCTTTTGACCCACTAAAACAAAGAAATCCTCATATATTGGTACTATAACCACTGGCAAAATTTATGGAAATCCAACCTCAGCAGATGTTCGTTCATTATAGTCATTTCAAATTAACTTTCTGGCTTTAAGAAACACTAAGGGAAATCAAGACACAGAATTGTGATAGTAACAGAATGACCCTGTTCATTGAAATGAAATTAATTTAAATTAATTTAGTTTTGTGTCACGTATGTGATCTGTTGCTTCTGTTTTCTGTTTTTCACAAATTCAAACAACTGCATGAACATCCTCTGAGAGTGGTGATTCCATCATTTTTGCCAGCGGTTGTATAAGCGCCTGTGTGTCCTGAGGTCCTCAAGCAGAGGCCCTCTGTGTGCAGTCGGGGCCCCGAGGCTCTGGAATCTGCCTGGGGAGGTCAGTTCAAGTGCCTTTAGAGTGACAGTTACGTAATATAGTCGTTCTAGCATCATACCTTGCGTGCCGATAGTGCAAAGCAGCTTACTCCATATGCATTGAGCCTTCAAAGACGAAAGGTATCTATGAAATGAAAAAGAATAACTCTCAATGGAAGAGAAAACTTTTTATCACCTCCGAATGTAATGACCTCTAGAGAATATGTCATATTTCCTCCACGTAAGGCAATTTTTTGCTTCCTTTGGACACATTGTCTATTTCATATTTTTTGCAAAGGTTTTATCCATCGTCTAAGTTTATTCATAAAATCTGTAAATGGATGAAATGAATGTGAAAATGCATTTTTTAAAAATAAATTTGAGCCAAAAAGCAAAATTAGAAAAAACCTGATAAGTTATGTTTATATTAATGACTTGTGCTTCTTCAACATTTCACGATGAATTTTTACG
The DNA here is from genome assembly GCF_040054535.1 of Antennarius striatus. Lineage (NCBI taxonomy): Eukaryota > Metazoa > Chordata > Actinopteri > Lophiiformes > Antennariidae > Antennarius > Antennarius striatus. Next base: position 26,541,691 of record NC_090777.1, on the reverse strand, counting down.
ACAACATGGACACGACACCCTAAGGATCGTGGGTCCATCTCATTAGCATGATCAGCTAGCATTAGCTGATTAACCCAGTTACAGCCATGACAACAGTTGCAGTCAGGCGGGTTCGGGGAAGTTGAAGACCCACACATTTTATTTTATTTTTTGTACATATTTTTGTATATATTTAGTGTATATGTTCTTCTTAATTTAACTACTGCTTAATTTTTATTCTTTTCTATTTATTCTTGTTTTTTTTTAATTTTATTCTTCTTAACTTTATTTTTATGTCGGTCGATCTGTCTTTCTGGGTTTCTCCTCTTGCCTTTTTCATGCACTAATAAATACATTTCTCTCCAGAATTTAAACTTTCTCGACACCAGAGAGCAGCATTATCCATCAACGTCTCTGAGATCGAGACGTGGAGCTTCTTTGTGTTCGATCACACCTTTAACAATCTGGCTCCATCGCGTGTTAACAGCATTTTCACTTCAGATGCACTGTGACACAGAAACACACTGAGCAGCAGTGAGGTTTCACAAACCTGAATGTCACAGGAAATGAGTTGTTTAATTCAGCTACATTAACGTGTTTGTGTTTATTCTGTCTTTTGTGGGGGGGTTTTTTGCATCTTTGAGGCCCCATCATCCAGACTGCCAGCGTGTTATCCTCCCTCATCTCTGGGGATGCCCCCTCGGGGAGGTGGTGACACAAGTGTCCCATTGTCTCATACAAGAGCGTCTGGGGATGGGGGGAGGGGGGGCATGCCCTGGGGTAAATCAGAAGATTAGCGGTGACATCAACCCCCATAACACAACTGACCCACACACACACACACACACACACGATTGCTCTTTTCACAGATGCTTGAACACTCCTACCCATAATCCCTCTGTTGTATGTCACTTCCCATTTCATGAGCGACTGAGACAAAGCAGCGCATCGATCATGTGAGTGTTACTTGTGTTACTTTGTGTTACTTTGTGTTACTCTGTGTTACTTTGTGTTACTTTGTGCTTCTGGTTGACTTTGGAACGACTGTCTTTCATTTCTGTCTTTGGACTTGAGCCATGCAGTGACGGATCTGCAGCAGGAAGTGCAGACTGTACTGTTATGTACATGTGGACCGAAGAGGGAGGGGGGGGATCCATGTGTACAGTGTGCATGTGTTCTGGATCCGTGGGGGAGGGGCCGTACTTGTTAGACCATGTGCTGTTTCCTGATAGTATTTATCCATGTTTCATGGTGAGTAGAACTGTTTGGGTATTGTATTGTGTTTGTATGTTGTGTTGCCACCTGACATGTTTTCCTTTATTTATGTATCTCTTCAGCGCAAACTTATCGGCAATGCCTGATCAATTTGTGGTCAGAAAGCCCCCCTCCGGCTGCAAGAACTATAAAGGCCTTCACAGGCCATGTGGTCTAATGAATTATTAATGGAAAAATAGTAAATAATCCCACAAATACAACTTCAACTAATATTTAAACTGTCAAATCTAGCAAAAAAGGGATGATTACAGACATGTTTTGCAGGTCTATTCTGTCTTCATGAATTATTCACCGTTGTCCTTTATGTCAGTTAGTCAAACTGTAAGCCAGCACAGCAGAAATGTGAGAACTCCAAGTGAGAAAAGAGGGAGAAATGAAGCGGGTGAGACCTGGAGTCACAAAGAAGGGGTGAGAACTAGGTTTGAAAAGTGAAAAAAGCAAAAATAAATCAGAGTTATCATCTCCTTTTCTGTTAAACATCAAATAAACTCGGGAAAATCTGTTGTCCAGTAATCAGATTACTAAATATAAAAAACATCTCTGGAGCCTTGTCACTCGGCTTTTATGGCACGAATGATGAAATCAGACACTTCTGTTTGGGGAGATGAACCTTCTCTTCTGTTTTGTAAATTGGATCAGATGTTTCAAGCTTTCTGGTTTCATGTGGTGGGATTTGTAACGTCTTTGGTAAATGAAGGTAGATAGATAGATTGGAGAAATCGAGTTCAAGGTCAGATCCAAGGCGGACCGGTATCTCATTACTCTACCGGGAAAAAGACGTCAATAAAGGGTTTACGCTGCTCATTTTGATTCCCTCATCCCTCCCTCCTGGTTCCAGACTCTCTCCTCTTTTCTATCTCCTTTCTTTTCTATTTGTCACTCCTCTTTTGTTAGAGATGTGGAATGAATGAGACGAGTGATGGATGCATGTGGCATGTGCACTGAGTGGACATCAGGTGTGTGTGTGTGTGTGTGTGTGTGTGTGTGTGTGTGTGTGTGTGTGTGTGTGTGTGTGTGTGTGTGTGTGTGTGTGTGTGTGTGTGTGTGTGTGTGTGTGTGTGTGTGTGTGTGTGTGTGATTGTGTGTCTTTTTCAATCTGCTGTCCTTGACCCCATTTAAGATTTCTGGATTTGTAATTTTCTCAATTGTTGTTTTGTCGTCCATTTATCTTTTAATTGTTATTAATCACAGTGTACAGACCAACTCTCCCCCCCCCCCTCACACACACACACACACACACACACAGACACACACACACACACATACACACATTCATCCAGCTAATGGACCAGCCCATCTCTGCTGCTGCTGGACTTATATTTCATCTTAAAGAGGGAGGGAGCACAGCCAACAAGTCAATTACTGAGAGAGAGAGAGAGAAAGAGGGGGAGTCTGTGGCGAGGGGCGGGCGTATGGCTGCAGGCGTACTGCGGCAGCAGCAGAGCGGCATGACGTTATAGAGGGAGTGAAATGACTGACGCGAACACAAATGCACATGTTTTCAGCTCGGAGGCCTGCCAGGCAAAAGTAGAGAGGAGCAAAGGCAGAGACTGAACCAGATCCACTCAGCAGCTCCCGATAGGACACAAACCTGCTGATGCTTTCTCAGGGTGAGTGTGTCCTCACGGTCATCCTTTTAACGTTTTAACATTTTGCATTTTCAGTGTGTTTTGTTAATGTCAGTCTTTTTCCTCTATCTTCCATGTTTGTGTGAGTCCATGTTTTCTTCTGTTCGTGTGAGTGTCGATGAATGGAAAGAGCGTTTTTTAAATGATGACATCGGTGATCACAGTGATGTCACAGATAACACTCTAACAGAAGGCTGTTGATACAGTGGAGGAGAGAGGTTAACAGAACGAGAGGCAGAGCTCTAGTGGGATGGATGGGACACAGGTGCGGGTGTAACGTAAGAGCTGACTTGATGTGATGAGCTTTTGTCAGCTTCACACAGGCTGTATCACTCAGAGCAGATGGAAAAGTGTGTGTGTGTGTGTGTGTGTGTGTGTGTGTGTGTGTGTGTGTGTGTGTGTGTGTGTGTGTGTGTGTGTGTGTGTGATCTAAGGCCGAGACTTCTTTTTTTTTCTTTTTTTTTTTGTAAAGTTTATTGTTTTTTAGTCCTGTTGTTGTCCACAATGGATGCAACACTTCACGTCTTTTTCAACATTAAAAGCACACTGTGATGAGTTTCTATAACATTATAGTAGCATATTGTGTTATGTTACAGTGTTTTGTTACAGCACTGCTTATCTTCGTCATCCATCTGTGTCATGAAGATGACGTAGTCATGATGGGTCCAAATGGGGTTCTGACTCATGACAGCATAAAAATATTTCCAGTTCATTGCTCAGTGTGTGTGTGTGTGTGTGTGTGTGTGTGTGTGTGTGTGTGTGTGTGTGTGTGTGTAGGTTTGCATGAAATGATGATGATTTCATTGCAAAGAAAAAGAAAAAGCGACTTTGAAAATGAGTCACTTTGGAATGTCACCCCCTGATTGGCCGCTTTGTTTTGTCACAGCTTCCTGTCCGAATGAATGGTGAGGCGCTGCCGACCAATGGGAGGGCAGTGGTAAGGATGCAACGGTGATCCAGGAAAAAACATTCCATTGTTCTGGGATGTCGGAGAAGTGTGACCTCCCACTAGCCGGCTGTCTTCTCGGCCTAACGGCGCATTGAAGGACCGAACATCCAACTGACAGGTAGGACATTCACAGGAGACCTGCCATGTGACGTTTAATGACAAGAAGTTTATCTGGTTCAGATGTCATTGGTTTCATTCTGTTGTGCGTTTCCAGGCATCATAACAGCGCGATCAAGAGCTTTGCTGCACGTTATTATATATTTGTACGTTGTGTGTTTGCTGTTTGTATCATAAAACTGTTCAGACTCGGTGACACCCTGAAACCCACAGACGCCCACTAATGTCCTTCACTTCACAGAGTGAGGCCTGTGAAGCCACCACGTTTATTGATTTTGTGATGAGTCAGAGGGATTTCATCATGGGAGAGGGAGCTTTGTCTGTGAGAACAAGTGTGGAAGTTTCTGCTGTCCAAAGTGCAGTAATTCAACATCACGTTGTTTCTCATGGGGCAGAAGAGCTAAAATGTTGTTAGGAGAAATTGAAGTTGGATGCTAACATCTCACAGCTGCTTCGCTTCTGTTTGTCTCTTTTTTAAAAGGACTGATCTGATCTGATTTTATGACTGTGGTTAAAGTATTTAAAATCAATTCATGTAGCTGATTCCTGACTTTTATGACGATACACAGGAAATTAGAGTGAAATGTTTGATGACAGAAATCCATGCTGCTGCTGTTACTTGTTTTATCCAGCAGAGGGCAGCATCACTCTTGTAAAATTGATTCAGAGAGTCGGCTTATGATGACAATTTTTGCATTCACTTTGGATAAAATAGGGATAGGTACGAAATCTATCACCTATAACCAATTCATAATATATGATTAACCAAAGAGGCTCAAATACATTAATAAATGAGAGCAACTATAATCATTAGTTAAAGATTTTACTAATTTATCAATAAATAAATTTGAGGATTTCCTGCTTTATTTTCTAAAAATCTTACTGGTAATTTAAAAAAAAATCAATTTAAAGTCATCAGAATCCAAATTATTATTGCGATTTTCTAATTATGTAGACTTAACAGTCATTTCATCCACATATAATTGACCGATCAAATGATATAACTTAAGTGCATCACTAACTACTGACTAATTCTAACATCTATTTTTGCCTTATGACCAAAAACCTTCAAGCCTCCAGATTACAGGTATAGAAATCAAACTTCTTTCTTGCACGCTAATTTGTTCTGTATAAGTTTAATACAGAGCATTCAAACAGTAATTTTACTTACACATACTTACAATATTTGAAAGCAGTCTTTGTAATGATGCAAATCACAAACAACTAGCCCTACCCGTGAACACTGACAAACCAAATATCCCACTATTACACTTGGTACAGAAGTCTTTGAAACGTGTATAAGGTGTGATCACAGACAAAAGAGAACAGATACTACTCACTTAACAAACATCACCATATGTGTGAGAAAACCAGACCCTTAAATGACTTACCAGAGTTCCCCTTGTTTACAGCTGTTGGTGTCAATAAGAAAATTATGATCTCTTTTTTTTCTATTAAAACTTTCTGCATATTTATACACACAGATTCCACCAGCTGTCTTCATTTGGCTGCAGTGAGACCAGAATGACCCCATAGTATCTCTAGGGAATAGCCAATTTACATACAAATAGACTATAGCCAGAGAACACCTGTGCTCCTGGAAATCCAAGGTGAAATTCTACCAGACAGACAAAAATTCTGATGGCTATTAGTGACTCAGTCTCCCAAGAGGCAGAGTGAGAGGAGAAACACATAGAGGATACGGAGAGGAGGAAAGGGGGGAAGAAATAAGGTGGAAGCAGGATGGATGATAACATCCGTCTCTGTTTACCGACTGCTTCATCACTGCTGCTGTGTGGCTGTGCAGGTATTCATCAGAGCTGAGTCACCCATGAGAGAGAACCGGTCTTTGACCAACATGTTAAAATGTCAGTCAAACAATCTGTCAGTTTGGTGGTATCAGACACAGGAGAGAAACAGACAATTCCCTATTGGAAAATAAAAGTTTTTAATGTGTTAATTTTTGGGGTGGGGGGTGGGATTTGAGCCTCAATCCCCTGCAGGATTTTTGAATTTCACAGAACATTTTCTCAAAATTCAGGGAAAATATGTCCATGTAATCCACATTACTGTGTGTGCAATTCTGCAATGTGATGTACTGTCAAATGATAAAACTTTTTATTGTCCTATTTAAATGACTGTCCTTTGCTAACTCTGACTGGTCTGTGAATTGCTAGAATTTTGTTGTATTTACAAAAGCTCAAAAAGGACTCGCTGTGTCTAATTCTAATAATGACATGTTTTAGTGATGTTGTGTTCAATGGGCCGGACCCAAAAGCAGGACTCAGACAAAGAGAGCTTTGTAGCAGTTCAGTGTGGCTTTATTGGAAAGATGTGAGGTGAGGTCATGATTTGAAAAGTTGACCCAGGATTTTAGTGAAACTGGGCAGTTTGTTGAAGAACAGACTGACCCGATGCAGAGTGAGGACAGAGACCTGCTAATGGAGGGAAAAAACTGACGAGAAGAATCCTGAACATTAATAAGAGTATAACAAAACTGATCGCCCAGGAGGGCAGCACAGTGGAGAAATGGGTAGCAGGGCTTTGAACCAGAGTTTTGCCAGTTGGTACATTCCGAACAAAAACAGGATTATGTTTTTGGTTTTATGTTCCACCCAAGAATTGACGTTCCTGAACCGGTTAGAACAAAAAAAAAATATAGTTCCCAAACCGATTAATAACGATTCTTGTAAATATAAATAGGTAGGTATCTTTTTGACAATTAAGGAAATTAGTTTACATGCAAATCATTATATAAATAAAAGTTGAATGATTGATTGATTGATACAGTAGATATGTCCCTACAGTAAACAGGACAACAGCACTGATCCAGTTGCAGAACAGAGGATGGAGAATGAGAGGCAGAACAAGAAGTTGTGGCAGCTTCTGATGCAACAAAGCATCAAAGTTTCAGAGCAGAGTCCGGGGAACTCAGCATTGGGTGAATGACAGGAAGTGAAACAACAGATCAGATTGTTTTTTTCAAGAAAGAAAAACAAAACATTATTAACCAGTTACTATTATATTGAATAACCAAATCTTTTCCAGAAATGTAAAAAAAATATAAAGTTTTTGTTTTTGTTTTTGTTCCTGGCAAAATACAAAAAATTTCTGGTTTTCGTTTTGGTTCCAAGAACCGGTTCAAAGCCCTGATGGGGGTAGCGCTGTTGCCTCAAACCAAGATGGTTCTTGATTTGATAAAACCTGGAGCTTTTCTGTGCAGAGTTAGAAAGTTCTCCCCATATCTGTGTGGATTCTCTTCAGGTTCTTTCCACCTCCAAAAACATACAGTTTAGGTGATGAGGTTGCTCTGCAATTATCCGTAAATGTTCATGTGAGTGAGAATGGTTGTCTGTCTATGTAATGAGCTGGCGTGTCATCTGGAGTGTACCCTACCTCTCACTCATAGCCGGCTGTGATAGGCTCCATCAGAACCCGTGACCCCGTAACTTTGGGTAAGTGGCTGAAGACGAGACGATCACATCATCTCGTCTTCAAGAAGATGAATAGTCAGGATGTCCAGAGTGCAGGACCTTGATGAATGGACATCATTATTCACTGTAGGTGGAGATATTTTCACAAACTTTGAAATACAACTGTGAATTTTTTAATTTTATTTTTCACATTCAACTGAATAAAACTGATGTTCTTGAAAAACATCATGTGAAATTCTCACATTTTTTGAAGCGATAGCATCGTCTTTGGTACAGAGCAAGATGTCATCAAATTACACAACATTATATAATGTCTTACTCAACTAAAAATCACGAAGATTTGTGTAACAATCGTGGCTTTTAGAGAGTTCTTGGCACGATTGTGTGAAAATATGTGGAATCCAATGAAATCAGGTGAGAAGGACCCCCCCCCCAAATCCTCCTGCAGTGTTATTCAGACAGCCGTGTGTGTCCATGAGACTTTACGCCAGAGTGTATCCGAATCCATTAAGTGGAGAAAATCGGTTACTTGAGACCACTCCGCTGTAAAGGCAGCTGCTGGACGTCGCTGGGAGGATGTGTCTGTCTCTGGAGCTGTGTAGCTGTTTTTGTGTTTTGAACTCCCAGCAGGCAAATTTGATTGCGCAGATGCTCCGTGTCCCAACTCGTGGTCCGCCGTGACTCAGTTTGTCATGTGTGTTTCATTCACATGCTCACATACCAAGGATGTTTAATTTCCTCAGTGTTGAGAACAGCAAATTCTGGTTTAATTATTAGATTAGCTTTGAACACAATGGAGAGACCTTTATAACACATAACCCAACTTTTCATAGAGGTTATGTTGTTAAATTGGAGGCGCTAGCATCAGGGTTCTGACTTGATTTCCCTCTTTGTAGGTCAATATGAGTGGGGGAGTCAATGTGAAGTCAGCCCCCCAGGCTTCTCCATCATCTGGAATCCCCCTCCCACACAGCCTGTTACCTTCTCCATCCAAAGCAGGAACCCGTCGCCATGTTAGCGACCTACCCAGGCCCTCTAAACGCACTCCCACGCAAACACCCACACACTCACCGTCACCTTGCCGGCGGGACTCTAACCTCCCCACATCTTCCTCAAATGACCCAGCAAGAGAGCCCAGCCTGAAGAGCCAGCTCTTCAAGCGAAGGGCAGGTCTACCTGCCCCCCAGGTATCACGGTCTGCCTACAGCAGTCCGTTAAACCAACGTAGGGCGCTGCCACTGCACTCCAAAGACACGCTGGACCTGAGAAAACCAGCTCCTCCTCACACACGCTCACCGTTTCAACATGACGGTAACCACAACAGAAGCACCATCAGCAATAATAACCAGACATGGAGAACCAGCAACCAGCATCCGACACCCCGATTCGGTAGAGTCCACAACCCCAGGACTGGATCACATAAAACCAGGGAGGAAGAGCCTCCAAGAACCCCCCCGGCCCATTCGGACATGGTGACCAACAGGAACCTCCGCCCCTGTTTCACTCAGATGAGCCACAAGCGTTCCATCGGGAGCCGCAGTGGCTCCACCAGTCAATCAGATGAGGAGATGGGGACTCCGGAAGATAGTCCGGCCCCTTCTCCTGGTCCCCCGCCGCTACCGCTAATCACGTTCACCATGCCGGTAATGTCCAACATGGCCGTCCAAAGGCGGGATCAGGTCCGAGACAAGGAGTCTGCATCCGCAGAGACGCACACACACACAGTCAACATGGCAACTGTGGCTCCCTTCAGCTATAAGTAAGTCGTCTGTACACACACACACACACACACACACACACACACACCCGTAGGTAACTCATAATGTAAGACTTTGATTATGACCCCACCATTGTATTGGTGTCCACTGTAAAACCATTCTTCTGTCAGTTATTGCTTGACTGGTCTCTTTCCCTTCTTCCCCTTGCACTTTATGTTCCCTTCCCTAATTACATAGACACACACACACACACACACACACACACACACACACACACACACACACACACACACACACACACACACACACACACACACACACACACACACACACACACACACACACACACACACACTGTTTGAGTGCCACTCCACTAAAGAAAAGCCCCGGAGGCATGCTCTTGCCATTTTAGTCCAATTCCTCCACATCCTTTCCTGCAATACACTCGATGTTTTCTGGAGCAGAGTTGATTGTTTAAGTGTCCTTTGAGTTGATTCAATTTATTGCTTTCTCTCTCTCCCTCACACACACACACACACACACACACACACACACACACACACACACACACACACACACAAACACACTTAGTTTTGGATGATGTGAGATTAAAAACACAAGGAGAGTGAATCTAATGAAAGGGGAAAAAAATGGTGTGTTACTGCGTCTGATGTGTGGTGTCGTGTATTTCAGTTCATCCACGAAGAAGAATCTGTGAAAGCGAGAGAAACAATCATCGGCGCCGTGATGTACGAGAATTACAAAAAGCATCGACAAGAAATTAAATTCTTCCCGTCAATTTCACTATGATTACATTACCAACGCTGTTTATGCAAATCACTGTAACACGCACCGCGGGGAATGTCATTGCTTTACTCTGCTGTCATGCTTAGTAGCTTCTGTGTTTGAGTGCAATCAATGACTCTGGATTGATTTGCATGCTCAGTAACAGGTGCTGCTTCTTCTTTTTTCTTTTTTATGTATTTATTTAATTTCAGACAGCAAGTGCAGGAGAACGATCTTTCGCTGGATGAACTGAGTGACTGCTCGTCTGGATCCATAGAAATCTGCTGCGATGACCTCACACCAGGTTAGACACACACACACACACACACACACACACACACACACACGGCAAACACATATGCAACATGATTTTACTGTCTTTCCATCTCTTCTGCTAACAAAACTTCAGACAGGTAGGATCAGGGTATAAAGAGGCCCAGAGCCCTGTTGGATGGTATGGATGTCTATTTTATGGCAACCGTATATATTTAATGCAATACATTAATAAATGATGCCAGATATGACATGTCAGCACCCAAACTTAAAGTCTCCTGCAGAACCCTAATTGACTCACAGACTGACAACAGTTTATCTGTCTAAATATAATGTATGTCTATCATTCTTGTAATCACCAAACCACTAGAGCTATGCCTGAAATTAGGTGGTGGTGTTTTCTGAGTGTGTCAGCCCAGGCTTCTGCTGACTACAGTTGTTCCTGGATAAAGAGATGGGAAAGAGTGATGTGCTCAGAAGGTTAGGATGAAGGGAGATGGCAGAGGGATGTGAGTCGATCATGGGTTGAAATGGGACTCTCACAGCCAGGGAATATTTTATGCACAGTGATTTCAGCTCATCTCAGCATTGTTGGGAAGTTTGAACCCTCTCACTTCTTCCTTTACAGTTCATTGACCTAAAAAGCTGCAGCCCCAGCAAGACCCTCCCCACCACCCCGCCACCCCCTTATCCTTCTGAATAATGGCAGCACCCACAGTATAGTCATGCATTGTTGTGGTCAGTCTGAGTTGAGGGATGGTGTGACTTCATCAGTGGCTTAGTGATTTAGTCTTTTTTGATGTGGTGTCAGCTGGACAGCAGGGGATCAACTGCGTGGCTTTGAAATGTGCAGCGCAGAGTTAGCTTGGATTAAACTAATGCCTATCTATTCAGTACATGTTTGACAGATTACGTTCAGTGTCATCAGCATACGTCAGAACATTTTTTTTTTATTGTAATAATAATTTTATTGCAGTAATAATGCACATGAATAAATCAACAACGTTGTGGTGCACATTTCTGCTCATCCAGACTGGAAATCATGCTCCTTTTTATAAACAGTCCCTCATTTTGTGACATATAAACAACTGTATTCCAGAACAGGCTTGCCAATAAAATATTCCATAAATAAATCTTTAAAACTATAAAATATATAGAATTTTATTTATTTTAATTCCTACGCTGTGAATCTATTGTGGATGTACATTTTTGGTCATGCTGAGGGGTTTGGTATAAATAAGCAGTTTATAGGTATTTGGTGGTTATTAACATATGAATCTGAATTAAAATCCCTCCTTTACCGTCACATGAAACATTAAATATACAAATTAATCCAATACAGTTACCGTAAAAAATAAAATTACTTCTTCCCGCAGTAAGATTATGTATTTAACAATTTACCGTCACCCATTAACTTGTTTTTCTAATTTTTATGCATTTTTATTGAATCGGATGAGAGGGTGTGCTCAAAGTGTCTTGGCCTTTAATGTCAGACTCTCAGCTTGGACAGAAGAAAGGATGGGGAGTCACAGAAACAAATATCGATGCGGACAATAAAAATTGTGACACGGCGTATTTGAGATTCATGATGTTGACATCAGTTTTTCTCCACAGCCAGCTGAAGAGACTTTAAGAAAAGAAAAATTCAGCCATCTAAGCTATTAGTTTAGCTATTAGATTTTCTCTTATATTAAGTTGGCCTGTCTGACACTGAGCCCAAATAGAGCTGTCTGCATATTAAACTTTTAAAGCCTTTTTGTGGGGGGGTTTCAACCCGCTGGTGGTGGAAAAAGGGGGTTGGCATCTCATGGTCGACTAGTCCCGGTCTTTTCAGGGTGCTGGTTGTCTTGGGACTGTGATTGTGGCCTTTTAATTGGTCCCTAGAAAGCGTTAAAAACAGAACCAATGTGTCTTAGACTCCCGTGAAGCTGCATTTACATGGGGGGGGGAGGCTGACACTATAATAACTGTAATTTAGGGAGCAGAGGAAGGGAGGAGAACTAGCAGGAAGGCAAAGTTTGAAGGCAAGGATGTGAGCGAGTGGGGTTAGTAGGAAAAGAGGAGCCCCGGTGTGTCAATGGATTTAAATGAAAGAGAACAGAAAGTAAATGTGTTCAGTCTGATATGATGACAGTGTTTAACATTTCCAACCTGGGGCTGTGGTGGAATCGCAACACCAGAATCACGACTCGGTGATAGTTATCTAGTGATTACGGTAAAAAGCGAATTGAATGTCTTCCATATGCTTGCATTCACTTAGCATCAGTAGTAACGTAATCAGCTCTTACGTCTAGACCGTAATGAAGACCTGAGCCCTTAATGTGAGTGGAGCACCAGGTGGTTTCTCAATCACGCCGCAGACCTCCTGACCTCGCCGCTCTCAGGAGAGGTGCATTTGATCGTGCCCTCGTGTTAGTGTACGCCTGCGTGTGTGCTGATGTACGCGTGTGTGTGTGTGTGTGTGTGTGTGTGTGTGTGTGTGTGTGTGTGTGTGTGTGTGTGTGTGTGTGTGTGTGTGTGTGTGTGACAGCGTGCAGATGGAGTTTGAAAGATAATGTGATGCGGGCGGCATATCGGGTTTCATCTCTGAGGAAGAGTACGGCCTGGTACTCCCCACGGACACGCAAAGTCCATCAGCTGCACCCCATCCCCCCTTACACACACACACACACACACACACACACACACACACATACACACACACAAACATGCACACACCGGAGAGTTCATGTTTTTCTTGAGGTGAAAAATCAAATTCAGTGGCCATGCACCATTGTGTGCACTACTTTATAGCATTATGGCCTCATTTCTCTAAATTTATTTTTACTGTATATACTGACGACACTTTCCCAAGCAGACTTCAGTTTAATATGAAATCCTCCTTTTGAGTGTATGATGTTTAAGATTTGTTAAAACTATTTACAGGAATTAATCTTTAAAGCCATTATAGAGGCTGTATCAAAGCAACACAGACATCTTTCTGTATAATGTTTTAAATTCAACCAACAACCTACCTCATAAAACATTTGCGTACTTTACCCCCCTTTACTTCCTGTGCTGTAATAAGAGTCAGATGCACTTCTTATTTATTTAAGTTGACTATAAAAAACTGATGCGATCGATCTCGAAATTACTGAAAGCTTAATTGTTTACTTTGCTCGTATTGACAGAATAATCTGAATTCATGTATTATTTATTCGCAACGGCCGTATTCTTAGTCCAATTGTTTGTCCTGTTGTCAGTTAGATCGCATTATAAGTACATCAGAATGCCTTTAAATAGGACTGTGAATTTCATAGGCGGCTATCGATCGGTCACTGATGGCACCGATATGAGGGGAAAGGCAGCGGAAATTGCTGTGCTGTGAAAATTTAAAAAAAATAATCAATTAGTTGACAGTTGCAGACAGTACTTTGGAGAGCCCTAAAATAGAGAATTACATTTTGAAATCTTAATTAATGCTAAAATCAGCTCAGTTTTTTAGCTTTCCGTTCACTCTTCCTTGGTTGTCTCTGGATCAGCGATCAGAACGGCGTTCTGATCGCTCAGGTTACACATGCTACTAGACAGTGTGTAATCCTCTTTGGCCAATCTAATCAGAGAGACTTATCCCGAGTTGGCTTTGGACAATCATGAGTGGTTTAGTAGATTTGGAAAGATGATCAGACATATGCCTGAACCAGATTATGTCTTGGCTCAAGAGTAAAGCAGTAATCACTATTTAGAGTTCAAGTCATGTCCTGCTATAGATCTGACCCTACCTTTGACCTGTAAAGGGGTTTGTGGCCCACTGCCAGGAAGACTGATGGGACGGCGGATTTAATATGTTTGAGTCACGTTATGGTGACTTTTTTTTTTTTTTTTTTTAACACCCTTACAATTTATGAAGCGCGCACAATAATTTTCTAATTAGGGAGAGCAGAAGATATGGAGGAAGGAGAATGAACACACGTGCTTAAGATGCTTTTTGACCTCTGGGGTGACTCCCAGCCGCGGGAGGCGAATTGTGGAGTCAATCATGTGAGAAACCTCCCCGTGTCTCTGTGGGACCACACAAACACAAAGACATCAACCTATCATCTAGACCTCCCAGAGAAATCATGTGACCTGCTGACGTTCACTGCATTCATGACGTCCTCATTAATTTGTCTTTATATTTTAAATTAGTATTCACATAGCTGACTTAAAGCGGAGCAGCTCTTGAAGCACGATCACACACTGATGATACGTGTCGCTGCTGCTTGTAACGCCACGCTGTAACTAGGCAACCAGCCTCCGTCGCACAGCATTGTGGGATACCCCTGGGAAGTGTGCTGAGAATGTCAACAGCGAGGTGAGCTTGAGGGACCGTCTACCAGGAGCAATACATTTTTAAAACACACAAATTAATTCCTTTCACGTACTTAAGTCAACCCCCCCTACCCCCCCCCCCCCCCCAGGATGGAAATGGTGTTTTTTCAGCTCTCAGCTGGGGGTGGCATGATTCACAATGAGAGAATGATGTTTTTTGTTAGCTTAACATTTGTGTCTCCAGATTGTGGCGTTATTAAAAGCGATACACTCACACTATCATCACTGATAGCCTTTCAGCATCTAAATGCCCAAATGCCCAAGTGAGTGACTCATGCTATTCATCATGAGCACAGAGAAAGACCACCATATAGTCAGTGTGAAAAGACTTCACTCATACTGACTCATACTAGGAAGTGACACATTCTATGTATCAGCTTGAAGTCTGATTATTTTGGGGGTAAACAGGACATATGTGGCTGTGTGTATTATACTGCTGCAGCACCAGTGTACATATGTGTGACTGTACATTGGTGTGTCACGGTCTGCTATTCATGGCCGCGTCCTGTGGACCCGCTGCATTAGCGTGTTAGCGGACATTAGTGAGCGTAGAAGGATTGTCGAGGCAGCGGTGCAGGATATCCCCTCTCTTTCTTGCAGGCTTCCTCTGATGCTCTGACACACATACAGAGACCCTTCCTCACCCCATCCTCTTCCTCTCACTTTCCTCATTACTTTGTTTTCTGTCTTATAATTTCTCTAATAGTTATTTTTCTCTTTTAATCCGGTGGGATTTCTTTCACGGCGCTGGATCTTTCCTTTTCTGATTCACTCGTTCTCCGTTTATTGTCATTCACACTCACTCTTGTCACTTTCATCTCACTTCTCTGCCCCGTTTATGCTCATCTAATCTTTTATAGATCTTCTATTTTGATATAAAACAAGAGGAACTAAGTGAATGTGGGTGAAAGTGAGAAAGCGTGCCATCTGCTTATTTGACTGGGATCCGTTTTTCTTTATTTTAGCTTCAGTTTTAGGCGCAATAATTTTAATTTGGTTACAACCAAAGCAGTAAAGTTTCCCCTCTCCTCTCTCTTTTCATTTCCATATATAATCTCAAAAGCATGCATATAATGCACCACACAGTGTCTCTATGTGTGTGTCCTACGTTCCACTTCACATGACACATGCCCCCTAGAAATACAGTGGTGAATCTGTTCATAACTCTTCAGAGGCGCGAGGGCAAATATACTCAGGCAAAGTACAGAGAAACACTGCTTCGCTCTTGCCGTCTGTCCGTCTCTACTTCTCTTTCAGTCTAACCATTCATTCCCGTATTTCCCTCAAACTGTCTCTCCTTCACTGACCTTTTCCTATCTTTAGGTGTGTGTGGAACTGTTTTCCCCCGTCATCGTTGCAAATTTCCCATGGCTCTGGCCTCTGTGGTCATCCCAGAAACGTGTTGACATACACAGAAGAAAGAAGGTGACAGAATATATGTTTACATCAGCCATATATTAAAGTGATTAGAGTGTGGAGCCAGAGAGACGAGTATTGGAACAAACAAGCGGTTGTGTGCTGCCAACACACACTTTACCTGTGTGCATACGTGCTTTTAAGAGCACTGACGCGTGTCTTCGCCCCACATGCGTTTGTGCACCACACAGACCTGCCTTGTGCGTGGTCACTCTCGTTTGACTAACCCTAAGCCCTCATCAGGGAGGTATAAGAGCTGACATACAGCACCCATTAGCCTTAAATTACATCTCTCACCCCCCTGCTGGTTTGCTACCAGCCCCAAAGCCCCCATAACTGTCACCAAAAAAGCTCTGGCCCCAATATAGCATAGCCTTTTCAAAAGTGGCCTTTTGTTAAAGCTTTTTTTTTTTTCTAATCAAAGAATAAAACAGTCAATGCAAGATTATGGGGTTTTTTTGTCTGCTGCTAAATTCCCATATTACACACACTCCAGCAAAGCCAGACATGTGATCGTTTGTTGACTAGCTGTGCGTCTACCTTAATACATGATATTGTGTTTGTTGGATTCAACTGGTGCCAACTTGAATACTGTTGAAAAATTAGTCAACGTATTTACGCACCTCTAAAATTGAGCGTGGAATGTGAGCAAACAGGACTTTTGTTTGTTTTTGAGCCAGTTTAGCATAAACCAATTTATGCAAATGTAACGGAAAACTGGCTTTAACCCCATTGGCTCCCTGTTTTTAACCCTTCGTCCTAACGGAAACCTGATTATATCACAGCTCCAGGCATTGCTGCACGCATGCAAGAGAAAGTGAAGTGCACTAACGGTAATATACCCAGAGGATAAATACTGCACCGGTTAAACTTGAAGACAAAATGCATTAATGCACAAAAAGAAGTTTAACTGTAATATTGATTGCTAATGAACAATGATGGACTTAAAGCTGGTTTTTAAGCCTCCTCCTTATTAGTAGCTGTAATGGAAACACAGATGGAAAATGATGACATCGTACTCTGTCTCTGTTAATGTCCTTCTCTTATCCACGCTGCTCTGAGTGTGAGCAGGGATCACAGATTCTGAAGTAAAGGATACGGGTCAAACGGGGACATTATAATAGAGTGATACAAGGAAATAATAAAAGATGATGCTGAAGAAAGAGTTACTCCTGTAGCCGGTGTTGATCGACAGAAATCTAATGACGTAGTTGAACGTTTCAGAGTTAACCGAGTCCCTGGACGGTAGCTTTGGCTTCTCTGAGCCTGTCTCATCAATGTGACACTCTGTCACAGATAGATACACACACACACACACACACACACACACACATGCAAGAGACTAAAATACAGGCACTCACTTCCGCGCTCACTCGTCCACATGTGTGCTTGTTAATCTGAGGCATCACGACGTTTGATCTGAGGGGGGGGGGGGGTGATGAATCTATCTCTGCCCTACAGACTTAATGGCCTGTGTCTCTGTAGTAACCGCAAGGGAGGATGGGTGACAGACTCCTGGTCTGGAGCATGTAAAGAAAGGAAAAGAGGAAAGAACAATAGGCGTGAGCGGAGAGGTCGTTTGGAGCATGTGGGCGGGGCGTGCGGATGATCATTTGAGGTCTGTCGGCTGCTAATTGAAACCTAATTGGTGACTGACCTGTCTCATTGTGCAGCGGAGATGGTGAATGTGTATCCTGTTGGCTAATCGCGCTGTCACGGCGCATGGTTTGAATCCGTTTAATCACGGGTGGGCCTCTCTGATTAGGACGCATAAGAAAATGTGGACGTGAATGGATGAATGGAGCAGCTAATGTGATTATGACTGATTGGATGAGCAGTGGTGTGCTCAGGGGCTCTTAATTCTAACTCCAATATTTGATGTCTAGGATCTTCGCATTTCTTTGTCTGTTTTTTTGTTTTTAGTTTTTTTGTCTCCCTTCCTTTTTTCTATCTACGCTGATGTGCCACATAACACACACACACACACACACACACACACACACACACACACACACACACACACACACACACACACACACACACACACACACAGAGTGTGTAAGAGAGAGGGATGGAGATGGAGGGGGTGAGCTGGTGAATCAGCTAGTGGGAGGAGAGAGAGACAACAAGGAGGGATGAAAGGATAGAGGAAGAAAGAGAGGGAGCCGGGGAGGGTAGAGCGAGCAAACCAGTGAGTAAGAGGGAGTTAGAGGGGAGGAGAGAAAGACCAGTGGGGGGGGGGCGTGGGATGTTGCTGCTGCTGCTGCCTCTGCGACTGTTTCTCCTGTCAGTCGGCTGCTGCTTGTCCGGCGAGCGGGAGGGAATACAGAGACAGAGAGGAGACAGAGAAAGCAGCTCATCAGAGATATTGTACCACAGGG
The DNA here is from genome assembly GCF_040054535.1 of Antennarius striatus. NCBI lineage: Eukaryota > Metazoa > Chordata > Actinopteri > Lophiiformes > Antennariidae > Antennarius > Antennarius striatus. The sequence goes on along the minus strand of NC_090777.1, from coordinate 26,523,385 downwards.
AGCCGGAGATATATTGGATTCAGATCTGCTCTATGGATTACCAATAGCAAGTGAGGGGGGAACTGCTACCGCCACTCTACTAATACACTTCTTTTCAGTGGAAGGGACAAATCCACAATCTCCCCCAGTGGGGAGTCTGGCTCATTCTGGATCCACTGGAGAGACAGAGGCAGACAGGAAGAAAGCAGACACAGTCTTTGGCATTTTTACACCTTTCCGTCTCCCATTTTCGCCTTGTGTTTCTGCCTCTCTGCTCGTGTGTGTGTCGGTGTGTGTCAATGATGCTGTTGCTTGGTTCTCTGCAGGAGGGATGTTGGAGGCTAGTGTTGCTAACATTAGCATGACAGCTAATCGCAGAGAGCTGGACCTCAGGTCTGCTGTCTCCTGCCAGGAATCTTCAGTCCAGGCCATGGCTTCCAGGACCCCCACGGCGGCCAAGCCCTCCGCTCTCCCCCAAGGACCTCCTCGTCCCTCTGGGTCGGAGCTCAAGGTCTACCGACCCTCGTCTGGATCCATCCCAATCCCCAATCCATCAAGTCTACGCAAGCAGCGATCTCTCAACAACTTGTCTGTCCTCACGGATGCAGAGAAGAAGTTGCACCTTTACCAGTCGCCACGCTGGAATGATGATATAAGCAGACACAACACCGGTACCAACAAATCAGGCCAGGCTAAAACTGGCCAGGCTGGTGGTGGCAAACCTCCACTTTCCCGGATCCTTTCAAAGTCTGAGCAGTCTCTTTTTCAAGGGAAGCCCAAACCTTTCTGCTCTCCATCTGTGACTTCTAACATGAGCAAGCCAAGTCGGATTCCTGGCCCTGGTAAACCACGGGGACCTTATGCTGAGGTCAAACCCATCAGCAAGAGTCCGGAGACCAGCCAGAAAGCCGACACAGACCCTGTAGACCACACAACTAAGGCTAACTCTAACGTAACCGGGACTACAGGCACTAATGGCAAGAAACTAGTGGAGAAAGGGAGATCATCATCGTTGTCAACGGAGGAGAAGAAAGAGAGGAAGGATTTAGAGGGAGAAGATAATAAGGGCTTTCTGAAGGTGGACCCAGAGTTAGTGGTGACGGTTCTGGGAGACCTGGAGCAGCTTCTCTTCAGCCAAATACTTGGTGAGTCTGCTGTTTTATCCCTGCTTCGCAAGCGTGACACCTAAATCACAGAGGACAGGCTCCATTCATGTCGACACGTTAACGGTTACTTATTGACTCAGTGGATAATAAATAACTCCTCTCTCCTCTCCTCTCCTCTCCTCTCCTCTCCTCTCCTCTCCTCTCCTCTCCTCTCCTCTCCTCTCCACACCCAAACATTTCCCTCCATCTCCTGGCTTTAGCTCCAGCATCAATTGTGAATTTTAAATGAGTTCAGTCTCTGTTGCAGCAGACCATAATGTCAGCTTGTTTTTTTACAATACAATGGGGAGCGGTGGCTCTCTGTAGCTGATGACATTCCCTGTTTACATCGCTATAGCGGTCAAATATGGTATGTTTACTTCTATAGAATTGACATATCTTGTGTGTTTCTGTCTGGATGCATGCATTATGCGCTGAAGTAAGCAGTTCCGTAGCGCTGGCGTGGTTTTGTTGTTGATTCATTAGCTAGCTCAGTGTTTTGTCCTCATCTCATCTGACCCACTGCCACAGTGAGCTATATACAAATATTCCCTGACACCCCCCCCCTGCTTCTCTCAGCTTATTTCTCAGTTATGTCACACCTCATATTCTACAACTGTGTTTTTATGGCAGCATGTTATAACATGCATAAAATTCCAAATTATATAGGCATGTGTGTGTGTGTGTGTGTGTGTGTGTGTAGTTAAATCGTGGACTACATGTTCCATGTCGCCCCAGTGTGTCCTGGCTCACATTGGAATCAGCCATTCGTGAATAAAAGGCGTGTGAGTAGAGGGACCAGCAGAGTGTGTGTCGTCAGGTGGTAAATAAAACATGTGCATATTGAGTCAGGCTCTGGTCACACTGGGCCACGTATTTGGCCTTGCACCACTCCCTCCTCCTTCCCTTCTTCCCCTCCGGCTCCATTGATCTCTGGGCCACTGACAGATGGTCACCCTCCATCCATCCCCTGCCCCCATACCCGTCTTCCCCCTCCCAGTTACCGGGGGCAACGTGTGGGAGGAGACAGGTAGTAGTGTGCATACATACCAGGACATAAACTTCTGAAGTTTGAGCCACAATAAATATGATTGTTACTCAAAGGTCAAACCGGGGTCCAAATCCACACATATCATTTATTATTCATTCATATTCCCATACATTGTCCCTTTTTCCGGTAGTGGTAAGGTGGACTGGGAGAAAACAATGGACTGATTTAACACACCACTTTGCTTTTTATCACAATATATTGAAGGAGAATTCAGTTCACTTGTGAGTTCACGTCCCTTCTCTCTTTATTTCCTCTTCATCTCTTCACCAGCTTGACTCTTCTAGCCCAGCCAGAAATCACAGCCTGTGTGACCTTGCCCCTGCAGCCGGGCGCATGTGTTGCGTGTGTATGTGTGTGTTTGTGTGTGTGTGTGTGTGTGTGTGTGTGACGTGCATCCGTCTGACCTTGTTCCTCCTGTCGGCCTTTGTTGTTATGTTGCTAACCACACCTAAGCCAAGCAGCCAGGTAGGGAGGAGGGAGATGGAAAGGGAATAAGAAGGGATGGAGGCCGGAATGGAGATTTATGGGAGAGGAGCATCAGACTAAACACACACTCTGGAGTTAAATGATGGTAAATGATGATGAAGTAAATTTCTGACCAACATTCCAAGTGTCTGAGTGTTGTTCTGGGTTATTATAGTTTACCACAACCTGCCTGAAGTACGTGTGCATGTGTGTGTATGCATGTGTGTGTGTGTGATAGACAGAGGTTAATTGTAACCCACAGCTTGCGGCTGTTGGCTCATCTTTTATCGTATCTGCTCCTCCATTTCCGATGGGACATCCAGCTAATTGGTTTCTGCTCTGTGTGCTCTGTCATAGGAAGACGGATTATGGATGTTCAATAGATCTTTCCTTGTTATCACTCTTTCTCTCACCATATACAACCCTGCGTTCTTTTCGCACAGCTGTTGTACACGACAAAAGTGATGTATGCTTCTAATATATGATATTGTAATCACGCTAACTTGACCCATAGTCATAAGGAAAAGATTAGAGACACCTTCCCTCAAAAGCACACGCACACACACACACACACACACACACACACACACACACACACACACACACACACACACACACACACAGTCATACATAAACATTAGATTTAGAGAATGACTTGTGTGTCAAGTGGCAGCATCTTTTGGAATTGTTGTTGTAATAGTCCCTTTTATTAGATTTCCTGTCAAAAATATTACCGGCCCTTATAGAGACGTACAAGAGCAGTAAATTCTTAAAAGTCATTTTGAATTGCAACTTGTCAAGCTAATGCTGCATAGTCGGTAAGGGTCATGTGAAGCACTGAACCTCAGATGTGTGCTCCTAATGACAGCCTCCCATCCCGCTTACATTCAGCGCCCATAATGAGGTGTATGTGAGAGGGTAAACCCCCTAAAGCAAAGGCCTTTCCCAGCATGGGGTAGGCATGATTTGGGAAGGATCTGGTGTAAAGACACCAGCAAAGCATCCAGATTAGGCTTTGTATAAAGATAATGACAAGATTCCATTCCACTAATCGCAAATCTATCACTCTAGAAAAGGCCAGCAATCAAAACCAGAATAAATTACAGATTACAGACCAGAGGACATCTGTTTAGAAAGAGATTTTGGTATTTGGTGGAATTTTACTTCATGAAGGACTTGGATTGAGAAAACAGATTTAGGTTGGATATTGGAGATGCTGATCAGAGAAACTAGAGGGTTGCGTCTTTTTAGATGTCACAGCAAAGGATGAGCTTTGCTGATCCTTAACCGCACATGAATGCTCATAGCAGCGAGACGCATTTTAGAATATCATCACTTGGTGTGTGTGTGAGGGCATATTTTTGCGAGCGATGGTTTATCCTGCATCCTTGACAGCTGTCGGTGGAACGACACACACCCTTCAGAGGAATGGCGAAAAAGGAATATGCTCACATGGGTTCAAAACACACCGTCCTGTTCCAGAGAACTGAACAGGAAGAAACAAAGCAGCGCAGCTTTTGTCACTACAAAGCTCGAATAAGCTCACACACATTCAGCATGTGCCAAATCCTCTCCAGTCTATATTCTATATTCATCACTGTAGCCATGACAGGGTGTTTTTCATTGTGATCACAGCGCTGAGTCTCTAACATGATGCAGGTGTAGTCAGACCGGCTGGCCCCACCCCGGTCCTCGATGACTGAGGGATTTAGGTTAGTCTTCCTCCCTTTTATGAGGTAGTGACAAACCAAACTTTTGAGAAACATGTAGAAGGAAGCATCCCTCTGATTCCCCCCTCTCCCTGTCTTCCTCTTCCTCTCTTTCAACTCTGATATGAGTTGATGGGTAGCAGCATTTTTGTCGCCAGGCAGACAGTTAGTGAGGATATTTCTGGTTGGAGTTTTGTAGGAGGACAGAGGACATCTTTTTGCTGTGACAGAGATTTTTGTCTCTCCGGGAGAATTCAAAGAGATTTTCTACATATAGGTGTCAGTTTTTGTCTCTATTGCTGTATGTCTGTGTTCACCATGCTTTGTGATCAGTCTCCAAGGATTTAAAGCAGGGAGCCATCACATTAGTGACGTCTACTTCCTGCCATCTTTCTGCGAAATTGTATTAGCTCACTCTGTGTTTTTGTCTCTCAAGCTCTTATGCAGCAACCAAACACGCAAAAGATGCTTGTCACTAAAAAAGGATTTTTTCTTTTTTTAAATGTAAAAGATTCAAGTGATTCTTGATGCTAATGGCTCATGCCTTTATACAGATGAAAACACACACTGCTAGTTTACACTTCCACACATGTGCTTTGCTAAGATGCCACAATAATATCCTGTAGATAAGGTGAATAAAAAATAACCCTAACCCGTTTTAACCTGCTTTTCTCCTTAATACATGAATTCATTTTCCCCTTAATACACGTCTCCTTTTTTTAAGTTGAAAACAAAAACCTGGTTCATAATTTATTCATTAAAAATTGTCATTTACAAGCTGTAGAATATCAAGCTGAGTGACAGATATGTTTAGTTTTTTAGTACATAATGCTTCCCACTGTTTTCATGTTTGTTAGAGAGGGAGAAGACGACAGAAGGAGAGTTGTGCTGCCTGCCTTGTGATCAGGAATATTTAGCATTCATACATTTCTGTTGTAGTTGTGCATCTCAGATGAACGTGTTCATTGTTGGTGATGTAGCTTTCTGTAGCTGATTAGGTTTTTTTTCCCCCAGTGCATTGTGGTTAGTTTCACCTGTGACAGCGCGACTGTAAAATAAGTTGTGTAGAATGAAAATCTATGGCATGGGCCATCTCCAAGTACATGGTTTCATTTTTTTTTTTTTTTAATTCTGGATTTTATCACCTAATTATAATTAATATTAACTCACATAAATGCAGGTATAAAATGTGCATTATGCATAGAGTTTAGTCTTAACTGGATTATAGCTGTGTAGATGCAATGCATAAATAAAACTAACTGAATAAGAAAGTGAGAATTGAAAACTTGCCGGTACAGATGTTGGTGTCAATTCTTATTCAGCTACAGATGTTCCGTAGACAAACATGTTATTCTTAAATTTTCACGTGTGACAAATTCACCAGAGTACAGTAGCTGTGGAGACATGTATGCATAGACATTTATCAGTGTTAAGAGGAGAGTATAGAGGAGGTCAAGAACCTTAAATGATAGTGAACTAAACATCTTTAGGTTTGAAGTGGATAAAATGATGTAACATTGAGATGATTTTTCTCTGAATTTTAGGAATTAACTGAGTAAATGCTGCATTTTTGTAAAATATTAATGGAAATAATTGCTGACTTTGTGACATTTCCAGCATCTCAACCATCAGTTTATTAACAGTGCGAGCGCTTCACTCAAAGGCTGGCCGTCTGTCTAACATGTGCAGCAGTTACATTTAAGCACATCGTAAAAAACATACAGTTCCCCTGGAAACAACTCTCTGGAACAAAAAATCGACACCAACATTGCCACACGTTACGGTCTGCTTTGGCTGGCCGTTGGTCTTATTTAAGATGTTTGTGAATGTCTGTGTGCTTGCATGACTTTTTGTTCTGATAAGTCAGTATTTAGACGACTTCTAGTTTAGAAACCAGCTGCAAGATCTTGAAGTATTTTTGAAAACTAATTGTTTGACATTTCTTGCAACACACATGCAAACACATCTGGATGAATATTTTCCTAACAGTGACAACCTCATGCTGAGCATGTTTTTGTGTGATTTAAACTGTGCTTTACTTAAAACACTCCACACACATCCTCCTCTGGTGCATGCCACATCTAAACACAGACATGTACACAATCGATCCCTCTTTGTGTTCAAACGTGTAATCTAGAGGGCCAGACGTAGGATTTCCTTTTGGTGTCACCTCAAGGAAATCCCACGTGTCACTTTAATAGAGTAGATTTCTCTCGTGTCACCTAAAGCTTCCTTATCTTCCCTTATAAGCAGATGCACTTCAACCTATTCTGTGTTTATCTGTGTATGTTAGTGTAAAGGTCAACGTCCAGAGAACTGAGATCTGGACTGAGAGGACAAAAGAGTGAGGTTTGAAAATCTGATTTCTGACCTAGACGTTCCACAGAAGATTCAATTGTTTCCATCTGTCTTTCCACATGTGGGCATTGGTGTTTCAGCGTGTTGTTTGTCTCATTCTCTTTCATAGAACCTAGTCTTTCCTAATTTTAAGTGGCTTCCATCACATTTAGTTGCCCCACACCCCAAATCTCAATATGTGGTTTCTCACACATGAACACTGACACGCCAGTGGAAAGATTGCTGCAGTATATTCGGCGCACAAAGATCCAAAATTTCATCTGACTGGCTTTTTGACAATTCATGTCTGGTATCGGTTCAAGATCTTCAACTGCTGAAATATCCTGTTGCAACATCCTGGTGAAGCGGTACATTGATGCATGTGTGTTTGTGTTTGTGTGCATTTGTGTTAATGTGCATTTGGGTGCATTAGCGTGTGTTTGTTGGCTCTGTCCAGATGTGCAGGAATGGATGCGTGTTGTAATGCTTCCTGTTTTGCAAACTGTCGGAGGTCAGCAGAGGGCCGCGATGCTGAGCTGAGTGAATAGAGGGAGGAAGGAGAGAGATGACAAATAATAACTGAGTTGTCATTTCAAAGAAAATACAAGAAAAGGAACAATATTACTAGCTTAGCAGGTTCATAAACACGTCACAACTGCTTCTACCTAGGCCTCACTGAAAAACTTTTTTTTTAAAATACCATGGCATGTAAACATAAATAATAATAAAATGTGCAGATGTTTTACTAGCATCTTGACATCCTTGGTTGTCACTTGTCAGGAATGCTTTAATGACTATCTTTGTTGTAGAAAAACAACATATTACTGTTAGTCATAGTGGTTAGTTTGTAGTGTTAGTTTTGTCACCTTTTTTTTTTTTTTCTTCAAATGTCCCTATTAACTTTCATGACATTGGCCTGTTTTGTTTAGAGGATTTTTTGTCTTTTGACAACTTTAGTCAACTTTCATTGATTGTGCTCTTTAAGACCATCAGTATTTAACTTTTTTTTAGTCAATAAAAAGTATTGACATATTAGTCTTTTAATAAACACAAGGTCATTATTATATTGTAGATATTCTTGATCTTGCTGCCCTTATTACTCTTTTGTTAAAGTGTTCTCACCCCTTTATGAAATAAAAACTGGTTGGATGATGAGACTGCTGCTGTACAGAAGGTGTCTTGTCTGACGATATCAGCAGAGGGATTTTGAACAAAGTTCGGCTCAAAGCCAGCAAGCTGGGAATATTGTCCATTTAAAACTTCAGAACAGATGATCTCGTTTCAACCACGTGACTGCTAATGACTCACTTTATTTTACAACTGAGACTCATGGGCCAGATATCCTGTGGGAAACAGGTTACAAGATAATTTCATCATCTTTACCACCTAAACCTGAGTCAGGTGTAATTAGATAATACATAAGAAATTAAATAATGTTTGGGGGACTTTTGGAATGAATATTTCTGAAGCACAATCAAACCACTAATGTTGGACCCTTAGAGCTTTCAATAATACTGGAGCCATAATACTCAGGCCTACACATCAGTTATATGATAATCGAATTGTAGCCTGAGGAGTAGTGCAAAGACACTAACATATGTGCACACACGTGGACCAGACAGGGACAAATGTAGTCCGGAAGGCAGGAAGGAAAGAATAGAACCAGGAGCCATTACTCAAACCTTCATTCATATTCTGCAGCACTGAAGCTCTTGCTAATAAAAGCACACTCATGTGTGGGCAGATGAATAAGTACGCATTTATAGTCACCATACAGACACATGGTCAAAGAAGGATGCACAAGCACACACAAACCCATACATACATAGTAGAGAATTAATCCTGCAAGAACAAACTCATTTGATTTTTTTAGAGAGTGTTTTGTTTCTATGTTTTTGTTGTATTTGGTGTGTTTTTTAATGTCTAGACGAAGAGTCACGTGACTGAAAGAGAAAACTAATGTCTGTTATTCCCGTAGCTGTAATCCATCCACACCGTTCTTCTTCTGCCCCTCAATTTGTAAGAGACAAGGCTGAAACTATATTTTACATGTTTCCTGTTGTCAACAAATCCCATCAAAAGACAATTACAAAGCTGCAAACAACTTTGAAAGCACCAGTGTACCTCTATGACCATCAATCAATTTGCCAACCATTGACACTGCTATGAATTTATTATAGACACAGTCATGTCTCTTTTGGATTTGTGACATTACTTCCTTCCTGTTACCACCAGGTAATGCTATCACTGGCTGCATTCGTGGCAGCCGCTTTTTTTTTTGTTTTTTTGTTTTTTTGTTTTTTAGATGAATGGATGGATGGACTTTCTTTTTATTTTGCTAGTGTTTATGCAGATATCCATTGTTGTAGAATTATTAAAAATGCATGAATTAATCCATTTTGATTTTGGATGGATTTAGTCATTGGATGGATTTAGTCATTTTACCATACATACATACATGCCATCTGGAAACTTGAGACCCAATAATGAGGCGAAGTGTGAAAGAATTGAGATCCTGATTATTTTTTTACTGGTTTTAAAATTGTCAAATAATTCATATTCATAAAGAAAATATTTGTGAAATGCAGTAGATTTCAGAAGACAATTCTAAATATATGAAAGAATTTTTAGCTTTTCTTATATGTGTGTAAGCCTCAGCCTTGAGCACCATGTGAACATCTGCTTAAGCTTAAATCTTTTTACAATTCAAAGACAAACCCTGAAAGGAAGCTGCTAATTCTGTTTAATGGTCTTGTGACGTGACCACATATACAAGAGAGTCTTTCTTGCTATTGTTCGTTTATGTTATACTCTTTTTCTGTGGTATAGTCGGCAGGATATGCCAAAACAAAAATAAAATGCCCTGTTTTTCACCATTTACTCTTCCAAACTCCCATTTCTTGTGTTACTTTGTTGGATTGTCTCTGTTGTCTGAGACCAGACCCGCATTAGGATGCAGACGTTATCCTGCATTCATGCACTTACAATAACACTCACTCCAACTTGCTGACTCTCATTTTAAGAGTCTATGTGGGCAATTATGAAAGGTTCCTCCGCTGCTTTCATTGCCTCTTCAGAGCTGGAGTGTCTTTTCACGAGTGTGTAGAGAGGACGCAGGTGGGGTGTATCATCCCACCATAGACGTTCACACAAGCACTTCTACACAAACACACACGACACACACACACACTCAGTTTATACTAATAGATCAGTGTAATTCATCTGCACCCCTTGGGATCTGACAGAGCTGACAACGATATTTGCATCTCTAAATCCCCCACCACCCCTGCTCCCGCTCCCTCTTCTCATGCCAGCTGGGACCACCGGGACCAGGGCAGCAGAGGGACTGGAAGTCTTTTCACACAAGCTCTCTCTCTCTCACACACACACACACACACACACACACACACACACACACACACACACACACACACACACACACACACACACACACACAGGGCATACACAATCATGCAGACCGTATCTAATCAATTTGACACCGATGTTAAACAAAGCTTACATTTAGTGTAATAAAATCTCCCAATTAACGTTTGCATGTGGTTTAAGTGTGCCCGAGTATGTGTCACACTTTGTCTGTGTTTGCACATTCATGGAGTTCTTTGTTCCCCACCAAAAAATTTCCATGAAAAATCACAAAAACTGGGAAAAAAAATCTAAAAACCTTGAATCTCTATACTCTACTTTGCTTCCTTTGTGTGTGTGTGCTTGTGTGTGTGTGTGTGTGTGTGCGTGTGCGTGTGTGTGTGTGTGTGTGTGTGTGTGTGTGTGTGTGTGTGTGTGTGTGTGTGTTAGAGAGTGACAGAAGGTAGAATCACAATAATTTTCTCATCGCTCCCTGGAGCTGCCTGTCTCCAGGGCCACCTAATCAATTGACTATGTGGCTTTTCTCCGAGAAAAATCAATCCTTCTTCATATCTGGTTTAAGCATTTATTCAGTGTGCTACTGACCGATGTGCATATGATTCAACCCCCTGTGCATATACACAGCTACATACTGTTTAGCTGATTTTGACATTGACACCCTGGCACAAATGATGCACCACCCTCAGCTTTCACAATGAGATCTCCTCCTCCACCTCCTCACCTGCCAGCTGGAGTCACAGCAGCAGTGGCTTTGGGTGGCTTGAGTTTGTGTGTTTAATGGGGATACTATATGTTATTTGTAATTATTTTGAATATGATCTACATCAAGTCTTTCTAGCACAGAATAAACACTGATTGTTCTCAGGTATAATGTTTATCATAAACTAATCAAGATTTAGCATTTTAGGATTTACAATGTGAACCTTATAGACAAATCTAGAGATTGCCAAAGTCATTTGCAATTATTGAACCATGAATGTAATAAAGAATAACTAAGCGTTAGGTTATGGTTAGGTTGGGATTAGGGTTAAGGGTTACAGTTGGGGTTAGGATTAAGGTTAAGGGTTACAGTCAGGGTTAGGGTTAAGGGTAAGGATTAGTTTTAGGGTTTGGATACCAAGCAAAGACATATTGACGAGGTTATTAGGTCTGGAGTTAGGTTAGGGTTAAGGGTTAAAGTTAGGATTCAGGTTCTGTTAAATTAGGGTTAGAATGAAGTTTGGTTTGGATAAAGGGTTGAGGTTGGGTTTGTCTGAGTAGGACAGCGTTAATCTTTGTGGATTCATCTGATCAGATTTTATCATATATGAAAAAAAATATCAGACCTCATGTTTCACTCTGTTCTGAAACTTTGAATCTTTGATACTTTGAAACTTTGTTGTATCAGAAGCTGCCGTAACCTATCCGTCTCCTTCTGATTCTCCATCCTCTGTTCTGTAACTGGATCAGTGCTGTTGTCCTGTTAACTGTAGGGACAAATCTACAGTATGTAAACTAATTGCCTTAATTCCCAATTTAAAAGTCCTAAAGCTACATACCTTTTTATATTTACAAGGAACGTTATTAACCAGTTCAGAAACTATATTTTTTTTTGTTCAGGAACAGTTCAGGAACGTCAATTCTTGGGTGGAAAGTAAAACCGGAAACGTTGTAATACTGTTTCTGTTCGGAACCAACCAATTGGCAAAATAAATTCTGGTTCAAAGCCCTGGTCTAACATGTTAGCCTGTTTCCCGGTTGAATATTTCTGTTTCATTCTTTGTTAGAATGACTAATGCTGAATGTTGTCAGTCAGCAAACGAAGACTCAACAGAAGAAACAAAAAGGGAGATTCAACTTGTTTTTGGTTGTGCTGTATGTTTCCATCATTGTTGACTTGGATAAATATTTATCAGTGTTTGAACAAGCCGTCAGTGATTATTTCTTCATATTTACTTTAGACGCAATATAACATTTAATTTCTAACAGTAGTCCATTGTGTCTTTTCTGTTTCTGCCTGCATGTGGGCACCTCCGGCAGACCCAGAGTCCCAGAGGAAGAGGACGGTGCAAAATGTCCTGGACCTTCGACAGAACCTAGAAGAAACCATGACCAGCCTCAGAGGAGTGCAGCTCAGCCACAGGTCAGCTACACACACGCACACACACACACACATGCATACACACACACACCCGACATATAGGACTGAAGTCTAGACACAGAAAAAGAAAGAAAAACAAACAAGTTAGAAAGAGCGGTTGAGATTAACAAATGCTTATTGACACTGCTAACAGTATGTTGGGGTGTGGTGGTGAAATTCCTTGAGGGCATTCAAATCGATGAATGAATGCATGAATGAAGAATAATTAACTACTTTAATATGCCCAAAGGGAAATTATCCAGCTCTGTTAAGTACGCATACAGTCATAAAACATATGTTACACAAGAATACATTTACCTCAGACGACACAGGATTCACCGCCTAACAGCATAAATAGAGGTTAGAAACTGCCCAACAGGTCCCAGATCCCAATGGATCCCAAGTTTGATGCATGTCTATCATAACATAAGATAACATAAGACGCAAGAAATAGGTGCCCACTGGTAGAAGAAGAGTATTCCTCATAGACCAGTATCCATCAATGTCTTCACACGCGCTGCTCTCCCGCTGCTTGTGTTAATATGGAGCTGAAGGAGGATTAGCTCGAGGCTGACTTCAAAGAAGACCCAGTCGATGCGCACTCATGACTCTCATTCATTCACACAACAATCCATGTAATAATGCTATGATGGAATGCATGCATGTGTGTTCAAGTGTTTCCCTTCCTCTACTTCCTGCCTTTCATTGGCCGATTTTGATTGCATTCTGTGCGTCTTTAGGTTTTGTCCTTGAGAGCTTCCTGATTTTCCACACGTCTCCCACCAAGTATCCTCTCCCTCTGTCCCTCACTAGATGCAAATCAACAGATGAGCCACTGCTGGAATAAATTTCCTTTGCGGTTCATACTTTTATCACGTTGTAATAACCTTCAATTGCTTCGCTGCAATTCCTGAAGACACAACCAGCTCTGTGTGTGGAAGACTCTTGTACAAACAACATGTCATATTTCCTGTGAAAAATTGGTGTTTAGAATTTGAGGTTTGCTGAATTAAACAAATGGATTGTGAGGACGCAAAATGTTTGGTATACGCATATTTTATGCATGGAGACTGTGAAACATGGCAGCATCTTCTCTTATCCGCTTGGTTTCCTGCCTGTTTTCTCTCAGTTCTCATGTATTCACGGTGAAATATCCCCATTGATGAGTTTTTTTTGGTTATGGTTCTTTATTCTGCAGGCAGGATTCACTTCAGTGTAGCAGGCAAAGACACATATTGTCAAGCACTGTAAGAGCCGCTAACTTTAATATGCTAATACTCATCATTTCCACTGTCAGCGTTAAGCAGAGATGTGCTGCGCTGCTTTAGCACAGTGAATGCATGATATTGTGATGTCAGCTGAGCTGATATACGGTATATGGACTAGGCCATGTAGTTCTGAGTAGAGCACAGAGGAACATACGTGTTGTCAGGAAAAAAAACGTGCACACTTACTGCTGGTGCATGTGTTGAAATATACAAGGGCACACTACATATTCAGACACCTGGAACTAATCCCTAAGCTCTTGTAAAATCAGTATAGAGCTTTTTTATACTGATGTCCCTCTGAGAGACGAAGAGTCTGGTTAGGGAGAGGAGGAAAGATAATTACATGGTGGAAACATCCAGAGATCTTTTAAGGAAAACAGAGGAAATGACAAAGATACTCACTTCCTGTCTGTTTAAACAAACTCTATTTAAATATTTCTCATGGAACTTCTAAAACATACTCCTTTTTTTTTTACCTCCTTCCATAGCTGTGTGGAGGGGAACGTGTGCTATGACAGCGATGAAGCTGCTGCATTCTCAATTTCCAGCCTATCAAATCGATCCTCTCCGTTGTCGTGGCACCAGGGTCAAGCCAGCCCGCGTCTGCAGGCTGGTGAAGCTCCGTCCACGGGTAACGCCCACTCCGAAGTGCCCCTCCGGATCAATCACACCTCCCGCATCCAACTCATCGAATCGCTGGATGACGCGGATCCTTCCCTCCTGAAAGGAGATTACCTTAAAAGCAGCAACCTCGGCGGAAAGAGCCCAGATGAGGTTGAGGATGAGGATGAGGATGAAGATGACGATATTGATGATCTGGGGAATGGGTGAGTTTATGAATACTTTATTAACTTGAGTGGCTTAAAAGATATTCTTTGCCCAAATGGTGTCTGCATGGACTACACGTGTGTCATTAATGATAAACATTGCTTGCGAAGTGAATTTTGCCACCTGCCAACTATTACAGCCCTCCAGCTGCAGCCAGGCCTGTAGTTAGTGGTTTAGCAGCACACCAAAGCCTTGGATCAGCCCTTCTGCAATGTATCCAAGCCCCTCTAGTGCCCCCCCACCCACCCACCCTTTTGCAGCTGGTTCTACCCTGGCAGAACTGGTGTATGACGTCACAATTCTCAAGGCCCCTAGCAGAGGTCGTCCTGTCAAATTAAGCTACAAGGACCCCCAAGGAGAACTAACATACATGTCTTTAAAAATGCGGCCTCTCTTTCTTTCTCACCTAATCTTTAGAGATTAGAATGAAGTTAGTTTGAAAGCAGCCTTTGATTCCTCGGATCAAAAAGATTAAATGCTGACATCACATCGGAAACCCAAGTGTGAATTATTCCAGCTCGGTTTTCCCAGCACCGTCGTCTGTGATGTTTAGTGGTTATTACCCAGGTGGTGAATGTGTTCGGAACTTTGTTCTCTTTAATAATTGAGACGTCTAAGACTTTATTTCTCACATCACACATGTACACCTATCTGTTCAGCTGGTTGTGGCAGCAGGATGGAAAGACTCACAGGCAAACACTGTTTATTATCAGTGAGAAAAGAATAACGCCAGTCATGTTAATTATCGTGTTTGTGTGTCTGGGTTTCATCAGTGTTAATAACCCAATGACAAAAACAGAGCATATGTGTTGTCGTTGTGAACACTGTTTTTGTTGGACAACTGAATCAGACAGGTGGGTCATAAGGCAATAGTCAAGTGTCTGCAATTATTTTCCAAATTGTTATTTAGATGCCTGAGTTTCAGCAAGACAACACATCCTGTGACCTCAGGACCAGTCAACAATAGCATAAGGTTTCATTGTTGTTGTTAATGATGATATTTTGAGGTATTTCGTGGCTGTTCTGACTAATCAAAGGGAGGTATGACACAACGAATTTAAGTCACTGCACACCGAACAAAACCACATTATCTCATTCTGTGTGTGTGTGTATGTGTGTGTGTGTGTGTGTGTGTGTGTGTGTGTGTGTGTGTGTGTGTGTGTGTGTGTGTGTGTGTGTGTGTGTGTGTGTGTGTGTGTGTGTGTGTGTGTGTGTGTGTGTAAAGCTTTAGAGCTCATCCCACCAGACTAAAAAAAGACATCCATGGCAACTAAAAAAAATGCACCCCCCCCCCCACCAGTCATTATTTGGAAATAAGTTGAATCACAGTGGAGGTCCCTGCTGTGTTCCTGTTTATCTGGTCTCATTAGTGGTCATACAGGTTTGTATTGTGGATTATTTGTTTCTATGATAAAACAGAAACATTGAGAAAGAAATGAAAGATGTGTGCAATAATGTAAGGAAAACATTTTGTCTCCATTTTTGTCTCCATTGCTTTAAATCAAATATATTATCTGAAATATTTGGGTGAATGCTCAAACCTGTTTCAAAAGATGATAACATTACGTTTCAATGATGCTGTGCTTACTGACAACAGATCAGCCAAGTGTTACAGAGCTGATGCAGTAAAATCCTTTATATGGTCACACACGGGGCAGCAGTTGTGCAGTGGGTAGCAAGAAGTAATACCTTCAACTTATTTGTTTTATCTTACCTATTCTCCAAAGCCTAATATTTTTTTATATTAAAATACAAAGCAGCAAATCCGCACTTTAGAGAAACATGAATGTTTAGTACTTTTCCATGACAACTGATAAGCGATTAATTTATTACAAAAACTGATTAAAGTTCTTATTTCTTTCATTTTTTCAATCCTTTATATGGTCATTTATGCAGAGGTTATGGGTCGGTGTCTGCTGCATCACCAGGCTGATATGTTTTTACCACTTGGGGGCAGACTAGTGCTGCTGTCCCCTCTTTCTTTGCCACCTCCCCCATTAAAAAAAAAAACCAAGACATACTGGATTATTTTCCTTCGTGTCATAATTTATTAGCTCATCCATCAAATACAGAGGCACCACCAATGAGATTATAATGACATTACAGTGCCCTACCGTATAACCCCAACATATAATATAATAATAGGATTTCCCCCACATGCATTATGCATCACAGACTCACACACACATGTTCTTTGTGTGTCTGTGACATTGACCTGGTCTGTTTGTTCTGTTTAACTGTGAGGAAAACGAGTCAGAGTGAGCCCGTAAACATAGGTGGGTGAGCATGACTTGACTCATCCTATGTCTCGTGACTCACTTCAGTTATGCATGACTCACATTCACATACATACATGGTGACTGCACTGTGACCTGTCTGACCCCACCGCACACACACACACACACACACACACACACACACACACACACACACACACACACACACACACACACACACACACACACACACACACACACACTCATACATATACAAGACCTTTTATGCCAGTAATCCATTTCCTGTCCTTTTTAGGGGCCATGTCTAATCTGTTGAGTACAATTTACATCTGGAAACGGGCCCCTGCCCAACCACCCCCCCCCCCACTCCAACACTTTCACTCACGCATGTAATTCTTGCCGTGAAGCAGCGGGATGAGGGACACGACAAGGGCATTCCCTGGGTGTGTGTGCATTTAAGCCGTAATGAGGTGTGGTCCGATTGAAGTTTCACACTTTTAGAAGTTTGGAACTCTATATTAACCCTTTGGGGTCAGAAGTCACGCCTGCACAGAACCCAGTCCTGAAACATACAGAGTTAGGGGTTCCCTCTAACGCTATAAGTCCCTTTCAAACCTTTGGTGGGTTTTTTTTATGACTTAGAATACAGACCAGTTTGTCTCATTAATCCTGACCCCAGCAAGCAAACTGATTATGTTATTTGCCTAGAATTTGTTTTAGAATTTGAAATCTAGCAATCTTACGGTAACTTCAGAGACACAACTCGGACATGTAATACTGTTACTTCATACCTGTTAGATGCAGTGGAACACAGGTGAGAAGTGTATACAGGTTAATGGTAGGCCCTATGAGCCTAAATTCTGAATAGTTGAACCCAAAGAAAAAAATAATTTAGTAAACTAGACAACACTCGGAGAGCTCAACCCTCTGCAATTCAGTTTCCACATTATGTCACTGCCCTTAAAACATCAGTCCCATGATATTTTGATGATCTGAATGTGACTCAGTGATCCCACACTCAGATATTGCTAAGTATAGAGCTAAGGAGGAAAATATACATGGGTAAAATTCTACTGAGAGCACAACATCTTCATATGTTATCTATCTGAGCCTCATCTGGGCTTAATAGGCGGTATTGATCTCTTTTGTTGTCTTTCAATCAGTGATAATGGCTTTTACATGCTCACACACACACACGTGTCGATGAAGAGATGAGCACGCGGCTTGTTTTCTGCCCCAGTGAGCACAGACGCTTTTGTTTGTCAATGTAGGAGCTCTTCAACTACCTCCCTTTAGTAAATGCACAGTCTCCATGGTTACGCCGCCAGACAAGCTGGTTCACTGCACTAAATGTCTGAATTATGGAGTCGTGTATTTGAAGCAGGACAAACACGCGAGAGGTCCCCGAAGCTTTTCACTGTCTGCTGGTTTCAGTCTTTTTTTTTCTTGTTTTATTTTTTTTGCCGTCTGCTTTCTAGAAAAGCAGAAGTGGACTTTTTGTTGTTGTTGTTATTTTCAATCCAACACAGGAACTAAAACCAGGAAGTGGAACATTTAAACCGAGAAGTAACCTTTTTAGATCCTCAAATACACCTGGAACCTTTGGTATAATCACGCCCTCACTTCAGCTTCACATCAGACACTAAGTTATTGTTGTTATATTAACGCTGGAGGTTACTGTCTGACCTTGAACTTTGGGCTATTTGACCTTGTCAGTGGGTGGCCACTTACTCACTGCAACTCCTAAACCCTGTCATTCCCTATAAACTCCATCTCCAGTGGGGTTTCCTCTCAGGTCTATGTTATGACCCCATCTACTGGCAGAATGCTAGAACCTTTCTCTAACACACGCACACACACACACACACACACACACACACACACACACACACGCACACACACACACACACACACACACACACATGCACACACACAGAACTTAATGCAGCCTGACAACTCCTCTTCCCACATCTGGATTTGATTTACGTTACAGGTGATGGATCTGCTCTCTCTCTCTCTCCCTTTCATACCCGGGGCTTCCCTCATGCTACGAGCCAGATCTTTTCAGAGTCTTTACATTATGATTCATCCTGTGCTCCAGTTACAGACCACTCCCCAAAAACAGCCCCCCCCCCCCCCCGCCACCTTTCGACTAGACTCCGGGGTAGTGGGCTGTGACGAGATGGTCTCTTGTGAAATACAGTGAGAGAAAGGGAGAGAAAACTGCAATCGTCACCCTTCGGAGTGTGAGATACAAGCACGGACGACACACATTTACTTTGCTCCCTCACATTTTGAATATACTCTTCCATGCTTTTATTCTCCTCTAGAGTACAGTATTACTATTGCGATAGTAAGGATCTGAGAAACGCGTTAGAGCCAAATTAAAGCCAATTGTAAAGAACTCAAGTTATGTGCTTTAAGAGTCGCCCCATTATTTTTTATCATATATATTTGATCATATACGAAAACGAGAAAAAAACAAGTTCAGGATCCAAGCTTTGACAGAAATGCTCAGTGGTTTGTTGTAACTCCAACACTAAAACATAAAGTGAATTTTTTTTTTAAAAAAAGCAATAATATAGCTGAGGTCTAAGATTTATGGATTAAAAGTATAAATAATTTTTTTTTTTAAAAAGCATATATTATCCATTAAAAGCTTCTCTTTGTCTGTGTAACATACGGTGTGACATGAATAGTTGATGAGAGTATTGAGGTGGGGCTCAGGAGGTTGATGGGGTGTGTGTGTGTGTGTGTGTGTGTGTGTGTGTTATCCCAATCCACTACCTGCCCTGTACTGTAATGATGTGCAGCACTCGATTAGCTCTGTCTGCTCAGCGAGGCGTGTAATCAATTACTTTTTCTGTCATTATGACGGGAACTTGACTGAACAGAGGAGTGTGCTCTCTTCCTTTGTTTCTGCACATGTGTGCAAAACAATAGAGGGAACACCCACGGTGAACGCCGTCACAAACAGGCAGCCGTTCACTATGATTACACGAGCTTTATGCAGATTAGCTTGTCACTCTGCATCAAGAGGCTTTTTCCAGTTTTGCTTTGGGCTAACAAAATGTGTGAAGCTCCACTTTTTTTTAACGACAGAATGATTACATTTCATTCACACCTAGTTTCTAAACTTTCATTATGTCGTCCAGCAGCCTGCCTGGTTTTTTTTTGTTATTTTTCTCAGCGATGATGTAACTGGCTCCAGCTGTAACAGCAGGACGCCGCTGACAAACAATATACCACATTAATCTCGTTTATCTGCTAAAACGTGGAACAAATACACACTTGCTCACACGTGCTGCTCATTTACACACACACACGGAAGGCATGTGCACACGGATACACATTAAACACATTAAAAGATTTAACAGAGAATAGCATATGGGGCTGCGAGGGGATTTGCAGTCTTTGAAAGCCCCTGACACCTCCTGTTTGAGAGAGAACAATGGTCTTGTGTATACCTTCTTCTTTTTTTTAATTCTTGTGTGTTTGCTCAGTCATGTGGTTTCATTATTAACCTTCTTCATTCATCATTACAATAGTTTTGGCCAGACAAACTTGGAAAAGTGAATGAGGCTGAATGAGGCCGTAATTGTCAGTTAATCTCTGGTGACTTTCACTGTTGCTAGAGAAAACATTATCTGTACTCCATTATTCATCAATCTTTTCTTTTCTGTCTGTGCCTGTCTGTTCTCACACACACACACACACACACACACACACACACACACACACGTGTTAATCTCTGAACTGACTGCAGTTGTTAGACGAACGCTTGATTTATGTCAAGAATATGTTTAGGTTGACTAGAGGCCATTCCATTATTGTGAAACACATCGATATTGAGCAACAAACACATGTTTTGGATCGGAGCTTGGGAACTATGCTGACTTCCTTCAGACAGATTTTCCATCATCCTGCTTTGGAATGACAAGAAAGTTTGGGAAAAGTCTGAAAAGTTTCCTTCATTTTTTCTTTTTTTTTTGCTGTCTTTTCTTTTTACATAATATATTTTAAGCATATAGCCTAAAAAAGACTACTTCATTAAATTTAATGCATCCAAATGCAAAGCCAGCCCAGCTCGTGAGGTCTGGTAAATCTCTATGGAGACGCTATGGCACAATCCCCGCTAATCCCTGGCTCTTATGGTTGAAACAGAATAAGAGAACATAGGGACTTAGTCAGCAGTGTGTGTGGGTGTGTGTGTGGGTGTGTGTGTGGGTGTGTGTGTGTGTCTGTGTGTGCGTGTGCGTGTGTGTGTGTGTGTGGAAGACCCCCACAAAGATCAGAGGGATGTGTTACCATGTCAACAATATAGACGTGCAAAAGAAATAAATTTTGCGTGTGTGTGAAGGGACTCGGCTTCTTAATTTAACAAAGGTCAAAATGTCATAACTTCTGCCAGATGACCAATTTCTGCCCATTTCCTTTAAGGAAAGAGACAGATCCCGCTCTTCCTGGAGATGTTTAGAGAATCCAGTTTATTTTTTTTCTGATGATATAATCACACCTGACCTGTGGGTGGGATAAAAAAGAAGGAAATGACCCGAAAACAACAACTGATGGTGAACATGATGCTAAAGCAACAAGCGCTGATCTAAACCATATAGACTGACATCACTGGGTCGACAAACACTCAAGTAAGACTCTGGATCAAGGGTTTCAATTCAGTTTCTGAATTTATATTAAAGACTGAAATTAAGAAAAATGGATACATGAAGAATATGAATTAATATAAACAAATGTGTTACAATTGATGTTACAATCAAAAAATATTGCCTCAGCTATCAGATAGAAAAAAGGATGAAGGAAGAAAAGAATCCTCTGATGACCTTTTTCCACCGGCAGGTCAAGTGAAGTATCTGACTGACTTTAAAATACACAGTGATTTCTTTTCAGACGATGATGATGATCATGATCATTTACTGATCTTTGCATTCAAGTCCCAATTAGAGGAGGCTGTCATGCAAAGATCCTCAACTTAGCACCTAAGATCTAAACAGCATGAAAGGATTAAAGCAACAATGACATTAGCATTTACCTCAGGTCACATAGAGTCACTAGTTTAGTGACATTATAAAAGCATCCATCCCTCTGCAGTCGGGGATAAGAGGAGACGAGACAATTGCGGTTTTTTGAGAGGTGGGGTACACCCCGGATGAGATACCAGGTCATCGCTGGGCCAAATGAAAGACAAACATCCACTCATGCTCACAATCACACACCAATGCATGCATTCGGAGGTGGGAGGTTGGCAGAGAATCCCCTTAGACACAAGGAGAACATACATTCCACACAGACAGAAATTGAACTCGAAATTTTCTTGCTGTCAGGCAACACCATGAAATATATATATGCCCCACATAGCTAGATACCAAAAATGATTCATAAAAAATGTTCTTGTTTATCTGAAATTAAGATGAACAAATCATATGTGTTTTGCAAAACATTTTTGTGGTTTTGTAATTCTATGCAAAACTGATATTGTGAGGTGTGTGTATATGCAGAACATAGCAAAGGTATTCAAAATATCTAATTATGACCAGGATCATGGTGTGATTCTTTTTCTTGGCATTAAAAAAGAGTTTGAGGACATAATCGGGTTCATTCCTGAAGGTTAGTTCCCACACACACACACACACACACACACACACACGGAACGAATAACCTCACTTCCACTCATTCATATCCTCCCTCTACATACGGGCTTTAGAGTACATCCTTAGTCCCTCTGCAGGGGGTAAATGAAACTGCACGGCTAAGGACGAGCTTTTGGGGGAACTTTGGAAGGAATCCATAGACATGCACGCAAATTCACTCACAACTCACACTCACACACACACACACACACACACACACACACACAATATGAACAGTAGAGCTGAGACTTGGTGAGTTAACAGTGGGGTGTGATGGGGGTTTGGTAATACGCATAAGAATGAACCTTTCTTCCCTTTTACCGACACCCACCGTGTCATTATCTGAGGTTATTTTGACATTAGTCACACACTTCTCTTTGTAGCCTCCCTCCATCATTGTCCCTTCCTGTTCACCATTACCACATCTCTTAATCTCACCCTCTCCAGTATTTCCCTAGTGCTCCCAATAATGAACATACTGTCATTATTTTCCCATGAGATTTGAGTTACACTGGCTGCAAAAACCTTAAAAACCTATCGAGCTGTACTTTAATTCCCTGAAGCAGTTTCCATCCTGGTCCTGCTGTGTCTCTTTAAATCCTTCTTTGAAGTAAAGAATCATTTCCACTTAACATTGTCCTCGGCAGAATGAACCTCAAGAACAGCATCCTGTCCAGGCAAGAGCCCAATTAGATGCTTATGACGGTCATCGCTTCGAGAAGTCCCTCAATTAACCACAAGAGCAAACTTGGACAAACCCCTTTAGATGACTGAACACGCATTTGTCTCTGTGAGGTCATGCTTTCAGCATTTAATTAAAAGAAGAGGAATTAAAAGTTAATAAAGTTAATATACATCAGTCTGATACCCGTGTGTGTGTGTGCGTGTGTGTGGGGGGGGCGTGTGTTCCTACAGTAAGTGGTTTAGTCGCTGCTGTGCCTCAGAGCTGTGTGTGTCTCTGTGATCCTGCTCTGATAAGGGGGATGAGCTTTCCCAGGTCACTCGACTCTTTCATCAGCAGAGGAGTGACAGGTTCCCAGGGTCATACGGGTGACCCTGCCTGTATGGTGTCATTACACAGTTGCATCACTACCTAATTATACTGGTACACACAGACACACACACACACACACATTGAAAACAAACAGTGCGGTCTTGATACTGAGTGAAAAGGAGGGTGGGAAGGGAAAAAGATGGAGTAAATAGAGAGAGGACAGAGGGCCTGTCTGGACACGAGTCAGTGGTCAAAGTAAGAGCGGTCAGGAAAACCTTACACAGAAAGTCTGACAAAGAAATAAAGAGAGGTTCAAGGTGATTTAAGGATGCTTGCAAGTGTGTGTGTTTTCATGTTGGTGAGGGGAGTGTGTGTGTGTATGTGTGGAGATAGAAACTGTTTGCTTTCTCTTTATTAGTAATGCTAGGCAACAATGGCAGCAACTCCACACACCTGCAGTTCAGCATACCAATGTGCCAATCAGACGTCCCAACAAAAACACACACAAATACACACACACACACACACACACACACGCTTCATGTGCCCACATCGGCCTCCATGGTACGGGTGATCAGTGTCCCGAAGAATTCTGTTTTTGTTCCCCTCAGAACTGAAACAGTTTTTTTTCTTGCTCCAAGACTGTATTTTAAAACTCTATCCATTGTTGTTTTCTACCACATAAAGACAGCAGTGATTATTTCTGACCCCCCACCCCCCGCTCGCCCGCTGTCTGTCTGTCTGTCTGTCTGTCTGTCTGTCTTTCACTCTGTCTCTTCCTCGCTCTTAATCTATTTATTAAATGATCCCAACAAACAGGCATATCTATTCACTGGGGTCCACTCAGTATTGAAAGTGTTGAAACACCACTGGATGTTGCATTGAGGCAGATTTTTTTTTTTTATTATTATTGGGGGGGAGGGATACATGATACCCACTCTATTCTCCTGCAAATCCCCAATAGATGATACATACTCTGCTGAGATAGAAACACTGGAGTCATTTACCCTCACTGATTCATTGCAGCTCGATTAAGGTGTAGTTATACCCCACTGGTTTGGCTGCTGGCCAGACCTACTTTAAACAGGAAGTCACTGTTGAAACAGATTTTTATGCACGATAAATAATAAGTTCACTTCCTTATTTGAGAGATAAAGCTCTGTGTTTTAGGATCTTGGTGAAAAAATATTCATTTACATAAATATCGCGTAGAAATTTCAACCTACTTTACTCACCTATTACTCATTGCCAGTATACCGGTAACTATACCTAAATTTCAAAGTAAAACCATATTGTGTTCAAATCTGACAAAAACCAGCTAAAAAAGTTTGTATTACAGCCAAACCTCTCACACCTCGACAACCCAAAATGTGTCAGTAATAATGTTGTAACAATATTAAGTATTTGTAATGTACAGTAGATGCCAGTTATGTTCAATATATCTGGCTGGCATGTGTTTCATATATAGTACTTTCAGTACTATAAGGCGCACTGGATTATAAGGCGCACTTTCAATGAATGGCCTATCTATTAAAAAAAAATTCTGACATAAGGCGCACTGGATTATCAAGCGCATCTGAGAACTCATCTTCAATGAATGGTGTATTTTTTCATTTGAAAGGCACATTGGATTACAAGAAATCGTGAAAATCTAAGGCTTTTAGGTGCACCTTATAGTGCGTAATATATATATATATATATATATATATATATATATATATATATGTGTGTGTGTGTGTGTGTGTGTGTGTGTGTGTACATACACATCCATATGTATATACATATATACCTGTACATATGGATGTGTGTGTACACACAGACACACACGCACAACGCTGACGCAGCTGATCCTGAATAATGAGAGCAGCAGTTTAAAGATCACCTACATTTTGCAGTTCTGTCAAATGTGATATAAAATGAATTCACTTCCATTGTGGTAATTTAATGGACATCGTTTGTCATGATCTAATTGATTCATTTAGTGCCAGCGTCCACTTCCCATCGGAGGGTTGAATCCGGGGTGAATCTTTGTGTGTGTGTGTGTGTGTGTGTGTGTGTGTGTGTGTGTGTGTGTGTGTGTGTGTGTGTGTGTGTGTGTGTGTGTGTGTGTGTGTGTGTGTGTGTGTGTGTGTGTGTGTGTGTGTGTGTGTGTGTGTGTGTGTTGATTGCTGATAGCTGAAAAAAATGCCTCGGACGCGTCGCTTTGGCCTGACTGCGGTTTTATCATGCGGATGAATGCGCGTTAAAGCCTCTTTAGAAAAAAAAAGCACAGCTGGTCGCGATCAGGGGGCCGGAGGAGAAGGAATTCGGGGTGTTGCCTTGCTATCCATGCCTCCCTTTCTTGCTCATCGCCTCCCACCCTCACCAGAGTGTCTGAGAGAGAGAGAGAGGGTGTGCGCTTCAGAGGGAAAGCACTGCGGGAGTGGGTCAGTCGGTTAACGCTGCTGACTCTTACAGGCGGTTCTCCGGTCATCAGTGGCGGAAAGCAACGGGTGGATCGGTTTAAGCTGACTTCCAAGCCGTAGCAGCGGGATATGCCCAACAGGAACAAAGACGCGTAAAAGCTGGACGGTTGAAGAATGAGCGGACGCGTCCTGAACGGGAAAATGCTGCAGCTCCCGGCGCCGCGGCGCACGGGGAGGACAATGCACTTTCTGTCAAGGTAACGGATGAAACCGGAGATGCAAGTGACTGAGAATATCAGATGCGGATCTCGTTAACGTACTGGTGAACTTGCTTTGAATTGAAGTGAGGATATCTGATAGTGGTGGACGGGGTTTGTATGGCCGAGCCAGTGCGTAAAACGCAGCAGCGTGTCTCATTGATAAAACTCCCAACAGCTGCAGTCTGGCAGGTTTCAGGGCTGTAACTGTCATTCTAGCGGATCCGGCTGTTCTAGGATATTGCAACAATATCGTTCTTGTCTAGACAATGAGAAAAATGTGGGCTTTAGGTGAATGTAAAGATGGAGCCATAGCGTGTGGGGCTCAGATCTCAATGCGGAAAGTCATATGTTGAATCAGCATTGTTCATAAAAAAAATTAAAAATTTAAAAAAAAAGGCACATGCAGTCTCTGCATGAAAGGAATCATATTTCCACAAATCATTTCATGCGAGTTATTAGTGACAATGGTTGGGATTAAAATGTGCGCGCGTAACGTGCGTGCGCACGGTGCGCCCATTGTTTCAAGCTGCGTCCTATGACAGCTGATTCCGCTGGTCAGTCAGCAGAGGCAGGTATGCGCTGGTGGGGAGTGGGTGTGTTCGCATCGATCTGCTGCGGGGGACCGTATTCCGTTAAACTGGATGACCTACATTTTGAACGACGCCTTCGCCCGGTAAATCTGCTGTGATTGGTTGAACTGCAGCAAGCCTCCTTGCGTATCATCTCCATGCCCACCCTCGTGAAAATTATCTAACTGTATGTCTTAATGATAATAAGTAGGGCTAATGTAGGCCCGCTGGTGTGAGTAGGATGGAAGAGAATGCATATAAGACAAGAGGCGCGTTATGTTCAAGAATAAGTCGCTTGCTGTTCTAGATGCATTAAGGCAATATGGATAGCTATGCTCTTATTGTGTGTGTGTGTGTGTGTGTGTGTGTGTGTGTGTGTGTGTGTGTGTGTGTGTGTGTGTGTGTGTGTGTGTGTGTGTGTGTGTGTGTGTGTGTGTGTGTGTGTGTGTGTGTGTAAGGGGCGTTGCGGGATATTTTTTTTTGCTCTGTGCAGCCCCCTGTTGCATCCCTTGTGCCTTTATGTGAAAATATGAACCCATTAGAGCAGACTGCCCTGAAAATTAATGCATTATAGACACACATTCAGCAGACATCTAACCAGTTTTTATTTAAGACCCCCCCACACACACACACAGTCCCTGTGGATCAGCTCTTGTCTTTTTAGGTGTTTTACTTACACATGTTTGCTTGTGAAATCCATCTGATAAAGGAGATGATCAAAACCAGAGACCTTCTTAGTAGGAGTGTGAGCACATTATGGAACATTAAACATGCATCACTGCCCAGCCAACATAAAGATCTGATCACCTCTGTTAGTCATATTGAAAGCATTCCAACATCAACTAAGTGTCTCCCCCTGTGTGTGTGTGAGTGTTGTCATCTGTACAATCTACAGAAAGCCTGCTTTGCGTGACCTGCCTCAATATCATAGATCCACTCCTGGTTAAGAGCACAACTTTGTCCAAATATCTGACTTGCGAGCTGGTGATGTTTAACATTAATGTGTGTTGCAACCAAATCCTCTCTAGTTCCTGTTAATGAAATAAAAACAGAGCTTTTGTGATGCAGACCAGGCTCGTATGAGGTCATTTAGCTGTTCGTGGGAAGTGTTGGTCAGCAGCTCTTATTGGTTGTTTGCTTTGCTTCCTGCCGTTAGCTTCGTCATGAAACCCCGTTTTTTAACTGATGCTGAAATCCCGAGTGAAGTCACAATTATCCCAATTAGAATGGTGGAGAACAGCAAAAGTGTGCTCTCACCTTTCGTGTCAGGTGGCACCAGTCAATCACCTTTCAGTGTGAACATCCCCCAGTAGCCAAAGTGTTATTCTTCTCAGCAGGGGAGCTGAATTTTACTGCAAACCAATGCATTCTTAAATGGAACAGCACCTTAACTGTAGTCTGTTAATGTGGACAGCTCAAGATTACAAACACACAAATGTTATATACTGTGTGGAGGGATCCGGCATACATAAAGCTGCTTTGGAAACACATTTTGCTGACTTAGGCACAGGGTGAGTTAGAGAGGTCAGCGACCTGTTGACTATGTAATCACACCCTCATGATTCACTAATGATCTTCTGTGAACAAACATGTCAACACGAGAGCAGATAAACTTGGAGGAAAAAGAAATCAAATCGGGTACTGATAGCTTTTATTGATCTCTAAATGTTTTAGAAAGATTACTTTCAGAACCCAAATGTTCATTTCAGTCAGCTGATCCTTTTTAATAATTAAAGCGTCATGAAATTTCACAAGAGCATGTGTCACGGAAATTGAGATGACACTGCAGAAAGATGAACAAGATGGAGCTGCAGTGTTGAGGCTGTCCGAGGGTTCATCTGGGTTTTGATTTTTATCTTGAGTAACTCTTCCACTGTATTTGTAATGAACAGACATATTTACTGATATTACCAATGCTACTATTACTGCTATTCTATTACTAGGCAAAGAATTTGATAAGAAAATTAACTTCTGATTTATTCAAAAGTTTTTTTCAGTGTCGAAATGTCACCAAGTCATATTTGTCCAATTACGTGAACAAACTCATTAGAGAGACCTGAGAGTGAAACAACAGATGCTTGTAACCTGTGCTTGTAGGACACATGCACGTTTTTATTATACACACAGGAGCCTGCTTTCACAAACAAGGCTTATATTTTCACGAGGTGGGGCGTCCTGTGGTTTAGTGAGTTTTTCTGTTGCATCAAAGAGAAATAACACACAAGCTGGACAACAGTCCACTTCAACAGGCTCACCGGGGTCAAGAAGGGAAGCTTTAAACCTGCCCTCAATGGCTGCAGGGAACGTAAACTCATGTCATTTTCACCTGACGTGCATAAAAATATCAAGAATTTGCGACGCAATTCCTCCAGTTTATGTTTAAATGAACTCGAGGAATGAGGATTCTATATTTGCTAACTCTGTGTCTGTCATTTTATTTTTGTGCATCCATCGTCTCGTACGATGGCATGCATATATGTGTCTGCATATGTTGGAGGATCAGGGAGTGGAACCCCAGAATACACTCACTGGCATGTGAAATGTGTGTTTGGAGCAGTCCGAGGCTGAGGAATGTCTCCCAAACCCACGATAACGACTTTCAGTAGCACGACCAGAATGTGTGTGTATTATAAGTGACAGCAGGTGATGGTGAATGCTCACGCAGGGTGCGCCTCCAGGCCTTTTGGTCATCACCACATGTGTTCACATATATAATGGTCCCACGAAAACATACATCCAGCGACCTGTCTGTCCCATCCATCGCATGGGAGTTAGGTATGTTTTAATAGGTGTCTGCTTTATCTCAGCCAGGAGAAGTGAAAGAGAATCTCTGCTGCGGTCAATGGGCCTTTCATTCTTTTTTTGTTGAGGTGGTGTTTGGACAACCCTTGGCAGGTGCTCGGTGGTGTTCAGCTCAGATCTGTAGCCTCTTTGTGGAGCTTGATTTGATTTAAACAAAAAGTATGGAAACACGTAATTCACATGTTCTCATCTAGCACTTTTTCTTTCATCGTTTTGTGTCTGTCTAAATATATCTGGACTTTACTCGCCTCCCGAAATGACTTAAGAGTTGTTGTTTTTTCTGTTGGCTTCTTAAGTACCATCAGCCCTCAATCCACTGATCCGCTCCAGTCAGCACATTGATTATCTCCCAGCAATGTGGAACCAACTGTATTAATCTAGAAGATTAACACATAATTAAGTAGAAGCTCTCCTCATCAAAAAAAAGTGACCACAAGACGAGTTCCGTGTATTGGGAGATGATGTTGTTATTCACTGTCTTGAAACCGCGACTGTTCTCCAGACGAGCGGTGTCTCACTTCCTGCTGACTCCGTAGTTCCTCGGATACTGTATGTGTGTATGAGTGTGTGTGTGTGTGTGTGTGTGTGTGTGGGTGGGTGGGTGGGTGGGTGGGTGGGTGGGTGATGCATTTAATGCTGCTGCAAGATACAGACAATGTGAATAATATCGTGTCACTGTTAGATTTTTTCGGTTGATGTCGCTGGTTTAACCTGATTTTCCAGTTCATAAACTCAACAGTTCTTACTCTGTTTTGTTGTCACTGACGTATCTGAAGGGAGGCCAGAGGAAATTCTACTCCAGGACCCCACCCTTGTCGTGGGCCCCCGTGTTTTGGGGTTCCCCCTTGTGAACTCCTCCCCAGTTCTTAGCCCTTGATTTGGGGCTGGAAAGCACTCCACATTGCGCAGTGTGCAGCAGACTGAACTACTTATGGAGGTGATTTAACTGGCCGTTCCACCTTGTCCCATGAGTGCTGTCCCTCTTCTGCTTCCTGGTCTCTTGTAGAGAAGAAAGACACTTAAGAAGAAACTCGAGTTTGTGTGTGTGTGTGTGTGTGTGTGTGTGTGTGTGTTTGGGGGGGGTTAAGGGTTATTGGGTCATACTAAAACTCTGCTGGTGGCCACCTAACTCACTGAGGCATTTTAACATCCTTAGAAATGTAACACTCTTCGACCCAATTTGTTGTGCTCTTTTGAGCTCTTTGAGAATGAAAACATCACTTCATGGACAAATTGTTGAACAATTTTTTTTACATTCTGATTTATTCCAAAGAAGTGCCTTTGAGCCTGCATTTAAAACCTTACATTGGCCTTATTTATACAGGAGCAGTGACCTTAAAACCTTTTCTCTGTCCAACTTATGATGAGAGGAGCATAAACTCAGGGAGGAGGAACAAGAGTTTGAGTAATTGCGCGCCTCTCCCAGCTTCTTTTCCGTTCCTTTTATGAGAAGATCAAAATGACCCCGTTGGTATCGGAGAGTATTTCACCAGTCAGAGTTTCTTACATGAAGACCTGAACCTTCTGCTGTTTTGAATGTCCTGCTTAATTTTATGGGGATGAAGTATTGTCAGAGATAAGTTGTCTCTGTGTTGAACTCGGAACAAAACCTCATCTGTCCACCCTGGGGAGGTCAAGAGGAATGAGATTCGGAGATACATTTTCTACCTGGGGAGTATTTTTTAAAGCAAAAACTGTCCACCACCTGTCCACCACCTCCTCTACCCAGGAAAAGACATTTTCATGATCAGGAATCTTAATACACATTAGTGCTATTTATGTGATTTAAATTTCCACCCAGGAAGCCCAGAGCATTTGTTCCCATCTTTACGGGAAAAAGTCTGGAAGAATGATATACCTTAAAATCTCTACAGCTTAGAGCCAGGATTACTCACCCATGCATGGCTTAGTATAACCATTCTCACCACATCACTGACAACTGATTAAAGTTACACTCTTGGGGACAATTGAGCAATTGAGTACACTTGATGTGTATGTTTGTGTGTGTGTTAGTGGGTTTTTGTGTCTTAAACCCTCAGGCTATTGCTGTCAGGGATATTCCTGTCAAAGGCACAACAGGATCTCGCCATTATGATGTCCATTTAGGGACGTGACCTCCTAGTTCCTCTGTGGAGTCCCGCAGACACACATGAAGAGCATCTCTAGCTGATGGTCCAGGCTCTAATCCCAGTGGCAGATGGAATTAGCAGTAATTATGAGCTCATTAACTCCGGCCTGTCCTGTAATCCCCTGTAATGCCCAAATACGGCTGTTCCTGGAGTGTGTGTGTGTGTGTGTGTGTGTGTGTGTGTGTGTGTGTGCATGTATGTACAGAGGAGTGTCCGAGCAGCTACAGCGCATTAATATAAATGCCACTGAAGAGGAAATTAATTTCTTTGTGTTTACCCAAAGGCCGCTTTCACAGGCAGTTTATTTGGGTCTTGTTAATGATTCACTGTAAGTGGACAATAAAATACAGCAACACAGGACCCCTGGATTGGGTAGCTAATTAAAAGCTGGTTTTAGGGATGGATTTGTTTGTCAAGTCAGCGACACGATCAGCCAGACAAACAACACAACGCCTTTAAAAAGGGGTTGAAAAAGTCATTTTGAAACTAGAAAGATCCCTTTAGTGTTTATATCTTTACAGTTTGCAGTGTTTCGTCTTATCTGCACCTTGTGTGTCAGAGTTTGAGGCTTTCAAGGTATAATAAGGACTAGGTCTTCCCAGGGCATTCTTTCATGGCCCTATATGGTGCTGCAGTGATGCGTAATCCTACACAGAAGCTTCTTAAAAATCAATGTGACCTACCGAATATGTTAAATGATCATCCACCCAGAAAGTTTCATTGAGAGCTCCCTTTTTCTACCCTCCAGTGGATTGGAAAATATTCTGGTGGAAGCCACAGTCTCTCTCTCTTTCTCTCTCTCTCACCCCCCCCCCCCCCCATCTCTCTCTGCGTGAGTTTGTTTCCTGGTGATAAAATCCTGAAGTGGTCCAGAGAACCATATTGTCAGCCATCTGTACACACAGATTCCTCTCCTCTTTTGAACTGACCAGGTGAATGCCCATCCTCACATGTTCTGATGTATCTGACGTGAGCTCATGCACATGGTCAGCATCATTATTATTAGAACATTTCTAATGCGTAAATCAACTGTACCACGTTTTTTAAAACTGTCTCCCAGATGGTCAGTCCAGCCACAACTGTGTCGAAGAGAAAAAAAAGCTGACGCTGGGGTGTGGCTGGTCCCCTGTGTGTGTGTGTGTGTGTGTGTGTGTGTGTGTGTGTGTGTGTGTGTGTGTGTGTGTGTGTGTGTGTGTGTGTGTGTGTGTGTGTGTGTGTGTGTGAGTGTGTGTGTGTATTTGTGATCTCAGAAAGTTATCCCTGTTGGTTTTACATCCTGTTTGATGTGACCAGACACAAACCAGTAGAGGACGTTGAACCAGAGAGCGAATCATGAAATTGCTGCTGTATTTCCTTTTTCTCTTTGTCATTCCATTTTCATACTGGACAGACTAAATATCATTATCTAAGCATCCTCACTTCTGCTCTATGGTGACACGTCTGCGCTGGGATGGCTGAGTCTGTTTTTTTTTTTAGTGTGTCCCTCACTCATGATTTAAAGGCCACAACTCTTACTGTTTTTCCTCTTGAAGCAGATCGGAGATCTGTCCTTAAATGCTTGAGAGTAGAAGCAGATGAGCAGCCAACCTTATTATCTTTAGCACCAGTCAAAGTATTTAGTCAAAGACAGATTTAGACTTTAAAGAATCTAATGACTTCAGCAGCCCTTTAACGTTTGCCCCCACTGTTTTTCGAGCTGACTGTCCACTGCCAGTCTGACACTGCCCTACTTTCCATTTGCCTAAAAGGCATCTCTACAACCAGTAACTGGTCTGATTTATCCATTTTGGGTCCTGTCATGTGACAGTGTGTATTTTAATAGTAATGGAAAGTTCATCTAGGACTGCCAAAACACTTTCCATGCTTTTACACAAATGGGAGAGACGGTGTCAAAATGTCACCTCGACTAAAGGGCGTTTGATCCCATGAGGTACGAAGAATTTAACTATATAGTGACATAGACAGATTTTCACATCATTACGAGACCCACAGCTTTTGACAGCTCTTATCTTTTATCAGTGCATGCATTCTACATGCGTGTCTTCCATTCTCTCTTATTTGCCGCAACTGTAGTCCGACAGGTTTAACGGTATTTCCACCTTAGCTCCTGCCTGATTAGCTGCTATGACTGTTTGCATCCTTAAGACCTAACAAGTGCATTTTTGTGCTTCACAAAACATTTGCACATTTATTTTTTACATTTATTGGTTTACATGGTTTTGCAAGGTCTTAATTTTTGTGGCCTTTTGGAGTTTATCTTTTGTTGTTACCCATAACTGTTACCCCTAACTGGCTGTTAGGGGTAACAGTCCGGTATACAAGCCTGACATACTGTATACTAGACAGAGGTTAACTCATATTAACAATGCCACATCACTGGGATGACTCACTTTGCCTTTGCAGCATCACAAACTTTTAGAATCATTTCACATTTTCACTCCGGTGTAGTCTTCTTATGTTGCTGCAAAGTCATTTACAATTAGATGACTAGACTTTGCTAAAGTGCACCAACATTCTCAATAATATACATTCATTATTGATCAGCTAATTACCAGGTATTATTAATTTTTTATGTGTTGACGGTAAGATTATCTCATCCACAATCCTTCGCCATCTTCTCGCAATGCAGCAAATACATGTTTCACTGGCTCTATAAGGTAAGTTCGACTTCCTTCGACACAGACGAGGTTCATCATCAAATGGCTTTCATGCAATTTGAAACTTTTCTATTTTTTTGGGATAACTTATCAACCATTACTTTTAAGTCTTCTGTCTGAGGCTGCCAAGACTTCAACTCCCAGCAAAACTGCTTCACAGGTAAGGAGAGGAGAGTGGAGTGGAGTGATCTCATAATGAGCAGCAATAAAGACCATCCACAATGAGATCAGAGCAATTAGGTCCAAAGTCTGAATAGGGGAAGATTACAGAAGCCTGATAATAACGACTGTCTGTTAAGCTCAGCGGCAGCCATTCAACAATTCTCTCTACAGTTTGTGAGGATCGTGTTCGTGTGGGCGTGAAGGGCTTCACCGCAGACCACGAAAAGCAAAGAAATCATGTCTCTGTAAAAGACGGATGTGTTTATTCAGACTCTTCATGACCTTTATAAGACTAGAGAATAATAATGAAATATTCAAACCATTTGAAATATTCCGATGCTCAGACAAAACAATTTCAATCATGACGGATGCTGAATTTCGCTCTGACGGAAACCGGTTGTGTGGTGCCGGCTCAGGTCGAGTGCAGTGTTGTCTGGATGTTGCATTTTGCACATGATGTGTAGAATAAAAAAAGACATCAGGGAGCTGGAGGTGAAGAATGAGTTTAATCAAGCGCATCCCAGATTAATTGACATTTATTGCATCCTAAATTGAATCAACATAGATTTTCATTTTGTTTATGGAATTACAGTCACAGGGCGCCATTTTTTCCTCCAGCTGTTTTCCCTTGAGTTTTGAAGTAAGGGGTGATGGAGAATTTCAGGCCATGCAGGTAGTAAATGAAAAAAAGCAAACGGAGAGAGATTATAACAGCAGATTTTAGAAACCTCTTTTAAAGGGAGGAAGGACTCAGTAGTTAGAGATGGAGGATGCAATTGCAACTTATCTCTCTCTCGAAAGTGCATCATGTCCTCGGATGTTTTTCTATGCATCATAAAGAACTCTTCTTTCCCCAGCAGAGCTCTCTCTTTCTCATGCTTGCCACTTCGTTTCCTTCCTCTCGGCCCACGCGCTGCTTCACCCTCGTCTCTTGAGTATCCTCACCCACTTCTCTTGCATTTTTTTGCCCTCTTTTTATTCTCAAACTTCCTTTCATCTCAGCCAATGGAGTTAACAGAGAACTATGGGGGGGCAAAGATGAACTGGGTGTGTTGGCAGTGGATGCGGTATTGTTTTTTTATCAGACAGTAAAGTTACATGGACTGTGATTTTAAAAAAATCCCACATGGAGCCTGAAGCCTTATGTTGGTTCTTTTTTGCAGATCAAGATTTCCTGCTCACAGAACTGAGAAAGTGGTCACCAGGTCTGATCAAATGTGATTTCTTTATATTAAAGCTGAAGGAAGTCAAATTTATTGCGTAGAGAAGCACAGTTAAATTCACAAATGGGACTGCAGCATTCTTCCTCTTCCTCTTCCTCTGTTCCTCTTGCCACCCCCATTGTCTCCACATTGCAATTACTTTCTGAATCTCTGAGGCTTCTTCAGGTCTTATGTAAGCAGGCTTTAATGAAATTTCTCAACTGAATTATATTTAATAGTTTGAGAGTTTTATTTTATAGAGTTCACTCTTCAGAAGAAGGAAAAAACCATTTAAATAATGATTTAAAATGCTGAGCTTTGTTTTTCCCCCAATAACTACTATAGAAATAAAACACTGATAAATCGTTTTACATCTTATTCACACACTAAGCTGCTGATATCAGTGATCTCTGACCCCCAGCCTCTCCTCTGTGGGTTCCTGTGTTCACGTCAGTGAGCAGAGTAACCTCACATCCAACAGAAACGTTTGATCTGTTTTATACAAGGTCTGAATTATTGATCAGAGCGAGTGTTATGTCTCAGAAAAGCTTCAGTCTGGTGGATACCCAGACGGCTGCGAAGTGAACAACAGGATACAGAGGGAAGGTGTTGCTTCAGAGACGCTAATGACAAAACACAGCTGTGTATCCTGAGAGGAAGTTTATTTCCCTAGTTTGTTGAATGAAAATAAATGGCACACCAACACCCACACAAACACACACACATATACACACACCTTTATTGTATACATATAAATCTGCTCTCAATGAGTTCAAATGTATAATTCTTCTTCTTTTATCACGCATGCATCAGTACATATAATATTTAAATTTGTAAAAAATGTAACTGAAATTTGTGAAATATTGTGGATGATAGATTATATTTTGAAATGTAGGTTAAAGAACACATTTAAGTGAATTGTGTTGAATCCTACGATATGATTTTACAAATTTTTATTTTATTTTTTTTAGTGTTTTGCATGAACACAGGAAGTGTACACATTCAACTCTCCGGACGGGTCTGGTCCGATCTTAAAGCTGTCCTTTAATACGACTTTGGCATTCGAGGCCACATGACGACCGCTTCAGATGTAAAATCTGTCTGCTCTTTTTGTGTCAATATATCCACAGGCGAGACAGGGAGGGCTTTCCCTTCGCCACTCTCCCCCTGATCCCCACCATCGAGTCCCTCAGGGTAGAGCGTGACCCACACAGGCACCCAACTGGAAGGCCCGCAACGCCATCCTCCCCCCATCACACAGTATTCATGACCTCATTAGGCTAACCACACCCTCTTTATGGTATAGTACGATATCAATGCAACCTATTGACCCCAATAAGCTAACATTTACACCCCCAACTTCCTAAACATGACCTACTTTATGTTTACAAGCACATGTGGATGTAGACCGACATGCCCAAACACGCCTCTGAGAACGCGCCACCCCAACCTCATTCAGGTCATCTGTTGAGCAGATGTCATTCATTTCAAACTCATTTGTAATATATACAGTACATGTCTAATTGAAGAGTAAAACAAGTACAATTGAACGAACAAAATGAAAGGGCACAAAATAATCATAAATATAAATGTAAAAATGACAAATGGAGAGAGAGGGGTAACAGAAAAAAGTTATATTTAACAATGTGTCTGAACAAATTCTTGTTAAAAGCCACAAGTGTATAAATAGCTTTAAGCCTGAGAGAATTCAACATATGACCCCGAAACAGACCAGTTTGTTAGAATGATTAGAAAATACTGACAGAGCAAAAGATTGGGAAGTACAGCCACTGAAGGTGGAATGATACAGTCTGTCCTGGTTTGTGTTATGGCATTAAACAATGTAATGTAGTCAACAGGGTTCCTGCATGGACTGTTATCCAGTCGAGTTAACACATGTACGCGTTTGTGGCTCTCAAATATCAGCTATAAATAATGGTGACACAACCTGATAACACAGCTTAGGGTAAAGAGGTAAGAATACGTTTTTGGATAAACAGTGGTAACCAATATTGAAGGGCCCCCACCCTGTTTACCTGTGGGCAGCACGATGGCGCAGTGGGTAACGCTGTCGCCTCACAGCCAGGAGGTCCTGGTGCCCAGTGCACCTCCCACATGATGCCAACTGAGATAAGATAGTTCTTGGGAAAAAAGAGGGTTTGAATCCGATTGGAGAAAGCCTTGGCACAGATCCCCCTCCTACACTCGTGGGCGTGAGCTTCGCTGTATGTGTTCTTAGGGTGCTATTTTTACGTGTGGGCTGAGATGATGTTGAGAGAGCTCCAATTTTCAGTTTGCCAAGTGAGAAAGTTGGGAATGTAGAGCAGCTTGACTGATGTCTGTGTGTAGATATGTAATAAAATCCAAAGTGGACGACATGGAGACACGCAAGCCAACCTGTGTTGTACTTAAGACTTGATACGTAATGCAGTGAATTAGAACAACGTCAGTTATTCCCAGGGATGAGAGCACATGTTTGAAGATGATATTCAATCAATCTTTGTAGAGAAACGGGAATTAGTGTCTCAATCTAGGACAGATGTATTCGGGTTCAATAGTTCAAGCTGCTCAAACGTTCTCGATTCACCAAAAATCGTCACAGACCTCTACCTCCAGTGTGGATTCAACCTGATTACTCCAATGTTCTACAGCTTCAGCACAAACAAGCTGACTGAAGTCTGATGAAACACTCTTACTCAGAGGAGAGCACATGTGTTCCAGAGAAGACGTGACTCTTGAAGCGCTGGTTCCCAGGCTTTTTTTTTTTTTTTTTTGTGGCACACCCACAGACTAAGTCAAGCATCCTTTCACTGAAATCATCATCCAACTTGAAATGTGTAATGATTGAATTATACTAAACTTGAAGTAGTGAAGTGGATATTGTTAAATCTGATGATGTGTGGTTGGGTCTGTTTTAGTGTACATTTCTAATATTTGTGACATAAATCATACTTATTAACATGTTTAGACTTTTCATCTTGCTTCCTGATTATCATATACACTCACTATATTACGACTTAATATGACTGGATTTATTTAGTAATCAAAATCCATATATTACGGCTATTTTAATTAGCTGAGCACTGCAGTTTCATCCCCACGACGTGTACCTCTAGTGATGAATCGCTGCTTTATGCGTGAATATCATCTGATGCCTCTGGTTTGTCCTTGTTTCCTGCAGTTGGGATGAGAGCAGCTCCATCAGCAGCGGTTTGAGCGATGGCTCAGATAACCTCAGCTCTGAAGAGTTCAACACGAGTCCCACTCTCACCTCCCTTCCTACCACTCCCATCAGCTCCAGGAGAAACTCCACCGTCGTGGTAAGCAATGCGCACATCGGAATTCACTGACATGCACAAACAAAGCCGTCTGATACACAGTTGATGGATTAACGCTTTATGTTGGTTACA
The DNA here is from genome assembly GCF_040054535.1 of Antennarius striatus. NCBI lineage: Eukaryota > Metazoa > Chordata > Actinopteri > Lophiiformes > Antennariidae > Antennarius > Antennarius striatus. The sequence goes on along the minus strand of NC_090777.1, from coordinate 26,484,628 downwards.
GTGATATCGATTCCGATGTTAATCCTGTGAGGTATTAATGAGGTTTGAGTGATGTATCACTTGCAACAGGCAGCAGGACACTGCTGTCAGAGACAAAGGCTCATTACGTATTCTGTGCACACTCATGTTTATCACATCTGCAGCGATCGATGCTCACCACAACTCACACACTGCATGCACTACAGATGGGTTGGTCCGTAACACTTCCTGTGGATCTTTTATGGAGTTTTATCGAGCCATGTTAAGAGAAAGAACATAGACACAAATTGTGTTGTTACAAAAATCTTGACAGGTACCTGTATGTCATTGTTGCTGTAGAAGTTTGAATGAAATTATTAAGATTATAATTATATCTTTAGGTTTGGCCCGGGTTATAGAAATATCTTGATTGACAAGCCACAGTCCTAATTATATTTGGTCAGCACAGGAAGACAGATATTTATTTAGTTTTTATTTAACCAGGTTACATAAAGGTTAGCTCTTACAAAAAAAGAGATCTGACTGAGCAGAGCACGTAAAATCACCCAGATTAAAAATAACAATGACAAAAGCACATAAAACACTCATACTCGTCTTAAAATATGCTGTGAGGATGTGAGGATTTGGGATTTGTGAGCTCAGTGCTTCTGAAATCCTTTCCACAGCTCTGCTTGAGGTTCTTTCAGATCCGTCTGTAGCTGCTTGGTTTCAGCAGTGTGTGTGTGTGTGTGTGTGTGTGTGTGTGTGTGTGTGTGTGTGTGTGTGTGTGTGTGTGTGTGTGTGTGTGTGTGTGTGTGTGTGTGTGTGTGTGTGTGTGTGTGTGTGTGTGTGTGTGTGTGTGTGTGTGTGTGTGTGTGTGTGTGTGTGTGTGTGTGTGTGTGATGTACTGTAGGTCACACCTCCATAATGTGGTTTATATGATGGATGCATTGGGATTTTAGATACAGTATAACCATAGCAACCAAAGTGCAGGGATGTTGGGTCTTTGTGTTTTCCTCTATATTACAGGACAGGTCTGCAGGACGGCCATCTGCACACACACCCACGCCCACACACACACCCACACCCACACACACACACCCACGTACACACACTGGGCCATCTGTAGTCCTGCACACAGTCCAGTGAGCTACAAGGGCGCTTCCCTCTATTCCTGCTTGGTTGTGGGAGTCATGGTAACCATTACCCCCCCCATGGCATAATTACCATGGTAACCAACCATCACATCACTGTACACTCCAAATTGCCTGATACACATGGATCCCTCTTGCCATGTGCCGCTGATGTTCTTCGTATCAGCTACTCCTTTCACCCTCAACCCGTTTCTTAGTCACTACGTCACACAAACCTACAAACATTTGTTTTAATTTCCTGAAAATACTTTTCACTCCACAACCTTTCCCTTTTGCTTGTTAAATAATTTATTCATCAAGGATAAAGAGTGCAGGAAAGGTGTTGCAAAGAAGACGTGATTAATAGAGACTAAAAAACAAATCTGTGCCTGTAATACTTTTCAAAAATTCTCACCATTAATTAGTGTTTTATTATCCCAAACCTTTTGTGTGTGTCCTTGTTTATATAAGCCCTCTATGTGTGTGTGTGTGTGTGTGTGTGTGTGTGTGTGTGTGTGTGTGTGTGTACATTTTTTGTTAGTAATGTGTTGCAATAACAACATGGATAGATAAATATCATACCACTCCCTGGTTCAATAATAAAGGAATGTGTATGAAGAAATGTTGATGTTTTATCAACAAGGTCTGGGTAAGGAACACACACACACACACACACACACACACACACACACACACACACACACACACACACACACACACACACACACTACCGCCTCATGTGATGTTAACCTGCCCATGGGGTCTATTGCTTTTAATAAAAAAGGAATTCATCATATGAGTCCTCTTTGGAAACACGAGGTGCAATGTCGTGAAGTGAGGCACACACAGACACACACACACACACACACACACACACACACACACGCACACACACACACACACACACACGCACCTTTGCTGCATTTTTTTTAACTGTCGGTCTCCTACAGAGGGAAGAGTAACCTTCATGTCCCAAACACAGACAGGGATTGTGTGTTGCATTTATCCATCATCTCGGGGGCCCTTTGTATGGGTTAATGTAAAAAGTCTCTCAAATGGAGGATGTATCTTCTCAAACAAACCTAATAGTTGATTGTATTTATTTGTAGACCCTTATTAATTATTATTGGGTCTATATTCATCCTGTCTTATCAGGTTAATCAGAAATGTGCCTCTTTCTCTTTATCTAGATGCGTACAGATGCAGAGAAGCGATCCCTCGTGGAGAGCGGTCTTTCTTGGGACAATGAAGAAGCCAAACCCAACCGCAAGAGTCAGGGCAGCAACATCTACGACACAGGAAGTCTCAAGTCTGAATCAGCCAATAAATGGAAAAAGACTCATGTCCACCGTGAGGAAGGAGGGAAAGGTGAACTGAGGAAACCTCACACTCTGGGTCACGGAAATATGTTGAAGAAAGGACGAAACCCACCTGTGGGAGTCACCTCCCCGATCACACACACCTCTCAGAGCGGGCTCAAAGTGGCAGGTGAGTGTAGGAATACACACTGTGGGGTTTGTTATATATAGTCGCATTGGAAATGGTTGCATAAGCAGAGCAGACAGACACATTTCTGTGGCTGTCTTTTAATATTCTCTTCTTTCTGGCAGTCTCACACCCACTGGCAGTCACAGACACACTCCGTCTTTGTCCCACACATTCATCCACAGCTGCAGCCCACCCTCTGGGCCTATAGAAAGTGGTGCCATGTATCAAACACCCATCACCACCCACTCCCTTCCTGCCAGCCAACCACACACACACACACACACACACACACACACAAGGACACAGAAACACACACTGACCAACAGTGTGTTTTTTTTTCTTCCTATTAGTTCAGCCTTTCCAATCCAATCTTTACTTTTGAGACAGAGACAATTTGTAGCAGTTACTAAAGGCCTTGTCCAGAGACACTCGACTGCACGGGAGGCCATGCATGTATGTGTATGTGTGTGTGCGTGTATATGTGTGTGTGTGTGTGTGTGTGTGTATGCCTGAGCAGCCATCACACATCTAACACTAGCACTACACAATAGTGGTGACTGTGCAGCTGCCTTTAAACACACCATCTGTGCACACACACACACACACACACACACACACACACACACACACACACACACACACACACACACACACACACACACACACACACACACACACACACATAACAGGATACTGCTGGATGTGTTGTGTTCCAGTCTAGATAGGTTGCGTCTGTGTCAATAGTCCTCTTTCTGTGGGACCGTCCTGTGTTTGCATTGCCAGCTGTTGTAATGACAGATACACCAAACAAGTGTGTCGAGCCAATCTGTGATGTGTGTGCCAGGCGGTTATTGTTGTTGATGTTAACGGATGAATTTTTTCGATCAAGGCCGCTCAGAATTGGAGACTAATGAGTGAGATGATGAAGTCAAGTGAAATCCGAATGGAAGAGGTTCATCAGTGTGGAGGAGCTTTGGAATTTAGTTCTAATGAGGATCAGACATTCAGAGATAATTACAGACATCTTTGCTTCTTTAGTTGAGCTCATCGTTGAGCTTTGGCAACATTTTGCATGTGTGTGTGTGTGTGTGTGTCATTTGTCATCAGGAAACACGTAGAGTGTGAGGGACCAATGTAGCCAGAGATGAGCCCTTCCATCTTGTATTCATTAGTATATGTGCAGTTTTCTGTATACTGTAGTACCAACAGGGAAAAGGGTTTTTGTAGCTACTGTTTAAGATGAATTTGTTTGATTAAAAGACGCAGCACCAATTATTTCCATGATCATTAAATCAGTATGACTGTTAAAAATAAATATGTAAGAAAATTCTGACTCAGCTCATGAAACCTAGAAGACGAATGTCAAGTTTCTTGTTTTTTATGGCAAAAAAAATCAAGAAATTAAATATATTCCATTTATGATTATGCAAAACCAAAAAGAGCAGCCAGACATCATATTTGAAAATGAGGAACACTAACAATTTTTTTTTTCCTGAACCACAATGAGTACAATTAACAACGATTAAAACATATTTTTGTTCTTCAAATGGGGGTTATGATGTTTCAGGATATTTCTGAATTTGATTTGAATACCAACAGTTCAAATAACAAAGGAATTTAAATATTTAATGGAGAATTAATACTTTATTTGTTTGTTCACTGAGATTTTCATGAGTCTTGGAGCCGATGTCTTTAATTTATTTGATTTTTTTTTTTTCCAAGTGTGAGCATTGCTTCTCCTTCCACTTTAAGAAAACTGATTTTTTTTTTTTGTCGCTTTTTGTCAGCAAATGTTGATATTCCCTCACAATCACATGTCTCCACTGTCCGTTCACACTCCAAACTTTTTGGTCCACATGGGCCTTGAACCGGCCACCCTCCGGTCCCCCAGCCGAAGACCTAGTGGACTGAGCTGCTGCCAATTAGCCATAGGTTCACAGCATTCAGACATTGTACAGCATGCAAAGAATCTTTCTGACTACATACATTTTCAGATCTTCTCTTAGACTTTATGTGTGGAGACATGTTTTGCTCACACCCCAGCTGTGTCTCTGCAGGCATTGTCAATACATCATTCATTCCGGCCCAATTCAACATGTACACCTGGATTTTGTCAGCATGGTTTTGCTTCTTGACTACACGTGTTGTTAAAACACTGTTGGAATGTACAATATCACATTTATATGATGAATCGAGTTTACGACTTTATATGAAAACACAATTTTCACATTTACAAAACACGGAGTGTGATGTTCTATCAATGTCACATTCCTGTAAGATCAGATCACGGAGAACTGTGTGTGTGGTATATATAAGCTTGTGCGTGTGTGTGTGTCCCCTGTATGTGCCTTTCGTGGGTTTATAAATTTCCATAAGTGACTCCAGATGTCCCAAGGCAGCATGCCGGTGGGTCTCATTTAACAGCAGCTCTTTGACTCTATTAATGTCTTGTATATAAACCTCCCATAACAACTCCCATTAGAAACAAATTAAGAGGGTGAGTGGTGTTGGCTCGCACCCGTAAGAGTGCTTCACATACCACACATGTGTCAGTGCACTGTTGTTACTCATAATAACTTTCAAACAAGTCAAATTAATTTGCCACTGGGAAATATACCGATTTAGACAAAGTTGTTTGATTTTCCTTCAGCCTTTGTTCCACCAGGTTATCCTTCACTCTGACCTATTTCCCAAAAGAGTGGAGAAACCCAGCTAAACTGGGTGTTTCATACAGTTTTGTGCCCGCAGACACGCGTTGTGAATGCGAACACCAGGTTTCCACAGACACACCGCACAAGTTATTGTCAGCACTCTCCAGCTGTGACACACAGACCGGCACTAAATGGAAAGTTGGAGAAAACTGTTTTAGTTCTTCCGGATGGAAAAGAGGAGTAACTGTGTGATAATAGTGTGTGTGTGAGGGTGATTATGGGTGAGACTCTGGTCTTACACACTGTCTGCTCAGACAGGGATTTCTTTTTTATCAGCAGACAGCCAGACCCTGTAGGTGTTCAGATAAGATATCATGTCCTAATATGGCATGGTTAGTCTCACTCACCACCAGAGATTGTTCAGCCTTAAGCGTTTGAGCTACTCATCACTGTTTTTTTTCCCCCCTCCTCTTCCTCTAGGTACAGTTAAGTCAGATGGGAAACCAATGGATAAGTCTCGGTTAGCAGTGAAGACATCCGGTCTTCAACGCTCCTCTTCTGATGCTGGTAAAGACCACAGAAATGGCACCAGTGTTGGGGAGCAACGAAAACCTCCATCTGGCCTGGTCAGACCATCAACAGGTGGAAACTTTGGCTTCAAAAAGCCCACCACCACTACCAGTAATGGCACAGGCAATTCCAGCATGTCCACTGTGATGAGTACGGGTGTCAGCGCCATACCCTGTGGCTCTGCACCAGTGGGGAAGATTACCAAAACATCCGGTATTCCTGTCAAACCAGGGGCTGGAGGAAGTGGAGGACGTAAGACAAGTCTAGATGTTTCAAACAGCGACCAAAGTGGCTTTCTAGCTCCAAATGCCAGAACGTCTCTCCAGTACCGCTCTCTGCCTCGCCCAGCAAAGACAAGCACCTTGACTCTAACCCGGCCGAGCTCGGCTCGCCCAGTGAGTACTACAATGGACACAGCCTCTGGGCTGATGAAACCTTCCACCACAGCGCCCCAGAGCTCAAGGCTCAAAGAACCCGTCTCAGGGATTGGTTCTGTAACAGGTGTGAGTAAAGCCGGAGGTCGGGGGATCCCAAGTCCCGGTCCTGTCAATCAGACTGACAGAGAAAAAGAGAAAGAGAGAGCCAAAGCTAAAGCTGTGGTATCTGATTCAGAGTGCGGGGGTGGATCTTTAAAGGGTAGTTCTGCTCAGACCCCCTCAGAAAATGGAGGGAAGCTGCAGGGTCTGAGACCTCCTTGTAGTGGCAAGGGTTTGGAAATGCCTTCAGCCAATGCGCCAAGGTAAGGCAGCTCATACACTACCAGTATGTTTTCAAAATCCAGTCTTTCACATGCAAATTGAAGTAGGAATTTAATATTTTTTCAAACGCTTGCCTTTGTCTTCAGATTATCTGGGGTTCCCAGTCTGGCAAAACCCCCATCAATGACTCAGCTTGACAAGTTGACCACCAGTAGCTTAGACGTACGAGTTCATGCCTCACTGCCACCTAAAATCCCTCCCTACTCCAAACTCCAGGACCTGACCAACTCAGGCTCAGGAGGAGGCAGCTCTACTGGGTCCTGCCTGACACCAAGCCTTGCCCCATCACTCAATGTGAACTCTTCTTCCCGCTTCTCAAGCTCAGGGACTGGGTTGGGGCCCAGGCAAGTCTCTTCACTTGGGGTTGAAAGGAGTGGAGGAAGTACCTCTCCTCTGCTACAACCTCGTATGTCTGGGCTTCATCGCAGCATGGAGTCACTGCCACTCCAGATGAGTCTGGCGCCAGAGCTCCTGGAGAGAGAGAGGAGGAATATAGCGAGAGGCTACACCACTATGGAGTCCCAAGCCAAAGATAGACCAGACGACAGAGTTCCTCCTGCCAGCTGGAGCTCTGGAAGTAAAATCTCCTTGTCTCACATAGACAGGTAAGACTGAATTCTGGGAAAAAATTATTTTACCCTATGCATAAATACAGTGCTCATTCTCCTCATACTTGTCAGGACTAGACATTTGTGGTGCACAGGTACACATGTAATCAAAATAGACGATGCGTGCATGTATTAGAAGAAGTGCCTTTGTGTACCATCATTTGGTCCATTGTGGCTAGCACGACAGGAGATAATGAAAAAGGTTCTTCAAATATTCAACCATACTAAACCGTTACGTACAGAAAAGGGTGCAAAAATAGCACCAACAATTCGTTAAATATGGATGTTTCATAATATCAGGTGGTCTGCATGGAGACAAGAGACTTGAAAATATCAATATATTCAATATCAAGTGGCTCCATTTTATAAAGATCAAAAACATTTCTTCTTCATTCAGTCAAATAGATAGGCACAGACCAACCTGGTCAGGTACTTTTTTGAAAACCAGACTAAAAACGTTGTCTACCCCTGGTTAATAGTCGTTTAGTCTAATTATTTGTGATGCTGCTGTATGTCACCACTCACTGGTCACCCAAGGAACTACACCAATATTACTCATTCAGGACAAATACTGTGGGTCTCTGATAGCTTTTCCACTTAGCTTTACTCCATGATCCTGCATCCTGGAGAGTCGATAGCAGAATGCTGCATTTACTGGAAAGGCATGGAACCATATTGTGACAGCAGCAGTAACATTTATAAAAAGCTAGAATCAACGTCTTCTGTACCAAAGACAAGATCTTCTTCTTCTTCGTACCAAAATCAAGATCATAACCCCCCCCAAAAAATCCAAATACACAGTTTGACAAATACGTTTATGTTCTGCAGGATAAAAATAATTATCACAATATGCTTTTGTTTCAAAAGTGCTGATGCTCATAAATATGTTAAATTAAACCTTTTTGGATATGTTAGTTGCAGCTGTTACTAAAATTTAAGGTGAAGGAAAGATCATTATCATATTGTTATAAAAAATCTATAGCATATTTACATTATGAGCGCAAACAACGCGTGAAGTCAACCAGAGCCGAGCTCATCCATCCACACACCCAGAGGTTTTTAAGTTAATATTACCACAGCTTTATTATCAGGGTCGCACCAGCTCCCGTGACTGAAGTCATAATTACTGGCTGACACCAGCTGTCTGCCATTTTCTCTGTGCTTCTTTGTATCTGCTGTCTGTTCACAAGACTTTAATAACTGCCTGCACCAGTGGTTTAATAATGACATTGTTTAATCTCTGCAGTTCTCAGAGAGACAGAAACACGCTGCCAAAGAAAGGTTTAAGGTAAGTGGACACACATCCAGCTGGATTCACATGGCATCAGTCTGTCAAACACTGACAGCCGTACACAGTTTAATCACAGTTTTCACTGCACACACACACACACACACACACACACACACTGATCCCATTGATAAGATCATCAGTGAATGACAGACTTTTCTTAGTCATCATCCTTCCTGTCATTGTGAGAAGAATTCTGCTTTTAGTTGTAGATTATTGTATTTCATTGTGTGGGTTTACTCATTAATAACCCACCTCCTTTAGTATATAAATATTTATCATTTAAAATGTATATAAACTGATATTAAAAAAAACACACTAAAATAAAATACAATGTCGGCTACATTGCAAATCCAAAAATTATAATCATTAGATGAAATAAAGTCCAGATACTGTAGTTTGCACTGTGTTACACAGTGTGTTAAACAATTCTGCTTTTTGTGTGTGTTTGTGTTTGTGCGTGTCTGTGTGTGTGTATGTGGTGTGTAGTTTCAGTGGTGCCTCCCAGGTTGAGGAGGAATCGAAGGAGAAAGGAGAAAGGAGGCACTCCCATACTATTTTGAATATGAGTGATTCACTCACTCTTCCACTGCTGTCCTCACCCACGTCCCTGCCTCGTACCTCTAAGACCAGTATGGATCAATGCATATGTATTATTATTATTGTAGTATGTATTTTATGTAGTATTATTGTCCAGTTTTATGTGTACAGTCAGTGACTCTTCCTTCAATCTCCCACCAGTACCCAGTCCTGTCAGCGGGCCTCCGAGGATGACTCGATCCAACAGCATTCAAACGCATGAAGCCTCCCTGGAGCTCTATGGATCATCGACACTGGGCAGCACGCTGTCACTGTCTGAACGCCCCCGCAGCATGGGAATGGTTCGCTCCGGGTCCTTCAGGGAGAAGGATTCTGACGAGGGTGAGCCCTTTGATTTTAATTTAAAATTCTGTCGCAAGAATTTTACAAACCCGCTGTGATGTTGTACAATAAGCGGGTTTGTAAGTGAGTTATTTTGCTACTCTTCTCAGTTCATGGGTCTGTGCTGTCCCTGGCATCCAACGCTTCATCAAGCTACTCATCGGTGAGTGTGAATGTGCAGCCTCAGGTAGCAGTGTGTGATGCGGTGGTTGGTGCACGTACATGTGAGTGTGTGTGGATGTTTGTGCTTATAAGAACGCTTTCCTCTCATACACAAACAATGCACACCAAGAAACAAGTTTTCCCCTCCACTTTGTAAGTCTCCTCTCCTCTTGTCTCATCTAACATCTTTGACTTTATTCCTCTTCCTTCCGAAGGCTGAGGAAAGGATTCAAGGAGAGGTAAGTGTGCTCTCGTCTCCCCTTTCTCCTCCTCTGCTTCATCGCTGTCTTTTCACCCATCGCTTTTCTCCCTCTTGTCCGTTAGAGAATGACCCTGTAGATCCTTACATGACCAAACATCCACTCAACTTATCGTTTGTGCAGTACTATTTCTTTTTATCATTGTTCTTTTGTATAGAGAACAACAAATCTGCTTTTCCTCACAGCAAATCCGTAAGCTGAGGAGGGAGTTGGAATCTTCTCAGGAGAAAGTGTCGAGTCTGACAACACAGCTCACGGCAAACGTATGTACTGTAAGGACTTTCATTCTTTAAAAAAAAATCTCTTAAAGTTCATTTTCTAATTTCCGTGAGTGCAACTATTGTCAGCTTTGACTTTTTTTACAAAACCAAAAAAGTAAAGGTCAGTGCTTTGACATTGGCAGGAATCCGATACATATTCATACGTGAGTTAATACCACGTATGGAAGGGCTGAAATCAGATTTGAAAAGACCAGATTCCACTGCTCACAGTACCGTCAATAAAAACACATGTGAGCAAAAACATCATATTGAGGCCTGATCTAATCAAATAATTTGTTCAAAATATATTTGCATATCAGCAAGATGTTTAGTCAGACTCTATCTGAAATATATTAATATTTCATGAACTGTATCCATTAGAAGGATAAAAGGAACAATCTATACATCTGACTGACAGATATGTAATGTGTGTGTTGTGTATGTGTGCATAAATATAGGAGCTAATGAGCCTTTACTGCCAGCCACACACAGGGCAGCAAGGGTGATATATATTGAGTGACAGACTAATTGCTGGTGTTGCTCTTGCCCGTTTGATTTCTTCACAATGACAAAAAAAGAAATGCCAACCAATCCAATCCTCTCTTTGTTCTCCTTCATCCCCTGGAGAGAGATTTATAAAAGCTGTGATGTGGCGTGTCAGGCAGAGATCATTTCTGTTCAGTCTCGTCATATTTCTCATCCACGCGAGGCCTCGATAATTCTAATTCCCCTCCCAGAAATTTAGCTTCATCACACATGTAGTACATCCATATGTACATATATATGGTGCCTCCCTCCTCTTTGAAAGGTCATTTCTCTGTGACCACCATGTCAGCATATTCTTTAGCCCAAGTGCAGTAATAGAGCAAAGACATAAAATGTGGCTTCCTGCAGCACACATCAATCAGCTGCTGGTGTATGTTATACTGTTTGACCTTATTATGCAAATGCAGCACTGGCTAGGAAAAACGAGATGCACAATCACAACATGATGTGCTGGATTAATGACTGGGCTGCAGCCATTATTTTACTGTATTAATGCCTGCTTTGAATCAGAAGGAAAAGTAATTTTCTCCTGCTGCTCAGGGCTAAAGATGAAATCAAAAGATTAAGGTAGAGGTGAACTTTTCCTCAGGAGACATCCTGTTCATCCTTTGTGTGTTCTTCATCTCTCTAGCGCCTTGTGCACGAGCAGAAAAAAAAAGGACAGAGGGAAATCTTTGGAATCTGATTCTGTATTAGTGTGATTTTATAGTTTTGTAACCCCATGCTATGAACTATTTTAATTAAGGGGAAAAAAAATATTGTTGTTTTTGTTTTCCATACAGGCAAATCTGGTGGCCGCCTTTGAGCAAAGTTTGGAAATGATGACAACTCGGCTACAAAGTCTGTCAGTATCCCAGGAACAGAAGGTAACATCACAACAAGCACAAACACACACAAGGCTGAATACCAGCCACATTCCACCATTGAGCCTGTCTTATGAGCAGCCAGCTAAGAGCGGGCAACCTTGTGCTAACACGGAGCGAGACGACTTTGATCACAGCCTGAGGCGAGGAACAAAATGTAGGTTAGAAGCCGAGGATGTAGACGCACGGGGTGACATGAACAGCAGACATCGCATTCCTGCATTCTTCAGCCTTTGTATATGCTTTAGCAGGAATGGATTGATTAGCGCTCGAGGCAGTATCCTCTGTGTGTGTATTCGTGTGTGCCTGTGTGTGTGTGTGCCTGTGTGTGTGTTTCAGTGTCAGGAGTCTCACTTAAGGCTTCACGCCTTGCTGCACCCACCAAAAGGCCTTTCTAGGCTGCTCCAGAAGGGTTCTTTGTTGTTGGAGCCAACGCACCGACCTGTGCAGCTCCGCCCGGAGCACACACTCTGCAACCTTGAAGAACCAGGCAGCTTTATTTCAATTGGAGTTGGATCAAATTTAGTGCACAATAAGCAGTACTGAGAGGCTCTCTTGTTCGACTTGTTCTTTCAAACTGTTAAACATTGTGAGACAGATCAACTCCAGCAGGTGTATCTGCTCATTCTGCTTAGTTTGCAGTGTTTGACTAAAACATTAGATAACCCCTCCATAAAAAAATGTGAAAATAAAAAAATAAAAAAATATATATATATATATATATATATATATATATATATATATATATATATATATATAAAAATGTTTATTTGAATTTACAATAAGGGAAATCGACGTTTGAGATTCACATACCTGAAAAACCATTTTGATTTCTACCATATTAAGTGGAAATTTGTCATGGAAAAATGACATCAGAGCCTTGAATTAGTTATTTACGTCGTAAAATACTTTGATACTAACTCTGTGTTTCTTAAATCTCATTTTGGGTGTCTACTTGTAATGTGTTTTCATTGGGATGTTCGGAATTTACAAAAAAAATATTGTTTAATACATAATGTATATATTGGATTTATGTCATTTTAAATTAATAAAAATACAAATAAAGATTCAAATATTAACAGGAGTGAAACAAAAAATATATTTTTTATGCGGTGATAGCTGTTGAGCAATAATCAGTGAATCATTTGCTCCACATTGTTTCTTTTATTTCCTGTCATACAAATCCTAAGCCTCCATAGTTTTATGTATGTAAAGACTTTGGAGTTTTGCAAGTAATCTAAATCTCTAACATCCATTCATGTTTCTTAAGGACTCAGAGCTGAATGATCTGAGGGAGACTATCGAGGTGCTGAGAACCAGGAATGAAGAAGCCCAGGCTGAAATTCAGGGAGCTCTGAACAACCCAGAAAACATGAAAGGTCTGGAGATCCTTCTGCTATTCTTCAGTCTCTTCTCCACACGTCTGCTCGCACCCCTGCGTTTTTGTCTCAATTCACCTTTTCCTCTTCGCCAGACATTCAAATTCGACGTCAGAACTCGTGTGAGAGCATTTCCAGTCTCAACAGCCTGACAAGTATGTCCAGCATGGGCAGCCTGAAAGACCAAGACGCGAAGAAGAAGAAGAAAAAGAGCTGGGTGAGAAAACATCTGTTATAATTTGCTCAATTCAGCCTCTGCAACGATAATGACACGGTAGCGTGAACGTGTTGACAGCAAGTGTGTCCGGTCTCTCCCTCCTCTGTGTGTTATTATTCCTCTGGTTTAGGTATTTGAGGTGAGTGCAGTCATTGTGTCCCTAAAGACTCAGCATGATGGTCCATCCAGAACTGCTGCACAAATACCCCTCAACACATCTCTGCTCATTGACATCCTAGACCACTGATTGGCTGCCTGTTCTGTGACTATTAAATATGAATGAATTGGCTGTAACTCAGTGTCAATCAGCAGATATGATATTTCATGAAGTTTACTTATAAAAGTTTATTAGAAGTGTCTTCTTGCCATTTTATACCATGCTTATTATGTGTATTGTTTATCGCTAAAATATTCTGCTGCTTTGTTAATTTACTTATTAGATTTGGGATAGTTACTGTTACTGACGCTACAGCTGGGTGGTAAAAGATGCACCAACTTTGACCTCTTTGTGAAAAGTGACGTAGTTGAATGGAATTGTTTGTCCCTTTGGGAAAAAAGACTCTCTTATTTCTGGCTTTTAAATATGAAGAAATTATCAAAAGTCAGAGAGGTTAGCCCAGCAGAGAAACACCTGGTTTTTAATGAAAATAAAGTTAGTAAAAAAATGTCTCCAAAAATCTCAACATCACATGATATTTAAATTTATCAGACAAATATGAGATGAGTATCAAGCTTCTCATCTCTCTCATGTTCAGGAGCTGAATAAATGCTTTCCTAGATAGTCAAACAATTCCTTTCTTGTTTGTCATAATCAAACTATCAGTCTTCACACTTTGTTCTGTTTTACATATAATAAATACAGTAAAAACAATTTGTTTCCTTCCTCCTTGTAGCTGAGGAGTTCTTTCAACAAGGCTTTCAGCATAAAGAAAGGCTCCAAAACTTATTCAGACATTGAGGAAATTGCCACCCCTGACTCCTCAGCGCCAAACTCCCCCAAAATGCTGCACGAGGGTGTAGACGGAGGAGAAAACCAGTCCTCGACCCTCACGGCCTCAGCCTCGGCCACCTCCTCTGTGTGAGTATCCACAGCCCTGATCCTGGTCTCGGCTCGTGAAGGAGATCGACGTCCACTTAAGCCTCTGTGAATCGTGTCCGCTTCAGGATCATGGAGACGACAGAAGAGGGAGACAGTGAGGAAACGACGGTGTCGGAGCTACGATCAGAGCTCTGGCTAAAAGAGAGAGAACTGACAGAAATCCGATTGGAGGCCTTAAGCTCCGCACATCAGCTGGAGCAGCTCAGAGAGGCTATGAACAACATGCAGGTGTGTTTTCCATCTCTCTGCATGTCCAGTCAGGCACATCCCCGTCAGGTATAAGTACTACTGATATTGCATTTGTGTGTTGACAGTCAACAGTAGAAAACCTGAAAGAGGAGAACGACCATTTGAAAACAGGAAGTCAGACCAATCTCCCCGTCCCCGGCCCCACCTCCTCCACATCGCAGCCGTCAGGCCTTGGCTCCATGCTGGGGCCCTCACTGAGGCAGCCAATGAGCATGTCCCTCACCAAGTCCTTCAGTCTCAGTCTGAATGACTGCAAACATCCAGGTCAGAGAAAAAGCTTTTTATCATTTTTACAACCATACAATTTATAAAAGTGTTTGTTTTTTTTTCATTAATCCTGTCTTTCCCCTCACCATTCCAGACACGTCCACACTCGATACCGTCAGCGCATCGTCCCAACAGGATGAGGTGTGTGCACGAGTGCTGGTACGCATCGGAGACCAGGCAGAGGTAAACACACTACGCCAGTAGACATAATATCCGCTGATATCAGCTGATTTATTGTGCAGCTGTGACATTGTGCACTATTGCCCTGTTTGCCTCTGTAGGACAGGAAGCAGGAGTATTACCTGGGCTCGGTGACGGTCAGTGTGAGAACAGACTGGGCCTGTCTAGACTCTCTCATAGAGAAGACCTTCAAGGTAAAACACATCCTGTCGTCCTTCATCGTCCACAGAGGTCCAAACAAATAATAAAACTGATTTGACGCGTTGGTCCTTATTTATATTCTTTGTGCTCATCAGGATTACCTTGCAAAAGTGGACCCGACCGCCAGCCTGGGTTTATCTAGTGATTCGCTGCTCCTGTACCAGCTGCCCCAGGGGGGCCAGAGATTAATAGGAGGGGACAAACCAAAAGCCCCTCCTTATCGTTTTCTGAGCAATGGCGCAGCTCAAATACTCGTCACTTTGAAAGGTCAGTGAACGTCCTCAGGTGATTGTAGAAAAACCACATTAGTGGCTCCCAAAAAGGTAAAAATCAGTTTTACTTGCAGGCAGCATTTTGTCGCAGTTTGTTATTAGACTGTAAAATACAAATTTCTTGTTCCTTATTTATAAATGAATTAAAGATGCTCTGAATGTTTCTGTATGAGGAACATGATTCAACATAAGAATATTTTAAATGTCTTTTCCACGTGTTCTATTTACAAATCTCCAATCATAATCGTGGCCTCTCGTCTGTTTTTCCTTCGTCTGCCTTGATCTAGGTCTTCGGGAAAAAAGCGTTGACTCGCTGGTATTCGAAACTATGATTCCGAAGCCGATGTCACTGCACTACATCGGCTTGCTGCTGAAGCACAGACGACTGGTTCTGTCTGGCCCCAGCGGGACAGGAAAGACTTACCTGGCTCAGCACCTGGCCCACTACCTCCTGGAGCGCAGCCGGACCGACTCATCCGAGGACAACCATGACGCTTCCATTGCGGGTCACAGTGCTGCAGTCACCTTCAATATGCATCGCCAGTCACAGAAGGTAACACCAACCTCGAGATTTCTTTTTTTCTTTGTTCTTCATCAAATATTAATATCTAAACACACAGACAATATTTAAATTCACTTTTTTTTCCTCTCTCAGGAGCTGCAGTTGTATCTGTCTGATCTAGCAAACCAGATTGACAGGGAAAATGGAAGACAGGCGCCTTTGGTTGTTATTATAGATGACATTAGCGACCCGGCAGCCATCTCTGAACTTGTTAACGGAGCGCTGACCTGCAAGTATCACAAATGGTGAGTCATTTCAAACAGACGCTGCTTCTTCACTGAAGAGCTTTAATATTATTCCGTTTATTAAAATATGCCAAATCTTGCGTTTATGTTTCAGTCCTTACATAATTGGAACAACCAACCAGCCTATGAAGATGACATCGAACCATGGGCTGCACCTCAGCTTCAGGTCAATACCTCCTCTTACTTTGACACACTATATAACTGGATTTTTTTAAGTGCACTGAATAAAACTAATAATTTTCGAATATCATCTCAGAATGGTGACATTCTCCAACAATGTGGAACCAGCCAATGGGTTCCTGCTGAGGTACCTGCATCGCAAAGCTGTGGAAGCGTACCAGGAAAGGGAGCAGGACTTGCAACGCCACCAGGCGCTCCTTCGGGTACTAGATTGGGTCCCTCAGCTGTGGTACCACCTCCACGCGTTCCTGGAAAAGCACAGTACTTCAGACTTCCTCATAGGTAAGACACGGTTCACACAAGGTGAGTAAATAGTGACGATAACCGGCGCATGAGCAGTAAACCAGTTCTGCCTCCATCAGGTCCCTGCTTCTTCCTGTCATGTCCGGTGTCAGTAGCAGAGTTCAGACAGTGGTTCATTGACTTGTGGAACCATTCCATCATTCCGTACCTGCAGGAGGGGGCCAAAGATGGCATCAAGGTGTGTTCGCTGAAACCGACTTAGACGTTTGTGCCTTTATGTCTTCATGCGTTGTGTGACAAAATATTCCCCTTTGTTCTCTCAGGTGCACGGGCAGAAGGCAGTATGGGAGGACCCCGTGGAGTGGGTGAGAGGGACTCTCCCTTGGCCCAATGCACAGCAGGACCAGTCCAGGCTCTTTCACCTTCCTCCCCCTACTATAGGTCCACACAATGAGGAGAAGAAGCCACCCAAAGAAAGCTCTCCTCCCAGCACACTGGAGTCAGACCCACTGGTGAGACTGGAGGTTTCTGCTGACATAACCAAATCTGAACTGAAAAGTGAGACTAGAGTGACTTAAAATAAAACCTTCTTTGATATTTCAACATTCGGCTTCATAAAATTTCTTAAATCTTAAATCCTAAACCAGTTGCAGTATTTATCACACCAGGAGGAATTCTTATTCAAACTCAAACTGAAAATGGACAAAGTCAACAACTACATTTTTTTTTTATTAATTTTTTTATTTCAATTTTTAATTTAATATATCAATAATGAACAAGCACAGTCACTTTATCAATTTAAATTTATATTTTTATTCTTTTAGACCTATTCTTTTTCTATTTTGTTGCATCTGTTTTGGACACTAAAGCCAATGCTTACATTTTTGCTTCGGTGTCTGGAAAATAATGAAGCATTATTTTAATAAATGTCAAATAAATCCTGTCTCTTCATCTCCAGTTAAACTCACTTGTGTCTTCCTGTCTCATCCTGATATCCAGATGGCCATGCTGCTAAAGCTACAGGAATCTGCCAACTACATTGAGTCTCCAGAACGGGAGGGCTGTCTGGATCCCACTCTGCAGGCCACACTCTGAGAATGGCGTGATCAAGCTATCAGACTTTTTATTAAGGTTGATGCAGCAGGTGCATACCCAATGAGACTTAAAAGAATTAATAATTAACATTACTGTGTGCTCAGTGAGCAGATATAAAATGAATTGTTTTAAGGATCTACAGAGATTATGGACAAAGGGTTTGCTCTGCCCTGCCGTCAGGATATTGGAAAGACAACCTGCTTTAATAGGAAGCTGTCGAGATCGTGTCCGGGAATGACTTGTCCCTATATATCTTAAGATTGTTCCAAATGGGTTATTGTTGAATCTGAACGTGCATGGTAACCAGAATAATATGATGCAAAATATTACCTATAATCTTAATGATCAAGACCCTTTTTTTATTTTTTATTTTTGCTGCAACCGCAACTATTGGTGCTTACTCCTTCTGGTTTTCGTTGAAGGTGCATGCTTCAGTTCACGAAGACGTTAAGTTCAGAAGAATCTCTTTTTTTTCGTTCTTTTTTCAAAACTAGGATCGGAACTCGACCACAGCAAAATATGCACTTTATTTTCTACTTGTGGTAACTGAATCTTATGCAGCTACATCATCATCAGTTTGATCAAAACATGCGGATCATTATTAATTCCTCTAGGTGGCAGCATCTACTTTTTCCTTCCTCTTTGCTCCTGGTTAGTTTCATGATTTATGAGGCGCTCAGCACATAATAAAAGACACACTCTATATCACAGCAATGAAGATAGACATGGATGTTTTTCTGTCTGTTCAAACCACATCAATCATTGATTGACTATCAGAAGTTGTGAAGCTCTAACAGGAACTTGCCTGAGTGAATATCGAACTGGGTGAGAAACTAAAGAAATCCTGTCATCGTGGGTTCAGTTGCTGCTGGTTTACTCCAGTTATACACGGATATAACCTCAGAAACAGTTAACGCTTAATGTACTGCATTGTAAACACACAGGAAAAAGTGCCAATGTGGCCCGCTGTTTCTGGCTTTACTTACACATATTCTGTAATTAGCTATCAGTTTTAAAACACAAAAATCCTCTTGTGGTAGATGAGGATACAACTTTGAAATCTTGATTTTGTAGGATTTTATACTAAGTCATGTTCACAAATCTGTCTGTATGCAGCGACTCCCACCCATGTACACCTAACACACCATCATCAGATAACAGGAAGATAGTACATGACTCACATTTATCATCCTGTAAGGGGAAAGTGGAGAACTTCAGTAAAACTGCCATCGAGAGATAAAAATCTGTACAAAGGTTTCCTTCCTATTTATATTTGCTCTTAATATTTTTGATAGCATATTTTCTTCCAAACTTTTGGAATCAGTTTCCCTCTCGCGTTGTTTTAAGGGTTGTTATATGAGAGAGAGCGCTGGGCATAAAAACCTTTAAAAAATGATTTATAAGTGGTTTCCTGCTGTTACGTTTCCTTAATTTGTTTGCACATAATATATTAGAGACCTGCATTACAGAGAGTATTTATTGCTCATAGCTTGACTCCTCTTGTGGTGCAGGAATGGAGCCTAAAGTGGAACTGTAGGTATATTTTCAGACCTCTTAGTGATGTGCCCCTCGACCCTCAAGTACCTCAAACTGCTATACTCTGTCCAGATCTTCCTCTGCTTTCCACGGCGTGTTGCTGATGTAAAGTAGAGACTTGATGCCTAAGTCTATTTGTGCCTGAAACACAATTTGGCCTGAAGTTGCTTTGGAGCCGCTTGAACCGACCACTCGGAGGCCTCGATTTTAGAGGGAATACCATTTCTTCCTCTCACCTATACTCTGAGGCCACTTTAATGTTGATGCAAAGATTGAGGTGGAGAATTGATGATCAGTTTGGACCTGTGATTCGTAGTCATGGTGACAAGCTGTTAGTTAAGACAAGGTGTGTGTCAGTTAGCTCTGCAATAGATGAGAATGTAATTGATGACCAGGCTGCTTGTGTAACACAACTTGAACAACTTAAAAGTGTGAAAAAGTTGACATCCTCATGGAGTTGCCTAAGAGTTAAAAGCAGTGTAAGAACAAATGTTAGCCTGGAAATGTAACGCTGATGCATGTGTCCTTGCTGCATTTCCCAAACTTTTGTTTCATTGGACCTACTACGCTTATCCTTATCACGGGAGGGATTTTTTAAATAACTGGATATCTTCCTTTTTTTTTCCCACATTGTTTTAAGAAGCAGACATTTGGGTTTTCTTATGGAAATATTTGTAAAGGTTTATTTCTCTTTTGTACATGATGTCATTCTTGTAAACACTGTAAATAATCTGTGCATCTGCGACAACAATCACTCATCTGTGCATTGATCTAAGAGAAGGTCTGGCCCCTGTATGCAGAAAACAGGCATCCTCTGTGGTTTTATTGTCTTCCTCCAGTAGGAACGAGCACTTAGCTTAAAAAGGGGGGGCCTGATAACAGCTGTTTGGCATGTCTCTATAACCACATCAAATCCCATATGTCTAACATTGAGTAATGGACACAATAAAGTCATGCCATTCTTTACATCATCGCTTGTCTCAACTGGTAATATTTTTTTCTCTAGAGCCCATTAGCACATCCAAATAGGATCATATTCATTTGAAAACAAAAACTATTTCTTTAATGCATTGCGTTTATTGGCAAAATATGCTATTTATCAGCTCTGCAATGACCATACTACACAAGAACTGTTTTAATAGCGGTATGCAGCAGAAGTTTATGTTTCCACATTCAACATGAAATGCTGGAAGTTTAGTTTATTTAGCTTCTAAATCACATTTTGGGACTAAACCTAGTACAGTTTCTACCAGCTTCCGAGGACGTAGGTTTATTTTCTATAGATGTGTTTTGATGAGGTCAATTCTTTATGGCATTGTGTTAAATTATCTTTTAAAATCTAAAAATAAAAATGTGTAAAAGTTGGATGTTTCCCTCCCAGAAGAGATTACTGGACTGTGTACAGAGAGGATTTAAGTGAAGGGGCCGTGGGGTGAAAAACGTGGGAGGGGTGAATTCAGAGAATGGGTGGGGTTAACTTCAGGTCCAACCCTCAGACTATATATATCACCTGAACTCATCGTGGTCCTGCGACGGAGGATCTGTTGTGTGTCAGTAAGATGCCTGGAAAACCTGCCCCCATCAAGAAGTCCCCAGCTAAGAAGGCTGCGGTGAAGGCGTCTGAGGCCCCCCCGGAGCCTCCACCTGTACCGGTGGAGGCTGCACCTGTGGAAGCCGCTCCTACTGAGGCTGCTCCAGCGGAGGGGGAGGCCGCCCCCGTCGCTCCATCAGAGGGTACCCCCAGTGCTGAAGGAAGCGCTCCAGGTACCGGTCCTGAAGGAACCCCCCCAAACCCGGTCTATGATAGGACAGCTTTGGGTTCAGACTGTAGCTGTGGGCCTATAATCTTAAATCCTCAATTCTAATTTCTAATTTAAGAAATGCTTGTATAGATTATTATTTATATATCATGTATTATAAGTGTTTTTTTATTATTCTGCCTATTGCTAGGCTTACATTAACAGAAGTAACTGTCAGTATAATATAATACATCTAAATCACACCACAAATAGAAGTTTCTGAAATAACATTCAATTTGTAAAATGTCCCAAACAGAATTTTGTCATTTCATGACTGATGAAGTAGACATTTCAGTTGTTTTCTAGGTTTTCTTATTTTACCGGTAAACGTGGTCATTTTTCAGTACTTCTGCTTTACAATAGCTATTTTTTTTGCACCATGTGAAATTCATCTGATGATGAAAAGCGGCAGATATTGTGATTCAAAGGATGGAACAACGTTCTGCTTACTGCAACCTTCACTACTAAACTGTGCACGCTGTCACTTGTTCACATAACTGGATCAATTCTTGGATGGGTTGGTGGTTGGGAGGGTTGCATGCTGTTGACGTGTCGTTCATATGCAGGTAACACTCTGTTTTTCCTTAGAAACGTCATTATTTTGACACGCTGAAAAAATTAAACCGAAAGCTTTTGCACTCTAAATTTGTCCGGCAACACAGCTGGATTTGCATGTCATGTTACACGATCTGGAAGCAGTGCCCCTCATTGTTGTCCTGGGCACAGGCCTGGTATGAGTGTCGATGGTCTGTGGTCTGTTTCTGGGGTGCAGCGGGTAAAGGCCCATCCTGATTCTGGGTCATTACCCGATGTTGACCAGTCTTCTGGCCACATATCTTGGCATGGTCACACTGCTGTGGTATGGTGAGAATTCACCCCCCCTCCCAGGAACTCATCTGATGGACTGCCCCACCTCCAGCATGCCAACGGCATGATCCCACTTATGTTGCCCCAGCTGTGGCATCCTTGCAGATATAATTTTCTGCTCATTCTTAGTATCTTTTTTTTTTTTTTTTGTCGGTGAGAGTGGTTTCATCAGTGTCCATTCAATAGAAAGTCTTCTAGTTTCCTTTTGTCATTTAAGGGTTTCGTTTCACTGCGTCTCGTTTAAGTGCATTCATGGGGGGGGTACACTTGTGTGACTGGATTTTTATCTGTTGTAACATATAGTTTATATATTAAGACATGAAACACCTGATGGATGCCCCATTCACTGAAGAGGCAGCTGACGCCACATTTACTACTGAGCATAAAGAGTGCAGCACTCCACACACACACACACACACACACACACACACACACACACACACACACACACACACACATACACATATGCAACAATGTGTGAAGTGTGTGTTTGTATCTGACCTTGCACCACTCATGGTGTGTATGTCTGGCTTGTGATCTTTTGCGTTTTACTGGTACTTCTGGCAGTAAACTTTAAAACCTCAGGAGTCAGAATCATCTGTTGCCATAGTTATAACAGAAAACATTAACCATTCCCCTCCGTCGTCCTGCTTGCTCCTTGGGACTCGCCCACTGATCAATTGTGTCAAGACCGATTGAGTTCCAATATGACTAATGTCATGATGTAAGCAATTGGTAGCTTGGCTTTCCTACTGGCATTTCAGTGCTAGCTGCTGCCCCTGCAGATGCTCCTGCTTCAGATGCTCCTGCTACAGATGCTCCTGCTACAGATGCTCCTGCTACAGATGCTCCTGCTGCTGATGCTGCTGCTCCTGGTGCTGATGCAGATGCTCCCCCTGCAGATGCTCCGACAGACGGTACACATAAAACACCACACATTCAACAAAATTGGTACCCAGCTGCAAAATAGACTTGATCCAGCTTTGTAGCTTTCCTCCAGCTTGGAACACCAGTGGGAGAAAATTTGATCCTCCTGATTCAATGTCTGTGGAAGGTTTCAGTATCGTGACGTGGGAAATACACTCATCCTCAAGCCCTTTTATTGTTGTAAATGATGTCATTTGATTCTTTAAACCTCAGTAACCTGTTGCATATGTGTTGTTAGCCGCTCCAGCAGAAGTTGCGGTAGTTGAAGAACCACCAAAGGCCCCCACACCCCCACCTCCTGCAGGTACTGCCATCATTTCCACCTTCCTGTTAAAAAAAACCCATTAAATTATTAAATTAGATTGATTCATCTTTGCAGCGAAATAATTTTCAAATCAGAAATAGAATTATTATAAATGATGTATTCCTCATCTTACCGTCATCCACTTCAACACCATTTTAAACTGCCCTGTTTGAACCCCCGTCAGTCCCCACCAGCGCCCCTCTGGATGTGTCTGTGGAAGACGTGAACGATTCCAGCCTCACAATTACATGGAAGCCGCCGGCGATCATAGGAGACTCTGGCCTGGATGGATACGCAGTGGAGTACTGCAAAGATGGAAGTGAGTCACCGTGTGTGTGTGTGTGTGTGTGTGTGTGTGTGTGTGTGTGTGTGTGTGTGTGTGTGTGTGTGTGGCTGCACCTGTCTTCAGATTGTCAGATGGCGGATAGACTCATAGCTGGGTCCAGGTTTATTAAGGCAGGCTGTATTTCACCGGCTGTCACCGCTGACGCCACTTTTAGACTCGCTCATTTGCTCAGATGGCAGCATATCTTCTGACATTTCATCATGACAACCAAGTGTTCTCCTTTTGCAGCCGGTAGTTTGTAAACCAGTAAACCACTTATCATGCCCCATTATGGGATGTTTTACCTTTTAAAATGGAATGTGTATTTGGAAAAAGCACAGATAAAGGTTGTCCCTTGACGTGCTGTCATGCTTTATAATATAAATTGTACTACAAACACGAAACTGTGCTTCTCCGCAGCATCAGACTGGGTTGCAGCTCAAGAGGAGCTGACCCCAGCCAACCGTTGCTGCATCACGAAACTGACGGCCGGAGACCTGCTGCTGGTTCGCGTGGTGGCTGTGAACGCCGGTGGGCGTAGTGAACCCGGAACACTCGCCCGGCCTGTCCCGATCCGAGAGGTCGTTGGTGAGTAGCAGCCAGTAGCAAATGTCAACTGATCCCTTTAAAGTTGCCTATCAGAAATGGTAGGTTTGTATAAACCTTGAGTGGTAAAAATTCATTGTGTCCTTAACTGTGCAAATAGTCCAAACAAACATTTCCCACAAAAATAGCAGGTTTTAAAGCCTAATATGAAAGCTTCTAAAAACCTCTGTCTCCAACCTCTTTATCAAGAGCTCTAATCGTCGTAACTTACGACCTATCTTTAAAATGCTCAAGTTGCATCCAGGGAGGTAGAGGTAGTATTACCGCTCACATGTAAGATCATAAATCACAAAGGTGCTGACAAGACCTTTCATCGGCTCTAGAACACACTTTGACTTAAATGCACACGTAAAATCATTACTTTACTGGTGGTTTGACAAATTTAAAAAATATTTTTTTAAAAAGTGGAGTCTTCCAAACTTTCGATTTTTTTTAACCATAGCAAACTATCTAAAAGGACTCAAGTGTAAAGCAAATACGGATAATAAGTAATTAAAGTATATTTTAGCATTTATAAAAATCAGTGATTTATAGTCATGGAAAATAAAACAACTTGAAACAAGAAAAATTCAGTCACTATGGGAACATTTTGAATCAAATAACAAAGCAAATTTGAAAAAAGATGTTCAAACATAGATGTGTCCCCTGCAATTCTAACTTAAATCAACAGTTGCAGTAAACTAATTAAAATGGAGTTAAATGATTTTATTTAGGACAGAAACATTAGAAATTACCAAAGATAAATATAACCAGCCCAGGGTGAAAAAATATTGCATCTTCGATCTTTTTTTTTTTGTTTGCCGCCTCTGAGAAGCTTTAGCAGACGACTGACTCCAGAAAGGAAGGCGTTTGCGTCATGAGCCATCTGGCTGCAGCGCTTATTTTCAACCTTGTCACTGTCAGCTCATTGTCACTCACTTAAATGACTAACAGGGGCTCTCTAGTTGTTTTGCGGCGTTGCACAGTCGTCGCATTGTGGCTGTGCAATAAATAACCTGTCCATACATCCTCAGTAAACATTTGAGGAACACTTCTATTCCAAATGTTCCCTAAACACAAACGGACCAGCAGAGATCGCTGTAAATAATTCGAAAAATTAATTTTAATGCTGAATTAAAACAAATCAAAAAACAATATGATCAGAGAATAATTGAACAACACAACACATCTGGCGGTCAAATCTTCGAGTCTTCTCATTACATTGCCATTTTTAAAATCATTTTGATGAAATGTAAAAAATTATTTCTCCATTAAAATAAGTGCTTCAAAATACACACCGAACCTCTTTTCCTGATACCTTATTTTAATTTATTTTTTTACAAATAATTTAGCATTGGTTTCATTACTGAAGCCACGACGAGGTTGAAGCGTAATTTAGACCTGAGGTGAGGTGATGTACTGTACCCCAGTTATCCACTTTCAGAAGGACGGCTTACTGGCTCTGATGGTATTTCCTGGATGGGATTCAAACCGTTGACAACAAACAGGAAACTTTAGTGGAGAAAGGCAGTTATGCAACCAGAGCTGCTGCTCAGCTGAGGAAAGGGAAACATGAGGCTAATTGATGGATTCTAGGTGGCTCACTGGGGGTAAAATCAACTGACACTGTGTCCTGACCAGACACCCATCAACATGTACAAGCTTCTGATAGAGACACTTTGTCCTACATATGCTGAAAGCCCACAACAAAGACACTATATCCAGAGACAAAGGCTGATTAGAGATAGTTTGCAGGGTGGGGTGGGGGGGTACCTGCTGGCTGATGAACGCTGTAATGCCAGCAACCCTTCTGGGCATTGCTGGGAAGTGTGCTGATTATCAGGGATTAGTGTCGGAGCCAAATCTGGAGGCAGACCTGAGCCTCGTGGAAAGGGACGCTTCCAGCAGTCGGGTCCCAGCCTGTGCAACAGTTTAGTGGTGATGAATGTTAGAATGATGAGAACGACACACACCGAGCAATGTGAGCAAATATAACATGCCTCATTAGAGTATTATATTATTCACAGCTGGAGCTGTTACCACTTGATGTGGGTGTCTACAGGGTCCAGCCTCTTGTATATTGTGTACCGCGTGTTTTATGAATGTGGTGCTCGACCACTCCAGTCAGTTGAAAGTGATGACACCTTCCCACTGCCGCTCTGTGCATGACACCAAGGAACACGTGCTGGGCTTCATCCAAGTCTCATCAGCAGAGCTATTTTAAGAGCTGTTGGATGCAGGGTCTTCGTCTTCTTCTGCCTCCCTCTACCCAGATACTGAACTCACCTCACACAGAAAACTGTCTGCGCTTACATTCCCAATACAGCTGGTCGCCATCTGGGACTGGGACTGGTGTTATTTCAAATATTGTATCATGAAAATACCGTTAAAAATACTGAGATGAATGTAAATTTGGGTTCTCTTCAGGTTCTCTGGCTTTCTGTGTGTGTCTGTGTGGCTCAGCGGTGCACTGGGATAGGCTCCAGATATCTTTGTTGATCTAATGTTTAAATGTATATATACAAAACCAAAAGTCTTTCCTCGTTGTGAGTCTAGTTTGTTAGAGGTTAAACACAATTAGGCCTTAGTGTTAATGGATGTCTGAATGTACCCCGTGTTTTTCAGACCGTCCCAGGATCCGGATGCCCCGAGCCCTCAGGTCCCGTTGTGTCAAGCAGGTTGGAGAGCAGATCAACCTGGTCGTCCCTTTTCTTGTACGCCAGTAAACACACACATACTCACACACACACACACACACACACACACATACAAACACACATACACACATACATGCATGATCTTTACAGACATTGGGCTTTACTTTGTCTTTTTCCACTCTCATCTCTTTATTCTTTTTTTAACTCGTAAGGGAAAACCCGCACCTGTGGTGTCCTGGTTGAAGGACGGTCAGCCTTTGGATACAAAGAGGGTCAACATCAGGAACAGCGACAAAGACAGCATCCTGTTTATCCGCACTGGTCAGAGAGAAGACTCTGGCGTTTATGAGATGACTGTTAAAGTGGACAGCTTTGAAGACAAAGCTAGTCTGACCCTCCAGATTGTGGGTGAGTCGCACAAGCACACGTTCACATTCAAACAAACATGTGCATGCTTGCAACATCAGCTGTAAATGATGCCTTAATTTCAGACCTGCGAGCTCAGCTTAGATTCATGACTTACTCTGAGAGGAATTCAAAGTACTAGCCAGCATATATCACGCCTCTAACAATAATGCCCTTTGACCTCAGAGTGTGTGACACCGCTGTCAGCTGCTGCCGTTAAAATGTGTGGTGACATTGCTGTATGTTATAAACACGGTTCAGTGTGGATGTAATTCCTTTGGAGTGAACACCTTTGATGCTTAAAGGAACACGGGGATCCTGGTTTTAATGTGTCCCCAGAGCTGCCAGGGCCTCCATCCAGTGTGAAGCTGGTGGACGTCTGGGGCTTCAACGCCGCTCTGGAATGGACCCCGCCCAAGGATAATGGCAACACGGAGATCACAGGATACACCATCCAGAAGGCCGACAGGAAAACCGGGGTATGGAGGACATTCACATGCAAAACTGAGTCACGTCAGACCGTTTAAAGGCTTTAATCTAATGGAGTAAACCTGTGCACATCGCCCTATTGTAACTGTATTTACATTACTTAATTTACTTAAAGTGTAAGGTGTGATCAAAGTCTTTATAAGGTGTTAGGGTTAGGGTTAAAATGAAACTGAGAGAGGAAGATGAGACCTGTGTTGTGTTGCAGGAATGGTTCACGGTGCTGGAGAACTACCACAGGTTAACTGCCACCATCTCAGACCTCATCATGGGCAACTCGTACTGCTTCAGAGTGTTTGTCCAGAACCGGGTGGGCATGAGCGAGTGCAGCGCCGTCACCAAGGAGGTCGCCACTATCCAGAAGACAGGCAAGTCGCTCGTTTCGTTTCCGTGGGTCCGTTTGTCGATGTAATAAACGGTTTAAAGGTAGGGCTTAAACAAATTGGAGCTAGGTGGCTAAAACAGTCAAACTGTCGAAATGTTAATCTAATTTTCTTTTTTGAATAAAAATTATTTCAAATTCATAAGCAATAAAACAAAATATTTGCATCACTTTTCTAGTAGCACAAGTTGGTCGGATCTATATTTGCAAAGTCATTTTTTTGCTTACCCCAATAAAAGATATTAATATTAACACTCATGTTAACAGTCATGTTTAATGGCATCCACTTTACTGTTAACGCTGCAACAAGCTGAACATTACACGCTTGGAGTTTTGCCCACATCCTTTGACGCTACCCAACTGGACCTGCATCATGTTCCCAGGATAATTAAAATATTCACTCGTTCGTGCTTCACCTCCTAAACCTGCCACGCTAGATGATGTTGTAACAACGCCAACAGATGGAAGACGAAACCTCTCAAAGTTATCCTGAAGGACGAGTCGGTGTTGGAGAATCCTACATCGGAATTAGCTAATGTGTAGAAATAGCCCTTTTTTGAAAGAAAGGAATTTTGCTCCCACTGATCTTTCCTGATGTGTCTCCAATGACTCTAGAGTCAGTATCATCAGGCTGTAAGCCCTCGCTCCTTTAGAGGTCTTAACTTCACTCTTGTGTTCACAGGTATTGTCTACAAGCCACCTGAGTACCAGGAGCACAACTTCAGCGAGGCACCCAGGTTCACCACCCCCCTCAGTGATCGCGCTGCCACTGTGGGATACACCACCAAGCTGCTGTGTTCTGTTCGTGGATGTCCCAAGGTTAGACACACACTCTTAAATATATCTCATCGGTGTTGTGTTGATAACTGACACCAAATACCAGCTGCTAGTGTTTTAACCAGTTACTCCCAGTAAAAGCTCAATGGGAAAACACCTGGATGTTTGGATATTTTTCATACAGAAGAAAGTTTGATTCCAGTGTTCCAGTTTCAGCATTTATTATTGTACATTTTGTTTTGTTCGCACTGGAGAGTAGACAAACTAGACTGTGAAATACAGTCATGAAAGACCAAATTTGGTCTAATGGTGGAATCCATCAGAGGAATACAGACCTGGAATATATTACCAGTTTATGTTGGAGTGTGACCTTCAAACCATAGTTAGTAGCAAAACCAGACCTACTCCCATGCATTACTTTTATTGGTTGTATTTTTTGCATGGCATTTTAGTGAAAATTGTGACCTGGGTCTGGGTCTGGTGGTTTGTGCCGGTGGTTTTGTGTAAAACTCTTTTTATTTATTTGTATTTTGCTTGTATGTCTTTGATTTGCCTTGGGACAACAGATGTGAATTAGAAACTGTACAAAACAAAAGAAAGAAAGAGTGTGGTATACATCCTCAAATTAGGTATTAATGTCACTGCTATAAAGATTCACTGTGAGGCGGTAAACAGGGAGAACCCAAAAGCATGACAGTCGAAGTTAGTCCAAATCCATAGTTTTAAAGTGGAGCAGAGCCCAAAAACCAGGTAATCAAAGATTCAGGCAGACACATCAGACAGGGGGCAGGCAAACAGGCAGAATCGAAGAATCAAGCAAAAATCAGAAAACAGTTGACAAATGGTCAGGAACAATCTGGCCCAAAACTAGCAGCTGAACAGAGTTTATGTAGGGTGGTGTGTGATTGAAAGATGAGCAGCGGGTGTGTGAACAGCACGGGACAGGAATGAGCTGATTACAGGAGTCATGACATTCACTGTCTAAATGGGACGGGGGCTGCTCTGGTACGTCTTTGCAAAGTTTCAGCATGTCTCTCACTTTTCTTGGCCGCTGCCGCTCTGGTTAAACATATCTTTACAGTTGTCTGAATGACGCAGATGGCTTAAGTGCCGGTCCCTGATGGAAATGCAGTTGATTATGTGTCTTACCCGTCCTTGGCTTCTCTCACCAAGGACGGCCATGGCAGGACAGTCTTCAGATGCCAGTATGATTGAGACAACAACAAAAAAAAGGAGATTTAAGAGCAAACAGACAGTATATATTCCAACTGAGAAGATCCAGAATCATTTGTACTGCAATTGTTGGCATTCCTAAAGTTATTACCGTACAGCTGACAGTGTATTTATACAGCAAATTTCTGGTTTTGTAGTGGTGGATGGAGTGAATTCCTCTACATTGGAATATATATCCAGTGCCCTGAATTTCAAGCCTATCCCATTTAACCACAGTGTCTGAATTAATATGTCTTTCCTGTTGTTGGGGTCCCTGACAGGGGTGCAGTGCAATCAGAACAACCAGTAGCTCCGTAAAAGTCTATTGACGGCCAGGAACCAAAGAAATCTTTATAAAGAAGATCCACATACTCTGAACTTGTTCTTAACTCATGTTTTCCCCCAAATAATAATGAAACTGTGCTCTTATGATATTTCCATAATAAGCCTCATGTTTACGTGAAACTGCAATGAACAATACTCTTTGTCTCACCTACTCATGTGCACTGATACTCTCAAACTCTTTTAAATAACTGGGATAATATTTCACACATGAACACTAAGAATCTTGTAGCACTTGTTTATTTAGAGCCATTCACACTGGCGTCCAGAGCGGTCTGAGAGGTGTTGAGTAGGTCCAGCAGAAAGGCATGTAGCATGATAAATTATCCAGATATCTGTTAAAGTGCTGGTGCATATAGGGGCACCGACTCCTCCTCATCAGGCAGCTGTGAGGGAGAAAGGAGAGAAGAGAGATACGCAAGTGAAGACAAAGGTAACGATAAACTCCTGCCTGTTGCTCCGTCATGGCTAAGTGGACGTGTTTTGCAGAAGGCCTCATTTTAGCCACTTGTCTCGACTTAATCAGTGTAATCAGTGTGACTGTCATACACACACACACATAGACCTAAACAAAGAAATATGATGGGATAGAAAAGAGGGGAAGGTACATCCTGTGCCTAATTTCATGTAGTTGCAGGATGTACAGTATACTTTATATAGTTCCAAATCACAACCAAAGTTATGTTAAGCCGCACAAAAATGCTGATATGAATTCCCTTTCACAATAAACCCAAAATTCCTCTGCGAGCAAGCAATTGGTGACAGTGGCAGTTAAAAAAACAGAAGACTGCAGACCCCTTGAAGGCACTGTTCTGCATGGGCACTGTTCTGCATTATTATTATTATTATTATTATTATTATTATTATTATTATTATTATTATTATTATTATTATTATTATTATTATTATTATTATTATTATTATTATTATTATTATTATTATTATTATTATTACTATTATTATTATTAATAATAATAATAAAAATAATCTAATAATAATTAATGATAATAACAATAGTTATTATTAATAAAAATATTGTTATAAATTACTATAAATAATAATAATAATAATAATAATAATAATAATGTGATTTATTAGTGGTGCATATATAACAGGAAATCCTCCAGCAGTCCTAAACCTATTACATCATTAAAAGGTCTTGCTAAGCCTGACTAAGTTCTACAGGAAGGTTTTACAGTAGACAGGGTCTCTGCTCCCTGGGAGACGGTTCCACAGGAGAGGATTTGAAAGAGTCTGGATCTCAATTTACTTTTGGATATTCTAGGGACCGCAAGATCAGTGTGACTGATGCTTACTTCAGCTCGCTAAAGAATTTCTCCAACTGCCACAGGAAGGATTGGTGTGTGTTTAGATAAGTGTGCTGCAGTCTTGTATGTGCGTCTGTGTTCGAGTGTCGACTGCCACCTGCTCAGTAGAGATCGGCAGCACACTTCGTCACGCTGACCTGGGATTGCACAGACGTGGCTTGTTTTTTTGTTTTTTTGATCTGTGGGCTTTATTTGGAATGAACCTGCATGCCTTCAAGCCACAATTGTACCCACAGAAATTATTAAATTATGAGTAACAAATAACATTCTTTTGCAGTGTACATCCATACATGATACAACCATCTACTCATGTGCATATTTTCTTCATCATTCCTACAGTTTTTGCTACGGTCTAAATTCTAACGTATTTAGGCTGTAAACAATGAAAATGGTTCTTAATCTTTGAAGAAAAATCTAATTTTGTTTCTATGTGTTGTAGATGAACAGGCACGGCAGATAGGTCAAAATTATCATTTACAGTAGGGCTACAAATGCATTAATGAAGTAGAGCTACAAAGATGAATTGGGTTAAGCTATTTTGCAGTTTTGATTTCAACTTCATTTTGAAGCGAAGCTGTAAAATATTTTCAGGCTTCTGTCTTAATTTAAGGATTTGCTGCTGTTTTGTTTTTGTTTGTTTTTTGTTATATTAAATAGAGAATCTTCCTGTGACAAAACACTTCATTAAATACTCCTGAAAATGTTGGCATTAAACAGTAAAGTATATCGGTTTTGGTTATGGCCTTCTAAAAGAAATTCTTTTCCTTCAATGAATAAATTCTCCGCATTGATTTAGACTGATCTCATTTGAACCCAGATTTCGGACTCCCAACTTTTCCAGTCATATAAAACCTACAGATGTATCAGGATATCCAGCACTAGATGCATTACCACTTATTGATAGTGTTGGTCATTAACATCTGCAGGACTTCCTTCCTCCTGCCAGAGGGTCAACTAAACACTATTTAATCTACTGCCAAGGGTGAGGACACCCACCCCAGTGATCAGAAAGGGCGATGGAGTGGAAGAACTCCACAAAAAGTTTTTTTATTTTATTTTACAGCTCAGTTTGTCTTCAATTTTTCTAAACTGAAGAAAAACACGTTTAACTGTCAATGTCTGCCCTCATATATCTAAAATATCTATGATGTCAAAACTGTTTCACTGTAGCATGGCAGGTTTCTATTTAATTCCCTTTAATAATATTAATAGTAATTGGAAGACTAATGTTGTAGTAATTAATAATAGTTTTACCAAGGTATGTCAATTAATATTAAGAAATGCTGCTTCCAGCTGTTATTCTAATCGAGATTAACCTACATACTCACGAAATGTTTGACCTTTGCCTTCTAAAACTACACGTCACTGAACTCCCTAAAATGGAAGAAAGTTCTATTTTGAAAGCTTGTCGTCAGCAAGGATACGGAACAAAATATGCTTCTCAAATTAGTGAGGTAATATTTAAGCAAACTGTTCTGAAATGAATCAGCTGGGGTGAAATCCAATAACTGGAGTCACATCACATGATGTCTGACCATAAGGAAATCTACACACGAATGTCACTGAGACCCAGAGCAGCACATACCGGGGTTTAAGGAAAAGACTTGAGCTTCTCTAATTCCACGTAACTGTCACGCTCAGCACAGACTGACTGACCTCACTGGAAGACAAGCTGAAGACATGCTGAAAGTCCACTGTTTCCAATCCCCCCCCCCCAGTATACTTGCACAGCAGGTTTGATGTGTTAAAAAACACATGCAACACCATTGAATCAGTATTGATGAGCAGGATGGTGATGACGGAGATGATGATGACAGGATACAGTATTAGAATTCCTAGCAGTGTATAACTGGAAAGGGAGGAGGCATGACATGATATAAGAACATCTGTGGTTATTATAAATAAGACTTCTTTTACCTTTTTTATCACTTGATGGACTACAATGAAACTGGGGGGACGAATGGCCAGTTATGAATTGTTGAGTCGACGTATATGAGTAGATGGATTCATGCCTCTGCACATTACCAAAGATTACATGGAACCTGAAGGCAGCATTTTGAAAGTGTGTGTCTTGATTGTTAGGGCGTGGTATGTATTCTGCTGAGTGAATTTCTAGTTCTTTCATGTAACTAATGCACGTATGTGTGGAAGGTGATCTCATCTCAAAGTTCAAAATGTTGGCCAAAAGTTAAAGATTAGCATATTCCATATCTTTTCAGAACAATAGCATTTATTTGAGGTAGCTGTAGGAGTCTGAATGAGTTCATACGTGCCTCTCTGCCCCTCAGCCTAAGATCGAGTGGTTGAAGAATCAGATGATCATCGGTGACGACCCCAAGTTCCGCCAGATCTCAAACCAGGGTATTTGCTCCCTGGAGATCCGAAAGCCTTGCAGCTTTGACGGCGGCGTGTACACCTGTAGAGCAAAGAACGCAGAAGGAGAAGCTGCTGTCTCTTGCAAGCTGGAAGTTAAACGTATGTATCAACAAACAATGGGAACAAGCTCTCAATTCATGCCGTAGATCTTCAATCTGTTGAGATTTGTGGAGCAAAAACTATTCTAAGGAAATACTTCACTATTTTTTGTTGAGAATTTGATGAGAGTATTAGTCCCCTTTTCATAGCTGGTCTGCATCTGTACTAAGCCTAGCAGAAAAGGAATGCATTCATTGAATGAATTGCATATTTATTATTCTATATTTATTGTATTATATGATGCATTGCTGTACTGGAACTGCTTCTTCGCCTTTGTATACTTATATTTCAGCCAGAAGGGATAGGCTAACTGTTTCCCTCTGAACTCTGTCTTTATGCTAAGCTAAACTCACCAGTGTTTGGTTCAATATTTATATTTAACATACATGCATGAAAGTGGTGTCAATATTCTATGTTATGCTCATCAGGAAAATAAGATCATGCTGTTGCATTACTCAACTTTAAATTTTAAAAAAAACATTTGCCTAGTTCATGCTTATAGATTCCGTAAGTGTGAATTCTTACCAGTGAATAATATACCAAATGTTATTTATACCTTAAGACATGAGAAAACATATGTTTTTATATATTCTTCTCCCAACAGAAATTATTGTTCCAGAGTCTGACAAGCACAAGGGTAAATAAACCCAGAATATTCACAGGTATGTGAGAGAGAATCTGATCCTATGCGAAAGAGACAGGTTGTTCATGGTTTTAGAAACATGTCGCCATTGGCAGCACGTGTCTGTTATAAATGTCTTTGATAAAGTATATACATTTATAAATGATATATATCTGCTACAATCATCAATACTAAAGCACTAGATCAAACCAACTCTGTAAAAATGATTGATTCCTGTCCCTAATCAGTCATGAATTATCATGACATCAAATTGAACCAATAGCAACTCATTTGTCCCTCCCTCTTCCTCTCTTCTTCTTCATGTGCCAAACTACCTCTGCTCCCTTCTGTCTAACCCCGATACATCTCGTACATTTCAAGTCCTGCTTTTGGATGTGATAATGCGGCAAAGATTAATGTTCGTTCAATTAAAATACCAAATTTTGTGTTTTTCAGCTCTAACAAAGCTATTTATAGGCTTTCTATTAGGCAGCTGCATTCTGGTTCTGGTACAGGCTCTACTATTTAAGCTTTTAAATGCTCCAGTGGTGTAGGCTTTCAACGAGTGTCAGAAGGCTTTACTTCTGGTATTTCTGCTGCGGTCTAGAGAAGCATGAAGTAGAGAGAGAACACGGTAGGAAAGAAAAAGATGATGTTTGGTAATGAGGAAGTGCATATTTGAAGGCATTAAAGGAGGGAATGATAATGTTTTATCTTTATAGTACCATCAAAGTAACTGGATATAACGTAATGATGCTAACGGTAAATGGAAACCAAAATCATCTGCCCATCAGTTGTAGTATTTATGGGGTCCATACATGACTGTATGCACTCAAGAGAACATCTGGGCATGTTTCTGATGAGTCCTGATGATGTCCTCAGGGATCTCCTCCCAGACTGGATCAAGTCTCTGGAGGTATTTGGCATCAGACGCAACAAAACATAATGTTCCACAGGTGCTCAGTTGGATTTAAGTGAATGAGGGCCAGTCAATGGTATCAATGCCTTCATCATCCAGGAACTGCCTACTCACTCTGGTCATATTGACCTACGCAACAGGAAGAACACAGGGTCCACTGCACCAGTGTAAGGTCTGACAATCGCTCTGAGGATAGAAACACCAGGTCACCAGTGGCAGACCTTCATGTTCTCTAGGGAATGCCGATCAGGCTGCATGGTGTTGGGCTGTGAGTACATGTCCCACCAGATGACAGTCTCTCGTACCACATTTGTGGAGTCTGTTACTGATGGTTTGGGCAGATAAATGCTCACAGGTAGCCCGCCTGAGGTCATTTTGTAGGGCAGCGAATGAAATCCTGTTCCTCCTCACACAAAGGAGTAGTTGTCACTTAAATTTGTACCAATGTGACTGAATAATTTACAATCACTTGTGCTTTTTTAACACTCTGGTACCCTAGGGATTATACTCGGTGTAACACCCTGATGATGAGGCGTTCTCTTCAACGTTTCGAGCAGTGTTCTATGTCTCCATATGCTGCTGTGAGTGTGCATTCCATAGTGTGGGTGTAGTTTGGTAATAATACTTTTTCTAATGAGTATTTTTACATGAGATGGATGTTGTATGCGTGTTTGAGGTACGATAAACTATATTGTCATTGTCATTGTCATTGAAAAATTATGTCTCACGTAGCATTGTAATGGACGATAGTAGTGGTAGATCGCACAGAGGAAGTAGACTGTTCTTGTTTCGGGAAGCTCTTCTTCACTTTATTGATTCCATGAACTTTGTTGACAGAAAAAAGGACTTAACTTAATGTTGATTAAATGTTTACACCCACTACCACTGAATTGTGACAACTTTGCTTCACACCTCATCATCGTCATCACAATCTATCACATCCTGCTGATTGCTCGTAATCACATTTATGTTGTCTGTTTACCACGAGCACATAGACTGGATGCAGTTGTGTGATGTTACATGTGTAATATCCTGACCTTCAGTGTGGTCGTCTGAGGTTGAGTTCAGAACACATTTGTTCACACTAAAAACTGGGTCACATGATTGACACACAACCAGTTGGCTCAAATAGTGAGATCTCAGTGTATCATTGATTTGTTTTGATCAATCCACACCTGAATGTACAGCTGTGATCAGATTACTAGACAGGCTTGTCCTGCTAAGCGTAAAGTGCTCCCTATCGTGCTTGTGGTTTTCAAGGCATTAGGATCTGGTCCCGAAAGGCATCGCCATAGATGGGAGGGCTACTGGAGGGGGGGGAAATGAGGGATTAGACAGGGAACGCCTTTAGGTGGAGGGGTAGAAGTGATGTCAGGGTGGCACTCCACAGCTTCTAAAAATAACTCTGGATGATCTAACACAGTCTAACTCTTCACATTACCATGAGTCAACAGGCTGAGAAGTGCTGTGAGAAGAAGGGAGAATTGGCTAAGAGGGCAGAAACCGAGCCAGATAATCCTTGATGGAAAAATACCCCTCTAACATATCCACACGCAGGTTCTCCTAAAAGATTCCTGGCTGAAGTGATTATTAACATATCCTCATGATGACCGCCTCTAACACTTGTCTTGTGTCTTGATTACGTTTCCCACAGTGCCTTGAAAAAGTCAGCCGAGGTCAGGTCTTATGTTTTGAGGTGAGTTCATTTGATGCTGTTTGTTTGTGTCCATGTGTTCTTATTTTTTATAAATTCCTCTAACTGTTCCCCTCTTATTTTGTCTAGACTGTTTGACGAGGTGTTAGAAATTGTGGGTGGCTGTGCAGCAGTGTGTACATAATTTAAAAGGAGCAGAACAACATACCAACATCTCCATATCCATCTTCGACTCTCCTGCTCCTCCAAGTATGGAAGGACTGTTTGCCAAATGTTTACTGTTATATTGACAGAGCTATATTTACATTTTTTCCTGCCTGTGTCTAAGTGTTATAGTATATATAGTGTATGTGCTAACTAATAAAGCAGAGTGATTGGACATGCTTTTGCAATGACTGTATGGATGTACAATGAAATAAATTATTTTAAAATGGAATAAGCGGATGTCTCTGTGAATTTGAGAGACTGTATGGTTCAAATAAACATTATACAGATAGTCCTCAATTTATGAACATTCGACTTACAAACAACTGGAGATAAGAACAAGCATGCCTGGCCATGTCCAACTATTGTCCTGCAGTTCTGCTTTCTGCCACAACCTCCATGGGGGCAGCACTGCTGCATTCAAGTAGCTCTAACACCTGTCACCCCCTCTCGTTGTTGTTTGTTGTCTCTGTCAGCATCTCAGAGTGTCAACCTTTGACCTTTAAGTACTTTACTGTTTATCATGGCTGACCCTGACAACATAAATACAGGTAAACATAAACATAAACATTCAGGTTAGGTTTCCGGCCAGAAACAATAACAGACGCTGAACACTGAACTCTGAATGTTAACTATTGGTCAACTGAGAAACTAAATGGAAATATAAGAAAGTAATGAAGTCAATAAATTGTGTTTGTTCCCTGCTCAGACATTCACAGAGAGGAGAATAAAAGAAGTACAACTTCCACATCAAAGCTGGAACAGAAAATATAGTATTTCATGTATTTTTTAATTCATATTAATTGTGAATGTTCAGCTGATCAGAATTTAGGTTCATTGGGCCTACCAAGAATTAAGCCTACTTATTTTTTTAAGATAAAAAAAAATCTCCCCTTGTTTTGTTTTTTGTATATACTTCTATACAGAGAGAGAGATTTATAGAAAATCTTGATCCTGCCCCTAAACTCTGTTTTTATTCAAATGAATTGTAAATACAGATACAGTAATGCCAGCCTGTAAAATAAAATAAAAAATAAAAACCAACAAACGTGATGTGGTTTCAATGTTCACACTCACTGGAGATATTTCCTGTGTTATACTGACATCTTATGGTGCGAATGAAGGATGAAAAATGTCACGGTTGAATAGAGTAGTACCTTGAGGTAGGAGTTCAATTTATTTTTTGATTTAGTTTATAAGTCTATATATTTGTATCTCAGAAGAGTTTCCCCCATCTGAAATAACTGAAATAATTTTTATCCAAAAAAAATTCCTCTAAATTATAAAACACTTTTTTTTTAACCAATAGACATGCACCTTCTAATTTTATATTTATTTTATTTTAAATTTTATATTTTAAAACTTTGGCAAATAATCACATTTGCGTGTATAGAGGGTGATTTCCTGCTGAAGATGAAAGGATGTGGTATTTGTGTTCACAAAGATGGTCTAAAAGAAGCTGTGGCTTCCGCTCAGGTTCCCGACATGATGTCACACCCACAGGTCGAGAAGAATATTGTGTGATTCTGCTCACTGGAAAGTTTTGGCTTCTCTTCTGCTGAAGATGTTTACTTTTTAAAAATCTGTAGAGACTGTATTCATTTTTTTTTAAACAAATAAATATGAATTGAAGCAGGTGTATCTTTCTTCCACATTTGTTACGAGACACTTTTTTTAGTCCTCTTGATAAAATTTTAAAATTAGTTTCAATATCCTAAATCTCGCAACATGTTTTAGCACAAATCAGCAATTCCTTCTCATGCTGAGAACACAAACATCTGCTATTGGCCAACACATTTCCGGTTGCTTCAACAACAAAAAAAAGAAAAAAAAAAGAATTGTCAGAGAAACAGGAAAGCAACTGCCTGGGAGAGTTTAAAAATGAATGTCAAACACACCCAACAGTGGTACTTATTTCCGAGGGAGCGTTATTCCACAGCAGTCGTCTGATGCTCAGTGACCCAACCTCCAGATGTGTAACTCCATGGAAAATGTCTTTAATCAAGATCTTCAGTGCAATATGTAAGTCCTTAAGCTCTGGCATTGTCTGTAATTTTTTCAATGTGCAAAGAATATTGTCACAGGCATTCTCACTAAATTCTCATCTTTTATTTGCCAGATTTTATTACTGTCTGTGCTGCACAGGGTCCCAGAAATGGTAAGAAATTTGTCTGACTGGCAAGACGTTATAATATTTTTTTAAAAACAAAACAATAGACTGGTTTTCAAATATTAGAGTAAAGCTCACACTGACTTTTTTTTTTGTAAGTGTGAACCATTGTATTATAAACATCATATAACATTTTATAGTTTTCAGTGATATATTAGACGGAAATAATATTTAGGAAGTAGGAACACAATGTAGTTTGTTATCACAAGACTGCCAGTTCCTTCTAATTGATGCCTACCAGTGGAAGTTCCTATTTCACGTCTCTGTTCCAACTTCATGGCACGGTTTTCTAAGCTGGTGGAAAGTAATCCAATATAATAGCAGTAGATATCACAAAAATAAGAGCAATGTGTGAAAAATTTGTCTCTGGAAATGTCTGAGATGTGTCTGCCTTACACCATCCACCCCTTTTGGCACCATGCTGTGTTGTATAATAACTGTTTGGTATAAATTCATCTTTTGGATCATTTCATACAGGATCACAGCACCTCATGATTTGATAATTACATGATTGATTCAAACCCAGATATATTCAGTTATTGCTTTAATGCATCATTAAAGTGAAATGAAATCAAGCAGTGGCTGCAATGATGACATTTTCAGAAAATTTTCAAGGAAAGATTTTGTTAGATTTGTGTTTGTGTTTAAATCTACACATAGATGATAAATACTGACAGTTTTAATGTGAACTGTATTCTCCATCTCTCTTTAGTCACAGGGGTTTCTACAACCATTCCTCCACCGTCACCAGCAGCAATTCCAACCGTCTACGGTGAGATTTTAACCTCCGCTGTGCAGCAGAAATGTTGGACTACATTTACTTATAATTGTAATAAAAAAATTATTTGTCTGAAGAAGCAAAACGAAATGAAATGACATTAAGAGCTGTAAATCAAGTAAATGTCACTTGTGAATTCACAAAGGATTTTTCGTCAGAAGGTGTGATCAGGTTTATGTTTATCCACCACCGCAATTTATCTCTTTGGAAAGTGAATAATATTGAACAGCAGTATTTTTTTAATTACCTTAATTTATAAAATTTCTGTAATAATCTTCCAGATGCTCCTGTACCAGCTCTGGAGATACAGTCGATATTTTTGGATGTGTTCCCATCTGAAAAAGTGGAGTTCAGCTGCAGCATCGCTGGAAGCTCTGACTGGACCTTCACCTGGTCTAGAGACGGACAGGAAGTACAGGAGTCAGATCCAAATGTATCGTTGTTTGCAGAGGGATCGATACTGAAATTAAGTGCGGCCACTCAAACATATTCTGGGAGCTACAACTGTAAAGGTCATCACAAAACAAAAAATGTCATCACTGCTGCCAGTAATTCTCTGGGACTGACAGTTAATGGTAAACTTGATTGTGTTCAAACAACCATATTTTTGCTGAATATCCAAACATCTTTTAATATAAATTAATCTTATTGGTTTTTACTAGCCTATACACCCAAGCCTACTCTGAGTCGGACTTCAAACTTTAACAAGATGTACCCTGGAGAGTCCATCACCTTCACATGCGTGGTCCATGGTTCCTCTGGATGGGAATATATGTGGTACCATGATGGAAATTTAATTCAAGGAAAAGATAGTACTTATTTCATACGTTCCATAGATCATTCTAACAGTGGACAGTATCACTGTAAAGCTTCAAGAGGCAAAGCAGATTTCTACACAGATAATAGTCCAACAACGACGCTGCAGGTCTCTGGTAAGTCCAATGAAATCACTTTGAAATCATTACTTTGCCAGCTGCACAAATAATATGACGATTGTATTGAAAAATGTAGGTGATGTACTTTATTCTGTCCTTCTCTGATACAATAACTCATTAAAATCATGTTTAGCGTTCAAATCTGGTGTGTTTTGATCTGTATGTTACATATTTTGCATGAAATAATGACAATTACATGACAATACTTTAATTTTTAAGTTATATTCTTTGTGTTACATCTTTTCAGACCCACCTAAACCATCCCTGAGGCTTCTGACTCCCTGGACAAACGTGTTTGAAAATGAGACAGTGGGGTTCAGCTGTGACATTGACAGCTCTGGCTGGACGATCACCTGGTACAAAGATCAAGAGCAGGTCCTGGAGGACTATGTCCTGGTCCTTGATATGGAAGACTCCCTGTTGAACGTCACCGAAATGACTGAAGAATATGAAGGGATCTATGCCTGCAGAGCTCAGCTTGAATCTAGGAGTGTTAGCTCGGAATTCAGCAACACAATTAATATCTCAATTTATGGTGAGCATTCACGCTCCACTTCTTTATTCGTTTATTTATTGCAAAGGGTCATTGAGGCTGTGTTGAATGTGAAGGTAGCAGTCAGTTAGCTAAGCTTAGCACAAAAGCTGGAATCAAAGGGAAACACCTTGCTTTGCTTTGCTAATATCTCTTCTATTATATTGTTCTGTTTTAGAGAACCTACCAAAACCAACAGTGACTGTAACTCCTGGAATTAACCAGATGTATGTTGGAGAAATAGTGAACTTCACCTGCAATGTGGATGTGGCCTCTGGATGGACGTATCAGTGGTACAAAGATGGAGAGTTCCTTCCTCAATCCAGCAAAACCAACAGCATCACGCTTAATCTTTCTGCAGTGGGGATGTATGGATGCTCCGCTACTAGAGGCGAAGTAACATCAACTGAGATCAGTGAAGAAATACGGCAAGATGTTATTGGTAGGTCAACTCAGCAAAGTAAATGTGTTATAGAAAAAGTGTCTAGTAGGAGGAAATGGGGGCAAAAGTACAACTGTTATAAATTATTAATAATTTATTACAGTTTTATTGTCATTATAACCTGAAAAAACAGCAACAGCTATACGCTGCCCACAAATTCAGTGAAACATTTTCAGAGCGTCTGGCTTCCGTTATTTTTGCATTTTCAGTTGAAACAGGATGCTGTGGTGCAGCAAAGCACAGAGGGATGGAACAGAAGAGTGTTTACAGTATTTATGTTGCATCCGTGTTTCACTGACTAAAAAAAAGGAGAACTAAACACAATTTTATGCTTTAAGGAAATAATTGAATAAGTTTGTATTTTACTATCATTTCGTCTTCAATCTTAGAATATTACGGTCAATGTCATCAATATCATTGGAACTTATGATGGCAAGCATATTTTAACTTTTTTTTTTAATATATGAGCTCTGCTACCTTCTACAGTGTGTGAGTTTATGTATCTAACTAGATCTGGTTGTATTTATTTGTTTTAGTAATTATGGTATCGAATTTGTTATGGCAAAATGTATACATGTATGTTGTTGTTCATGAGACAAATTCAGTCTGTTTTTAAAATGAATTATTATGTGTTTTAGTAGATGATGCCATAAAAC
The DNA here is from genome assembly GCF_040054535.1 of Antennarius striatus. NCBI lineage: Eukaryota > Metazoa > Chordata > Actinopteri > Lophiiformes > Antennariidae > Antennarius > Antennarius striatus. The sequence continues at coordinate 26,441,654 of NC_090777.1, read as the reverse complement.
CCCTGAACAAAAAATACCCTGAGGTCTAAGTTTTTACTTTGTTCCCTTTAAAGCAAGTTTTGCTGGTTGTTTAAAAATCATATCAGTTGTTCATGTACTGTTTTTATTTGCATCTAACCATATGATAAAATCAAATATTAAAGGGTATTAAAGGAGCTACTGATGTGTCTCTGTCTCTTCAGAAATTCCTGTTCCATCTTTGAAAGCAACTGAACATTGGCTGGATGTATTCCCTGGTGAGAGTGTGCAGCTAAGCTGTCTGATGGACAAAGAATCGGACTGGATTTACACCTGGTACAAAGATGGAAAGTTGATCCAGGCCAATAATGCCATATATTTAGGCTTGAATGGACCTACTCTTACTATCAAGTCTGCTTCAGCAGCACATGCAGGACGATATACCTGCAAGGGAGACCTCAAAGACAGGCCTGTCAGCAGCCACTCCAGTCCAGGATGTAATCTCACAGTATATGGTGAGTCTTCTTTCATCAAGACGTCAAAAACATAAGCATAAGTACTTATACACGCATTAGAATAAATTCTAATCTATTACTGTGAATATTGTGTTTTTAACATTCTGGGATTAGGTTTAGCTGGATGGAATGCATGACATGATTGAATGACTGACGATTAACTTGTTTTTACTCACACACCTTTAGATTCCAAACCAACTGTCACATTGAATCAGGATCCTGACTTTGAGGTGATGTTCCTTGGGGAGTCGCTCTCCTTTAGTTGCCACATTAATATTTCCTCTGGGTGGGAGTACCTTTGGTACAAAGATGAAGTAGAACTAAACATATCTCAAAACAAGCATATGATTACCAGTGTTGGAACAGCAAATCAGGGCTCATATAAGTGCCAGGCAAGAAGGGGAACAAATCAAAGTCCTTACTTTGCCACTAGTCGGACAAAACAACTTGAAGTTCAAGGTAAGTTGATGTTAGACTTCTAGAAATATTTTATTTAGTATGCAGTATTCAGTTGTCTGGATTTCTGTTTATATTTGATCTTATCAGATAATTTAATGAATTTCTGAAATATATTTCTTAATGTGTACAGAAAACAAGCCTAAACCTTCAATTACTCAGCAGCCAGATGTCAACAAGGTGTACGTTGGCGAGTCAGTGTCCATGAATTGTAAAGTTCAAGTGTCATCTGGTTGGGAGTACATGTGGTACAAAGATGGAACACAAGTCTCCACCAACAGCAGCAGGTTATCCATTGATGCTGCCTATTTAACAAACAGTGGTACTTATACATGCATGGCCAGAAGAAACAAAAACACCTTCAATACAGCAGTCAGTGATGGACGGATCTTACACGTATCTGGTGAGTCACTGGATGCCACTTTGAGTTGACTGTTGTGTAGAAGAGTCATGCAGGCTTCATTAGTGGAAAAAGTTGGACACAGAGGAGGTATTTTAGCATTTTAGGAAAGGCCTAATGCATTTGCTCCCCTTTAGAGATTCCTACCCCATCTATAAAACTACTGACGCAATGGATGGATGTCTTTCCCATGGAGAGTGTGAAGCTGCATTGTGGGATGAGCGACATCTCTGAATGGACATATACATGGTGCATAGACGGAAAGAAGGTCCAGGCCAGTAATGCTGTATCTTTTGACTCGGATGCAACGACTCTTTCCATCCAATCTGCTTCATCCTTACACCATGGGAAATACAGCTGCTCAGCGAAACTGAAGAGCAGGTCCGTCACCAGCGGCCGCAGTTCTGGACTACCGCTTCATGTTCATGGTGAGATTTTCTAAAACGGTTCTTCAGAAAAGCCTCTGTATATTGATGATGGCAGACTGACTTAATGTATTTTGCAGAAATATTCAATTTAAAGCCTTAACTATTAAATAATTGCCAGAAAATTCAAATTTAAAAAGAAATAGGTTCAAAATGAGACCTTCTGACAAATGTGTCCCAAAAAAGTGTTTTTCTATGAATTTGTTTATGTGAGCTTTAATTTAATTTGATAATTTTGCTAAAAATGTTTTCACATGCAAAATGCAGCTGTATGCATCTGATTGCATAAATCAGGTTTTCTCAGAAAAAATATCCTGAAAGGCCAAGAGTATCAAATATGGCTTTAAAGGGTTAAAAGGACAGATCAGCAGGGGATGGGGGCAAAAAAAAAAATCTAATTTACATACAATTTTTTAACTCATACAAGAGACATAATGCAATAATTAGTGATGTTTTATTACCTTTTGACAGAACTGGGGTTCTTGTTTCACCCTGCTTAAATTGTTCATGCTAAGCTAACATTTCTTATAATTCTCAATTTGATAGAAAGCAAGTACCTTTTTTACGAACTACTAAGAAAGAATTTTTTAACTGTGGTGAAGAGGTTGTGTTTCAACATATCAAAATAATCATTTAAACCATCCCCTTGAAGCCCGGTTCTTTTTCATCCTTATGGCTGTCATGCACCCATGTTAAAATGGTGCTATACTAACAGAAATGATATTGCATCTTCCCTCAGGTTCTAAACCCAGAGTTACACTGATTCAGGAGCCCGGTCATGATGTGATGCACACAGGAGACCCAGTTTCATTCAGCTGTCACATTAATATCTCTACTGGATGGGAGTACCTGTGGTACAAAGATGACAATCAACTTGTTGAATCTGGAAACAATTATACCATCACTTCTCTTTTGACAAAAGACTCTGGATCATATAAATGTCAAACAAAGAGAGGGAGGAGTACAGTATTCTACTCAGACCAGAGTCAAACTGCAAGACTCAACGTTGAAGGTACATTTTTGTAGATTTCTGTCAAACATTTTTCTACATTGCATGTCCTGAACGTTCATCACAGTGTTGATGTTGTGTCTACAGAGCGTCCAAAAGCTGATATAATCCTGATGACTGGCTGGTCAGAGGCCTTTTCCACTGACAGCTTGGTGCTCAGTTGCAGCGTGCCTGAAAGCCAGCTCTCATGGAACTGGAACTACACATGGTATTAACACAAGTTTTACTCAGTGTCATCAGAAGTACTACGTGGATTTTTCTTTTTCTAAATGTAAAAACTGTACAGGTTCAAAGAGGACGAAATAATCGATGTCCCACCTTCTGAGAAATACATAGTGACACCCCAGAATGATCCTGACCAGAGCATGTACACGTGCAAAGGAATTCGCCACGGGAGACCATCCTATTCAAAAATCAGCGAGCAGTTCAAGACCAAGAATCTTCGTCAGTATATGCAATTTCTGGAATTTTTGAGCTGCAAACATTCTGCCTTACTTTAAGACTCACTGTTTTTATTTCCAATCCATAGTTTTGAAGAGGAGGGTGCTTCTCTCCATCTCTGGTTGTATCTTCTTTGGCATCATTCTCGTCTTCCTCGGATGCATTATCCTCAGAGTCGTCCGCAAGCCAGGTTTTGTTTTAATTTTTTTAACTTTTTGAGTGTATGAATTCCAAACATTAGCATTATTGAAGAAGATATGGTCGATATCAGTAATAAGCAGCTATTTGCTAACGTATTTACGGACATATGTGCTCACTTCTTCTTTCTGCTGAATCAACAATGTATTTAATCTCAGATTAAATTGACCTAACCGTCAATCGGTTCCCTTTTATCAATTCTCATCACACAGCTGAGCAGGAATATAAACCAGAGGAAGCAGAGCTGTTTCTCAGAATGGACCAGATAAAGGGCCTCGATGGTAAGTTGACAACGCCCTTCATGACTTATTGCTTTGGTTTCCGTTTCCTCATATGTTGCAGATACAACCGCGTCAACGCTTATTTTTGACAAGTTGTGAAACTAATCCAAGAAACATTACATTTTTAGTCCTGACTTTCATAATTCTCTGTTACAAGCTCTGCCCTTCCTCCCACAGACGAGCCCTGCCCACTGTTTCAGTTCATCACTGATGCAGAACTGAATTCTTCATCTAAAGGTAACCTGACACGAGTGAAGATTATACAAAAACTATTTCACTCTCCAAGAGTTTCTCATGTCTTTTCTTGGTTACTTTTCAACAAAGACAATCCTGCAGAAGGGGAGGAGAACACTCTGGCTGACGGTGAGACGACACCGCTACCCATCACCTCACAGGAGGACCTAGGTAATAAAGTCACATGACATGCATTTTCCCAATCAAGCATTATACAGGTAAACCTCGGCTTACGTTGTTAATTGGTTCCAACAAGATGTAAATTTCCAAAAAACGACATAAATCGAATTAACTTGTCTTCAGGTTAAACAGTTAACAACTATTCCCAGTTCTGTACTGTACTTTACTTATGAATGCATTTTCAATATTTGGTTAATATGCATCTATTTTAAGCTTGCAAAGAATTCAATTTCAATTTTTAATATAGTAGAGAAATAATATCTCGTCTTCAGCCACTTCCTCCATCATTGCATGTTACAGGGGTTGCTATGGGCTAATAATATAACATTAAATATTTTCAATTCTTATTTATTGTACAGTACCATCATATGTGTTTTTAACGGTTTTCTATTGACTTTATGATTCTAATTCCTGTGCTAGACAGACGTAAAGTCAAGCAAAATGACCTAAACTTCATTTGTATTTTTCCATGTATTTTTTGAAAACCAGCGCATGATCAAAAATGACATAATTCAAAACGACGTATGCTGAGGTTTACCTGTAAATATATCCTACTCATTTATTATTATCTGACACACGTTCTACATCTCATCCTTCATGTCTTCGCAGCTGAGACGACGGAGAGCCATGGTACAAGTGAAAATGGTGGGCTAGTTTCATTTAAGCAATGAATCACGTGAAGCTGCATTTAGTTTCATGTAGAAAAGGACAAATCTGGCCAACGAGTTGCATCAGTGGAGAGGCCAAGCTTGTGTGCTGCGTGCCAGATCTGCATGTTCAGACTTTCAGCCTCAGCTGTCCTTTGAGCTAAATGGTCGGTCAAATAAATGTACAGTACTTAGATTTGTTGGAAATTTCAATTTCTTAGAACAAAAACACCAAATGTCAGTAGATAAACCAAAGCTTATTTAATAGGATTTCATAACTCAGATATTAATGATACAGTCAGGTCGTTGGATATTGTATACTTCTATATTTATCTACTGTGAGCAATGCTACACAAATGCCATCTCATGTCTCCTAATGAAATTGTCAAAATAAAAAATGTGAAACGTCACGGGTGTTCGTTCAAACAAATTCAGATGTGTGTACTCCCATCATAAGAGCCTGTAACAGAGATTAAACAGACAAATTGAAACGGTTAATTGAGAACTTTCAAATTAAAAACACTTCTATTGACCCAGAAGAATCATAGACAATACTTACTGACTCTACTTGAGGATATCAGCCAATTTCTCCATGTAGAAATTGCTGTTATCCTGACAATCTTCCCAGGGTGTGAAGCTTTCACCCTCCTTCTCCACATACGTTTCCCAAACATGCACAAAGTCAGACGGCTTCATCATCTCCAGTTTGCATCCGGCGCTCACCAGAGCCCGGAGCCCATCCGCCACCTCCGGCTCTTCCCAATCAAAGAGACGGGAGCAGAGGATGCGGAGACGGACCTTTCTGCGCTGCTTGAGAATGGTGGCCAACTTGGTGGCACAAGAAACACATGGACTGGATGACACGAACCATGTGACTTCATGCTCTTGGGAAGAATTTGGCAACACCTGGAACGGACAGAGCGGGGATTTATGAAAGCATGGAGGAAAAAAGCAATCATGGTATGACTTTATAACATTGTCATAAGAGAAATGCTTGTGAGCTAATGGAAATGACCCCATGGGATTTTCACATGGGGGAACACGACATGCCAGTATAAAAAGTAAGACTCTTTATTGCCTGTTGAAAGAAAGCCTCTTCAGCGTGAGCTGTGGCATGTTCATCCTCCATATAACCTTTCAGCTGATCCGTGCTGCCGCCTGGTGTGTCCACTCTGAAACACAGCAGAGTCTTGTTCCTCCCGGATGAATACTCCACGTTCCGGAACTGAAACTTGAAGTAGAATGGACTCATCTGTTCCCTGGTGAAGATTGAAATGGAGTCTCCATAAATCTGATATTATCTGTTTTATATATGTATATGTGTGTGTGTGTAATATATATATATATATTAGTAAGTAGCAAAGTGAGATTTGGTTTGACGGAACATTATGTCATAAACACTGGAAATCTCTAATGGCTAACACATTAGTATAAAGGTGGATGGAAATAATTAGCATCAACAGTGCTTTAAAAGCAATTTGTCACCTTTAAATCATGCAAAGTCCATTCCAGGTGTCAGTAACACTCACTAAGAGTCACTCACTTTTGAAGGATACCGTATGAGTCACAACAGTGAGTCTTCCCTAGAGATTGACAATGAGTTTCAAACTGAGTAAACTTATTTTCTTTAAATATATTCTTTTTTTTTTTTTCTTTTTTTTTTTAATTCCACATCAGGATCGTAAAATGTAGCAACACCTGGCGCTTCAAATTCAGCAACTACATAAAAAAGATGCGTCTTTCTTTCAAAATCAAATCATTGCACATATGTACATAAATAAAGAGATGGATTACATAAATGTATCTGAACCTATTATAGTCCTGAGACTGAGGGAAGAGCTGCTGGGTAGTGTGATGAAGCAGAGTCTGGTGCCTATTTGTTTTGTGACTCATCCCTATTCTTACTGCCTGGTTACTGAGTCTGACAGATGCAGTCTGACAGTCATTAGTCTCCTACCAGGATATACAGAACATAAACAAGGTGAATGAATTAAAATGTAATGCTATGAGTGTATAACTTTGGTGCGCGCATTAAATCTCACCCACCCCGTGACAATCTCAAACGGTGGCAGCTCTATGGGCTGAAACTCCCCATTTCCTTCGCTGGTTTTGGCCTCTGCTCCTGTCACCCCTCCACTTTCCTCAGGCTTCTTCTCACCCTGCTTTGGTTGATCTGGCTTCATCACTTGTTTCTCAGGCTTTTTCAGATTCTTCTCTTTCCCCTTCTCCTTCTCATCGTTCGTTTTGTTTTCCACCTTCTTCTCTTTCTTCTTAACACTGAACCGGTTGTTTCGGTCGGCCATGATTTTGTGCCACTGTGCGAGAGTGATAGAAATAGAGAGGGGGGAGAGAGAGAGGGAGGGAGAGTTCAGCGTTTAAGTGGAGAGATAACCCTTGTGCATTTACTGAAATAGATCCTATTGTGTGCTATAGTTGGACTCACAGAATGCGCATGTCTGTCTGAAGCAGGGTTAGGAGGCTCAACTCTCCAGCCCCCTCTTTCCATGCCCTGGTTGGCCCTAGAAGAACCCAAAAGTGAGTACATATTTGTCCTAAGAAGAAGTTAGACCAACACTGGACTTGAGTCTCTTATAAGTTTCACTCTTACCAAATTGAGAAAAGAAATTACTGCATTCTTTGCAGAATTTTCAACTTCAATCACAAATTAGAGGTAGGTCCTTAATCCATAAGGCTTTGACATTCACCAAGCCAGCTGCAGGCAGGTTATTAATAACAATACTTGGCTGTGTGTGTGTCTGTGTGTATGTGGTAACCAGGGCTCTCTTGATACTAAACACCGTTTTTGTTTGTGCCAACTCCAATATCCTGCACCTCATTGGATCCTGGGATTGTGACAGCTAAAGGCCACCCTAAAGTAAGGGGGTTTGGGGTAGCAGTACAGTAGAGACAAATATAAACACTGGTTAAGAGAGTATTAACTGTTACTGATCGCCTCTGTGAGCAGTCAGTCTTTGAAATCACCCTCCCCCATTGTCTTTGTTGCTTTTGTAAAAGTGCATTCCCTTTTCTGGGCGTACACATCCATGAGCATAAAATGACTCTCTGCACTTCAGATGTAATAACCTGAGGCATCGGGAAGAGGGCAGGAGGGAGGAGACAGTTCAATTACAATTTACTCCCCTCCTTCGGTCTCCGTTGCTGCCAAGTAATTCATTTCAGAAGCAATTACCAATAGGACTGCAGCCCAGCCTGCTCGTCTAAGTAATATGGATGAGCTGTCACATCAAGGAGGAAGAGAGGGCAGGGGAGACACTTCAAGCCTCTCAACTTACACTCACCAACAGCAACAACGACAACACAACCTCTAGGAATGATCAAAATCTTGATTCCAAGATTGAACATACTGTAATATAATATTCAGCGATATCTAGCAAAGCATCTAAATCCTCAAAGACATCCTGGAGTCATTCTCTGCAATCATAGTGATCTTTGATAACTATGATCCATATGAGAGAAATCCTATCTGAGACAGGTAAGTATGCGTCTAATAGAACAGCTATAGTAGGTCTGTACCCCGACCTACGTGGCACCAGACATCACAATCACAGCACGATATTGTTTCGTTAGATTTAGATTTGAGTGTGTTGGTGTTCAGTTTGTGAGTATAGCGAGCTTTAGGAAAAAAGGATTATGAAGGATGTGGCTGCTGCTGTCCTGCTGACTCAGACGTAACTGTAATGGAATTACACGCAATTACCTTGCCTCCCTGTCAGCCTAGCTCCAGAGCATCAGAGTCCCTGAACAAAGACAAACACACACACACTGCAACATTCAGTTCCTGGTTCAATGCTAAGCCCTGCAAAGTGGATTTAAAATACTCCAGTGAGGTCAGACAAAGACTTCATGCGCACATCTGCATCGAATTTTTAAAGGAATTCTAATTCAGAAATGTTCTACAGCAGAACTGACCACGAAATTGAAAAAAAAAGGGGGGGGAACACTGTTAAAGAAAATAAAATAGAACAGACCACTCAAAAAGAACATGGGTGATATTTTTAAAGTCACACATTAGATGTTAGGAAGCAGATTTGAATACAGTAGTCCTTCATTACTCGCGGTCACAAATTTCCCCACTGTGGGACAATAAAGGTCTTTTATCTTTATCTTTAATGCGTTACAGGAACCGCCCCGCAAAAACAAAATTCCGCAATATAGCGACAAACTATTTATTTTATTATTAACGATAATTTAAATGTTTATGAACTTTCCCAATACTACTATTAAACCACCTTGAATCGATTTTACCTTTCCCCCCCCACACTCTTTTACTGTTATACCCTAGTTCTCTATTGCCAAGAATAAAGTGATACATACACATATGCATGACTGCCCTGACATCTGCATATTGTACACACACACACACACACACACCTGTGTGTCTGGAAGTGAAACTCATTTATTATAATGTCCCACAAATGAGTCATAACACACATAGGAGAGAGAAGAACACCAGTGAGCGATGCATTGACACGGACTGTTAGCAGCTGATGCCTTCCTTCAGATACAACATACCATGAGATCACTGTACAACCTATAAGGTTATTGTAAAATTAATGAAAATAAATCATTTGCTGCAGCATGGAATAACTGACCATTTGGTTATTGTTAGTGTGTCACTGTCGGCTGGTACAGACAAAGAGATATCCTTAAGGGTCAAACGAGAGCGGGTGGGGGCTTTGTGAGGCTGTAGTTCTCTGGAAACCCTGATCAGACAAGTAAATGTCAAAGTAATTGCTTTAGTATCAGTCTGATTCTGATCCCCTCAGCCTAGAATGAGCATGTGGTGTGACAGTCTGCATACAGGCCACGTGGTAAACAAAAAAAAACAGTCCACCCATAATGCATCCTGGAAACCCCTTCCAAGAAAAATTATAAATTATAGCTAATTCATTCCATTTGATGTCAAATATTCTACAGTATGAGGAAAGTTATGTTGCTCTGTTCCCATAAAGAGGAATAGGGTATGACGTGGGTATCTAATACGTAACTTATTTACTGCAAGTGTAAAGCCTTGAAGTCTCAGCATTAACTCCATAATAATCTGTAGTTGGCTTTGAGGTAGATGAGTGTCTCCAGATTCTTTGGTAAGATGTGACCTCTATCTGGCTGCAGTCGCTGTCCAGCAGTGGTGAAAATGCTCTCCACCACAGTACCACAAGCAGGAATGGTGAACGCCCTCTTGGCCACCTGGGCCAGCAGAGGAAAGTCAATGGCTTTACGGCGCCAGTAATGCAAAGCCTCCTCATCTGTGGGTTCCTCTCGCAGGTAGATGGCCAACTCCTGCTCCAGGCTCTTCGCCTGTGATGTTGGTCTCTGCTTGATGAAAGAGAACAGCTTGCAGGGCCGAGTGAGTGAGGAGACCGGCGACGGGGCTGTCGCGTCAGGAGTCTGAGATTGAGGGTGTAGGTCTGTGGGACTGGAGGCTGGAGAGGTTTTTGATAATTCCTCGATAAGAACTTGCCTATGCCAATCCGGATTGCTGCTCCAAGTCAGCTTGAACTGGGGGTCCAGGGTGGTGGCAGTGATGTAGAGAGGGTCCTCCAGGATGGGAGCCAGCTGGGTCTCCAAAGCCTGGGTAATGCCCACCAGCAGAGACGGGCAGTGTGGGGTTGACGTCTCACAGAGATGCTTACGGAGGCCCAGGACACAAGGCAGAGCCAGGCTAATGGACACGTGTCTGTCTGTCTGCACGTCTGTCTGTGCGTACCCGTGCACCATGTCCCAGGCCTCAGTGAAGGGCTCCAGGATGTCGGTGAGCTCCTTCAGCTGGGCTCTCTCTGAGGCGCACAGCACCAGCTCCCCAGGGGCGCTCATCTCCTCCAGAAACTCCACGGAGTCCAGGAGTCGCCGAAGCACCTGCACCAAAACCGTAAGTATCACTGAAAACTATGGAAATACTTTCCTGACTGCTTATAGATGCTAAATGAATGTATTAAAAAGGGTTAACAAACATAACTGAGGAGTACTACATACCTTAAGCTGAGCAGCCCAGTCTCTTACTACAGTCAGAGTACTTCCTGATCCCCCTGTGATCGATCCTGGACCCTCAAACACCTGAGTGAGTTTCTCAGGTGGGACAGCGGAGGTAATGTAGTTGTAGAAACAGGAAGCTTTGGCCAGGGTTGAGGAGAGCTGTGGGCACGCTCGCAGCCCCTCACTGATACAGTGTTCAAGAGAACGAGAGAAACAGTCCACCCGACAAACACCCAGACCCTGCTCCCACGAGTCATCGCACTCTATTTCCTCTCCATCCTCACCGTGACCGTTCCTTATCCCTTCCTCCACACGGATACCATTGCGCACCTCCTCTTCGTCCTCTTCATTTTGCTTGTTTGGAGATGAAACAAGGAAACCCAGAAGACAACTTTGCTTTTCCGTTGTTGTTGCAAGGAAAGAGTCTGCAACGACACGAAACGCCCTCCCCGACACGCCATGAGAGTGACATATCTCATCAAAGTCGGACAGCACGCGGTTTCCAGAGCTGCGCCCAGTCAGAGGTAGACACGCCAGGAGAGCTGAACGTATCTGCCAATCAGATGAAAGATAATGGCAGGTGACGCCGAGGTAACTACAAAAACAGAGAGAGAGAGAGAGAGAGAGAGAGGTGGACACATCAGAGAAGGGGGGGATCACGGCAAGCAGGGATATTATAGTCTTGGGTTTCATTTTACCTCCTTACCCTGAAGAGGTTCCAGCTAACCCCCTCCAGAGATCCAGGCTGAGGCTGAGGGCGTGCGTTGAGGCCAGGGCCTGGCGGGTTGCTAGCTGGGCCTGGTAGGCGTAGGCTGGGAGGAGCTGGGTCTGGATGTAATGCTGGCGTTCAAGGGTGTAACGCGGCTCGAGGAGCTGCAGCAGCTCTCTGAAGCCTTGATTTTCCACTATGGACACCGGCTGAAGATCGCGCACAATCATCTTAGCGATAGCTTCTGAGATCAGAACCTGATTGGACAAAAACAAACGTCAAGACTACCTCAAGAACATCAACGTTCATTGATTTCATTGTTGGGTAGTTTGGTTAGAAGCGATGATCGAACAGCGATCCTCACCTGACGTGGGTCATGCCGATCAAACTTGGTCACTCCTCCTGCTCCAGAGCCTCCACCCACTCCTCCCTCAAGAGTTCCCATTCCTCCAGCACCTCCTGGAGCGTAGCGGGTATTCCCTCCATTGGTGGCGAGCGTGTGGAGGGAACTAGAGGAATAACCCTCTCTCTTCATATCCTTCCTTTTCACAAAGTCATCATACATCGCCTGGTGCTTCCTCTGAATGGGAGAGATGGCGTGACACACAAAAATGGATTAGATGACAGGCGGATTCATCGATTCAGCATATTTGATTATGGAGAAACAACAGATAGGTTGATTTTGCTTAGCTGGCACTTATGAGGGACGGAAGAAAACCAGTTGCTTCTGCCGATCCTAACAGAAATTCATCAGGGGGATATATTTTTTGTCTCTACATGTTAATAAGGACACACATGTGATTTTGAAACTATTACCTTAAGGTGGGTTACGAAGTTGGACGTGACGCTCCTCTTCGCCTGGATTCTGGTGCCACAAGCTTTGCAGTTGGACTCGATTTTGCCATTTTCACCTTCAAACACAATATTAAAGTAGTCCAGAATAGACACCTTCGAAACTGACGCCATTGGAGCCAGTCCCTCTGCTCCAAAGTGAAATCAAGAACAATGTGAGTGTGAGGTATCGGTAATACCCTCGCCTGTGATCAGGAGCGCAGGCCGGCGTGTTTACTTCCCGATCCCTGATCGCACATCGCAAATGTTGCCGCCGGTAGGGCCAAACAAAAGAAAACGGTTGTTGCAATCAGGTGTTGCGTCGCCTGCACATCCGAAAGCGGCCGCAATCTGGTTTACGACGGCTTCTGCTGCGGATGTCTGGGAATATCAATAAAACGATCGAGGAGAAGCATCCGCTGCTCCTGCGCGACCATCCGTCATCCGGACGCAGCCAAGAAGGAGGTAGAGCGGTGTGCGTGTGTGTGTGTGCGTGTGTGTGTGTGCGTGTGTGTGTGTGTGCGTGTAGGAAAATGAACAGTACTGTATTTGCAGCAGGAAGCGCACGCAATAAGACGGGAGTTTCGTCTTCCGATTCGGCAGTTTCCGGTAATCTTCGGTTGTCCCCAGTCGTGAACGCCAGGGTGGAGGCGTTTGAAGCCATGATGAAGTCAGATGAGACGCGGCTCCTGGACTAAATTAATGGAGACTCCCCCAATTTTTTTTTTATTATATATTTTTTTTTCTTGTTGCGATATGATGGTGATTTTAACGTGGCAATGAACAATGGTAGAAAATACATTACAAACAGCAGTCAGAGCTAAATTGATTTTAATTAAAACAAATTCCAACAAGAAAAGTGCGCCATCAAGATGGTGTTTGAACTAAAAAAAAAACAAAACGCAATAAAATACCTTTATTTCAGCTGCCTTTTCAACTTTTTTGATATATCATGCTTTATGATTATGAAGTTGAAAGTGGGGTTTTTTTTTAAACCACGCCATTAACCAATAATTTAGACATCAGTTTTCAGGTATTAAGATGAAGGTTTGGGTTTACAGACTGTGATAAATACCATTTCTTCATCCACCACTTCTTATAAATATTATGATGTGGTTTACATAATACATATAAGAAAATTAACAGAAAAAAACAACAAAAAAAATTAAGACAAATACAAGGTGCACTATATATTGAGATGATAGCCATTTGAAGCAACATAAACCACTTTTTATTTTCTGTAAAACTGATGGATGCAGAGCACAATATCACAAAATTAAGAACTACAGTACCACAAATCAAAGAAATGTTATAAATGTATTGACCTACAACTGGTTCTATTTACAGCTTGGTGATAATAGTTATTAGCAACATGCTTACACAAATTAATTGTAACTTTTTTCACACTGATTATTGGGACACATTGACAATTTATTGAACACATTCAAACATAGAGTTTATATTCAACAATCATAAGTTACCTAAAACCTTCTTACTGGCATCACAAACAGGCTACATATTTATCAGTGACACTGTCAAAGTGGCTCAAACTTCAACACTTATTATTTTAATAATTAATAATCTCTTAGGAACTAGTTCATCAGTAAAGTACACCCAGGGTCCATTGAAAAGTTCAGCTGGCCTTGACGCATCATCTCGTGACTTAGTTCGACTCCGCTGAAGCTGTCTGCTGGAGATTGTGTTTGTCTGTCATAGCGAGCTTCAGTTCCTGTCTGGTGTTCAACACTGCAGTCTGGAGGGCTGCGATCTCAGCAGACAGCTCTATTACTGCAACATTACATGAAATAGAAAAGGAAATGAGGGGCAGTGAAAAACCACAACTGGGTCAACGATTTCATTGCCCACAAATCATTAAAGTGTAATTCCCAATGACGGATTTGTCTTACATGCCTTGTCATGAGCATGCTGTGTTTTTGTACTGCGAAAGAGGTGATTATACACAAAGTCATATTCATATTTAAGTTTTAATAGTAATGTAGGTTTGACTTCAACTGGAATTCAATCTTCAATAATTCTACCCTTTAACTATTGAACACATTCCTTAATTTAGCCAAATATAAATCAAATGTTCGATATATATGTATGTATGCATGTATGTAGACAGACATGGATAAATACATAAATACATACATGGATAGACGAACGGACGGACAGACAAATCTATATATAAACAGAATTCCAAAAGCCGACAATACAACCAAACACAGAATGACATTCTTAATACGTTGATCCTTTGGACCACGTACAGACTCATGGTACCTTATGTTAAAAAAATGTTTTATTTATTCTTTGCTGTAGTTCTAGGTTTGGTAGTTTTGTGCTCCATTGCATTTTCAGTCTTTTCTCCCCAAACCATGTGTTGATTGTTAACAGAAAAATAAAGTTTGTGTACCTTAATTTTATAGACCTTTTTAGATGTGGCATCAACAGTTTTATCACATATGGTTTTGTTATATTTCACTGTAATGTAATGTTATTGTAATACTGGATAGAAATATAACATTCTAGACAACCTTAGCATTAATTATCTACTCAATCACAGCTAAATTCACAGGTGATCAAATATTACCAGAATAAATCAATGAGTGCTCAGAACCAAAACAATGCAGAGCCCATCCTACCTTGCTTGAACGATGACTGTGCTTGTTTCAGAGACTGTGGCACCAGAATCCCAAACCACTTCAGGGGATCCTGATATGGACACCGGTCACATCTATTTACCGGAGTAACTCCAGGAGCTTTCTGACTACTTGTTTCTTCATTTGTCTCGGTCTGTGGCAGCTCATTTTTGGGTTTGATTCGTCTCCTCACTCCACCTGAAAGCACATGATTCGATTGTATTAGTTAAATGGTGGATGTGAACAACATTGTTCTCCCAATCACACATCAACTAATGCAGACTCACTCTCTTCTTGAGGTCCAATATCTTCTATTGATCCTGAATCTTTCCCATCTTCACCGCTATACTTTTCTTTAACCCGTTCCGTGCAGAAACTCACCTCGCCATTGTCCAGTGTTCTGTAAGAAATAAAATGAAGCCCAACACTTCAAATTGACAACTGCTCAAAACCAGTGGATAACAATTAACCTGGGGTCATTTATTTGTGTGATATTATAATTTACTCACCTGGCATGAACACAAACCAGTGGCTCCGTCTCACTTGCATACTGAAGTGCAGATACATGTTTGTTTCCCATGGAATATCGAGCCTTGGACATGGAAAACCAGCCCTGTGTGGAACATGAAATTGTAATTTCATATTACATCGAGGTGCTTAAGTGGGAAAAAGAGGATAAATGACATGTACTCGACAAGATGAGGAAAAACAAGCCCAAATAATCAGAGATAAATGGCTAAAGGTGGTAAGACTGCTAAAAATAAATTATAGATAAACTGTGTGACTTTCTGTGCTACCTGCTCAATGAGAGAATTGAGAGTGGCTCGTTTCTCTTCCAGTACTTCCAGCTGGTCCATGAACCGAAGCAGTTTTTCGTCCAGTAACAGAGAAGATGTGTCCGCTTCTGGTGCAGGCATGTCGCTTCTTTCGGGCTAGCTCGACTACTTTGTCACATAGACCACCGTCTTTAGGTAAAAACGCGATTCAAAGAGAACAAAGTGCACTGCTTCCGTATACCGTCACGTGACACTTGTTGGCTTGAACACGTGACACGTGTTGTCGCATGATTGACACAACCGTTGAGTCCAGTGTTCGACGTGAAATCGGTTTCTGGCAACATTTGTTCACACATTTAAAGTGCAATGTTGTTTACAGCGTAAATAATCACCGATAATTCTGTGTTTCAGTTTGTATTATTTGAAGATATTTTAAATAATCTAGGCTAATGTTACGTGTATTAAAATAGTGCCGATTACGGTATTGTTTTCTCATAACTGCAGTGATAATCGAAAATGAATCTATAAAATATATTATAATCTTCGTTTGTCTGTTATGCATAACTACACCTTTGTTTTCTGCAAAACGCTTGTTCCCATACCGGGAGTCGAACCCGGGCCGCCTGGGTGAAAACCAGGAATCCTAACCGCTAGACCATATGGGATCAATGTAACCATGTGTTTGTTCAGGCGATTGTTAAAGATGAACAGTAGACGGGAGCCAGGAACATTGATTGTTTGATTGGACATGTTATCCGAATGTTCGATGCTTGATGAAGCACAAAACTGAGCTGTACGTCAAAATGTAACGATTAAAATTGTTCACTAAAACTAGGAAAAACAGGCACAAAACTCACGTCAAAAGATAACCACAGCCATCAGTACGATTCACGTCAGACAAAAAATTGTGTTGTTAGTTATATGTCTCAGAGATTCACACGTCTTTTCCGTCCATCAAAACTGCATCTTCCACCTCCGTAGATTGTATTCCTTAATTAAACCAGTTGCACACGTATAGTTGCTATCTATTTATAAAGGAATCCGCATGAATCAACGCTATCCCTCAGTAGCTCGCCGTGATCGTATAGTGGTTAGTACTCTGCGTTGTGGCCGCAGCAACCCCGGTTCGAATCCGGGTCACGGCAGGGAAAAAAGTCCCTATCACGGCAAGAGGGAAAATTTTTTGCGTGTCATTAAAATAATCATATAATACGGAATAAATTGAAGTTTTGAAATCCTACATCTATTTAGTTTATTTTTTTCGGACATGTTACTATAACAGAATTCACACCTTCATCACATTTACACTATCAACAACAACATCCAAAAAAAAGGACTAACGAGTAGAAGCCAATAGGCTTGAGACATTCCCGGCCCCCAGAATCAACAAACATCTCTCTTATTACAATATGTAATCAACAAACTCAGACATTAAAAGTTTTAACCAGTTCATACATTGAATTTTGACAGACGTTCATACTCTTATCCACTTCCAGGTATTAGCCTTTTAACCTAGACTCTAGGTGGTTATGCTCTAGGTCCTAGATCATAACCATGTCTACATTCCTCCTAGGATCACAAGGTTTGTTAACATCATAGATAGTCAAAACAAGAAGCTGACCTTGCCAGTCTTCTCAACAAGAATATAATGATCACATTTGTTTTGTTTTTGAATGTTCTCATTCATTCTCACAAATTTCCCCACTGTGGGACAATAATGGATTATTATTTTATTATTATTCTAGATCATCCATAGGGGTTCAACTCAATCTGGGACCCACTGTGGGACAATAAGGGATTATTATTTTATTATTCTTCTAGATCATCCATAGGGGTTCAACTCAATCTGGGAGTACAGATGGTTTGAGAGAAATTCAAGACGCAGTCCATGTCAAAGTGGAGAAGCCATCTCTGAAAAAGGTGTCCGCAATATTACCTATCTTTAGAACCACTCAGCAGATTTACTCAGTTTAAGTGTCTCAAGGCCTTTAGATGCATTTGTTTTGTCACAGAAATGCTAAATAAAGAATAATTTGTAGTTTAAAAACCCAGTTGGTGAAATTTGAACACCTCTGGATAGTGGAATGACGATCGCACATTCATGAAAATAAAGTAGAACCAGTTTAACACATTTTACAATTACATTAAAAAGACGTCTAGCTACAGTACAATTTGTACTTTCACAATCTAGGGCTCGTTTTACCGCTATATACTGGGTCAGAACAAAATGCCGAAACCCGGGATCGAACCAGGGACCTTTAGATCTTCAGTCTAACGCTCTCCCAACTGAGCTATTTCGGCGTGTTTGAGCCAATTAGTATTAATAGTAGTGATTTGGTGATGCCACCGATGTGTTGAGTGATGGAGACATTTTTTTTTTAATAGTTCATTATTTTTCTGACTGACTGACTCGGTCGATTTCTCTTGGTCCTCTTTGACTTGTGCTGTCTGTGACGATCCACAGCACAGTCATGAAAATAAAGTAAAACTTGTTTGAAACAATTTTAATTATAATTAAATAAAATAAAAATCTTATAAACACAGAGTAATCTGTAGTTTTACAATCCAGTAGTTGTTTCATCGCTGAAACGCCGGGCCTGGATGGTAACAAAATGCCGAAACCCGGGATCGAACCAGGGACCTTTAGATCTTCAGTCTAACGCTCTCCCAACTGAGCTATTTCGGCTGCCGTCGTTTTTACATGCCAAGCGGTGTTATAACGTTTCCGATTTTACGTTCCAACCATGAATTTGTGCTAACCTGATCCGGTTAGCACAAAGAATTATCGTTCCCGAACCGGTTAATATCGTTCCTTCTAAATATGAATTGGCAGGTAGTTTTTGTACTCTTTAAATTGGCAATTAAGGCAATTGGTTTAAATACTGTAGATTTGTCCCTACAATAATCAGAATAACAGCACTGATCCGGTATGGAGTATGGAGAATCAGAAGAAGACGAAGAAGTTTTAGAAAAGAAAGAAAAGACAGAAAAATGTCCGGAGAGTAGTAGAAGAGAGATCCGAACATAGACATAGACAGGCATACATAGTTAGAAATACAATTTAAAATTGCACAAACGATACAGACGTGAGTTTTTTCTTTTAAAACAAAGTTTATTATTGCTTCAGACAGACTGACTGAGTCAGTTTCATTTGGACTTTTTTGACTTGGCGCTATCCGTGCGCGTCTGGGCCGCAGACAGTTGTCTCCACGAATCCACGATGAGCATCAGTGGGATGACGATCCACAGCGTATTCATGAAAATAAAGTAGAACCAGAAGTACACTGGGTGTCCAAATTCACTGTGAGCATAACCATCTCTGTGCTCCGTGAAGAAATAAAGCACTGCTCCATACATCTGACCTAGAAACAAATTATATCATATGAACCATCAGGTAAAAATTTATTTTTTTTTTAAATTGATTTCGAGTCATGCTTACCTAATGATATGATGAGCTGCAGCACAAATCTATAAGACTTGTTTGTTAAAAAGGCAAACACCACCCAAAAGCTGCAAGGTCCCCATAACCAAGCAGTAACACTCTCCATACACACGGTGAAGTTATCTGCTCTATATAGAGAAAATATACACAGAGTACAATTACTTACTCATTTTTTCACGCTGAAGTCAAGGTTGTTTTGTTGAGGTTACACATAATCTTTTGTAATGATTAACTTACATCACATATCTACTGTCTCCTTTGGAGTATTCTTTCCCTGAGAGAGAAAACAAGTAAATCAGTTTTCAAGCCATTCCAGACAAAATTGTTATTTTCTCAATAGTTTTTTTTTTGTTTTGTTTTTTCTTGTATACTCACAGAGCTGTGACAGGAAGCTCTGGTCACCAGGAATAATATCATAATACAACGAGAACCAGCCTTCAATGACACAGTGGATGAAGCCACACACGGCAAACCAGCACACAGCCAGACGTCTCCATGTCCCCAACCTGCCAGGGGCCCCCCTCCAGCCAGTGATGAGCCAAGTCACGAGAACCAGCAGGCCAGAGACAGAAAACAAGAACCCCACTATCTCTGACATAGATCGGTCATTGGCGACATAGTTGGGAATCAGAAGGTCCCGAGGCCAGAAGGGATGAATAATTTTAGTTTGTGATGGAGCACCCATTCTCTGTCTGAAGAAAATACAGTAAATACCTGTCAGAAACAGACTTCAACCACTACCACATCGATTATTTTAAAATTTATGATTATTATGATTATGATTATTTAAAAATATCCAAAACAATGTGATATTATCAATAATAACTGCAGAGGTAACTGACAAGTGAGAATTCGCACTGCGCTGAGTTACAGCGGTAATGACATTATTAAGGTAAGATTTAACGGGGAGGAAAAATCCTAAATGAAAGTCTTTTGTCTTCTCACCTCAAATTCGGTGTCCAGCTGCAAAAAAAAAGTTATATAAATATTAATAACCTCTGGCTCCAAGAGCCAACTGCTGCGTCCAGTAACACAGGTAAAGACAAACGCGGAAGTCCATAAAATATTGGACAACTACGTGAGATTGCAGGAACCAATCAGATGACCTTCCACGGACAGAGCTAGAAACACGTGATCGACGACTCCGTTAATTGGCTCGTCCTCTCGGAACATGTACGTCATCATGGCTATCCCCCAATAGCTACGCCTCTCGTTCCAAAGGTCCACCCTCGTTATCATGGGCGCTAAAATCATTCAGCGCCTCGACAAGTGTGTTTTATGGCGCTGGACGTAAAAAAAAAACAACAATTTATGCTTGAAGATTACAAACTAGTATTGAATTTGGAACATATAGTTTGATGGTGTTTGTTGTATGCTACATAGATGTCAATGTCCGCTCATCAGCGGACTGAGGATTTTCATTCATTTTCCGCGAACAGGAAAACTGGATACTGTTCCTTTTGTTAATTATTTTGGTGATTGAATTAGTATAAAATGCACCAACCGAACTGTAAATACTGAACATATAAATACAGCGCATAGATTGTAGGATTGGCGGTTGATTCCTGCTCCTGCTCCCCCTAATCATTTGTTGTGTCCTTGAGCAAGACACATTGGCACAGATTGGCTGCCACATATCCGTCAGTCTGCCCCAGAGCAGCTGTGGCTACACACATATTTCACCATCATCAAGTATAAATGATGGGTAAATGAATAATAGATCCACCATTAAGCATCTTTGAGTGTCTAGAAAAGCACTATATAAATTAATAAATTATTATCATAGATTACTGAAAGGTCTCTGAAATAAGTATCTGAAATGTTCATAGCTTCTTTTCCTTTCAGCTTTTCCCTTCAGGGGTCGCAGCTTTGAGCCGTTTAACTTTGGATCACTTCTTTGTTGTCAGAGCAACACTTTGTGGTTTACCGCAATAAAAGCAATATCATTTTTCATTATTTCCTCATGTGTATCACCTGGAGGATGACATGGACACATTTCACAAATGCATGAGTGCCTTAAATTCTTAAAAATTATTATCACATGTACTTTTTTTGTCATAAATTACATTCAGTAAAGAATCACAAAATCAACAGAGCTAAGAGGAGAACATTCTCATTTAAGCTGATGCTTTCGCCCATCAACACATTCGTGAAACATCAGAAGACAACAGCATTTTAAAGTTAATATCCATCCATTTTTTACAACCACTTATCATGGGTCTGCGGCAGCCTATCCCAGCTGGCTACAAGCAAGAGGTAGGGTACACCCCGGACAAGATGCCAGCTTATCATGGGGCCTCAAGATAACATCTCATACAAATTGTCAATGATCTTTCAGTTGAACATTTTGCTGAGTCTCTGTCCCAGTTGTGCGTTTGTCTCTTTCTCTCTACTTGCTATTTCTTTAAGTGCCTTCAAAGCAGCAGGTGATTCAGGCTGTATCTCCAGGACTTTCTTGAACGCCTGCTTGGCCTCCTCCAGTTCATTCACCATCTGGCAGGCCTGTCCGAGCCGATACCAGGCTTTTGTCCCACCGGGATCCAGCTGAGCAGCTTTAGCTGCACTGGCCTTAGCACGCTTTGGTTGATTCAGTCTGAGCTGACATAACGACAGGTTTGAGTGCAGCTCTGCTTTAGTGGTTTTTAACTCGTCGACAGAGGGAAGACACCGGATATTATCAGTAGTATTTGTGTCTCTCGGCTCTTCCACTTCCTGTTGATGTCGTTTTTCTTTCACTTCTCCAACTTTACCAAGGAGAGTGATGAGAAGTTTGAGGGCACGACTGTAGCTGTCTGCTGCACCCCACACGTCGCAGCTCCTGAATCTCGCTCCACCCCTTTCCTTGTGTGACTTTACCCATTCCCACTTTTCACCTGGGGCCATTGTCCAGGGTTCCTGGCCTGGAGTGAAATGTTTCAGTTCAACTGTGGCACACAAAGGTTTATTTTCTTCAGCTGCATTGGGAACAGAGACATTTGATCCACTTTCCACTGGAGAGATCAGGATCTGTGAAGCAAAGCACAGTCATGAAACTGGACATATTTAAAATGCTTCCAAAAAAAAAAAAAAGACAACAAGAACAAACATTTCAATGATTTTCTGTTTGAGCATACCTTTTCAAATCGGAATCTTTTGTTTTAGACAGCTAAAACACTGCAATCATATATCAAAAGTTGAAGTTGTGGATATTATTTGAGTGGAATTTTATAAAAATATTTTAATTTTTTGTTTGAAACAGTTTAATCTGCTGTCCAAGAGCTTTCATTAGAGCTTTCACTTTTTACTTCAACCGCTTAACAGTCTTGTCTCTTACCTCACATTTCTCTCCTGCCCTCATCAGCTCCACACAAGCTTCTGTGATATCACACTGTCCCTCACCAAGCCTCAGCACTGTCCACTCACCCAGTGGGACCTGCAGCACAGATTTTTGACACCTTGGAAAGACTGTGGCAACTGCCTCTGTAAACTCAGTGACTGACTGCTCAGGTTGGATCGCCAGCTTCTGATTTCCTTTATCATATGTAAAAGTCTCTGCTTCATCCACGTCACCTTTGAGCTGCACTCGGACTTGACACAACGAACCCATTACTGGACGTAAGCTGGATGAATATGCTGGAAGTGGAAAGAGACATTGTGTGAAAACCATTATGAAATTTAATTCTGATGTAATATTAGAACTGAAAATGTTTTATTTCTGCTACGATTTAAAGTATTTAAATACAACATACACGCATCATTTCCAGAATAAGAAGTGGTCTGTGTCCCCCCTTCTCCTATTCGCGTTCGACGGACGTTGTAGAGGCCGGTGGGACACACAGACACCCAGGAGGTGACATCAACGCCATCGGGAGTTCCATTACTAGCAGGTGTCTGATTCATCGATTCATCCATCCCTGAATAAAACATTTCATCAAACGTTTTAATGTCGAAGATTAGTTTTTGTGAAGAAGCAAGTGAAAGCAATTAAAAAACACGGAAGTCTAACACCCACAATGTTATCAAAAGGACGAAACTAACAGGCGACAGTAAGATGAATTGTGTGAATTGTTATTTATCTTATTATTATTTATCACGGATAAATAAAGCAGTGGTGTGAAGCAGCATTAGCTTACCGAGCTATACGGACGGCTATGGCGACAATCCAAACCCAATGAAAGTCATTATTCTACACGATTGCAGCAGTAATTACAGTTTTAAGCAACTAAAAGTTAAATATTCTACCTCACACACAAATCTCACAACATGCATCACCATGGATATCAATCTATGACTCAAAACTCTTCTCAGACGGCGAAATCGTAAACAAACGCTGAACCACCAATTTCTTCTTCGTCTGAATTTTCTTCTTCGTGTTCAACTGAAAATACTCTGCGGCACACTAGCGCCACCTCCTGTACAGAAATATTAAGTGTAATTGTAACCGTAGCCATCTGACAGCCCGGCTAGCTCAGTCGGTAGAGCATGAGACTCTTAATCTCAGGGTCGTGGGTTCGAGCCCCACGTTGGGCGCAAAGTTTTACGGGGATGCAGCTCGACGGTACAGTGCACACTCTGCAAATCCCGGCATCCGCAGCCCCACGGGGGCACAAACCAACGTCATCCGTAGGCCGGTCGAAAGCCCGCATAAATGTAAAGGGTTTCGGCCAGAAGGGTATCCTAACGGAACAAGCCGTTCATCGTTATCTGGCATTCTTAATACCCAATTTTTATGCACAAGCAAAATTCCGTCACCCATGTTGTTTCATTTGTCCCTCACTTGTAGTTTAATTTTATTACATTTTACTCATCCATAAATATTAATCTGCAAACTATTGTTTTTCTCTTCCAGCGTGCGGCAACAGAGGATTGCGCGTCTGTAACTAAAGTGACAAAATCTATACACTAGTAATTGCAGTGTAATTCATAAATTAAAAATGAAGTGCTTTTTTGAACCATACTATTTTGCGTCATTGTGGTATACATTTTTTTATGCAGGAATTAATTTTGTCATTCATTTATTGCTACAACTAATTAGCCATATTGTGACATGCACTATTTTAGCAAATACATCAGATATTGAAAGGGCTTTGAAGGATTTAAACCATCTGAGGGCTCGCCATGAACCTACACAGACGAGTGAATCCATGATGATTTAATACATTCTTTTAAATTATGAGAATTCATTGAGTCAGCAACTGAACTCGACATTGCGAACAGATCTTCACGCATCAGATTCGGGGAAAGACTCAGGATCGTTGGAGATTTGCAGCCTGAATGCAATTTTTTTTTTAATATTCCTATTGTGATTATATATGTTAGTTATCAATACAGTAGCAACACGTGACCTATTGATCTGAATCTATTTCTGTCTTCTTATGGTCAACAGGTCATCAACGCTTGTACATAATAGATGAGCTAAGGCTTCGTGTTTAGACCATTAGGTCTATCAGATAAATACCAAAGTGAAAGAGACGCCAGTGCGGTTGTTGGCGTATTTTGTCCAGTAGGTGGCAGCATTGGATCTAAAGTCTCTCTTCCTGGCTAGAAAACGGTTGCTTCAGAGAACACCGCATTCTCTCACCGCGGCTAACTAATTATGAAAGACCATCAGGGAATACAGTCCTCAGCAAAGTGCGTGAGAGAACATTTGCTGTTTTATAGTTATCTTTTTTATTCAAATAAAAATGCAGTCATATTTCTCAGGAATATCTTTTTGTTTTGTTTTTTTCAGTTTTGTTTCACTTCTTTGTTTCCCTCTATTGATCGATCTATAGATCGATAGATAGACAGATACTGGCTGGCTGTACATTGAGAGAAAACATTCATGGTAACAATTCAAAAATAGAAGACCACATTAGTCTAGTAAATACAGGGGTATTATAATGGTCATCCAGCTCACACAGGGGAATCAATCCAACATTGGTGTAAATATCAGAGGTAATCATCCTGTTTGTGAAATGTATATTTATCTTAATAAATAAAATATCTTGTCTGTCAGAGATTATAACAGGTTACAATAAAATGGTTACAATAAAATGATGCAGAAGTGTTTTCCACCTCTAAGGGATCATAACATGTCATCCTTATCATTAATAGATCATCCTTATCATTAATAGATTATCCTTATCATTAATAGATCATCCTTATCATTAACAGATCATCCTTATCATTAATAGATCATTTAATAAATCCACTCTTTCAACTTTCTTGCGTTTTCTTAACGACTTTTTGAGAATTTAACAAAAAAAGTTAAAACATCCAAAGGAAAGAAAGTGAGTGTTTCTCATAGATATTCTTCTGATGAGGGTCCTCCTCTGCTGTTCCACCACAAACCAGAATCTTCACTTCTTCAATTCATCTCCATGTGTTATCAATATCATCTCTTTATCCTCTACTCCTGTCGATTATCTCTCTCCAATCCCCACATCTTCCTCTTGGCTCCGTCCGACTTCCCAGCTGGCCTCTTATGAAACATCCCAGTAGGTAAGTTCACAAGCATGCATCCCAGGATTTGTGGGTTGCTTGATGTCCACCAGAAAACCTGCCAGTAGTTGGGTCCAGGGAACAGCTGCACCACAGCAGCAGGGGTCCGCACCGCTGGGGGGGCTGGTCCCACTTGTGATACCCTCTCTGAGGGGTTTGACCTCCGTCACTCTGGGAAAAGGTGAAGGAAGATAGGTCAAGAATTGTTCCAGATGGACAGAGAGAGGAAAAATCAGAATACGACAGACAGACAGACAGACAGACAGACAGACAGACAGGCAGGCAGACAGACAGACAGACAGACAGACAGACAGACAGACAGACAGACAGACAGACAGACAGACAGACAGACAGACAGACAGGCAGGCAGACAGACAGGCAGACAGACAGACAGACAGACAGACAGGCAGACAGACAGACAGACAGACAGACAGACAGACAGACAGACAGACAGACAGACAGACAGACAGACAGGCAGGCAGACAGACAGGCAGACAGACAGACAGGCAGACAGACAGACAGATAAAGCGACAGCCTGTGTAGCTCAATATCAAACTTCTTCCCTGGACAAACGCTGTAAACATGGAGCTTGTCTAACATTCTGCTTGTGTTAGTGTTTGTTTTCTCCTTATGAAAGCGGTGGCCAACTTGCCTGTAACACAAACATACACACACACACACACACACACACACACACACACACACACACACACACACACACACACAGTCCACGACCCCCAGCCGGCCAGAGGCAAACACATCGGGCCACACGACGGGGTGTTTATCTCCCTCGGAGAGAACAACCCCTGTATAGGGTGTTGTCTGAGCACGTACGTGAGCGGGCCATGAGCGCTGTAATCGTAGCTGCTTTGACTCCCTCTGGGCTGTTTGTTGTTTAGAGTGAGACACTGACAACAGACACAGACTTCAGTATATAAACTCAGTGTGAAGGCTTAAGTGTTATTGCAAGTGGTTCCCACACTCAGCATTAGTAGATTAGACAAACTAGATAAACTGAAGGATCATCATACCTCATTAAGACTCCTCCGCTGGCCTGTCTTCAGAAAATAAATGTCACATTTGAGCTTCTTTGGCTCAAGTGCAGTCCTGAAACAACAGCATTAAAACCTTGAGAAAAGATGTTGAAATCCATCCATCTATCTGTTTTCTGTAGCTGCTGATGCTATAACTGCAGGGGGGCGGGGGGGGCGGGGGTCGGTGTGTATCCATCGCAGCTGAGGGCCGACCATCAGTTCACCACAGGGACACACAGATTTTAGACTGAAGCAATAGCATCAGGAGAGACAGGAAGTGATACCACTCTGTGATGTACGTGGGATATTGCATCCATAAATTTCATAAGGGATGCATCATGACCGATCGATCAATAAAAACAAATCGTGCTCTGGTGCACTGCCTTTAATTCAGACTGATGGTGAGCTGCACAAGTAGTGAAGTATGTCTCCTCCCCTCCATTAGCGGCCATGAAGAAGACTCTGCTATTCGTCTACATTATGGTGTCCGAATGAGATTACCTCAACTGCAAGCAGAAATACATAAATACAGTCAAACCATGCTTATTTTTATAGATGATGACACAAAATGTTGCATAAAATGTGCTCTGAACATACGACTGTTGAATATGTGTGTATAAAAAAAACAACTTTTTGTGTTTGCTGTGGCTGTCGGTGTTAAATTTACACTTTTCATCAATAGAAAAAATTTTCTGACACGGTATTTGTGGCATAAAGCACAGATACCTTTTTCTTCTGCAGTGTGACAATCTTTAGTTTAAATCTACTCTCTCTCAACAGACCTACAAATGCACAGTGTATGTCACTATTTCACCATCATTTGAAACATAGCATGCTAATATGTGATTGCCCACCAGCAGTGTGGGGAATCTGGCATTAAGTAAGAGTAAATTTGTTTTATCTGGAACATAAACAGAGTTAACTCCATTATGTTGTTTCTCTGGGGGCCAGTTATACAGTCAGATCTGTGCAGCCTGTGTAGGAACCCGCTGAGGGGAGGAGATGGCTATCAGGAGCCCGGAGGGCAGATAGGGGGACCGTTTTTATCAGCGCGCAGGCTGTAATGGGGTCTTCCTGTGAGGAGAGCCGGAGGAGTTTCTTTTCACACAGCCTCCATGAGTTTTTATGCTGCGTTTTGTGAGTTTGTGTTGCGTGATCAGAGAAAGCCACTGTGAGCCATTAGACCTCTGCACGCACGCAGGCTAACACACATCTGGATATATTTTTCCTTGAAGAGTCCTACCTACATACAGTCAGGCAGTCCAAGTGACCTTTCAATACCATCTAAGTACTTTTAGATAACGCCAGTTAGACCTTTTAGCGCGCACACACACACACACACACACACACACACACCTGCTTATGTCATGGCGCACCACTTGCACGCCATTATATCCATGATTTCCAGCAGAAGATAAATCTGAGTTTCCATCCCTGTCAGATATCTGCAGAATAATATCAGAGCATCAGTCAGTAATCTCTTTACAGCTGATATACTGTCAGAGTAAACACTAAAAGCAGTATCTATGTCATTCTAAGCTTTGACTGGATTTGAAGAGAGCGTTTGGTTGACATATCCATAAAGATTTTACAGCTGTGTTTAGGAGAGACCTGTCTTGTTCTACCTGGAGGCTTAACTTAGTCGTGTATCAGCTGCTCCGCATTAAACCCGGTGCAGGTGAAGCACGTTGGCTTGCAGCTCTACTTGAAAAGCGAGTTTACCCCTTGGTGGGTTTCAGGAGAGTAAGAGAGTAAAGCAGAAGAGATAAGAATGAGTTTGCACGTGTAAAGAAAACAAACGTCAGGATTTTTGAAATCACCTGGCCGACTGCGATTGACAGGATTACTTTGGATCGGATCTGAGGTCCACAGCGAGGGCGAGGGGACTCTAATTCAGAACAGTCTCCAGTCAAAGTAACAGTTAGCAACTCGGCGGTCTGTTAGCTGTCATGTGTGTCTGTCGGTTAGGCCTACGTTTGGTGGTTTCACGCAGTGTTCTCAACAAGCTGTCTGCGGTGGGACTGTGTCAATCAGACAAGGCCTGGATTTCAGGTGGTGGAAAGTTGCCTACTTGCCAATGGCTCAGGGAAAGAGCATACCAGCACTGGAATAACAAGAAGGATACTGGTTTTTATTATATCATGTGGAAATTGTTGCCCATCATAACCCGATGACGTGGCTTTTTTTTTTTTTTTGCACATTTCAATAATTTACCTGGTTGTTTTGCAAACCCTAGTTTCTCTACAACAAGACTAGATGACTGTTTTTACAGGTGGTTGCATGTGGAGTTGATGAATTGGCTCATTTAGAATGGCGTTCATTATTATTGTCTTTTCTCACCAGGAATCAGTTTCTGCATGTTGCTCTGAATGATGGATGTCATCTCTGTGATGTAGATTCACTTGAACTTGCTCCTAATGTTCTGAACCTCAAACACACGCCAGCCTGCTTTGACCCGTGTAAGTCCAGCATTCTTAATACATGGCCCATCCAGCTGAGTTTAATGATGGTGGAAGTGCTGTAATATGAATGAGCACAGAGATCCTCCACTTTCTGGGAAAACTGTCACCCAATCCTAAAGAAACTTACACAATATTTTTTTTGAATGACTTCACTGGATAACATTTTTTTTGTTCCTTATGGTGAACAAATTGTTGAAGGGAAACAATATCTGCCTTGAAATTGTCATTTTGGTTCCAGCATATCTGTCTGGACTTGTCTGTACCCTGGAGAAAGATGCAGTTCCGTCTGAAGAGAGGGCAAGAGAGCCCACCCATTGGAGTCCAACATGCGGGGGGCAGATGTACAGGCATGCACACAGGGCTCCTTACAAAGCACAAAAGACTGACCTAAATAAGACCCAGCTGATGTTGCCATTTCCATCTCAGAACAGTCCTCTCGTCCTCTCCCCCTCCACCTCTCACTCATCTCTGCAGACCTATTTCACTAATCTTCTTGCTTCATTTGACCTTTGACTCTGTGCCCATACTTTTTCATATCTCTCCCCCCCTTCTTTTGTTCTGCTTGGTGCGGGTGTATGTGTGGCGTGGTCTCATGGGAGCAGGTAAAATATAAATCTGCGGTAGTTCTGACAACTCAAAGTCTCTGGTTCTCATTTGAGGTCCGATGCCCTGCAATCGGTCACTCCTTGACTCTCCTCTTCCCTTTCTTTCCCGTTCATCGCTCTCATTCCAGAGACGTTTGCAAATCCCTGGCGATGTCTTTTGCATTCAGAACTGAATAAAACGTTGTGTGGTACACGAGCACCCTTATCCAAAATCAATGACACCTGCCTTGATCATCTCTCTCTTTTACTTATTGTGCCTTCTGATGAATCCACATTCATTTTCATTGATTTCATGAACAGGCCCAGTGAGTATTGTTGCTGACAGTTCGCAGCAGCAGCATCGGGGGGGTGGGGGGGTTCCTGCACTGTTCTTTCATCTCCAGTCACATCAGCTTGATCAGTGAAACCACTTAGTGTGGACATATGTTTCCCCTGCTACAGGGCACAAATGTACACTGAATGAGCAACTGAGTCTGTTTCAGATCCCAAAGAGAGCAGCCTGATAAGGCGTTCTGACCTCTCATTTGTCACCCATGTGAAGCCACAATCTGTCTTCTTTTAATAGCCAATCAGATTGGAAGAAAACACACAAAAATTAAAAGGAAAGCTTTAAAAACAGTTCATTAGGAATTCCAGAAATTATTCCTGAAGAGACTTTTTTTTTTTTTCATATTGTTCAAACTGAGACCAAGTATTCAACTTTTAACAAGCCATATGTGAATATTTTGATATATCAGGTGCAAGAATTGATTCTGATATTCTTTTTGTCTATGACATTCTGGGAAATTTACTTTCTTTCCAAGGGTTTATATGTGAAGACTGATGAAGTCTCACATCTGTCTGTAAAAACTGAAGCTGGAGACGGGACACAGCATAAAGAATGAAAGCAGGCAAACGTTACAAAACCCACATACTAGCACCTCTAAAGCTCAGTTTTTCATTTCAGTCCGGTCATCCAGGTTGACCAGACGCCACAGAGTTGCTCCAAAATGTTTGAACAGCTTTCAAAATGTTTGAAGACAATCACTGAAGTAGACTGTAAAGTCATTTTCTTTATGTTTAAATGTCTTTAATGGGACTTGTTTAGAAGTATTAGTTGATCCTATGGTACAAAATAATGAAAATTATTGCTAAAGATTAAATAATTTAAAAAGATGCCGAACCAGATAACAAGCATCAGCCATATTATACCCGGATGAATTAACATGGGGTGTCGTACGTGTGTTGGGATCAGGCTTTGATGAACGATGGATGGTTTGGGATAGTGGTAGAGGCGTCGGACGTATTGGTTTCTGGTTATATAACAAAATGCATGATGTTAACGGAGTCTGAATGACAGTGCTTTGTTTCGGAGAACAGTAAGATAGACGACCACCAAAGAGGACTTTTGGACTTAAGATTAGAAGCACATGGTGAGGCTTCCAAGTGTTACAACACTGGTATGTGAGAATAAGAGCTGGTATAGTAAGTCAGATGTGCATTTATGCACTCCCAGGAATTGGAGGGCTTGGATATTTCCTGCAGAAATGACAGGGGCGGCGGCTCATAGAGCTAAAATCAAAATGTCAAAAATCCAGACAAGAGAGAACAAAACTCATCAAGATGAAAACTATTTAAACAACATCTTGTTATTTATATCTATTTCATAATATTTTATACTTTTACTTCACTACATTTTTTTGTTCGGTTAAATTTATATGGCAGATTTATCTATTAGTTGCGTGTCATATTGAGATTGTAAACATATGGAAATCAAATGGAAATACCATGCAATTTAATGCTAAATTTGCCATGCTCAGTGTGTAATAAATTCAAATTTGTTCTTGGATTGTATTTAGCATTGCATCATTATTTAGTAGAGAGTTATAAATTTGTGAGTTTACTTGCACTGTAAAATACAACCAAGTGTGTATGGTTAGTAGAGCTTTTGGTTTGTAACTCTTTACAAGAAGACACCAGATTTAAAAGAACAAAAAAAACACCAACTATGAGTATTAAGAGCGTACATAATGTGGTACCAGATTAGCCACAGAATGTATTTGACCTCCAAAAGTAATTATTTTACTGTAGACATCATTATTCTGTGACTTTACTCACGACACCCCTACAGCTTCACCATAGTTGGAGTTTAAATGCAAGACTTTTACATCCATATATACCTTCTTAAATGAAGGATCCCCTCCACCACCGTATTACACTTCAGGCAAAAAAGCTAAAACTTTCTGATCCTCATCCACCTCATGGTGCGAACAAACCAGCTGCTCCCAGGCTCCAAAAGCAGTCCAGAGGCTGATCTAAGCCTCGGCGTATCTCACGGTGAGTCAGACCTCCAGAGAGCAGGAGAGGTCCCATCACAGTCAGAGATAGCACAGTTTACTGAGGCCTGACACGAGGGCAACATTTCACTCTGACAGTCCATGACCAGTGCCAGCCTGCTGCCAAAGATATGACACAACCCGACTACGGTTTTCATTTTCACGCTGACAGTCTCTTGGAGCTTTTTATATAGCTTGGCAAACACATTGGCTTGAATAGGGCATCATTATTTCACACAACCCGACGAGAACAACGAAGGTTTTAGATAATGTCAGTGCTCAAACATGCGTGACAACGCCACGCACCAAACTTCTTTTGTCTTTAAAATTGTACGTTTACATACCGGTGATGTTGCTATGACACTACATGCAAAAATCAGTAACACAAAGGTTATTGAAGCACTGTCCCACCCAAGCTGAAATAAAGATGTTTTGTCCAGGATTTGAAATGGCAGGAAATTGAAAGTCAGAGACTCACAGAGACAGACATGCCTGCTGGGGCTTGGAGGAACACACAGGATGAGCTTTGACCTCAGTGCCATGTGGACAAGAAGCTCAGAAGACTGTAGCAACTATTTTCAATTAAGTTCAGTCTGCGGAGAGATCAAATTAGCAATTAACGTACTAATACAAACATTATAATGGTTTTGGGTTTTTTTGCAAGTTATTTGCACACCAGAGCCCACGCTTCAAGATTGTGTGAGTGATCTCACTGTGATGCACGACAATAACGATGATGACTGAAGCATTGTGCAGCCGTGTGTCACTGAGTGTGTGCTGATTTGTTTGGACGTCAGGGACGTGGCTGTAGTCTGGTCACTTGCTTGTCCTTGAGTGTGTGTTTATGTTGGATAAACTCTCTTACATCCTGTTGATGAACTCATCCTCCTCTTGTACAGTAGCATGAACTCTGGTTATAATGTGTTTTGTAGAGTCACGGCGAAGCACACAATACAGTTTCAACCACTTGAAGCAAAATACACTCGATGGATTTCAACGCTGTTGGTCTTAATCTAACTAATCCGAAATTATGACTCTCATGATAAACTAACAGACACTATAAAAAGACATGAATATTAATTACTGTTAGAATCATTACTGATGGGGAGACACACAAATTACTGATTGTAAAATTTGTTGTGCCACCTGAAAAAAGTACGACATCCATGTTTTTGGGGTTGTTTCTAAATTTTATTAGGAGAAAAATATAGATTATTTTGTGTCAAAATACAACAATATAAATCTGTCATTGTGAGTTTCGAAACTCGATGGGAAATTCAATAATTTTGCAATGCATTTTTCCAACGTCTAATTTTTTTGTTTTATTTGAAATTTAGTTGCAATGTTGTTGGTGGTGCTTTTTTCCTTTTTACAAAACCCATACATATAATTTTATTATCATTTCTAAAAACAATAAATTCTCACATTGTAAAAGCAATAACAAGAAAATATTGCAAAATTTTATTTTTGAAGTGCTACAACTGTCAGAGGAATTTTGCCTATACTATAATATTTATGTTAGTAAATCAATTGAAAATTCTATCTCTCCTTCGCGGACTGAATTTCTTTGGAAAATAGTTGCTACAGTCTTCTGAAGTTTTTGTCCACATGGTAATGAGGTCGAAGCTCATTTTTTGTTTTATTTGAAATTTAGTTGCAATGCTGTTGTTTTTTAATTATTATTTTTGAAAAACCGAAACATATTTTTGTTATCATTTATGAAAATGATCATTTCTCCCATTGTAAAAGTAGGAACAAGAACACTTTGTTAAAGTTTATATCTGAAGTGCCATAACTGTCAGACGACTTTTGCCTATATGCCCATCATCTCATCAAAATGCTATTGTATCCAGTTCATTCTATTGACTCAAGTTCAGTAACAGAGAACCTGTCAAAGCGAATAACTTCACATCAGCATGTGAGCATTATCAATATGAGCATGATACCCACCTCATTTAGCAATGAGCTCAATTATTAGCAGGTTTATCATCATGACTTTCAAAACATTTAGTGAAATTATTCCATAATAATCAAGTAGTTTCCCAGTTCGTATTGGGGAAAGTATCTCCGTACTCCATAATTATCAAAGTTTATTATCAGACTGCAGTTATAACTAAAGGATGTAATAAAAAAGTCAACATTCTTATTTTGTTATATCAATACAACTACCTGATACCTGGATCAGATACAGTTATCTGAATAAAAAAAAACTATACATAACCAAAAATATTATTTAAATGAATATGAAAGTACATTTTACTGTCCACAGACAGTGCCATGATGTTCTCTTTCTACTACTGACACCCCCCACTCTCACTCAGACATATTACCAGAGGCCCAGTAGACAGGTATCCAGTAGGTTTTACAGGTTTGATATTTTGTGTGGAGGTAATATGCGTTGCTGTTACTGTCTCTGAAAACTAGTCTCTGTCTGAGCCTCTTGATGTCTGCTGAGTTCACCCGGGTTGGTACTGGGGAGACTGGGACTGGTGGGGGTGACCACCATGCTGGAGTCCTACCTCCCAGTGTGTGTCTGTAGCATAGAATGCCTGGGACTAAACCGCATTTGATTTTTATACGCTTGTGGCTAACAGGAGCCAGATGTAGCTGCCTCCAGGGAGATTACCATCGAAACAACCATGTATTTCTCTTTTTCACTCCTTTTAATGAGATGTGTGCATGCATGCTTAAAAAAACTTGTGCGTCTAAGTGTTGCTCAAATAAAGGCAGCCAATGAGCCACATCAAGTATTTGCAATATTCTCGATCAATTTCAGATGAGAGGGAATGAGAATGAGGAGACAAATGGTTTCGTCACGAGGATAAATGAAAAATACATTCGGGTGTCTGAGCTCTGAAGACTCGCGATTCTCTGGACTTTCAGCTTACAGCCATGAGACATGAAGTTTGAGTGAGGGTTCACGCACACATGCAGACGCACAAACACACACAGTGGAAGTAATCCTGGCATTGTGACTGTGGTGAATTTGTCAGTTTACTGATGCGACATTAAATCATTGTGGTACCAGCTGCTCTTTATTGAACATATACACACTACGTATTAAAAAAAAAAAAAAAAAAAAAAAAAGGAAAGCAGAAAACAAAAGAGCAATGATCGGGAAAGAAGGGAGTGTTAATCGAAAGCGAATGTGTCTGTGTTGGCTGCTGGTCAGAGATGGGCCGGGGTCCCAGTTGGCCGTTACTTCAAAGTCCCTACCCGCCTGTCTCGAGCGCACCTGCTCTCTGTTAAACCCTGCTCTCATCACTCAGGGCGTGGAAGGACCTCTGCTACAACTTAGAGCCCACACCACGAGGCCTGTTGCCAAAGGGCTGTAATGGCCCACACTCAAGAATTCAGCCTAAAACACCAAGTAGCCCATGCAACGTTCACTGCAGAACTGAGCGTCAATCAAACGGTTTGAGAGCCCAGAACTTCTGCCCCCACCTCCAGGTTTATGCTACCTCATCACACCATCAGGTCTGTTGGCGCTCTTATTTCCTCTTGAATCTACATGTTTTATTTTTTATATTATTATTTTTATAGGGGTGGTTTAATTTAACACAATGATCACTTGGAATGACTCGGACAAAATAATCATGACCATTGTTTTTTAGATTGTTTTCACATTCAGTGCTACCGACAAAGTCAGTCAAGTGTGACTAAACTTCCTATGTTGAGGATTATTGGGAAACAGGACCCACATTTGAAGCTCTACTGTAAGGTCAGCAAACTAGGCTAAACCTTTGTACATTCTATCAGCTGATACCTATCCAACAACACAACATCCGTCTATCATCTTGTCCTCGATTTTTTTTTTTTAATATGACTCTATAATTCTTTAGTGCTTCTGTTTTTGAGCCCCCTCCACCACCACACCACCCAGTCTTAGCAGGTTTTCCAGGCTCATCAGCCACCACCACCTGTGTCTGGACTGCTGCTCAGGACCTGCGAGCTTCAATTTAAATATCCCTGAAGCCTAAGCACCAAAATCTTTGGACACCAAAGATTTTCTGACACAAAAATAACAAAATATTACTTAAAATAATCAACACTTCAATTATTTAAACCACTGGTCTCCCCTGAATGAAATAATTCTTAAGAAAATAAATAGTGGAAAGATTTTAGCAAAATGAGTCAAAAAATGAGTTTTGTTTTTACTATGAGAATAAAGAGAATACAGGCTGCTGTACAAAACATTTAAATTAAGAGTTTATGATCCAAAAACAGAAATATAGATGCGAAAGTAATTTTTACAAAGGGACAAATTGGGCTACAAAATGAGGGATTACGGTTTTGGTGTTAACCTGGAATAAATAACTGGGAAATAGTCCGATTGTTGATTTTGGATTCTAATTCATCTCAAAGGTGTTCTGTCAGGTTTAAGTCTTATTCTGTGCAGTGGTCTGCAGTTTGCAGTGGTCCAAACTGATGCCTGCAGCATTAACCTTTTATGCTGCAGCATAAAAGGTTAATTCCTCTGGATCTGTGTCCACATTCAGCCACAATAAGTCAATTAATAAATAAATCTCAATCCCATTAATGACGATAATGTGAACATAAGATCATTTTGTTCAGGTTAAACAGCTTTGCACTGACTTTTTGTCATTGTGCTGTGAGGAAAATTTTGCTTTGCATACTGTATGAACACATGACCAACAACTACACGGATCAGTACTATGACATGTTTTTTAAGGTTTGTGAAAGTTTAGATCCTTTTTTGGGGGTTTTTTTTAATGTTCTTGTGTCTTTAGTGGAACAAACAAGCAGAGGACCTGTACGAAAAGTGGACAACTCATGATATTGTGTTTTAGTGGAAACACAGTTGATACTTATAATAATATCATTGAATTGTTACATTCACTTCCTTTGAAAAATAAATTTTAAAAAAACACAAGCTCCCTCCATTAAAACATAACTGACTCATTAGTAATTAATTTGCCTTTCCTTAGAGCTAACTTACTCATCATCCTGTGTAAAAAAAAAAAAAAAGAGATGGAAGAGGACTCAGTGTGTCAGATGTCAGCTCTGATTCATCGGTAACTACCTCATCCAGCCACCATGTGAGCATCTGCCCATGACCTGCAGCGGTACGTCACACAGACAGTTCCCTATTGAAACAGGAAACCAGTCAGCACAACTAAGTTGTACCCAGAGGGCGCAAGGAGACGTTGTATTTTAAATATGACCAACATCCACGAAGGTAAATTTTCATTTGGCTTGTTAATGTTTGCCTCTTTAAAACATAAGCCTTGTAAATTGAAAAGGGAATCAAAGCGGTCGTATTATCCCCACCTGTCCTTTGTACCGTGGATGATGTATAGCTGCTTATTTCTGTCTGCGTCATAGAATGTTTTCTCCTGAGAAGAGTCAGAGATGTTTTGGATATCAAAGATACCTCGCTGCCCTGTATATCCCTCGCACAAAAAAACAAAAATAAAAAGTACTGTATATGTGTGTGTGTGTGTGTGTGCCTTCATTTGTGTGCATGACAGCATCCTTCAGTTATCTAGTAAACATGCTATTAGAGTTATCGCTTTTATATCTATGGACACTTAGAGTGTTCACAGGTGCCATAAAATCTATTAATGACAGGCTTTCCTCAGGATAAAGAAAGAAAGAAAAGAAAGAAAGGGTATGTGGGGCTTGGCCCTGTGGAGACAGACCTTGTTCGAGCATAAGGGCATACACAGTTATGGATGTCTGTGAGCAATTTTGCACCTGCGTAAGCTCAAACCTCTCGATGTACGTGCCTCACATTGCACCCTTGCATCGATGGGGGCGGGGGCGGGGGGAGATGGTAGACAACAGGCCCTGACACCTTTTGCGAGAGCTGGCCAAAGTTTTCAGAAGCTTCTCAAGTTCCAGCTGTGTTTGTCCAAGGCAGTTCGTCTCTATTGGCAGATCTAAATTTACAGGACAATAAATTATCACCGATCTGCTTCTCTGGCTTGCACCTATGCGTGTACGCAGACACACACACACACACACACGCTCGTCTGACCCCGGGGGACGGGGTATTTTTAGGGTGCGTGCTGTAATCCTTACTTTGGCTTCCTAGATGCTACTGGATCTTCAGCTGATCATCAGCTAAATGTTCACTCAGGTCCGGCTATTTTTTGTCCTCGCAGCTACTTAACGTTTAAGAATGATGGCAGCATCAATCCACCTGCATGAAGTCATCCTGCAAGACTTTTAATGAAATACTTTAAATCGAAAATTACATCATTATGCATTTTGTACAAACAAAAACCATTGATGAAAGATTTCTGAAATTTCCTGTTTCTTTTTTTTTTTTTTTTTAGTTTCCTTTGTCTTGATGCTTGTATCAGATCATCAAAACTTGTCTCCTTGTTGTAATATTATTCATTTAATTTTGTGGTTTTCTTGTGTCCTTTTGTTACTGGCTTGTATCAGACATGAGCTGGATGCTTATTTTAAAACACTAACAACTTTTTAATTTGTTTTTTTTTAAAAAGTAAATTTTTTAATGTCTTTGTTTGACCATGACCCTAGTTTCTGTTTGTTTGAATTGACTTAACAAGCTTCCTTTACTCTGATTAAACAGAGTAAAGGAAGCTGAATTTGCGTTAGCTTGATAAATAACTTTACTTGCAAATTACTTGCAAAAAAGTTTTTTAAAAACGGTGAGATGAAACACAGACAGCTGAAATCAAGTTCTGAAGTGCTGCAAGTGCATGGTAAGAATAGACTGACGAAACACAGTAGCCTATACCTGCCAATTCACTACAAATTACAACAAAGGAATGTTTGGAGGAAGGATTTCAAACACGACAAAGATTAGAAAGCTATTTAGGGCAAGGTCATTTAAAGCTTATTAAAGAATAAAGTTTATTATAAAAAAATAAAACATCCAGTGCAGTCTGGAATCATAAGTTCAACGCAAAGATAAACAGCATAAAATTACATTACGCTCTTTACAGAGTCATCTACCAGGAGTATGTGGTTGCATTTATGAGTCTTGCCAGATGATCTCCATTGTGGCAAAAGTTGATCTTGGAGCATTTGTTACCAGATGCCCCCGCAATTATTTGCTGGAGATGTTAGCTTTTTCACCGACTCGCTCTAATAAATTTGAGGTTGAAATATTTTCTATGGAGAGCAGGAAATACAACGTCTCAGTGAATGATGGATATGGCTCCGTGTGCTGAGCTTGAGTCGGTTCAAATGCAGCCTTAACCTTAACCATACATGGCACAATCATTTTTTTTGTCGCTGTAGTTGAAGGCCATTGGAACATTTCTGTTCTGCCGATAAAGGAAATATCAGAAAATACTCTCATGGGCCATTTTTGTTTAAGGAAATAAATGAGTAACATAAGTTTGTTCTTTAGACGAGAGCACTCATTATATAATATTATAGAATATTATAGAAGTGAAATCAATTTTGTTCACAAAGTGTCACAAATCACAAAATGCCTCCTGCTTTATCCTGACATCTTTCAGTGAATTTTGTTTCTCCATCTCTCTGACTTTGCTCTGTTGAATTCAGATCCATTCAGATCTGTGCCTGTCCTCACTGCAACTTTCCTCTCAGAAATAATCCTGAGTGATTACAACGTGTCAACACAGAAATCAGTTGGATTAAGCCAAAACCACTGCCTCTGTAAATCTCACCTTTATCCCTCCTTCAGTCTAGTGCAGCATTTAAACACAGCAACTCCTATCAGTACTTTTCCTCTAAGGAGACAGCTGCCAGACTGAATCTTGTACATCAGGCCAAACTTTTCCTCCAACTGACAACAAGGCACTTTACTTAATTCTGTTGTTGTTTATGAGGAGAGAGAGAGAGACAGGGTCAAGTTCACAGGCTGGGGTGGGGGGGGGAGAGAGAGGCTGTTCCAACTCCAGCCCCACGAGGGAGAGCATAATTCAGCCGTGTTTGTGCTTCTCTTAATTCCTTTTGATTTAGCAGAAAATTGTGAGCAGAGCTGCGGCGCACCAATACTCACCAGCGCTCACCTCGCGGCCTCTCACAGACCTGTGCGCTCCCGGTTTGTGTGTGTGTTTGTGTGTGTCCGAAAAAGGGTTTGTGTGTCCCACGCTGACAGAAGCCTAAAGCAGAAATACAAATGTCTCCAAAAAGGAGCTTAGCTTTAACAGCAGCTTTGGCCCGAACACTAGAGCTGTTTTCTCAATCTTTTGATGTAATAGCAGTTTGCGACAGCTATAGCTCAATTCCAACAAGGATTTGCCTCATTTGTTTACTTGTTTTCTAGTATTTATGGGTCAGCTGAATGAACTGTGGCATTCTTGATCCAGTATTACAAACTCCCCACAAAAGTTCACGTCTAGCAGTGAAATAGAGTGTCTGTGGAAAAAAATTAATCATTTTATGAGATTAGGAGGTATTTAAATGTACGTTTTAATCTAACAGGAGCCCTTGGAGGACAAATGAAGGAATAAGAGATTGCATGTTGGGTGATAGTGCGCTGCATAGGTAAAGCCAGTCCTTCTCCTCATGGTGTGTGTATGTGTGTGTGCATGTGTGTGTGCATGAATGTTTTACTCAAAGCACTCAAGCACTGTCTTAGCACTCACTCTCCTACACATGTGGTTCATATTTAAGCCATAGTGCTGTTCCACTGGACAATTTTGGCTCTGTTCTCCCAGTCCCACATTCCCTGCTTTTTTCTCTGACTTTCATTTTTCTGTTGTGATTTGGGTGGTGTATGGCACAATGGCAAATATTTATGAAAGTATTTGTTAATAATAAGAACTTAAACAATGTGAGTGATTTTTGAAAATTGTTTATATCTTTATTCTGGAGAGCATTAATCAATATTAATATGATATTAGTGCACCAGATGGCCACTTCGTTTTTTTGTTTTTCCATTCGTGTACAACTGAAGGATTAATGTGTGAAAAGTGATTGTGAGGGACAGAATGAAGAGCGCCGAATGAAGAGCGGAAGTGCAATCCAGTGAGTAACACGATCCCACTTATTAATAACCAACAATAATAACAGATGTTAGATAAAATAATATTTGAAAATTTAAAACTGCTGTTCCAAATTGGTGCGAGTGAGATATACTGAACAAATAGGATTGTCCGTTTTTGTTTTGTTTTGTTTTTGTCCGCTGGGAATTATTTGAAATGAAAAATTGTAACATAAAAAAATATAAAATATTATACATGCTTTAATTATTTCTGTCTGGGGTCACTCAGGAACGCCTCAAAATAGGACCATCTCCACCATGACAGCATCATCATCACCCCACAAGAACACACCTCTCTCCCTCTCTCTCCCTCTCCATCCATCCCTCTTTAATATCTCCTTCCTAGTCAAACTCTGTAACCCCTGCGTCTGCCCAATGGGCGAGACGAGCTGTCAGCAGGGAGCCCTCCCTCATCTCTCTCCCTCTTTCTCTCCCTCCCTTCCTCTCGTCCACAGCACCGACTGTCCGCAGCGCACTGATAAAGGAGAGGTCCAGTGTGCGCATCCGAGCCAGCCAAGAGTCACACACCCGACGCAACTGGACGCACAAGTTTTTACTCCAGCTGTGATTCGGATTCTACTTCTGCTTACCGAGGATAGGTGTTTGGAGAGCGAACTGGAGCGGCGACGCACCCCACACTTGTTGCTTGTGTCGTCAGGTAAACCCTTTTGTCTGCAGCCAGACGCGTTTCGTCGGGATCCTGGTGCGCACATGGCATCGAGACCGCGCTTCTCCCTCTCCTGACAGTTATAATATGGAGTCACATATTGGATAATGAGGCCTACCTTTTGACCGGTTGCGTAATCAACTTCAAACAAAGCTTGTCAGTTAAAGTTTGGGATTTTTTTTTTCTGAAATCTTTTGGGGGCTAAAAAAAAAAAAAAAAAAAAACAAGACGCAAAGCCATGCTGGGTTTAAACAAGATTCTGAGCATCCGGACAGGGAAGAGTCGGAGCTGTGGTCCGTCAGCCAGACTCGCATCCCGGAACCCTTCATGCCAAAACCCGGGTGCCAGTTCGAGGATTTACTGTGCGTGTCTCTTGCTGCTCTTGCTGGTGACGCCTCGGGTGGACTCTTCATGGTGGTGAGTGTCTGCATCCATCACACCTACACGCCTACCTGTCTGCCAGCGAGATTAATGAGAGGTGAATGAGCACGTCCTTTAGAAATAAAGTGATTAGAAACAACCAGAGCAATAAAAATATTAATACTAATAGTAAAATCAATAATGAAATTATTATTATTTTATTGTTTTTAATTATGATTTGTATTATTATTATTATTATTATTATTATTATTATTATTATTATTATTATTATTATTATTATTATTATTATTCAATGAAAAAATTGATCTGGAAGTAAATATCAAAAGGAAGCGCTGCACATTTTGAACATGCATCACTGATTTTAATCATTGGAATCGGTTCTGGAGCTGTTTCGGATCTTTAACTTCAGCGATTCAAACTGTCAAAGAATTAATCTGATGATGACTATTTGGACAAAAAAATTTCCAAAAGAAAAAAAAAATCCTGTTCCAGTTAATTCAGGTTGGTGATTTCCCAACAGACAGACAAGGCCATAACATCATGAAAGTAAAGGAGTTGTGTCGGATAATTTATATTGGATAATTTGTTCGCTATATGGCTGCTCAGAGCTGCATTTATCAACTTCATCTTTCTTGCTCTTAATTGTGCATCCATGCTACAAATAACATGAACGCACCGGGGTTTATTGGAAACAGTTTCAATGGATATTATTTGCATTGCCTCGTAGTTTATACGGGGAAATGAAAGCAAAACTCTACATATGTTTTTCTGTCATCGCTTAATTTAAGTTAAAATGTTCTACTCTTGACAAACAGAGCAAGAAAAGTTATGGGGCATTAATAGTAAAAATAACCTAAATTATGAGCTGGCGAATTTTATTTAAACTACTTTAGGATTTTGTTTCTGAAACGCATTTTCTTCGTGTCATATTGTTGGCCTGCCATATTGAGCAATAATAATAGAGCGATAAATGTAATTTATGCGCTGTTGGCTGAGCGCATGTTCAGCTCAGCTGGAGCACGTATTCAACGAGGCAGGCCGGTCATTAATTCACCAGGTACCATACACGCACACTCACTCTCTCTCTCTCTCTCTCACACACACACACACACACACACACACACACACACACACACACACACACACACACACACACACACACGGGAATGACTTTTGTAAAATACCACAGAAGATCCATCTACATCATGAGCCAGGGGTGAAAAAAAAAAAAATCTCTTGCTTGCGCAACAACGTGCGCAAAATTGTCCGTGTGTGTGAATGTGTTTATAGGAGAAGTGTCTGCGTGTGGGCGGGTGCAGCGCGGATGGCATGCCTAATAGTTTGTGTAGATTAAAAGCAGTTATGGGGAGTCGAGGGAAGAGAGTGTGTTGAGGCTTAAGCTGGGCATTATTGGCTTTCAGGGGAATTTAGTGTAGGAGATCGAGTATTAAAATGTTTATCAGATTTCTATGAAGGGGCGATTTGGAATAATCTGGTGCTAGGATACCCCGCTGGATGACACACGTTATTGCGGTATGTGGATCTCACAATACATGCACTTTATGGTGATGAATATGAAAAGCAATTTTCTGTTTGTTTGTGTTTTTTTTTTAAACTAATGGTCCAGAAATTCTTGACATATCCAGTTTAATATATGTTTGTAATGATTTTTGTCTCCCTGGCATATAAGCTTGATTTAAGTATCGCTCTGTTCATCTGTCTATAGATGATTTTTATCTCAGGCATAACTCAAATAAGGGTCCAACATTTTTTTCTGAAGTTTGGCTACCATATCAGCCACATGCTTTGGTGGTGCCTTTTGCTATTTGGAATTTTCATACCATTATACTTTCAGACGTATTTAACATTTTTTAGTGAAAGCTTCCCATTCAAGCAAAATGCTCAGAAATCCACAACTGTCATAGCTTTCAGTAATAAGTTATACATTCAGTTAGAAAATATGTTTAAATTTTAAAATTGTTTTCTTAATAAACAACCTTTGTGCACATTATTCAAACCTTTAGCTTGTCTGACTTCATGAAATCTTCATGAAATAGTCAGGATGATTTCATCATTAGGGTGGAGAGGAGCTGGAAAAATATTCTAAAAATTTTTTTTCTT
The DNA here is from genome assembly GCF_040054535.1 of Antennarius striatus. Lineage (NCBI taxonomy): Eukaryota > Metazoa > Chordata > Actinopteri > Lophiiformes > Antennariidae > Antennarius > Antennarius striatus. The sequence continues at coordinate 26,397,516 of NC_090777.1, read as the reverse complement.
TTCAGGCATAATTTTTCATACAATTTTCTGAATGTTGTGCTGATCTCTTCATGTAAGTTAGGGAAGTAACCAGTCTTAAAAAGACCTGGATCACCTGAAATACCAACAACCTGCCCATGAGGTCCCATTACAGTTGATAGAGAACATTTTTAAAAAGGAGAAAAGTCGATTTATTATATTAAAATTAACCTTATTACCTGCACCCAGTCATATTATAAAGGCATTTGTCCAGCAACCTCCTCGGAAGCCCAAAGATATCGTTTCTATGATGTGATCAACTTTGTTCTCACCACCAAGGTTCTGCTTCCCTCTCAATCTGAGAGACAAGCATCAGTTTCTGTCACCATGGCAACCTTAAATAGAGTTGAAGACACACAGTTGATTCATATGAGCTAATTAGAAGGGCTATACAGTGTGAATTTCCCAGTTTGGGATCAATAAAGTGAATCAATCAATCGTCTATCTATCCACCATCTGCTGATGATTGCTATTATTGATTATATAATAGTAAAATCATTTTGATTCTGCAATTAGATATCAGTTATATTTTCAATAAAGCTGTCTCAGACCAAAGTGAAAAGTAGTTGATAACCCCAGTGAAAATAATTTTTAATCAACTGAGGTACCAAACAATATTTCACACACTCCCTGGCAATCGCAGATGAACTTTGGTAGAAATGAACCAGTCTTGGAAACACAAAATGAATTTAAGAATGAAACCACAGATTAATATAACCAAGCTGTGTCCTCTGTCATCAATAGGAGTCTCACCGCTGTGTCTCCCATTCGTCCTTCATCAACGTTCTGATCTATGTGATATAAGTTATGGAGCTTTACAGCATGTTGCCTTAGACCTGTGGATAATGATTTATTATCCAATAAAATCCACAAGTCCACAAGAAAGAGAATGGAGTGTGAACGGCTGCTCTGGCTCTTTCCCCTGACGAGCACTTTGTTCTTCGCTCTCCTCTCTAATCCCACTCTGGAGAGTCGAGAGCCTCCATCCTCTTACCCCACCTCATAAAACCTGACCACACAGCTACATGCTCCCTGACCCCCACCCCCACCCCCACCCCCGCCCCATCAGTGACCCAGCAAACCTCTGCAGCCACCAAACTGCAGGACGGGCTCCTCCACACACACAGATATGAAAGTGAACATCATGATTGGACTTAAGTTTTGGCCAGCTCAACACAGCATTTATTATAATAGGATACTGCGCGAGTCTGTTTTATTTGGACTAAAGAGGCTGGAAGAAGGAAGCAGGAGACCCGTGAGTAAGATGGGAATGAGAGCGAACAGACGGAACACAGAGGAGTACGGAGAGTAAACGGGGTCTCAGCTTGACAGGGTTATTGGAGGCCCTGAGACTTTGTGCTCTGATTTGTGACAATGTGATTTCATCCATTCCTTTGGGAAACATTTAAACACACAATCACACGCAGGTCTTGTGGAGAGGTTAAGTGCTTATTTATTTGGAGAGCAGAGTAAATGGTCCCCCCCCCCTCCCCTCCTTCTTGCAAACCTTAAACTGTTAAGTGTAGTGAACTCTGACTCACAGAGGACTGTTACTACAGTTCCTCCTCATGCCACTCACCGCCGATGAAAGTGTGTGTGGCCACATGTGTGTGTGTGTGTGTGTGTGTGTGTGTCAACCTGCTGCACCAGAGAAGCACCAATCGGCTGCGTGATGCCCTTTGTGACACAAATGGACCCGGATTTTTTATGAAATCTTAACGTGTTTTGTGTTTTGTTTCCTGTGATCATCAGGTACATCGGCGCCCTGGGGGCCCGTGTGATTTGCGACAACATCCCCGGTTTGGTGAATAAGCAACGACAACTCTGTCAGCGCCATCCGGATATCATGCAGGCCATCGGCGAGGGCACCAAAGAGTGGATCAGAGAATGCCAGCACCAGTTCAGACACCATCGATGGAACTGCAGCACTCTAGACCGCGACCACACCGTGTTTGGACGCGTCTTACTACGGAGTGAGTCCATGTCTGCGTCTGCGTCTGCGTCTGCGTGTTCGGCCGTCCGATTGCCGACTGTGTGGCCAAAGAGTACGGATACCGAGCCTGAACCCGAGCCCCCATCTGCTTCTCATTCTCACTCCTCTTCACTTTTACTGCCTTATCTCTCCCTTCTCCCGTCTGTCCTTCTCCCCTCGCTCTGTTCTTTCTCCAGTCTCTCCTTCTCATACTCATATATGCTGGTGCTCCGTGTTTATAGTCGCTAATGGACTGTTGCAATGCCTTAAGCCTCGTCAATAAACATACAGGCTTCGAGGCAAGGACTTGTCGTCATCTTGTTCTTCGCCCTGCCAGACAACTCTGTTTTGTAATAGATGCATACTTGTTACAGATGCACAAAGATGTACATAAATGTTAGCATACATGTTTGTTTGTTTATAAATCCAATGCATGTATGAATCCTTTCTGATTTGCATTCTGATTTCAAAAAGAGTCACAAAATAATAAAGTGTGAGCTCTTTAGTCAGAAACAAAAGCAAAGAGAAATTTTTCTAGACATTTTTAATGCTTTTTCGTTGCGTATGAAGCTTTAAATGCATAACAAATCACTTGATAATGCATCAACCAGTGCAATGCATTACCACATTTGTGCTCTGAATGCAGTGGATGTATGCACTGATGCACCCATGGGTCACTGGTGCAAGCAGCGCAACCGGCAAAAAGACTTTTATTCTGAGTCAGGCACAGAGTAAATGCTTCATTTAGTTCACTGATGTGAACTCGGGTTGCACCGACACTGGATGCCTGTCTGAACAGACTTTTTTATCTGTCGTCACCGACTCTCCTTTGCTTGTAACTATCCCTCTCACAGCCATCCTAAGCATGTGAGGTCCAACGATGCATGGAAAAAGTAGCAGATATGGAGATAGAAACTGTGTGTGTGTGCGTGTGTGTGTGTGTGTGTGTGTGTGTGTGTGTGTGTGTGTGTGTGTGTGTGTGTGTGTGTGTGTGTGTGTGTGTGTGTGTGTGTGTGTGTGTGTGTGGTGGAAGGAATAAACAGTAATGTAGATGTAAATATTTAGAGAGATATTCTCACTATCAGACAAACAACACAGGTTTGAATGATGACCAGCAATGCCCTCCCTCCATCCTCCCCCACACGCACCCCCACCAAAAGCACCCACTACCCCCTTCTCCTCACCCCAGACTAGGAATGGGACATTCCAGTGAATACAGAGGGAGCAGGTAGGATCATACGAGCTCTTCCAGGCAGAGCTGGGTCAGAGAGAATTGCAGAGAATTGCATCTGGTTTTCCCACCAATAGTCATTGATAATCAGTAATACTTTAGTTTTAATACATTATTTTGAAAGTCTGGCAATTGGATGTTAGTGTTTCATTCAAAATGTGTCCTATATGTAAACCTGAATTCATAAATGTAATGCATCAATGCAATATTTCATGAAATTGTTGCAGCTTTGAAGCATATAGATCTTCAGGTTGAGTTGAATGTAAAACAGTAATATCTATAGGCACAGATTAAAAAAAAAAAAAAAAAAGGGACAGTTCAACAAACCCAAGAAACAAATGTCTTGCGCGCATTTCGTTAACATGCAACTGGGAGGCAAACTAATATAAAACAAGATTTAAAGTCCAACATCCTGTTTACACAGACTTCATGGCGAAAGCAGCGAAGCATTTTCAGTCTTCCGTCAGTGTCTGCAGAGGACCGAAGCAGAAGCGTTCAGTCACAGCGCTGCCGGGGTCATCCGTGTTTTGGCTGTGCCAAAACAATACGTAAACGCTTGAAGTCAGTTACTCATGCGGCGCAAAAGTGAAACATGTGTTTATAATGGTATTGATTAAAATAGAGGTCAAAGCTGATTCATGTGGCCTAAAAATGAGACGGGGCCTGGAGTCGTTTGGACGCGTCTCAACGTTCGGTGACTGGAAAAGGCAGCAGAAACACATCATGCGTTGGCAGCTTCTAAAATAAGGTTTATCCTCTTGGGAGTTGAAGGTTCTTGGAAAATTCCTCAGCAACCTGCGTTTTAAAAATGAGATAGTTTGGATGGAGAGTTGACGTTAGAGCAGGGGTTCTGAACGGGTTTAGTCTCTGGCGAGCATGAATATTCAACAGTAAAACTAGAGCGTTGGTTCTAAATGCTCATCAGTTAGCCAGTGAGAGAACAAAATCATTAAAAACCTGTTCTCCACCACTGGAGATATAACGTTAATAACAACCCATCAGAGGGGGGAGGGGGGCACACAATACATGAGTCATATTCTAAGAAACTACAGAGCACAAAAGCACGGCAATGATAGAAAATGTCATGACATCACCCTGGCGCTGATTAATGGGGTATCACTGTGTCTGTATTTAAACAATTTATGTGAGCAGAGGAGAGTCCCACAGCTAGGATTATTTCCATGATAATATTTAAACAGAGCTGTCCTATACACCACATCAGGCCTGATATGCACCCGTCAGCTGCTGCCTTCATGTTCCTGATGGCTCACACCCAGGCCTGGTCATGGCATGATCCGTATCTGTGTATGCTTGTTAACATTTGGGCTGCACACTTTCCAGTTTTTAAGTCATACACAAAAACCGTATTGTCTGACGAGTAACTGTTTTTTCTGCCTTTTTTTTGCCGTCTGTCTCCGTTGCTCAGGCAGCCGTGAGGCAGCGTTCGTCTACGCCATCTCCTCGGCGGGAGTGGTGTACGCGCTCACGCGAGCGTGTAGCCAGGGGGAGCTGAAGACGTGCAACTGCGACCCGCACAAGCGCGGAAGGTCGAGCGACGACCGGGGAGAGTTTGACTGGGGCGGCTGCAGCGACAACATCAACTACGGGATAAAGTTCGCCAAAGCCTTCATAGACGCCAAAGAGAGGACCGTCAGAGACGCGCGGGCCCTCATGAATATACACAACAACCGCTGTGGCAGAACAGTAAGTGTGTGGTTTTAACAAACACTCTGGAATTGCATGTCCAAGTTTTGATTCGCGGGTAAACCTCGACTTAGGTCGTTATTTGGTTCCGGGAGCCGCGACGTAAGTCGAAAAATGACGCAAGTTGAATGAACTTGTCCTCCAAGATAAACCGAGTTCTGTTCTCTATTTATTTTCAATAATATTTGGTAAATACAAATCTATTTTAAGTTTACAAACATTTAAATCTTTTTTTTTTAAATTAAAGTATAGAACAACGTCGCTGTCTCGTCTTCAGCCGTTTCTTCCGCATCGCGGGTCACGGGGGTTACTACAGGCTGATAGCATATTATATTTTTTTATTCTTATTTATTTTACAGTAACATGATATTATGTTATTTAAAAGTTTATTGGTGATTTTACGATTCAAATATTTGTGATTGACAGACGTCAAGTCGAGTAAGATGTCACATAAACTTGACTTTTACTTTTCCGTGGTTTTTTTATTTTTATTTTTTTTAAGATCCCACGTATAATTGAGAACGATGTTACTCGAAACAACATAAGCCGTGGTTTACTTGTACCTGTGTCCTGATTTTTATTTACACCTGGATTAATGAGTGTTAGTGAGTGTATAGAGACCTATAGAAGAAAAGCTTCTGAATTATGCACCACTTTTAATGGAGTGAATTGAACTTGTTTTAAACGATGACAGCACAGTTTACTTTAAAGAGTTGAGGAGATATTTCACAAGAAATTCAAATCATTAAATAAACTTGATAAAAAACTTGTATAACATTTAGGATAACCTTTAACCTGTAACAAGGTGTTTCAATCATTTTGCTCCAAAATGTTGGATCCAGACCACCTGCGGAGGACATCTGGTCGCTTCAATGCATTCAGTACATTATTCATTATTCATTTATTGCGTGTTAACCATAAGTGTAAATGGGTCTGACATTACAGACGCCAACCTGCTGGAGGTAAATTGTATTTTCTTTGTTCTTGTGGCACTTGCAGCAATAAAAAATACATTTAGAGAATTTACTGGCAAAATATATTCCCAGAAATAATACCCCTGTATGTCTGGATAATTCAGACTTCACTGTATAATGTTTTTATGGGGACTGATTCTTTTGCAATGAGGCTGTAGCGTGGATGAAAATTGCTCACAGATTTTTTTTCAAAGAAATGCTTTAAAAGCCTTTCAGAAAAATCTTTTCATTACTCAACTGATGTGATAATCTGAACGATACAGGTGATATTTGATGAAACCAACTCTCGCATTAGTGCTGCTTCATTTCGAACATATAAATCAAATTTAGAGACGGCTAAAACACGCAACCTCCACCTCTCTTTTTATGCGTTTAGGCAGTGAAGCGATTCATGAAGCTGGAGTGTAAATGTCACGGCGTGAGCGGCTCTTGCACCCTGAGGACATGTTGGATGGCCATGGCGGACCTCAGGAAGACTGGCGACTACCTGAGGAGGAAATACAACGGGGCCATCGAGGTGACGATGAACCAGGATGGGACGGGTTTCGCCGTGGCGAACAAAGCCTTCAGGAAGGCCACCAAGAACGACCTGGTCTACTTCGAGAACTCGCCAGATTACTGTCTTCAAGACAAATCAGCAGGTGAGACGGAATCCAAGAGGCAGATTCTCACGGATGTTGATGGATTGCCCCGACTGTGTTGTGTTTTAGGCGTGTTATGTGTATGTTGTTTATATGTTCATGCATGACTAGTGTGTTTGTGTGTGTGTTTGTGTATGTGTAATGGCAGCCAGATAACACAGCAGGCCTCCTGTGTGATGTCTGTGCAAGCTAATATCCCTGTACCCTGGGGATATGGTCGTTTTGTGACCACCTGACCTCTATCAGTCTCTGTCAACACACACACACACACACACACCTCCACGGAGGGAAGAAGCGTTGATCGGCCCTCACACAATTCACCCCATCGATTCGATCTGCTCCTGTTGACTGATGGGTAAAATGTTGCCGGATGCTCTTCTACAATTTTAGATGTTGACACTTCCATCACTCTGAAGACCAGATCTTCCCCTTTCTTTGTCTTTTCTTCATCTCCTTATCCATCCTCCCCCTCTTTCTCACCTTCCCAGAGGAATCCACACCCTAGGGACACAAGCATCTAATTTAAAAAAAAAAAAAAAAATCACCTCTTTCTGTCTGTCACAGTCTCTCCCTCTCTCCCTGTCTGAACTAAGCATAGCTGGAGGGCAGAATGGGCCTCAGAGTATGAGAGCCTGTCTGTCACGCTCCACTGTCCATTTAACCCCCGTGCACAGACACACACACACACAAACATACACACATGCGCACACACAAAAGTGGCTTCAAAGGGAGCAGTGGCTTGGGAAAGGCAGTGTAACTACAGGCCACTCTACCAACACTGCATAGTTGTGTTTGTGGGTCTGTTGTTCTATGAAAAGCTTGTTGTGATAGGTAGCAGTTCAAACAGGGAACTTCTCACACAACACACTAGCACTAATCTCTGTGGGGATGACATTCACATAAGACAACATGCCACAGCATTAGGTAATAGCTCGACCACTAAAACACTCTGATACACTCAAGGACTCGCCTGCTTCTTTATGTCAAATATGGAATTCAAGAGACGGCTGAAGGAGCGCTGAGATGTCTGGGATCTTAATCTAAAGCAGATATTTATAATGAAGCTAATGACCTTAGGTCCAACCTTGAAGTTTTTATTGTTTTGCGTGACGTATATTTGCGTGGACAGAGATGGAAAATTTAGGAAGCACAGTGCGCCCTCGCGCATTCGTGCATCAATGCTCGCGACTTCACCTCATCGCGGATTTTTGGTAGGCAGTCACCTGATACCGTATGCACATTCTATTGGCTGACGGCATCCGGAAGTGCGCTCCGTTCAGTGAGTGTCGGGCTTACGTGAGACACAAAAATGCTTTAAACAGTCGATAAGAGTGTGGGAAAAGGTAATACAGATAGAAGGTGGTTTAATATCAGTATGGGGAGGGTTCATAAACGTTTAAATTACCGTAAATAATAAGATAAATAGTCTGTCGCTCTATTGCAAAATTTGCAATGCGTCCAGGGTGTAACCCTATGACCCGCAAGGAGCATAAGCAGTCGTCTAGACTACAAGAAAAGGGATGGATGCACACGATGCTGGAGGAAGAACCTGCACAGTTTGATGTATAAACTTGACTGAAAACAGCGAAAACTAACAGTCTGTTGAAATACAAGCTGACATAGATCATTTCATCCAGCAACCAACAGCTAATATTTTGAAAATACGAGTAAATCTATTCACAGATTTGGGAAAGAGTTCATTCATTTTCATTTGATCAAGTTACTGATTTGTCAAGTAATCATCGCAACTCTCTTATGAACGCCATCTCTCTACAGGCACGACCCGGCCCACTACTTGTTTTGTGATTCCAAAACAGAAGGAAAACCTTAAAGATGAGTCCGGGGAACTGTTTCCCCTTCACCCGCTAACTGTTTTGTGCTCCTTTCCAGGCTCCCTGGGGACAGCTGGGCGGATCTGCAATAAGACGTCCCGAGGCACGGACGGCTGTGAGGTCATGTGCTGTGGGCGGGGCTACGACACCACGAGAGTCAAACAAATCACCAAGTGCGAGTGCAAGTTCAAATGGTGCTGCGCCGTGGAGTGTAAGGACTGCGAGGAAGCCGTGGACATCCATACGTGCAAAGCTCCCAAACGAGCTGAATGGTTGGAAAAGACCTGAAGACCCGTCTTTTACCAATCCAACCCCACCCCTTTTGCCCTTTGCAGGACAGCCTGTAGAACATTGCATTCTGGGAAAGTTTGTCCAAAAGTACTGTTCGTCTCCGCCCCCACCTGTCCCTACTTCAGTTCTTCATTGCATGGCTTTTCTACCCGTCTCTGTTAAAGCACTAGAGTTCAGTAACAATCGAAATGCATTAGTACCTTTAACCCCTTGTGAATGACCCTGTGTCTGAAATGGAATATGAGAATCGGCAGTGATGATCGGCAGGAATGAGCTTTTGATCAAAGGTTCGGTCCAGGTGGACTTTTTTTCTTGCGTGTGGTTCTGGTTTAAAATGTTTGCTGCTTTCATGATGCTTTTAAAGACACGTTTTTACATTACCTGAGCCTTCAAACGTATCCAGTATTATTACAACAACATCATATACTCACAAGTTTCTTTCTCGGTGAGGGAAAATACACCTTTATGTACCACAAAAAAAAACAAAAAAACACTTGGTTGGACATTGGGAAGTAGCTTGACAAAGTGCACTTTGAGAAGCCGACATCTTTGGCTCGCTTTCTGGCCAAACTGAAGTCCAGGCAGAGGACGACAAGGAAGGACAGGGAGATGGACATCAAACGAATACATGGGCGGATGCGTTAATGAAACTTTGAATGCAACTGAAAAAAAGAAAAAAGCTGTTGAAATGGATTTATTTAAATTGTAAAGTGTTGTTTCATTTCTCATCTGCGGATGAGACTGCACTACATGGTTGACATAAGGAGAGAGAAGAGCGCTCCCATTATCCTAAATATGCAGTGTGCTCTAGTTTTCGACGAATATGATGAGAAACTGATGCGGACAAGAAGATAAAGACGAGAGGAAAAAAAAAAGACAAAAAAAGAAGGCCTGGATGGTCACTCATTCACACATAACCAAAAATATCTGACAATGTGACTTCTCTGCTCTCCAGCTTGCTTGTATAACATTGTGTATATTGCTTTATCCAAACAGATGTTCATATGAAATATACAGTTTATTAGTATGATTCTGGCATCTTTGTTTTTTGTTCAGGCAGCTCAAACGTACCGGTTGAAGGTAAGATTATAGCCCCCAACAGAGAAGATTAAATCAGCGCAAAGTATTGAGAAAGTTCAGAAACAACTCCACCCCGCTGCTGCCCATCATTTCCATTGGTGTTGTTGAGTTGAATAAAGGTTTTGCACCATAAAAATACTCATGTGACCAAGAGACAAGGCACCTAGTCACGAAAGGAAGACAGAAGGAAGTGAAACTAATAGTGTTTCTTATTCAACCCTCATTGTGAGCTACATTTACTGACAGAATACAGCGGTACCTCAAGATGCCTGTTTTATCCATTCCGTGACTGAGCTCGTAACTCAAACAACATTCCTCCATTTAGAGAAGTAAAATAATTTCAATTCATTCCAGACTTGTAAAAAAGCAAAAAAACTAGCGTTGTTGTCAGGAAGCACAGCTTGTATCTTGGTATATGGTATGTCAAGAGCTCGTATCTCCAGGTAAAACTGTAAATCCAAATGATAATATACCTGTCTTCAAAATACAACATAGAATATAACTTTTCTTTAGTCAGCCTCTTCATGACAAACATCTGTAGTAATTTACTATTACCTACCGCAATTATGATGCAAAGGAAAGGTGTACAAAACTGTGGTGAGACCAGCGATGTTGTTTGGTCTAGAGACAGTGTCACTGAGGAAAAGACAGGAGACAGAGCTGGAGGTAGCAGAGATGAAGATGCTGAGGTTCTCTCTGGGAGTGACCAGGATGGATAGGATCAGGAATGAGTACATCAGAGGGACAGCACATGTTAGAGGTTTTGGGAGATAAAGTCAGAGAGGCCAGACTGAGATGGTTTGGACATGTCCAGAGGAGAGATAGTGAATATATCGGTAGAAGGATGCTGAGTTCTGACCTGCAAGGCAGGAGGCCTAGAGGAAGACCAAAGAGGAGGTTTATGGATGTAGTGAAAGAGGACATGAAGGTAGTTGGTGTGAGAGAAGAGGATGCAGAAGACAGGGTTAGATGGAGGCAATTGATTCGCTGTGGCGACCCCTGAAGGGAAAAGCCCAAAGGAGAAGAAGAAGATCCAGACACCAGCTCCCAGCAGCATCCCTGAGGAATCTTATCCCATTCCTCATGAGTAAACCATCGCTGGTTCATCAAGCAGTACCAAAGAGTCTCAGTGCAGCAGTCCTTCATTCCTTCTTCTCCTGACTTACAACTTATAGAACCAAAAGTTTTATTTATTCAAAACAGCCAGAGCTTACTGAGATGGTTTTGAGTATTGGAGTTCAGTCTTCTATTGGTATACATGTCAGTTTTTTATTATGGAGTATATTTAAGTCTAGTTTGGGAGTTTACTGCCATAGGAAGTCTATGAAGATTGGATTTTCAAATGTCTTCCCTTAGGAGGGATGCTATTCAGGGGAGTAACGGTCAGATTTCTCCTACCACCGTATGTGGGGGTGGCACTCAGATGATGGCGTTTCTTAGCAGTCTTCATTCTAACACAAATCATTGAGTGAAATAAACACAAACCCCTCAGTTTCTCAGCTACCACAACAACACAGACACCCTCCAGCATTCAGTCCAGACGTGTCCATCGAGTCTCCAGCATCATCCTACAGACGTTTTCAAAATGTACAGGCAGACTCAACCGTCCTGATCCGACATGCTGCAATATGAGCGAGAGAGCCAACAGATTAATTTAACATACTTGGAATAATGAGCTTTCACTCCCTCACACCATTCCCTGAACCATCCCCACTGTCTCTCAGATGTTAACCAAACCCACACCGACACAAAGAGACTGAGGATTGAAAGTGGTGGAATAATAATTTACAAAAATTGTTTTTGTGTGATTTGAGTGTTGCAAACAGCTGATAGGATATTTTAAAGGCTATCATGATAAATTATGTTTCTTCATTTCTGGCAACAACAAAATAAAATGACAGACCCTAACCAGACATTTTGAAAATGAGACCAGCTAAGATGAGTGCTATCAAACCCATTACACACACACACACACACACACACACACACACACACACACACACACACACACACACACACACACACACACACACACACACACACACACACACACACACACACACACACACACCAGTAAATAGGAGGGCATTGTTTGATTAAAGACCCAACTAAAATCCTAACCCCTGCTGGCCTAATCCCACCCCCTCACTATGTGGAATTCCAGGTGGGTCCCAGGCTAATGACTAGATGGCTGTAATTACCCGAGGCTGTTGATAGCTGGTGATTGGACATGGTCGTGCCACAGAGGATCTAGTGTGGGCTCCTGTTTTGACCACATTTAATCAAAGGCTTCTTGGCCGGTTTATCAAAGAGAATACTTTCCAGCAATCTTCTCTGTCTCAGCCCCCTCTTGCTCCCCCCCCAGGTTCTCAGTCCAGTGCGATCTCTGCAGCGTTACAGTTCAGCATTACTATAGATGGAAATTAAAAGGCAGACTTTGCACACAAGAGCAAATTTAAAAAAAGACACATCACCCAAATTACAGCAATTTAATTCCCTTTACTTCAGTTTAACACTGACACCCTTCCTGTTTTTCCAGGTTTCCTTTTTTTTTTAACTTGTGCATCACGTCGGTCATTGAAACCTGATGATATGGACAGCTCTCTTTCCCCAGGCTGGGGGAGAAGGTAGCCATGTCCAGACCTGACTGGACATGCTAAGTCCATTGGGGATTCCTTATTTCTCGTCATTCAGTAAGATCATTTTCTTTGCAATAACTTCTTGAAGGACCAACGTCAGGCCGCTCGTGATTAGTCTTTCATTCTGCTTACTTCATCGGCTACAAATAGAGCCCTCCACATCTTAGAAGTGGTCTTTTAATATCCACTGGAGGGCCCATATCATTAGATAAGCTTTATTATCCCTCAGGGTAACATTATCAAGCAATTCTAGTCAGAGGCCATCCTAGTGCCAGCTTCCTGTGGCAGATCTATCTGCATCCTGGATGCCAAGCTGAGAGGATTCATGTGCTTGTTGAGTATCACAAGCAAAAACCCATTAGTCTTCACAGCTGGCAGCCAGATCTGTGGGTGAGGGAAAGAAACGTCACCCAAGGTACAGAAACGGCATCAAGTAACAATGGAGGTATAAGGGGTTAATGTCAGATTATAATAACTCATGTACTCTTCATAGGATTCATAATATTATTTGTAAAAACAATATACTTAAATTGTTAATATGTTACATCTGGTTATTTGAACGGTAACATCACTAAACAGACATCAAGAAGGGTTATAAATACAAGAGAATATAAAGAGAGGTTTTAACAAGAAGGGTTATAAAGAAGAGGAATTACAGGCAAACAGTAAAGTAATTGGTTGTTAAATGTTTCATACTTGCTTTGTATTTGTTTTTTTTACCTGCAGTATTTGTCGTGCTCATATGAAAACACTTCCCCAATGAAATAAGGAATTACTGTAAAATGAGGGCAGTAGTATTTATTACTATAACTTGTTTTTTCCTCCCAGTTAAGTGCTTTAGACAGTGTAGTATCACTCAACCTCTCTGAACATCCCCAATGCGACAAATTTTATAAATGTTTTGGATTCCCGTAATTGACTTGGTTTATATTATCAGCAACAATGACCAAGCTTCAGTTCCAAATTGTAATAAATTAGAATTGTCTGACTATAACCCTTCGTAATAATTCTTTCTGAGTCTTTTAAACATCTGATTACCGCTAACAGTTCCTTGTGGTAACAGAAATACAGCTGACTCCTGGTAACACTTTGTACAGGCTGCTGCTAAATTTGGGGAAAATTAACTTCAAACTCTTTTCAGGTTTTAATTTTTTTTTTATTTCAGGCCTAGCTCCACTACTGAAATTTACTTTGAAAACAACCAAGGTACTATAAATTTAGTGCAGATCTTACCAAACTTCTCCCCATTGTTTTTTAAGTATGTAGGCGGTTTCATCCCAGCGATAGTCATGTCGATTTTTTTTCCACGCATTTTAGAATCTATGGCTTGATCTATTGAAATCCTTGCCTTTTCCATTAGTCATTCCCTTGTAGCGCTGACTCTTTTGAATTGGATTCCCCACATCACTTTTCCAAAAACCTTTTTAATAGCCTATCAATCATTCACAATTAAATTAAAAAAATACCTTCTAAAGACTAAATAATCACAAAATAAACCACTTCTATCCTGCTCCTGGCCACCTAGATAGACTTTTGTTGGTGGTAAATAACCACCAACAGGGCACCACCAATGGCTCAACATTCATTTTGAGGTGCGCCGGGTGTCGGCCATACAATCTGTTTTGCACACATATTCACATGTACACACCCGCAGGCCAGGAAAGGACCTCCTCGGTGCCCCCTGAGCTCACCTATCACCCGTATGGTTAAACCCAAAGTATGTTAGCGAGCCTTTTTCTCTCTGTCACTCACCATTTGCATTCACACATATAAGTGTGTGTGCGCGTGCGTGTGATGGAATGAGTTTACCCTTAAGCGCCAGTGGAGCCTGAGTACTTTATTTCCAGAGGTTGGAAGGGGAGTCTGGTGAGGTCAAGGGGTCATAAAGTTTAGATGTATCAACAGGGGAACCGTCAGTGCTATGAACGACCACCACTGATCTGTCGCCTGTTGACACCTCAGAAACATTAACGGCTTACTTGTGTAACTAAGCTCTTCTCTGGCCGGCCAGAGAAAAGACGTGATCTTACTCAGAAGAACACCTGCTCTGCTGGATTAAATCCTGGCCTACAGTGGAGCTGTCTACAGTGTCACCTCCTCAATTAATCTTTCATCCTTTCGCTCTGCCTCTATCTGATGAGGGGGGGGGGGTGTCAGCCATTAGGTATTTGGTGTAGCTTTGTTGGGAACAGGTCTGCGTGGGGAGAGTGTGGGAGTAGCAGGAGGTGTAGATTTATTAGGGAGCTCAAACTAATATTTACATGACCTGCCAGGACCCTCGGGGTGTGGAGACAGAGAGGGAGAGAAAATGTGGGTATGAATTGCAGCACGGGGGGGGGGGGAATGACGACACAAAACACTTACCTCCTCAGACCTACAGTGAAAAATGTCCCCTCACTAACTGTCCAATTTCTTCCGTCCTTTTCTATAATGGTTCACATTTGGATAGCCGTATCAATAATACCCTTTTAACATCACAACAACAACTGCAGTTCTTCTTTTCTATCAGTTCAACTGACGTCTGGCAGCCACATGATTTCTTCTGCTAAACAAAACACTAAATTTGGAGGAGCGGTATTTGATTATCATTGCTTGTATAACCCAACTACTGACACACAACCATACGCAGGTTGACCCTAATGAATTTTCTGTGAGTAGAGAGCCACTGTGACCTGAAAGAGCACCAATTTGTCACCCTTAATTTATCTTTGATGTAACTCACCCTCTTCTAGCTCAGCATCGGACAGCGGACTATCCTGCAGGTGCAGCTTCCAGCCTCCATGGGTTAAGGTGTGAGCCTCCACATGATGAGGTTTGTATATTCATAGAGGCGGTGGCTGTTGTGTTTATCTCGCTTCCTGTATGGGAATGTACCGACACACCTCACAAGGCACAAACAACAGTGACCTGACAAAATAGTCGGAATTCCAACCAACATACCAGGGAATCTGGGGGTTTTGTCTAACAATCCACACTGACACACACAGACAAGAGCAGGAGGTGTGGGAAACAGGACAGATACAGGGTCAGGGTCAAATTGTATAGGCCTCACAGACATTGATACCAGAGAGTGATACCAGCTGACACACACCAACGCTGACACTAACAGTGATAGTACGACTACCTGAGTGACACTGACAGATGGTGCTGAGCAAAACTCGAACCTCAGCTCATCTTTTTATTTGGCATTCAAAGCCGCAAGAAAATCTCTTCCCAAATGTCCAACAGATGAAAAATCTGATCTTTAAAATGTTTGAAACAAAAAAATAAAAATAAAACAAGGCTATAAAGAAGTAGGTGAGCCAACCTGCACTCGAACACTTTCACAACCAATGTGCTTATTGTTGCTTAGACTGAGCTCAATGTGTTTACCTCATGACTGGAAGCAGTGTCCCATTCCCAGCCTCTAAGTCTCCTCACCTTTAAAAACACAAATTTCATAAGATACACAAAAATTCCACTCTTAAGACAAATCCCAAACCGAGAAAACAGAGACAAACAAGTCGGAGTGGAATGCAAAGGATGATTTTGTTTGTGTTTTGAGGTGCAGCTTTCCTCAATTTGCATTTTTCTGTCCATTTTCCTGGAATATGGTGTATAATCTTGTTGGCACTTTTGGTTGGTCTGGACATAGAATTAAAGAAACTTGTGCTTATCTTTGTCTTTGGGTGTATATTTTCCCTGATTGGTGCTGATGCCTGCAGACCAGTGCAGAATCAACAAACCCACACTTTTCACAACTGGGATTCACCTTTTACCAGCACTGAGGCAGCTGATGGAGAGCAAGGACACGGTACAGTAGCCTGAGTTGCTCAGTAAACAGTGGTAAACAGAGCAAGCGCTCGGTATGAAATGGACGAATACTCCGTGCAAAACATTTACACAGAGCTGCCACGGGAACAATATCATTTCAGTTTTACAATAAAGTGCTGCTGTAACAAAAACAACAGAGGGAAACTCATCTGTCCCTTTCTCCATTCAGGATTGTTTATGCTTCAGCCTCCCACTCTGTGGAAGGAGATAATTCAATCAAGTGCTGTATAATGAAGCTTTTGCACAGGCTTAACCCAGCTTTAATTAGTTATGCTACAAATCTGAAGCCTGATCTCATATATCTAGAATTTTATTTTATTCCCACAGCAACAGATGTTGCATGTCGACGTAGATTCAGTGTTTTATTTATAATAGAAGATAATTAACAACATTACAATATAACAGAATAATTATCAGCAATAGTAAAAGTAAAACTGCCATGAATAAATATATTATGTGGTAGCAGAAGTCATTAGTAGACCAAAAAAGAAAGATGAGAACTGGGCACATCACATCAATGCCAAAAGGAACTGTCCACTGTCAGCCACAAAGGTTAGGACAAAATTAATTTTTGCAGTGCCATATATAATATATATATATCATCGATCTCTAGTTGTGACAGCAGTTTTCGGTTACGGATGGTGGAACACTGGGCTAACAGCTCCCATTTTTGTACAAATGATACACATAGAGGCAATCATAGTGTATGTGATTAAAGTGTGTGTGTGTGTGTGTGTGTGTGTGTGTGTGTGTGTGTGTGTGTGTGTGTGTGTGTGTGTGTGTGTGTGTGTGTGTGTGTGTGTGTGTGTGTGTGTGTGTCTGTGTCTGTGTCTGTGTGTGTGTGTGTACAGATGTATAGCACGTAATGGTACCGATTTTTATTTTTCAGTACCATTACGATGCTCACATCTCCATCATTGGCTTAGAGCTCCAATATCAAGTGTTTGAACTGGGAGAGTTTAGGGGAGAGTAAACAGCAGTCTAATGTGTTTATTAAACACTAAAGCACACACCAACAGCTGTTTACCACACCAAGAGCCAAGTAAGATACAACAACAACACAAGGAACATGTAATCTGACGGATTTGCATGCTGCATGGGAAGGTGACGCTGACGGGGCTCCTGCGATCACGCTGCACTCCTGACCCTGGAGTTTACGGTCAGAGAGTGAGAGTGACAGAGAAAAAAAATTCTGTTTATGCAGGAAAAGCTTAACCAATGTCCACCATGTGGATGCTTCACACACATCTTCAACCCAGTAGCGCTGTAGATCTGTACAATCCCTACAGTTTAACCTTGAGTTCAAGTGCCAGATGTAATAAAAATCTCTACAGGACGTCTGAGACATGGTGTTCATGAGAATGGGATGAGAATGAAAGATCATTTCCAGGGTTCACACCTTACATGAGGATAAACACATCATCAAATGTAATTTAATATGTAGTTTTTCCACATTAGTGTTCTAAGAATTTGGGAATTTCTTTACTGTTGTGACCAGAAAAGACTAGAAAAAAAGAATTTAAAAAAACAGGCATTGCACAGCTGCCCAATGGTAACACAATCCTCCTTCCAGATCCTATAACGCTCACTCATTAACCCATTAACCTATAGGGTTTCCCTGCTTTGATTTTTTCACTTAGATTCAATAAACAAGCTGAAACAACATCTAATGTGTGATTTAATCCTGTTTGTTTAATCTGACGTGCTTGTTGCAGTGTTTGTATATAGTGTTTGTGTGTGTGTGTGTGTGTGTGTGTGTGTGTGTGTGTGTGTGTGTGTGTGTGTGTGTGTGTGTGTGTGTGTGTGTGTGTGTGTGTGTGTGTGTGTGTGTGTGTGTGTGTGTGTGTGTGTGCGCGCGTTTACATGGAGGAGCTGGTTAGTAATAGTATTTCAAACATCTACTTGTGTTTGTCCTGGACCTCACACATTGTTACTTGCAAGAATGCGAGTTTTCATTGTTGTTTTCATCCTCGCAAAAAGACAAAGTTAAAAATAATAAATCCTGCAAACGAGCTCTCATTTTTACTTTAAAAAAGATTCTAATATTTAATAAATCCCCAATCTTTGAGCAGAGAACGTGGGAACGTATTGTAGAACTGACCAATGAGCTTTTTTTTTTTTTTCTACATTTGCGTCACATCACGTCGACATTTGTGCTTCTCTGCGTAATTGAAACTGTTTGTGTTGTTCCAGACCAGTTATAACACCCACGAGGAAGAGGATGTGATACTTTACATCACACTTTTATTGCCAATTAGACTGAAAAAGGCAGTTCTGTGACAGCGTGCAACCGCAAGCTGTGAGTAAAGCTGCTCTGTCTGGCTGTTGTGGCTAAGGCAGTGACTGGATATGGCTAATAACTGGTCTATGGTGGCGTCATAGATATGGTTTTGGTAGCAGTGAAGAAGATTTGTGTCTGATCCTGCACATCTGAGGAAGACCACTTACTCTACAGATGTTGACAAGAACTTCCTGCAGACGGTTTGCACTTGTCTGAAATAAAGGCATGACAAATTCACTACTCACTCGTGTCATTTTAATTGTTTTTGATGCAAACCGTTATCTGAAATCACAATTTTAGTCTGGTTGGTAGCTGTATGTTAAGGGGTGGCGTCAATTTCCCCGTGAAAATCATCACCATCATTCACAACTGTCTGGTCCTGGTGCACCAGATGATTTCCTACAGCAGCACCGCTCATCAAGCAGCACTCTGCCAAACCTGAGGAGGATGTGTTGCTGAGGGGATCTAAAGTGTGGGACTGAGCCATGAAGAGAGAGAGAGAGGCCTGACGAGTGTGAGGAGGGCAGGATGAGTGTGGCGCTCAGCCCTGTCTGGATCCAGGAAGGAGAAAGATATAGGATATAAGTCCACTTCAGCAGAGTCAATGGGACACTTCAGTCCAGGCACAGCGCTACACGAGAGCATCCTCCGTCTGACCGTCTGTCCAGACGGAGAGACGCAAACGCAGATGGAAATACAAGCTGATCCAACCAAAAACATCCACCCACACTTCTGTCATGTTTGGTCCGGCTCGTACAAAGTAAAAATGAACGCAGCATGGGTGCAATATCAGCATCCATCTATTGTGACATCACTCTGGGCATGCATGTGTGTGTGTGTGTGTGTGTGTGTGTGTGTGTGTGTGTGTGTGTGTGTGTGTGTGTGTGTGTGTGTGTGTGTGTGTGTGTGTGTGTTTGCAGGCTGCAAGCACAGTGACAGAGACAGATTGGGTGTCTGAGAGGGACAGATAGCCTCACAGCCAACCTCCACTCACTCATTGAGTGAGATAAAGAGGTTCACACACACACACACACACACACACACACACACACACACACACACACACACACACACACACACACACACACACACACACACATACACACACACCTCCATTGGCATCCAACCAATGGTGTTGAGAAATAACTCAACCCTTAACATGGACTAATAGGTGTGGATAAGGCCCGCTTTGGGTCGGCAGAAAATTACAGATTTATCACAAGTTTCAAACAAACAGATTAGAAGAAGACTGTTGTGGTATTCAAATGGACTTATAGGATTTATCCGTATATACAGCTGTGTGAGAGTCAGGAGGGTAAGCAAGTATCAGGCTGTGTGAGAGTGCCAAAACGGTGACAGGCCATTCTTCCATTCTTTTGCACACAGGTTTTCAACAAGCTCTTATCTCCTTTCTCTTCTTTCCCCGTTCTACTCCCTTGTTTCTTTCTCTTCTGGAAGAAATACAACTTCCATGGTGATCAGACTCATTTCACACAGCCTCTTCAACAGAAAGACAGAGTTATGATTAACCATTAACAGATTAAGTGCATCCACAGAAAAAGTGAATCAGTTTGGAGAGGGACAAACAGGGTTGCGGGTTCGAGCTTCGGTGTGGCGGTGTGTGGAAGGAGCGGTCATGTGCTTCTGAGTGACCTCGGTGGCCCACGCTGCTTTTCTATTAGAGCTAAGGCTATTAAACCATCTGAAAGTGGGAGCATCCCCTCTCGCCACTGTGATAAGATCAAGGCATTCCGCCGGCCAGAGCGGTCATTACCCTGCTCTCTAGCCCATAATATCCCCTCCATTAAAACACCAAGTTGCAATGGAAGTGCAGCTGTGGCCGTTTAAGTCCTTTCTTGGCTCTGATGTCTCTCTGGGTCAGTGACACACGCACAAAAACACACAATGCATTGACATGCTGTCTGATAAAACAGTTACACATGCACACTGCAATCAGGGACACCCTTTCTATCTCCCCCCTCAAATACACACTTCCAGAAAACACACTAACTTTGCTGTGGGGGTGTGATTCCGGCTCATGCGGGGTCACAGCCACCGGGACAGTGAGACAATCTCTGGTTCACTTGCAGCAGGGCTGATGACAGATTATACAGTAAAACAATTTGGAGTCATCACACAGACTCACAGAATTGAGTTTCAAACACAAACACGGTCAGACAGACAGACAGACAGACAGACAGACAGACAGATCGGAGGCTGACGGACTCATGAACAACACTAACACTGATACCGGATCAACAAACACCTCTGCCTGGTGAGAAGATTTTGTGTCAAACAAACCCAACCCCCGCTATTCCTCTAATCCTCATTTGGTCACTTTCTTCAGTCACCAATAAACACCACCTACACAAGGAGATAGACACACACACACACACACACACACACACACACATACAGAAAAATTCCAGCTCCTAAACTCCAAACTTCACTACAAGCATTAGGACCAAACACTCATCCATTTGTTTTTTACCTCCTTTCCGTCTCTTCTATTGATTTTAAATCCCGACATGCACCTGCTTTTATATTTTTGCACATCTCATCTAACTTGCTCCACTGACAAAAATAATCATTGAAACATCAAGAATGAGATAAACCTACGCAAAGAAATACATTCAAAAACTTATCAACGAAATTAATTCTATCTCATTGGGTCAACCTTGTACCCCACCTGCTGCCTGTAGGCAGCTGGGATAGGCTCCAGGCAGACCTGTGACCAGGATTAAGGAGATGATCGGATGACTGGATCAACCTTTATTGCAAATATAAAACACAACTAATTTCATCGGACAGCGCTGTGTCTATTTCTCTGTCTGTGTATTTTGTGTGATCTATTTCTGAAGGTGTTATTGTGGTTTGCACAAAGTTAGAAGGTTCTGAGACAGATGTAGGTAGTTCTCCAGGTGTCTGCCTGGATTCTGTTTGGGTGCTCTGGCTTTCTATCACACTCCATATGTCAGAATCAGAATTGCCCATAGATCTGAATATGAGCGTGAAGGTTTGTTGACAAGCATGTTTTGTTAAATCTAAAAAAAAAAAGGCAAAAAGATGTCAGATTTCCGGCAATCACAAGGTTCCGGATGGAATGAAATGCATAACCGCAGCAGGGTTCTTAGATTCAGACTTACCTAAAATTAGTTCAACATCAAAGAACCAAGAACAAGTCGATTACACACTTTTTTGTTCATTAACTTACGCGTCGTCGCAAGCAGATTATAGTAAGTTCTCAGTGAGAAAATAGATTAGAGAAGGGATCAAATAAACCTTTCAAAACGGTAAATACATTTAAGATAGTAAAATAGATAGAAAATAGATCATACCAACTTCATACATTAACCACAGGTATGTCAAATGAACCATGGAAATAGGCTCTGTGGTAAAAGAAAGCTGTGCTGCCCTCTAGTGGTCAACGTTCAAAAGTAAAATTGGTGAAACGAACACCTGTTTAAGATAGACTATTGAACCAAGAGCTAACACAGTGTATATTATTTAATGATTAAAGCATGAAAAAAAAAATTCTTATGAGATTTCACAATAATTTTCTGCCTTTTCTTTGACTATTACACACCTCAGGGGCATTTCTCACGCACATCACCACAAAATTCACTTTTATACAAAGTAAATATTCATGGTACTTGCGGCCAGTCTTCCTTTACCAAATAAATATGCAAATAAAACAGATAAATAAAAGAAAAACTTTCCTGTTCGAATTTGTCTCTTATTGAGTGGGGCTCTGTGATTTTCACACTACTCATTGCAGTTGTTCTGTGTGAAATACTGTAAACCTTAGATATTTGTGTGCTCTTAAACATTGCATGCACAAATTACCCAGACATCCATTCTTCCACAGGAGAGGTCAAACATGACCGCAGGGATTGCTTTTCTTCAACAGCTTTAACACATTCATATTTGTGGTATTTGTAATAAAAAAATGTTTGTGACACAAAACCATTTGAATTATTTATGTATTTATTTACTGAAAGAATTTTCAGTATTTCTGCACACACAAGCTCCGTTGAGAGCTCTGTGAATAAGCGTCGTGGGTGATGTCTGTGTAAACTTAAGGTTGCTGAGCCCTGTAAAGTGTATAGGCATTCAGAGCGGCGACATCAATCATGTTATACCAGAGCACCGCGGGCCATCCCTGTGTGCGGCGTTTGCAGGTGTAGTTACCAACCATCTGATCCATTACATCCACGCCTCCTTTCCTCTAATGGTAGAAGAGGATCGCTTCTGGTTTTTTCTTTGAGCTGGTTTCATCTACCGTCCTGCTGTGATGCATTGTGCTAAGCAGCAGAACAGCCTTTCCCTTCTTTCTTACATAGCTGATCAGGGTCATGTCGCCATTGAACCCAAATTCGGTGCTGGGGACCTCTTTGGACCTGGAAGCTTTCATGAGTGGAGGAATGTCCGGCTTGTTCTGTCGCAAAGTTCCCACAATAGTCAGACCCTCCTCCAGGAGATGCTCTGCAGGAGACACGCTGGCGAAGAGGTTGTCAGTGGTGATATTTCGACCTGCGTGTGTCTGAATCCACTGCACAACTGACATAGTGTAAATACAGCTTAGTTGAACATCTGGCAGCTCAATCACATTCATTTTTTACAAAAGCATAAAATGGGACCTTTAGCTACTTTTTCAGTTCGATGTGTGACTTTTTTTTTTTTTGCCACCTGCTGATGCAGTAGCTTGTTGGTCTGATCTGTATCATAAATTGAGTTCCTTTGTCTGGACTCCTGACAGTTTTCCTCCAACTCTCTGCCGCCATCATCTGATCACACGTCCTCCTCAATGCTCGACATCATGCTGTCCGTTGTGTTGGACATGCCACCCTCTGATGCAGTGGCGTGCTGGATGGTGGAGGATGTTGTGACCGGAGGAATTCTGCCCCAGCATACGGTATTCATCCCGAAGGCCTGTTCGTCGTCGTCCTCCGTCTCTTCCATAGAACTCTGCTGTTTGGGCTCTGTGATGTAAATTGGGTACCTTGGTCCACATTGCTTTTCTGGACTGGAGTCCTGACACTTGTGTTTCAACTCTCTGCCATAATTGGAGCACACGTCCTCCTCAGTGCTCGACATCATGCTGTCCGTTGTGTTGGTCAAGTCACCCTCTAGCGCAGCGGCCAGCTGGATGGTGGAGGATGCTGAAACAGGTCTGCCTGAGCACACCATGTATTTCCCAAAGGACTGGTCATTCTCCTCCTCCTCCTCCTCCATGGACGTCTGCAGCTTGAATTCCTCATCTGTTTCGTAAATCGGGCTCCTGAAGATTATGGACAGGTTTTTACTGATCAGCAACATTCATCCCAAACCAGAATAAGACAAGAACCAATGCAGTCAGAGACTGTAACATCCCCGGGACACCCCTGAATTCAAAATTTTACCCCTGACCTACTTGCATAGGTCAAAGATCAAAGCTAGTGCTCTGACCTACTTTCGTAGATCTTAGATTTAACTTGCATCATCAAACATCTGTTAATGGTGTGAACAATCTAATGTTTATGTATTTTATATTTATGTCTTACTTACAGCATGAACCTAACCATGGAAGGCTTGGGGGTGAGCTTTGCCTTTTTGGCTCGAGTTGTGGTCTCGGTCTTTGGTGCTGGCTCAGGGGTCTTGGGAAGGGTAGTCAGAGGAGGTAAGTTCTCAGCCTTTGCAAACAAACAAGCAGAATTCACGGATCAGTCATCGACAATAAAAAAGGAGAAAACTAGCCGACATCTGCATGAGTTGCACGTGTCAACAATGAAATAATGAAATGAGGTGCCGTAGTTAATCTGAGGAGTGCCTCAGATTAGGCAGGGGTGGGGGTGACAATAGGGACGGCGGGAAAGTTTGGGAACTGAGGATCTTGACTTTGATGACTCACTGTTGATTTCTTTGTTGTATGACCACATTTGATGCTCTTCCTCATTTTATCCATCCTCCGCTGCACACCTTTTTCTATAATGGCACACTGCTGCCGGTGGAAAAACTTTCGCTCTGGTAAGCTTGCAAATCTTGAACGTAACTTTGACAAGGCTGCAACAAATTCTACCTTCGTCAGACGAGTCTGACCCTGAGAAGAGGTTGAGGAAACGGAGGTACATTACCGAATTAGCAGCGCATTGAGAATTAACTGTCCTTTTACTCTGTGTTTTATTTATGTCCCCAAACCTTTTAGAATGTGAATGTAAGAATGTGAACTTACAGGCTTGATTCCCAACTTCTCCATCTCCATCAAAAGAACGTCCTCTATTTTTTGCCGAGTGGTCTTTGCCTTTTCCTGCAGAGAAGTGGGAAAAAATTCTAACTTGTTTAAACACATAATAAAATTTGAGTAGCTGGAAATTGATTTTGCAATTTTTTTTAAAAAAATTTTATTCAAATGTATTTAACATATTTTCAATCTATTTCCCTCTTTTTTCATTCAGCATTTGGTTCAGAAATTGTCTGGTTGTCCTACCTGTGGTGCAGTCTTCTCCTTTTTATTGGACTCTTTGAGAGTCCCAGTCTTGGACACATTGAGAGTCCCAGTCTTGGACACATTGAGAGTCCCATTCTTGGACACATTGACAGTTCCAGTCTTGGACACATTGACAGTCGAAGTCTTAGATTTCTTTTTAACAGCCGAATCCCTGACTCCTTTTTTATTTTGCAGAGACACAATCTGCTTCTTCAGATTCCAGTTCTCCAATTTGAGACTTTCATTCTCTTTCAGGAGATCCTCAGTTTTATTGACCTCTATTTCCATTTCCTGCACCCGCAGCTTCCAGCCCTCAAGAACCTTTTCAGCTTTTTGCAGTTGTTGCCGTTTCCTCCTCCGCTCCTTCTTCTCCTCCTCCATACAGCTGTTTGTCACTTCAAGCTCTTTTAAGGCTGATGCCAGCTTCTGCCGCTCCTCCTTCAGATTTTTGATGATATTATCTCGGCAATAGACGAGCCACTCTATTAAGAGTTGGGCCATCTGAAAGAGCTTTATCAGACTCTTTTTGGACAGGAGACACCCCTGGTGACCGTCCACTACCTCCACACTGGTGTAGGTGACAGCGTTGATGTGCTCCTGAAGAGCATCGACATTAACGTGACGCATCACCAGATCTATGTCCACGTCCTCTATTTTACGCAAATCATACCTTTCAGTACGAGGACGGAAATAAAAAGGAACGATGCCTGGTGCTGAAGTAGAAGTGATGTGGTTTGGTAAATAACTGAAACAAAGACCAAAGAGGATAGAAATCATTTAAAATAGACATAGGCCTATTTAGATATGTGTGCCGTCTAAAAACAACAGTAGTCAACCCTAACCCTAACCCTAACTAATGGACAGACGAGCACACAAACACTGTCAATCACAATAAATCAGCCCTTTATAGTGGGATGTAAAAAACTACAAATGACAGATGACAGAACTACAAATGTCAGCACCTGGCAGTTGTGGCTAGTGCGTCAAATCTGAAGCATTTAATGTTTGATGCTGATGTTTAATGGAACATTTTAGATAGGATCCGGTGCCAGTTTGGAGTTTGGGGTGCATCTACTAGCAGCTAGCATTTAGCACAGAAGGGGGAATGCGTGGACACACGTTCGGGGGAAGGAGGATTGCAGGAGGGAGAGAGGGGAAGGGGAATATATGAATGGGAATATATTTTATTTATTTGTGTACAAGTTATGGTCCACATCCCCTCCTGGGGACAAATCCCTATTTAATATTACTACTTAACTCTGAATATCAGCTCACTGATGATCAACCACAAAGTAAAACACAAGCGATACATCCTTTTTGTGTTTCAAAAGTTCAGACTCACCATGACATGGTCATGAGCACAACACTGGTATAATCTATTCAGTCAACAAGTGCCTGTAAAATTGAAGAAAACACGTGCTTTGATTATGTTGACATAAAAGCCTGCACTTTGATGTCAACTGATGACATCTACCGGATTAGGATTACAAGGACTGGTCAAATGGATCAAAGAAACAATGATCAAAAGGAAAAATAAATCCACTTTGACATTGGACTTAATAAAACCGGTGAAATTATGTTGCATCATTTCGAGTTCAGTCGTTCTCGATTATACGTCTGTTTAAAAAATAAATAAATGATAAAATCAACTTTATGTAATTTTACTCGACTTTGTCTCTTTGCCACAAATATTAGAATTGTAAAATCACTAGAAAACCATTATAAGCACATATCATGTTAAATAAGTATAAAAATATATAACGTAAATCTATCTATCTGCCCATCTGCCCATCTACCCATCTATCTACCTATCTATGTGTATGTATATAGATGCCTGTTTGTGTGTATTTGTGTGTATATATACAGTATATACTAGCTGGAACACATGGAAATTCCACAATAAAACAATAATATCAGGCTTCATACCAAACATTTGAAAAATGTATTGGTATTATAAACCAAGTGCACCCATCACAGAGTTCTCCTATAATCAGAGTCAATGAACAACAGATATAGAAAATAGATAAATAAATAAGATAAATGATTTTTTTTTAAATTTAAAAAAATAAAAAGAAACTACGTATTTTTGTATACTGTTTTGAAATTTGCAATTTACAAATTTACACTGGCACAGATGTTGATATTGCACATATTCAGCAGTTTCTGATTTAATTAAGATATTCATCAAATGAATGAGTGATGATGAAATGCAGATAAGTTTGAAACAACACAAAGTACACACGTAACTGATGACACTGACAAAATCATTGTGCCACGTTCATTTGCCACCTGTTTCCACACGTCCTGTGTTAGCAGGTTCTGTCCACCGGAGGGCAGTGAAGAGTCGGACATTCCACCAGCGGCGGTGGGTGAGGAAGTGACTGAATGAAGGGAGGTGGTTCATGGTGGAGGTCATGGAGGTCTCCATCCACCTGTCTCCATCCTGACAGGTGGATGGAGAGTTTTGTCTTTCTACTTTTTTTACTCCTGTGTTTTTGGAAGTCACATCCACAGACATTCAGAGTTCTTTTTTAAAATAAAATTTTTTTCTTAAGTTGTTTTCTTTCTTTTTTTTGCTTGAAATTTTCTATGACATGATTACTGAATGATGAACTGTCTGTAAGGCTTCCTGCTACCTGCTCCTCAGGCAATTGTGAACCACGATGACGTGAACAGCCCATGAAGCAGGTGTGTGTGTGTGTGTGTGTGTGTGTGTGTGTGTGTTTGTGTGTGTGTGTGTGTGTGTGTGTGTGTGTGTGTGTGTGTGGAGGAGGCCGTGTAAACAACACTTATGATTTGTGTCAAGACGAGACGGTGACTCACGATTATTCACACAAATGATGACGGTTGACGTCCATCGACTGCTGATCTGTTAAAAGGTCAAGTGTATTGACAGATTAGTACTGCAGGGTATTATCATGGAATCATAAATGTGTGTGTGTGGGGGGGGGGGGGGGCAGGAAAAAACAAACAAACAAACAGGAGCAAGAAACATGTTAGATTCTAACTTAAGAACCTGACTTAAGATATTACCTAATTCTTCTTCTAGTTCTTTTCTTCTTCTTCTGCTCTGGGTTGCATCAGTTGCATGAGTCACATCCTCTGAAGCGTGAGGAAGTGGGTCGTCTGATGGAGCTCAGTAAGCTTCCAGGAATCCAGCGTGACTCCCCCCCCCCCACTCCTTCCTCTCCCAACTCCCTCCTCTTCCTCCTCCGTGTGGTTGGACACCAGCCTTCGGGATTTCCCACTCGTCCCTTCTGCTTCAGATTGCCACGCGCTCTCAACGCGCTGATTGGACGGTGGAGGACAGAGGTTACCTGTCAGGTTTACCTGTCAGGTGCGGGAGTCTTCTGCTTGATGATTGGCTGGCAGGAGTTAAATGGGCGTGGCGGAGCTCCTCCTTTCCCCCTTTCTGCTCTAAAGCTGCAGCCGAGGCGTGAAAGCAGGACCGTGGAGGTGGAGGTGTGAACCACGCTGGACGTTCGGATCTCCAGCCTCAGGTAGGAGTGGAGTTTAAATGTCTTCTCCTTTTTGAATGGAGCTTCTTCTACGCTTTTCACCGCAGTTTTAAACGAGCATTCCTTCCCAAAACCCACCATCTGCTTTCTGTCTCCGGGAGGTTCTCTTTGCATGAGATTTGCATGCTGCTTGGTTTGTGACCCAAACCTTGTGACACAGATCCGAAGCAATAAGAGACAATTGAACACGCTGGTGACGTCATTTTGAGATTTTCGACAAAGAACCGACTGTAAAATATTCGTAACTCCAGATATTCGAACTTTTTATCCACCCCCCACCCCCCAAAAGACAAAGATAAGCAGCTCGGAAATAATGTTTTCTTCTGCAGGTGTCGTTTATTATCTGGATCTGCCTCAGGCAAATCTCATTCAAATAAACAGAAACATAAATACGCATAACTATTCTTGTACTTGACAATTTATGGATCATTTCCTAAGAATTTAGGGGAAATAATCTAAAGGAAAATTTTTAGATCCATCTGAGCTCAAATTCTATTAATGCTTGCTCCATCTCTCCAGAGTTTTGGGGAAATTGATAAAATAATTAGATTTAATAGTGAGGAAAGTTCCACAAAAAAAAAAACCCTCACAAACATGTCACTGTGAATGAAAATGATTTTTTTTTCCATCCGGATCCGCACCAAACTTAAACGGGTTCTTTCCTGAAACATGACACTCATAGAGGTCATAAAAATAATTTATTCCAGCCTACAGCATAAAAAAAAACAGGCTTTTCTCAATGGGAGAGCAAACCCCATGTGTTAAAGATAATTGTCAAACAAAATAATATTTTAGTTTTGGCTTCTCTTGTGAAATTTTACTGCATTTCTTAAAAAGTGATGAATGTGAAGATTCTTGATATTTTATGGATTCTAAGTTGAGTTTTCTGATATTCTCTAAAACTAAAAGATGAACTCATGAATCCAAAAACTATCAGGAGGTTATATAATACAGGAGGTTATATAATTATGCTGAAAAGCTTAAAAACTCCAGAAATGTCCATGAATTGATAACCATTATTATTCCAAACTAACTGTTGAAGTTGATGAGTCCCAACGGGGGGGCCAACATCCCCACAGGTCGGTCCAGCTGATAGTCGACCTCGTTCCATCCGTCCGTCCGGACGGCGTGTGGCTAACAGAGGGCTGTTACATAGCTGTGTGGTGTGTTCCCTCGCCCCCGGGCTGTGTACCTGTGTGGTGTGTTCCCTTGCCCCCGGGCTGTGTAACTGTTCCCTCGCCCCCGGGCTGTGGAGTTGCAGAAGAGGCGGGCAGGTGGACGCAGGCAGGATGTGTTAAAGTGGGGTTTTTTTGTGCGATGCTGGCCTGTTGGTTGTCTCGTCTGATGGTCGCCACCCTGGGGGTTCATTTAAGGTCACGCAGGGAGCAGATGGTCGATGGTGGCTTGATGTGCTCTATTGACTTGGTGCTGCAGCTAAATGTGCTGTCTGGTTTCAGCTATTGATTTCTTGGAGGGGGGAGTTACTGGTAGGATGTTAATGGGATGGCTGATGATCGAAAGCCTGTGTTTTAACTGCGCATATGTGGGGGGAAAAAAGTGGGATTAGTGCTGGAGCAACTTTACTGGAAGGGCGACTTTTTTTTAGGGCAGCAGGGAAGAAGTGAAATCCAGTTTACAACCGACACTCATTTGCCTGAGCTTTGTTTGCACCTCCTCTCTCAGATCCTCTCACCAGTAAAGATGGCCTCCGCCGCTCCCTTCCGCCGTCAGCACTGGGCCTCCCAGTCGCTGAGGGTCACCGCCAAGGAGCTGTCTATCGTCTCTACCCGAGGGAAAAACAACGCCATCGCCGAGCGCTTCTCCAAGTACGTCTCTCTGCCTCTGGTTTCCACACCAGTTAAATAATTTACCAGCTGCAGCTCGGCAGATAAGTTCCTCTTTATCCGTCTCCTGTACGCCGGATCAGGAATGAGGTCATGGACCGTCTTCACATCACTCAGCTGTTTCAACCTTTTTCTGTAAAAATGTGATCATGACACCCTTTTAAAAAAAATAATAAAGAAAAAAACTATTGACGTGTGCCACTATCCACGGCTTACCTCTTTATCTATGAAACAACCAATGACTATTTGGAAGTTTGTCGCTGCAGTTTCCATGAACGGCCACTAGGGGGTGATGCAGCCCTGCGTATAAGTAGTTATTAGTCTATGGCGTAATTTTATAAATGGTTTTCACATGGGAAATAACACGTTAGGAAACAGACTGTCTCTTATTCAAGTGTGTATGATGAGAATTTAGCAACGTGCTACCTTGAGGTTTAATTTACGGATGCATCACTTCTCTGCTCTGTGTCCTGATGCATTCTGGGACAGGAGCCTCACGGTGCCTTCAGGGACAGGGACCTCCTAAACTGAAAAACTTTTACATATTTTAGGACACAAATTTGTACATTACCGTTAAAATAATGCAAACTTTCATCTCAAACATTAAAACCAGTCAATAAAATCGATTCTCTTCTTTATGAAAAGTGAGACTTCTCAGTTTCAGGTGCGAATCTCAGGTGCATCTAACCTTCTGAGAAGAACAGTAACATTTCGTATAAAATCTCTAGGTTTTCCTCTGCTCTTTAGTCACAGTTTTAGGTGATGCGACCATAAATGTTCTCTGTTCCTGACTTGACTTCCTCTTCTTCCTCCTCAGGTACCAGATGGCAGCAGAAGAAGGTAGTGCAGAGAAGCAGAAAATGGTTGGTACCATCAGTGTGAAATATGTCTGGCATGTGGTCGTGGGTTCACTCCTTTCGCAGGGTGGAAGAAACGTTCCCATCCTGCACTCAAAAGGAAAC
Organism: Antennarius striatus; assembly: GCF_040054535.1. NCBI lineage: Eukaryota > Metazoa > Chordata > Actinopteri > Lophiiformes > Antennariidae > Antennarius > Antennarius striatus. The sequence goes on along the minus strand of NC_090777.1, from coordinate 26,366,250 downwards.
CTAGATTTGAAAAGTTAGCTGTACGGCCCAAATATTCTTTTGGGATTTTATTACCTGAGCTTTAGAAATGGCTGTGTTTTTAATGAGGTTCTACTTCAGGAACAGTTGTGCCTCACCCTGCTGGTGTTTTAACCTAACGGATAGGAGGGATGGTTTCGCCTCGGGGCTGTTTGGGCATGCAACGCTCCACTGACGTCATCGCTTAATGTTAGTTTTTGGCCAGGCAAGTTATAACATTTTCAACCTGTACCTGCAGACACCCAATAAAACCCAGTGTGGTTTTATTGGCTCTGATTATGAGGCATAAAAAAATTCAAAACAACCACGTAAAATACCTTATAATTGCATTTATAGGAAAAATTCAGCTAAAATGATGAAAAACGGAATTTCTGAAGTTTCCAATACTAACCATAAACCATGTAATTAGAATTGATGTAAAAAAAAAAATTTTGTCACCCTCTTTATGCTGAAATTTTTAAGTATTTTTGAGACGTCACACAGCTTAAAAACATTTATCTTTATGGGTGTAACACTTTTAATTAGTTTGCGTTTTTTGTTGAATAAACATCCATATTTTTTGGCGTAATTTAGTTAAACAGCATTAAATCTTCACCACAGGCTGACAACTGTGTTTTAATTATAGGATGCAGTGTTTATTCAGACCGTACCACTTATTCGAGGTGGAGTTCATAACTGTAACTCGTGTTGGTCCGCATGTTAAAGCGAAAACAAACTGATTAGAGACAGACATCTTGGATATCATCTCTACAGCAGCCAAAATAGTCGAGTCCTATTAGCGTGTGCTGTCATGCATCGGCGGTAACTGGAAGCCTCAGTCCCACCTGATCCGGGGAGGAGGGCTTGTTGGGACGGGATAGAGCGCAGCGGGGAATGTGCAGGTCAGAATGTTTCCTTCCAGTTCCAGGTAGGTGCGTTCTTCTTCTCCTTGAAGGTTATCATTGCAGATGATGACCTTTTCATGCGTTAAATCTATACTATCGATATTCATGGTCCCCCGGGGATGGTTAGACTGCAGGTTGTGTTTGTGAATTTGAGTGAAATTGAATTATTGTGACAACACTTTTGTCATGACTGAAATGTTCAGATTTTTTGTTGGAAAAAAAAAAAACAATATCAGTAAATTTAATTTAAAAAAAAAAAAAACTTGATATAAACCAATTTTTAAAAAATGGCTGACAAAATGAACAGACGGAAAAAAGGATGGGGAGTCTCTCTCAGTATAAATATTATTGCTAAATGCCCAGTCGGGATGGCGACAAAGTCGACCACACCCATTTAGGAGACAGGAAGTGGATGTGTTTGTAACCATTGTAACATGAAGCTTATTTTACTGTTTGATTAGGGCTCTGGTTGGAGTTTAGCCTCTGGGGATGATGAACCATGTTGTGATAGGAGATCTTTTTCTACAGTTCCATATTTCACAATGAATTTTCTTTTTTTATTTGTTTTTCCACTGTGAATGAATTTGTTGTTGGTCCAGAAGTGAAAGTAAAGCGATTCGAGGTGAAGAAAGTTGGTTTTTCCTTCCTGAGAATAAACCCATTGGGGTGAAGTTAGTTCCAGGTTTAGTTTGTTCTTTCTCCTTTCACCTTCGCCTCATTTCCTGAACTTTTTCCTCCCTCTTTCCTCACTGACCGTCTCTGTTTCTGATTTTCTCTCCCTCCCCGCCCCTCACCCCCTTTCACTCCCCCTCGGTTTCCTTCCCTCCCTGTGTTAGGGGGTGGGCTGGTTACTTAATGCGGCTCTGATCGCTTCTCAAGACTCTCACATCTGGGACAGCTTGTAGGGTTTCCAGCCGGTCTGCAGACAGTTAGACACGGAACGCCAGCGGGACAGCCGGGTCTTCAGCCTCTCTCAGGTTTCCAACTCCTTACTTTTATACTTTCTTTCCGGATCGGACACTTTTTGTCCCGTATCCAGCAAATCCAGGTTTTTTAGACGTGCATGCTGAGCGTCTCTTTGTCTTTCCGTGCACTCGGTACCGTTTCCTGACATCAGTCCTTTCTCCACCTCGCTTAGCTGGAACAGTTTGTGTGTGTGTGTGGTCACTTCTTCTATATTTAGTGTTTCAGCATTATTCAGCAGACGTGGCGTCCGTCCAGAATAGATGGAATTCCCAATTTAAACTGATTTGAGAACGCGGCTAGCATCCCTCGGCGTCTTCTCCAGCAAAGCGTTAGGAGTAGTGAGTCATCATGTTCGTGTTGCGGTGGGCAGTTTGCCCTCCAGGCTGTCTTTATGTGCTGACACGCAGTTGGCGTGACGGACTGGAGTTTAGGCCATGAGTCAGCCGGGAGTTGATCAGAATTTCTTTTTTTGATTTTACACAAAACATTTTGTGTAAAAATTTCTCCCAAATGAGAATTTGATGTTTTGTCTCATCTTCACGCTGTCATTTCATTTTCACAAAAAGCAGTTTAAATATCGTGTTTCCGATTTTTATTTCTGTTTTCTTGCCTTTTTTTTTTAACTCAAGTTGTCGGCAGGATGACGTAAAAAAAAAAAGCTACTTGATGGATTTTGGTGAAATCTTCTGGGAGGGTTTGGGCTCCATAAATAAAGGATTTCATTTATGGAATGGCTCCAAATAATAAAAAGGAATTTTTCTTCCTGAGGGTAGCCGGTTCAGTCCTCGCATGTCTCAGAAGAGGCCTTTTATGAATGCCTGTGTGTTATAGACAATTGATTCCTCAAGAAAATGATCATTTGTATTAATCTCCATCTGAACCAAGGTCATTTTCTTTGCAGATTTGTATTGCATTGATTTTTATTTTTTTGCCTGGACACTTTTTTTCCTGAATGCTCGCTTCTCTCTGCAGGTTGCGGAACCTCTACCTTCCTCGCTGTGTGGTGGGAATCTTGGCCTTTTAAAGAAACTTTGGGAACAACAACAGCCGTCCGGTCTCAGAACCCGACCAAAACCCAGATCCCGCAGCCCCACCCTCCAATCAGCCAACCCCAGACCCGCACCTACAGCACCGATCGAAGACGCCCTGAAGACCCCCGCGCTCTCAGGAGACCAGGACATGGAGGTTCAGCCTGAGGTCGGCTCCAACCAGCTGCAATCGGATGGAGCGGAGGATCCGACCGACAAGGAGGCGACCACCGGCAGAGGTCCAGAGGAGCAGGTGGGGGCGGTACCCGACTCCGAGAAGCCCAGCGTTCCCCTCAACAGCCTCAAGATGATGTTCGAGACCGGAGAGAACCTGTTTGACAAGGCAAGTCCTTTCAGTTTGTCCTGCACCACAATGATCTGGCGTTTCCATGACAACAGGTGGTTGGGGGTTGTTTTTTTTAATCGAAGGACAGATGTGCTCAAAAAGTTTCTGACTGTTTAAATTAAAAATGTGATTTGTTCCAGTTGAAGTTAAAAAAAAATTTTTTTTAAAGTCTCCTTGTTCTCAAAGAGGTCAGATCCCTCCAGTGCTGTCATGCTGCAAGTCACATGGTTCGCGCACACACACACACACACACACACACACTCAGCTGACACAACCTCTTCACAATCATCTTGGACTCGAGTCGATTGCTTCGTTTTGCCAGGGGCGGCGGATTGTTTCTCTTCGGACCGTTAAAGTCGACGTTCAGTCATGAGGTGTGTAGAATGTAAAGCCCTCATCCCCGAGGTGTGACGCGTGAACAACGGCCGCGCTGTGTTCCGCCAACACAGCGTCCATTTATGACAGGAAAGGGAACGTCACACACAATTATGAAGCTGTAAGACGCGTCCGGATGCCTCTGTGCTAAAATTAGCAAACCTTATCGATCACGCGCTCTGCATTTTTTATTCTTTTTTTTTCCCCAGCCGTGAAATTGATTGATTATTGAATGCATATCGATGAAACACTCATAGCAGGGACTCCGTTTGTGGCAACATGAACAAAACTTCATGTCCCTGTCCACAGTCCTGAAGAAACCTTCCTTCCTTGAAGCACCTTTTCAGATTTGAGGCTGACAAGGATGTCATAGTAGGTTTAAGCCACGCCCACGTCTAGAAAGGGGCGTGGCTAGTTTAAATCTCTTGAACATAATACACCCAAGAGTTTAGGCAAGAAATTTCTAGGACTCATTTGAATTTATGACCTTAAGTAAGTTGTTTAAAAAGAATATATGTTATAATAGTGGCTTGTAAACAGTATTATAACAAATATCCACCATTCATTGGACTAAAACACAAATTTAACTGAGAAGTTTGGATTTTAGCAGGGGGGGGGTTTGTGTTTGACAGCCTTTATTCTAAGATCACCAGCAGCTGTGAAAGTCGATTTAAGCAAATACATGGGTTTTTTTTAAACATTTCTCTCTTGAGAAAAAGGAACTTTTGAAGAACCAGATCCTAATTTGTCAGATTGAATCATGGGATTTGTTTAGAAGCAGGGTTCTCCAGACGTGTCTGAAACAGACTGTTTTTTTGTTTTTGGTTTGGAGTGCTTCTTGGCAGAAATAAAACCTGTAGCCATAATTATAAAAATATGTTGCCCCATAAAGGCTTTTCTCTCCTCATTGGTGTTCCCGGTGACCTCTGACCTTTCCTGTGAGATCAAGGAGGACTTGTTTGGGGAAGTCCTGGAGCGTCTTATAAGGCTGATACAGTTCTGGAGTTGAGGGGCCTTCACAAAGGCATCCACTGTATAGCTGAGGGTGGGTCTTCTGCTTCTTTTGTTTAGCCCCCCCCCCCCCTTACGGGGCAGATGATGTAATGGTGCAGGCTGGTAGACAGCTGATCTGCCCTCTGAACCTCTTCAGAACGTCTCCCCTCAGGCCTTCAGAGCCACCCCCCACCCCCACCTCATCAATCACCCTGTTGTCCAGCGCTCCTCCTCTCTCCGTACAGTCACTTTTTTTTTTTCTTTTCTTTTAAAGTCACATTCTACTGTCGGTCTCAGCGGCACGGAATCCTCGTTTGTATAAAACAAAATAGGTTTTAGGGGGACGGCGCTAGATGGGTTAGCAGTTAGCATCGGGTAGCAGTCGACTCGCAGAAAATTAAAAAACGAAACCGTCTTCAAATTTGGGAGACGGCATGAAGGAGAGAAACTGACTGGTGAGCCTCAGTATTCTAACATAGCTGTACCCCCCGCCCCCCTCAACCACCCCCCACCACCCAGGGGGCGGGGGAGGCAGACCGTGAGTCATGAGGCGCTCTGAAATTAATTGACCCCCCCACCCTGCCAGCAGCCCGGCCTCTCCCTCCCACGCACTCGCGCCGCCCATCCCTCCCCCCTTTTTACTCCCGACATCAGCCCCCCCCCCCTTTTTTTTTTTTTTGCACCAGCTGCTCCTCCAGCACCCTCCTGTCCCGAAAGACTCCACCCCACATCTCTTAGACTGGAGGGGGTAAAAAAACACACACACACACACGAACAGATGGATTAGGGAGTAACACCACGGCACACTTTGCCTCCCCGTCTCCCATCATCCAACACCTGCTCCCTGTCGCCTCTCCTCCCCCCCCCCCTCACCGCCGCCGCCCCTAACCCATCTCCAGAGGCCCAACCCCACGTCTCCCCTGACAGAAGCCAGACACGGCTGCTCCTCGCTGGATCCGGTCACCTCCTCCGATCTGCCTCCCTTCTGCTCCTCCTTGCTGCTCCTTCTCTCCAGAGGTATCCCCGGCGTCTCCTTCGCTCCTCCGTCTGGTCCTCCTGGTTTTCTTTGTGGGCCTCTGGACTGAGACGCTGCCTACTTTCTGTCTGTTTTGTGTCGACTTGTGCGCCGGATTAACGGCGGCTGAAAGACGTCTTTTGATGCCCGGCGGCGTCTCTTTGTGGGATAACTTTTATCGACGGCGGGACGCAGGTTTGGTCTGTGATTTTGTTTAAAGGCTTTTAAATCATGCTGGGGGGGGGCTTCCTGCCTTGTTTCTTTGTGCTGGGGGTGATGAATGTAGGAACGAGTTGTCATGCTGCTTGTGAGGTGGAAAATCAGAACCATATCAGCTGTAAAATCTTTGTCTCGTCTGCTGATCCGGGTCCGTTTCACCCCCCCCCCGGTCGGTTCCTGAAATCCTCCTCACTGCTGACTGTTTACACCCCCCCCCTTACAAACCGGTCTCAGAAAACCCCATCCCCTCCAAATCTGCACCTCCTGTTCACCCACAGTAGGTCAGACCACTGCTGAGGGTAGATAATCCCCCCTCCACCACCACCAACACCCCCCCTGGGGTAGATCCGTCATTATCGGGATGGTTTCTTTTGTTGGGATTTTTCTGTTCCTCTAATTCCCGTCACAAACCCACTTCCTGTCTGAGTCACGGCCGCAAACGGGAACATGGGTCGTGTCATCAAACACATGTTTTAAATAAGAGTGAGTCAAAACTGATTCAGACTCGCTCTCTGATGACATCATCTGATCGTCCGATCAAAAAGTTTGGCGACATCAGGCGTTAACAATCTGCTTCATTCTAACAACGGTTTTAATCTGAATATTTTAACACAATCTTTAGTCTTTTTGGGAACGGACTGATTCAACCTGGGTGTGTTTCAGATTGAGTCCAGGTGAAATCTGTGTAATCCGTCCTCACAGGACCTGACAAAGGAAGGCCTTTTGTGGTTGGGCTGACCTGACTGTGAGTGGGGTGGGTGTTTTAGGGTGGGGGGGGGGTCTAACCGTGGAGAACGCAGCCAGTCAGTCAGGTTCTCCGATAGAGCTTCCAGGTGTGGAAAGGAAGGAAGTTTTACTGGAAAGCCGACAGACGATCAGTTTAGTTTTGGTTTGTCTGGCGGCTCCTGACAGACGGTCTGTCTGAGGCGCCGTCCCTCTGAGCTCATAAGGGGATTAAAGTGGTTTGGACGAACACACACACACACACACACACACACACACACACCTCCTTTACCTTTGTGACTCTCATCTCTGCATTGGACTCTCCAGCCCGTTGGGTTTGAGCATGTGAGCATCAGATGTCCAGTTTTCACGACTCGCTGAAGCTGCTTTTCATTCGTTGTTTTTGTCTTTGTTTTCTCCACGTCTGACCGTCTGTCTGATCTTTTTGGTTTTTGTTTTTTTTCTTCAGGCATCCAAAGAGCAAACGAGTCCAGGGAGTCCAGCCCACATGGAGCAGCTAGAAGGTACCGTTTATTACCTCATGTAAACACGTCGGTTTGGTTGTGCAAGAATGGTGTGAGATCTTTTAAATTTGATGCAAGATGTTCTCCCTGAGAGTTTCCACATCGGTCTTTAGTTGAATCAGAGGATTGGATTTCCAACTGATTGCGACGTCGTAAATAACACTCCTAAGTACGCCTCTTCAAACCAGATTAGCTTTGAGCGCTAAAGAAAATGACTTTCAGGAGTAAATATGGACACAACCTCGTATTTTTGGACTCTGGACGCCCGTTATTCTACACTGAAAAGCTAGAATCACACGTGTCGGTTTGAACTGCTTTTTTTTTTTTTTTTAAAGCTAAATGCTCAAATGTTTTGGAGATGACTCCTAGAACGCCGTCATGTGAATTCACCGATTCACTGGTGAATTGATTCGTGCTGCGTTTGGCTTTAAAAAATAATCCAAACCCGGTTTTGACGGAACCAAACTGATTTGATCGATGGGATCTGAGGTTTGATTTCTAATCTTGTCTCCCTGGTGTTTTGTTCAGATGGAACTCTGGCGGAGTCCACCCCCCTCCGGGACAGGATGGCTCTCTACCAAGCTGCCGTGTCCAAACAGGAAGTCACTCCCGCCTCGGGCAGCGTGAGTGTCAATCATCCTCCGGTGACTTCCTGTTGCTTCCGGTTCAACCAGTCAGCATTAAAGTGAACATAAAGGACCAAAACCAGGATCCATCACTCTGATTGGTCCAGATATGTTAATCCTATGATTGGCTGATGATTATTGATCCGTTATGAAACAGTTGGGACATTCAAACGTTTGCTGCTGCTGATGATGATGATTGGGTCATCATAAAGGAGCTCTGAGTTAATCCAGGTGTTTGTCTCTCAGGGCGATCAGCTGGACGGCTTCTGTGGGAAGCAGAAGGAGAACGTTCCTCCATGCTCTCTGGACATGGTGAGGACCAAACTGCTTCTTCATGCTGCGCATCATCAAAACTTCATTTAGATGAGATGATAAGCTATCTGATGCTTCGGGCGGCGGTGGAATTTTTTTGCTGTGTGGTTCATCTGTTCAGCCTGTCACAGATGTCACGCCTTCTCTTCTGTTTTTTGTTCCAGAGCCCAGAGTCCGAAACAAATGGAAGGAAGATTTTTATCCCAGAGAGCAACGGTAATTAAATTTCCAAATGTACAAACCAATGAAGAGACCATAGAAGTTCGTATTCTAGGGTCCTGAGCCTTTATGTCCATTTTCCATGGAAATGGCTCCATCTAGTCCAAAGATATTTAAATCAATCAGTTCCTTAAAGATGTTTCACTTTTCATCCAAGAGGCTTCTTCAGATAAACTTTCAAGTCCAGTGGATTAATTTAAACTTGGGATAACCATGACCTGTTTGACTGAGAACCTTAACAAGTGGCTCCATCTAGTGGTCATAAGGCGTCACTATCTTTTCTCTTCTCCACAGGTTCAGCCACCCCTCCATCCTCCAATCAGAGGGACTCCCAGTCCAGGACCCCCAGGGTGAGTTTTTTTTTTGCTTTCGGGTTCTTCTTTTATCTTCTTTTGTATAATCTTAATAAATTACCATTAGTTTCTTTATACAAATTTGTGGTTCTGTTTACAGGATCAATGGTATCATCTGTTTCTATCACTCTTTTTTGCGTCTCACCTCTTTAAATCCTGCCGTCTTGATTGGTTTCTGCTGCAGAACTTCCGGCTTCCCGTCAGGGAGACCTGTGTGTCGTGTCTGAAGACGGTGTATCCTCTGGAGAGGCTGGTGGCCAACCAGCAGGTCTACCACAGCTCCTGCTTCCGCTGCTCGCACTGCAGCACCAAACTGAGGTACCAACACACCGGGGTGGGGGTCGGGGGTGCTCCAGATCGACTCCCCCTGAGCGTCAGATATTTCTAACTTCACCTTCTCTGTTTGTCCTCCACCCAGTTTGGGGAACTACGCCTCCCTGCACAACAGCGTCTACTGCAAGCCTCACTTCTGCCAGCTCTTCAAGGCCAAGGGCAACTACGACGAGGGCTTCGGCCACCGCCCCCACAAAGAGCTGTGGGAGAGCAGAGGGGAAGGTGGGGAGACGCCCCCCCAGACGAAGCCAAAGGTCCAGAGCCCGGAGGGGAACAGCCCCACAGTGGAGGACTCCCCGTTGGCTAAAGTCAACGTCCTGATGGCCACCATGGAGGCTCTGGGTCAGGGGTCGTCGGAGAAGGCTGACAGACCCACCGAGACCCGCCGGCTGAAGATCTCCTGGCCGCCGCGAACAGAGCAGGAGGACACCAGCGTTCGCGGTGGAGCCACGACAGCCACAGACGGGGGCTCTGCCATCAAGCCCATCCGACCCAAGTGGCCCCCAGAGGACGACTCCCCCTCTTCGGCTCCTGAAGCCAGAGAGGCACCGTGCCTTCGCCGGAGCTCCTCGCTGAAGGAGCGCAGCTTGCCCTTCACCCTGTCAGAACCAGCCAGCGACACGCCCCCCGAGACCAGGAAACAGAGCCCGCCCCCTCCCGCCCAAGAGCAGGAGCTCAGCCCCGACCCCCCCAGCATGGAGCTGCAGCACCAGTCATCAGACGGCCAGTCACCCACTGAAGACAGCTGTGTGGACGTTCACACCAGCTCAGGAGAGGAGGAGGAGGAGGAGGAGATGAAGAGTGAAAACATCCTGGAGAAACCTCCCAGCCAGGAGAAAGATGACGCTCTGGATGAACCCAAACAGGAGGAAGAGGAAGAGGAGGAGAGGATGGAGGAGGAAGAGGTAGAGGGAGGTGCCTTGGAGGAGCAGACACCCAGCAACATGTCGTCCCATGAAGGAGACTTGGAAGCCAGCCGGTCGTCTCAGGATGTGGGCTTCTGGGACAGCGAGGAGGCGGATGAAAAGGAGGAGGAGGCGCTGTCGGTGGAGGAGATGATCAAACGAAACCGATATTACGAGGAGGAGGAGGAAGAGGAAGACTTGTAAACTGAGTTTGGCCAATCAGAGGACACTTTTGCAAACTTCTCGTCATTCCTTTTTCTTACTAGATATTTTCTTCTTCTGCTCTCGAGTTGCTGCGGCGGTCCGGAGTGGATCCGACTGGACCAAACTCTGTGCCTCTTTTGACCTTTAAAAGACTGTTAGAACGTTTTTAAATGCACCGTATTTGAAACGATGCCCTTTCTAATGCATATTTTTAGAACAAAGACGTCTGGAAGGTTACGACACCCAACAGGATCCATTTTTACATCTGTTCCTTCAACCTTCATTGAACTGTAATCTGGATTATGGTCACAACACCACGAATGTAGCTTTGATCACTTTTATCAAGATGTCTTTAGGTTTTAAAAATAATGGAGTCAGGATGGTTAGTTTGGATCTTTTTCAGTTGCCATTCTTTGTGCATTTTAGATGTTAATCACTTTTGTTTTATTTGTAATAAATGGATCTGGAAACTTTTTAAACCAGGGGACCAATTATCCTGTATTGCTACCGATTAAATAAATTTATGTAAAAAATTATCAATGTGGTTTTTATTTAAACTGAATCCCTGCATTAGACTGTTTGTGCTCTAATGATGCGTTCATGTACCGTTGGAAAACTCATGAATGCTGTCAAAATTAATCCAACTTGAAATATCAAATAGCGATCTTCTTGCCTCATCTGTCCATGCAGCATGACATACAATTGACAGGCATTTCCTCCTTTAGCAATAAATTTCTAAAACAAATAAACGACTTACATGAGTGAAACCTTTTTATTTATGATCATACATGTACTGGAACAAGGTCAGGTCGTTATAGTGCAAGTGAACAAGCCAGGAATCATTACAGGAGAGGCTATAAATGTTTTCAATCTGGTTTAGCTCTAATTTGGTTTAACGGTGAAACTTGGATGTAAACAGCTTTTAAGTAAACTTTTAAGAGTCTTTAAAACCCTGAACTTGAGATGTGTCCAAAAAGTCCACATCCGTGTGTCCCTAATCTTTGCTCTGCCTAGCGTTACATTTTTACACTTCAGGCTGCGACAACCTGAACAGAAAAAGTTTGTGGTCAAACTATTTGTAGAGCTTCTGCTGAAGAGGATGAAGAGTCCTTTTAAAAAGGGCTGCACGTCGACTCCAAAAACATTTACTCCTTTCTCCCCTCCACATGCTTGTGCTCCTTCATCACAAAGCCTGGAGCTCCACAAATGGTTTTAAGGGCTGAGAAAGTTCACCCAATTTTCCTTCAACATGGCGGTGAAGGGATTTTCTATCCAGCCCTGCAGAAGATTTAAAACTTTTTTATACATCAGTGGCTCTATAAAACAAATGCATGACAACAGCCTGAAACACACACAAAGTCCAGCAGATATGATTGAATATTTGACCCTGTTTAGTGACTTTACATCACGTTAGGTTTCCCCAAGCCGCTCACAGGAAGCTCTGCGGTGCTGCTGAGGTTGTAATGGATATAAATAGATGTGTGACGATGCAGAGGAACGACAAGAGGCTGTTAAACTGAATTAGCAGATACAGTAAAATACCATCTTCATCTTTCCCTTCAAACAGACACACAACAATAAACAGTTCTGAACCGTCTGTGTGGAAACCAGCCCCCCACCGACGGACAGAATACGACCAGCGGTGTCAGCGCCCGTTGATTGCAGCGCTGTGCACAAAAAATGTTTTGTTCTAAGGTGATCATCAATGTATTGATTATCTGAATATGCAGTAGAACGCTAATCATAATGCCAAAAAGAGAAAACTCTTTCCAGGTACAAAACCAGTTGAAACTGATTTGTCCCACGGGCCACAAACACATCACTAATATTTCTTTGAAAACATGCAGCGACTGGACGTCATTGTCTCCTCAAAACCCAGCAGTCACTTTTAAATTACACACAGCATCACGGAGAACGTCTTCGGACGACAAAAGAATAAAACCACGGATAATTTTTAAATGTCTTTCTCCTCTGTTGGCTCCTAAGAGTCTTTAAACGCATCACGACAAACAGAAAAGACGAGAAGAAAACCGGGAAAATTTGAATGTTGGAAACATTTTTAAAGAAAAACAAAACAAAAATAAAAGTCTTTCAGATATTTCAAAGTAGAAAATTTCTGTCTTACATGTTGAATGAAAATAACTTTCATAGTTTAAACGGCTTTGACCACGATATACCGCTGCATCCGGGTTCGCCCTAAACGTCTCCCCATCCTCTGATTAAACACAAGCATTCCCTGAACTCAGAAGACACGGATGTGTAGAAAACACCCGCCTAGCTTCCCTCTGTCCCAACAGGAAAACAGGAAGAGTCCACTTTTAAAAACCTCCTGATGAAACCTGTAATTCTCTGGAATCACTTCATTAAAAATAGGAATTGATGCTTTTAACCGAGGACCTACTTCCAGCCACTGGTGGGGGAGGGCAGCAAGTCCCTGACTGCTCACAAGAGGGCAGCCTCACCCTGAGAGAGGACAGGAAGAGATCGATTGGAGGGGGGGGGGTCTGTCCCCTGAAACTTTAACATAGAGCGAGGCCTGACTCAGCACTGCTGATGCTGGCCTCACTCTATTTAGCTCGGGGTCGTGACAGATAAAAGAAACTCACCAGAGCTACATGCAGGATGTGTGTGTGTGTGTGTGTGCGTGTGAGGGGGGGGGGGGGGGTGACGCGACAGCAGCACAGATTGCATAGAACCATTTCAATGTCTTCAGCTTGGAGGCGTGGCGTCGGATCAGTCACAGCACCCTGCTAAGCTCCGCCCAGGAGGACCGTGTGTGTTTCTGCGATGGACGTCTTATAAATTAAAGCCGAAGCGGTGTGTGGAAGACAACGGGGGTGTACAGCTGAACCGAGTCAGTTCCGGAGAGTGTTAGCTACAGCGCTAGGCTGTCGGAGGGGAGCTCTACAGCGCAGCCAGCTGTTTGCAGGGCGTCACCGATCCGGTCGGTCCTCTGAACTCAACCGCTGAGAGGATGGAGATCCACTTTCACCTTCTCCCCAGTGCTCAGCATCCCCACCGTGGGGTACAGACCCCCGGGAGGAAGTGCCATTTCCCTCCGGCCCATCAGCTTTCCGTTCCTTGTGAAGAACACCTGCAGGACCACAGGGGGGCGACAGTGAGTTAGAAATCCAGCCGACTAAATAAAAGATGTTAGTTACTCCTGAAATCCTTTTGTTTCCCGTCATTTTCCAAACAGACAATAAAAAAATAAAAAAAACAAGCATGAGATTCTCAGGCTGCAGCACCACAGACAGATTGTTCAATTCTGACAATTTTTTTTTTAAATTCTATTAATTTTTAGAGAAAAATCTGAGTGCACATTAAAATTTCAGAAATGTTGAGATGTAACGCACGAGCCAGTCGTCAATCGTGTGAAGCCAAATTTAAAAAATTTATCTTTGCACCGCACAACAAACGTCCAACAAAATTCAAGCCGTATCTTCTGAAAATATTCAGATTTATAGAATTAAATAATTGTTGTGTGTTAGGGTTGGGGTTAAAGTTAGGGCTAGGTATAGGTTAAAGTAAGGGTTAGGAATAGGTTAGGTTTGGCTGTATAAAAGGAATTCTGTGCAGGTAAGGAATATTGTTAAACATAGTGGAGCAACATCAATGCTGTCACGCCCGCTCAGAGACCCGCCCCCGGATGCTGCTTGTGCAACCGTGTGTGGGTAGGTGAGCCCCACCGCTACGGGTCGAGACAGAGAGGAAACCGCAAATAATTTAGAGACAAAAAACACGGAAACACAAAGCAGGTATGATGAGATCGTGACGGACGCAGCTGCTGAGTCTTTCGCAAAAAGAAGGTAAAGGTAAGCGTCAGAAGACGAGCAGTGCCAAAGCCACGTCTGGAGGTGACGTGAACGCTGCTACTTCCTGTTTGACACCTGCACACCTTACCTGTGGGGCAGCGGCTAACGCAGCTCTGCAGATGCTACTCACCGAGACCTTCCTGCCCTCCTGTTCCTGCTCTGCTTCTTCCCCATCTTCCTCGTCCTCCTCTTCGTCGTTGAGGTACAAAACGTTCTGGACGGCGGCGTGACCCGCATGGACCTCCAGCTGATCCCAGTCGTCCGCGTCACCTTAATTTAAAAAAAGCAAAAATCAGTGTGTTTGAGGCAAAGCACGCACGTGAAGGTCAAAGGTCAGCATCGATTAAACAGCAGGTGATGAAAGGCAGGATGTACCAGTTGGTCGGGATTTCTTCCTGAAGTGGCTGCTCTATTTTTTACCTTGGTTTGCTTCCAGCTTCTTTCCCACCAGCGACACCATTAAGAACAAGCTAGCTAATGCTAAACCACGGTTAGCATGCTAAAGAGCCACACCCCCCCACGGACGCTCCGGACACAAGAAGCGTCCGCGCTCACCATCACCATCCATGATGTAGTCTCGCGGGAACATGATGCCGCAGCCCATGATGTCGCCTTTGAAGCAGCGGGGGCCGAAAGCGTCTCCGACGCCGCTGCCGTGAAAGATCTTCCCGTCGTCTGTCGAAACACACAAATGTGAATAATTTTTAAAATTATACTCCCTTTGGTGAGAGGTGGACGTCTTTAAATTAGTTTACCGCAGAGTATGTGTGTACACACAACGGCGTCCTCGTATTCACAACATCCTGAAATTCCAGTCAGATAATGGTGTGTAAAAGCAGCACTAGTAAAAACACACACACACACACACACACTGTACACCAAAGGAAATTATCACAACAACACACTGCGATATACAACAACAATAAAAAAAAAAAGAAGTAAAGACAAACACGGCTGAGGCGCTGCAGATGAGCGCTCCTCAAGCGAAGCGGCGTACCTGCTGCGGGTAAATATTTGTGGAGTTGTCATGGGACCCGTCCCGGGCTCAGGGTACTGTTTAAACAATCTCTATCTGAGCAGCGGGGGGGAGACGGAGACTCTGTATCATTACGACTCGCATGTGGGCCCCTGTCTCAACAACCTGCACTGGGAAAACAGTGGAGTCACGCCGGCACAGGCGCAGCCGACTAAAAATAGCAAAGCGGGTCTTTGGAGGTGAAGGTGAGCCAAAGGATGGAGGATGGGGGTGAGGGTTCCAATGTGGATGTCGCCACAAAGAAAGCCAACCAGGGCGTTCAGTCCGTCTTCGACCCAACGGCAGATCGATAAAGAAGGATGACGTCGCTGACTGAGGATCAGCTCTGTTCTGCCCGCGTCACGGCATCAAAGTGGAACAGACTCTTGACCTTTTGAACATATTTTCATTGTTTATCTGACTTCACATCTGTGTTATCATATGTTCTATGACAAATTGAAGTTTTTCCAGATAAATGAAAAACCACATGAGAATTCTGTGAAGTTCCAAAGAAGGAAATCATGAATGGAAATGAACTTTAGTCCAGGTTTTCTTGCACCGACATGAGAAGTCTTCACCATCACTAGTTAGAACCGGTCCAACCAACAATCAAATGTGGTATTCTCATGTCAGTTCTCATTGGTGGAGAAGAAAGTAGATGTTAGTTGGCATATCTGAGATCCTTTAAAGTTTTAAAAGACGTTCCAAGGACCCCAGACGTTCTGTAATCACATCAAATGAACATCTGACCTTATTCTGAAGACCTCCCCAGGTCCGAGGTACAGACCACTGTTCGTGTTCAGCTGACTGGATGGTCACTTCCTCATTTTTTATTCTTATTCTCTTTGTTTATTTATTATCTGGTTCATCTTTTGGTTTTAAGAAACCCTCGTGATGGTGTAATAATTCTTTTGTGACAGGCCTAAACCTGAAGACGACGATGCCTGCAGTCACGGATGTCGCTGGTGTTGAGGAGTAAATAAAAGCGGTCCCTAACGTGATGATGGATGCTCTAGATTTGAAAACGTCCTGCGAGGCAGAATTATCTCCACAATAATAAGACAAATTTCGTGTGGCGGTTGCGAGACACATAATAATAATACGTTCTTGTGCTTTTCTTAAGTGTGTTATTGTGCTTAAAACGTTTGGAAATCGAGATAGAGGAAGCAGGCTCACTTTGGAGCCAGGCTGTGGCGGAAAATCTTAAAATTTATGTTGGAGACTAGAAAGACTTTAAAATTAGCTGAGGTGTTGACCAAGCGTTGGCTCTCAGACTGGTCAGCCTGTATGGAGGAGAATATGGGTGATGGCGTTCATGGAAGTGCCAAGGTCATAAATTGAGGCAGTTGTTGGTAGAGCCAGTGGTTTTAGCGACTGCGACCGCCACCAGTCGCTTAATCCAATGGTGATGGTCGCAGTGACAATAAGGCAAAAACTGGAGCCAGGGTTTAGGGTTCAGATCCAGACCAGCAGGAGGAGTGGCTACGAGAACCTGGCCGGCACCAGCTGGCACAAGAAAACAGTCTTTCTCGTAACAGAAACAATGACTTCACACACTCCTACAACAAGAAAAATTAAAAGAAAATATTTAGATTCTTCCATGATTTCATCTACACGCAGACAAACACACACGTTTGCACACGTTCCGATGGATTGAGTCTGAATTCCACGTCCGACGCCTCCTGGGTTTATCACCAAGTGTTGAGCTCTACTTCCTGGCCCCAGCGATCCATGACCAACAACCGGTTCTACTTTGGGACTGGTGGTGGTGCTGATGTGACGAAACATCCGATTCATCAACAACCAATCAGCAAATACTAAATGATACTTCGTCCAAATGTTTCACACAGCTCAGTTGAGTGTGTGAAGACATTTTTTTTCACAGGCTACATACATGTGTTAACAGTTTCTATAAACAATCACTTGTGCGACCTTTCGTCCGCGAAACAAGGAAAAGTGAACAAGTGTCCGGGACTGAATTAAATAAGGTTTTGTTCTGCTGTCACAGACCTGATGAAGATGATCCTGAAATTGAAATCAGGACCAATTTAAAGACGGATCAAGTAAAAAATAAAGAACTCTGGATGAACCTAAAGCGTTTTGACGCCACCTAAGATTCCCAAAGCTCCGCCCCAGCGCCTTCCAAGTCAAATACCCTAAAAACATAAAAAATGGGTAATTTAATGAGTTCAGAGACCATCAGGAGTTAAGAACACTTCTACAAGCCGTGTGACGACGTAGAGGACACACATTCAGAGAGACTTCATATCCTACAGGAGTCTCTCTGCATCTGTTGGGGGAGAAAACATCCCATTAGATAAGACGGTAATATAATCCCCCATCACAACATGTTGTTATTGAATATTTGTTTCTGCGGAACCTGAGCTGGAATCAGATTATACCCGGTCCACTGATATGGAGCAGAGGTCCTACCGAGCCCTATCGTTTCAGGTCGGCTCGGTGGTGATGGACAGATGGTGGTGGTGGCGGCGTCGGCGGTGGAGCACAACCTTCATCTGCGGGTGTTGAGTCATAGCACGAGAGTCACTGATAGGGGGTTCGGAGGGGGTGACAGGGTTAATGAGGCTTGCCATGGAGCACTCACTGGTTGGATGGCTGATTGCTTCTGATAGGGCACAAAGGGGCTTGCAGTTCCCTACGGCCCATAAACTTGCATAGCTGACCTGAGCCAAACACGGGATGGAGGGCCAATGCAAACACTTTGTGGTAACACAGGCCAGAGAACTCTCAAACTACACAAGCTGTACAAAGGAGCAGCGATATGGTTGGCAGACTCTGAGTATATGTAACTGGGACATATCTGGAACCTCTAAAGTCAATAACGCATCACAGGACGTACCTGAGTCACAACAAAGCTCGCCACATGGAACGCTCCATTAATCAGGGCGACAGAAATTGAGCAGAGGCGTCAAACTGCAAAATATAACTAAATAAAGGAAGGATGTTGCTCTGGATCATTATGTAATTTATGTACTTGACTCCAGGCTGCATAATAAAACTCAGCATAACAAACACTCCGAGTGCATTAAGTCACAGCATGAGGTATGATAACAACGCAACAATGAGCTTCTACTGTTTACACAAAGCTAAGGCCTGCCAAGAATATTCACTTAGCCCTTTAGACGGCGAGGTCAAACACAACGAGCCGTAAGAATTCATTAAACGGAGGCGCAGAGTGTCACAAAAAACATTTCTTCGCAAGCATTCTGGCCCCGCACCGAGCAAAAAAAGACACGACATACCATTTCTTCTTTGCGGTTATATGCATATACTGCCTGTACATGGAGTCTGTCACGCTGCCAAAGAGCGTCTGCCTGCAATTTTCAAGGCTCCTGAGCTGCTCGGAGAAAATCTTGGAAGCCTGGAGAAGCAGAGGTAAATCATGAAGAAGAGGCCATGGCTGTTGATTTTAAGTAGCTGGATCACAGCCTGCACATTAACCCAAGCATGGGAAGGCAAACCTCATACGCACAGCGTGGAAAACCGCATACATCATTTTAGTCTCTAACAAATAAGATTAATGGGAGCTGTGCTGGGGCGTGCACATTTCTGTGGTGTCCAAAGCTCGGTAGCCAAACCAAGTAGACCACAGCGCTAGACCTCTGGGACGGGCGCGATGAGCCCCCGTGAACGACTGGCCCAGTCCGTCACTCAGCGAAGAGGGATGTGCAGGATGCTCAGTCCTCGACTGTTGTTATTGTCAATGCGTTCAGAGGTAAAACGGAATCCGCACAGTGGAGTTTTGGTACAATAAACACCGACTGGAAGCATGAACGGAATGTGCGGCGTGAAGAGGAGAATGTGTTTTGATTGCTGATTGGAGGACAACTGGAAGAAAACCTGGAAAAGAAACTGTTCTCGAAAAAATAAAACACATTTCCTGGTTGGAAAAACATACGATATAAAAGCGACATCTGTGGTGTGTGAATCCCCTCAGAGCGAGAGCAGCTAAAATCCCCCCAGGAGAGAGATTAACAACGGGATGCTTCAGACCAAAATAAAGCAGATAAAAGCCAGCTAGCTCCAAGCTGCTTGGGTGCGATAAGGACTCACCAGATCTTAACTGTGAGAGTGAATTTTCAGATAAACCTACTGTAGCTCCTACAGTACAGCGTAACAACAACCACCTACCTAGCTTCCACCATTCTCAAATCACGGCGGCGGCGTTTGATAGCTAATCTCTTGGCACTGATAGCGAGGGGTGCTGAGGACTGGAATGGGAGCTGTGGGGGTTTTATGCAGATGCCTGTAAAGATAATGTTTGCAGGCCTGTCGTCGCAAACAACCAAGCCTGAACGTGTGTGTGTGTGTGTGTGTGTGTGTGTGCGAAAACACCAGCAGATAAAGATAACCAAGTTTCATAGCTGTGAGAGATATTTAGATGACAGAAAGAGACCGAGGGAGAAATGATGGAGATGGGGATATCATTCTTTCTGATGCTGTCACTGTTTTATCTGCTTTTGTCCCTTTTATCTACCCACAATCCTCCATCTGTGTTGTGCTAGGCACCTTAACATCCTGCTGAGACGATACCCTGTGATGGTTTGAATGTGAGCCTCAGAAGAAACAGTGGATGCTTTAAAAAGAAGCACATCACATTTATTTACTTCGGTGCAGCAAGACGATGAGGGAATATTCCACACTCACAGAGGGAATAACAGGCAACCTTCTTTTTAGAATGCAGAAGAAGAGATCGAAACATTAGAAGAAGAAGAAGAAGAAGAAAAAAGTACCTGCGTGGTATGCGACCGACCCTCTGCTCCACCCGGGGTGTCGGTTCCTGGGGTAGTCCTGCAATGACACAAAAACCCGTACGCAGGTCAAAACTTCAACAGTCATGAATACGTGACAGATATGGGGTGCTGCTTGTTTTATGGAATCACCAGCTGATTCTAAAAAATACAAACTGTCAAAGTTCTGCACCGGCGATGTCTGCACACATGATTGAAGGCCAAAACACCGAGGCCCAAGCGGTACGTCTCCGGTACGACTTCGGCACCTCACCAGCTGATCATCGGAACACAGAACTGCATTGTTCTTGTCTCACAGGGTAGACCAAGTTAACCCTAGTATAGGAAATTAAGTGAGTTTTTCTTGGTAAGACCCAACATACTCTTCCTCTGCCTGGGCTGCATTTGTTGGTTGGGTAAAGTTAGGTTTAGGAACGACGAGTGAAATTGATTAAGGTGAGGGTAAGAATATCATCAGAGTAAAGCAGGTGTTGCCAAGAACGACCACAATAACATTCCTTTCAAACATAACCCAGTTTGAATGTGTAGCTACTTTTACTAAAGAGAATGCCCAGGATGAGGACTAATGGATGAGATTGGGAAATGGAATGTTACAACCTCATTTCCAAGAACGTTGGGAAGCTGTGTCAAGAGACAGAATATGATGATTTCCAAAACCTTGAAATCCCAGATTTAATTGAAAATGGCACAAAAACACCAAAACAAGCATTAAATGAGAAATTTCATCATGTACTTTGAAGATTATTTTCCCATGTTGAAACAAAACAGTTGTAATAGTGAAAGAAAACCACCTGGTGTAACATCTCAGGACTGGCAACCGATCGGTAACACAACTGGGCATAAAAAGACCAGCCATGAGGAGCTTAATGAATCTTCCTGAAGTAACGATGGGAGGGGTTCACCCCCCTGAAAGGCAAACACTCCGACAATTTAAGAAAAAAGATTCTTACCGCAAAGTTGCTAAGATTTAGTAGATTTCATCATCTAAAGTCAGAATATAAGAGCATCTAATCACTATTAAAGTATTTATTATTCTCATGCAGTTTGGGGAGCAAAGTCCTTTTTACAATCAGTTTGTGTTATTTTCACCTATTCTTTTGTCCTGAGCTGTAAATTAAATCACCGAGTACTGTTTTTATTCACATTTTTACATACTTCAGCATCAACGTTTGAGGAAATGAGTTTGCATTTGAATCACTTCATGAAATAAACTTCTCCTCCTGTCCCTTTGTTTCAGAACACCACTTGGTTGAAGCGTTCGTGCTGAAATTTGGAAGACAAATCGGCTGTTAATATCATAATTACAACTGAAAAGTCACAATAACATTAAGGAAATCATGTGAACTCTCTATTGTGACATTAATCACAAACACCTTCAATCATAACAGTACAGGCTTCCTATGTGTCCCTCCGATCGTATGCTGGCTTCTAGAACAGGCGTACAGTCGTCCAACATCCGTGTACTCCTGGCGTAAACACACATTCCTTACATTTTACTCCTTTTGGTTTGGCAAAGGTAAAAAAAACAAGCCA
This sequence comes from Antennarius striatus, assembly GCF_040054535.1. Classification (NCBI taxonomy): domain Eukaryota; kingdom Metazoa; phylum Chordata; class Actinopteri; order Lophiiformes; family Antennariidae; genus Antennarius; species Antennarius striatus. Next base: position 26,345,072 of record NC_090777.1, on the reverse strand, counting down.
AAAACAAAACAAAGACCACTCTCCGAACCCAGACCGAAGCCCCACGTGAAATGCTTCGACGTTCAGAGGAATGCAAAAGTCTCCATCAGTCAACTCTACTGAAGCAGAATGCCAGCAGCAGGTCTGCAGCGTTCCTCAGCGCACAAAGGTTTTAAATCATGCTGCTGTATTCCCTCTGAAATTTAAGATGTTAATGTAATTAATGAGTGTGAGGGCTCCTCTGTTTACCCCCCCCCCCCCCCAACAACAAATATCTGAGAATCAGCTGTACTATAAAAGCTGAGGATCTCTCTTTCTCTCTCCCTCTGTTGGCAGTATGTATGCCATTCTCCACTCGTCGCCATGCCAACAGAAATAAATAGAGCACCAACCTTTGGATAAAATCAGAGGATGAATAGACGTTATTGCTTTTTGCCAGTCTGTGTCTGTTAGCAGGATTACTCAAACTTATGAATGGATGTTGATGACATGTTTTGTAGAGGTCAGGGTCTGGGGATCGGGGAACAATCCGTTAGATTTTAGTTCCGATCATCATCTCAGTGTAGATTGTTAGCCATCGTGGGATAAGGGCAATTACAACAGTTATTGCATTTAACGTCATGGTTAATGCTGAGTATCTAACTGGGGTTCCAAATATATTTGGAATTATAGGGATCATGGAGAATTCAGTACGATTATATAACAAAAAAATAATGCTAGGAGCGTGCAACTGATTGTAGCTTAAACTGAGCTGCTTTAGTGTCTCAAACAGATCTTCTAGACCCTGTAGATATATAATTTAATTTATGATCTTTCTTGACTGCCTATCAAACTAATAATTATACAGATGTGATTTCAAAACAGCAGTAGGTTTTAATGGTCAAAGAGTTATGAAACTCTAAAGTGAGACTATCTGTCCTCCTGTGTTCAATTCCATTAATGTAGAAACACAGTTCTGCGGAAGAGAGGGAGGAGGTATGCAGAGACATCATGGTCCTTTCTCACTTCTCAACTTCTAAATGGAGATTATGTTTTAGCCGGTGTTTGATCGTACATCTGTCTCTTAGCAGGATTACTCAAAAAGCTATGAAGAGATTTTGATGCATTTGGAGAGGCAGGGCATGGCCCAAGGAACAATCCATTACATTTTGGTGGGAATCTGGATCCAAACGGAGCTGCTTTGGCAGATGGATTCACTCTGAGCGCCGTCCAGTTCTCTCTCATTTTCTTTTAGTTGGTACTAAGAGACAGAAAGCCAACCCAGAAACTTATTTTCATCAAGCCTCAGGTGAAAGAAATTCAAAATATGGCCAGAATGACATCCAAGAAGAAGAAAAAAAAACCTCTTCCTTGGCAAGACACGGTAAAGGGAAATGTTCTCTTATGCAAACAAAAGAACAAACAGAGATAAAAAAGGCAAAACAAACTACAAAATGACTATTATACGCTCCGTGTGGAGCAGATAAATGAACAATAGGGACACCATAGAAAGGGTTTAGTCGGGCCAGGCAGACAAGAGTTTGAGGACAGGACATCAGGGAAACATTAACGACCCTGTCAGACAACCCCATTGGGGAATAGGAAATAGGAAATAGAGATGGATGGGGGAAAAGGAGGAGAGAGAAGGAGAGAGTGAGACATCAGTAGAGGAAGAAAGAGAGACATGGAGGAATGCAGCCTCTGCTCCAAGCCTGAAAAGCCTTGATCTGCCAAGTCTGCTTCTCTTCCCCCTTGTCTAAACCACAAGACGGAGGATTCCTCTGGCTGACTAGCATGTGGGCTGGATCTCCACAAGCAGAGGAGCGTCTGAGCGTTTGCTCCCTGATTGATGATCCACGCTGAGCCGATCAGAGATTTTGAGGAATCCTCTGAAATAAGACAACATTAGGAACGGCTAAACAAATAACAGATGGATTTATAGAGCCATAATGTAAACCGCAGACTTGTGTCTGATAAATGGATCAACTGCTAAATGCCTGTTTTCATAGCCGTCTTCTTGGTAATTGTTGTGTCCGTCATCTCCGATTCAAAACATCTACTCAGAATATTCTATTCAGCAAATAAATACAGCAAGATGGAGAGACAAGTCAAGCAGCCCTCTCTTCTCTGCAAACTGACATGGAGGCCTTTAGAATTTATCAGGTAGGATCTTGATGAAAACCTTGGTCCAAACTGGAGTAACCTCAGAAATTATTGAAATAAAATCTCGTAGACATTTGTGATCCTGTTAGATGGTTTACCATTGTCTTATAGCCACATTATTAAAAATTTCTATACATCCAATTCACTGGTTTATGACTAAGCAAACAACAAACAAATCACATTTAGGGTGAGCAACCTCTCAGTATGTCACTTCAGACAATTGCAGAACTATTTGTATAATAAGTTAGTTCTTACGGTGATGTGTGTAGAGTTGTTCTTCAAACTTAGTCGTTCAGAAGTTTGGTTTTAATCAGATGTTTTTAGAAATATGAAGGAAAATGTTGTGATTGAAAGCGGAGTTGGTTTTGGATGGAAGTGAGTTTAAATGGGATGTTCAGGTACCATAAGAGCAATCTGATATAAGATTTTAGTCTTCACTCTCCGTTATATGCCTCCACCCTCAACTTGCAATCCATTCTTAGCTTCCCTTCTGAAAACTGCATTGAAGAAGAGACAGCATGTAAACCAGTTGATCCACTAACACACAATAACCTCTCAAACAAGGTGACTCCCCCCAAGTTGACCTTCAAACAGCATCAGAGAAAGACAAACCACCTTCCAATAAGAACAAACGTGCATTGTGTCCACGGTATGGAAGAGGGAAGGTCTGCAATATCAGATCGACAGCTGCCATACCTTCATCAGGATGCGTTTCCACACAACGGCAGGGTAAACAAGTCTGAAATAATAAAGGAGGAAAGGTGCGGGCTGAGCAGGGAAGCCTGTGGAACCAGATACCCATCATCTGCAACTATCAGCGGTGTATCGCAGAGAGGTCTTACCATATAACTTAAGCCACGAATTACAACGGATGTGAGCGTATGGGTGAACGCAACTGTAGGGATGGAAAGCGGTGTGTTTGTTTGTTCGTGCCCACGCAACCCTCACCTATAGGGGTTGGGCAGAGGCCTGCGTAGGAAACTAAATGCAGGTCTGTTTGTCTAACCTTGTGTTTGTCGAGTTAAAACCTCGAGTTCCTCACACGATAACAACAGCGTTCTGACATCAGCTGATGATCTGTGTTTGGGCATGTCCATAAACTGTTATGGACGCAAATGAATCTACAAGCGATTACCCTGATACAAACATAAATTTGATAGATCGCTCGCCATGTTCTGCTGTAGAGTAGAAGAACCAAAGGACACACACTGTGTGGGGCTGAGACATGGCAGATTTCGGTTTGGGTATGTTCTGTAGTGGTCAGGTAAGCACCCTACACATCGACAACGCCTTCTTGTCCTCTCTACTCCTAAACGCCCCCTTTTTACCGACCCGTTGCTTTAAAATGAGAAATGAGTATCTACACCTGTACGAAAAGGTGTTCATTTAATAACAACGGCAACCTGTGCAATTCAGCAGCATAAAATAGCATCTAATGGAAGTTAGCAGCTAACTCAAAGAAAGAAAATTAGAACGAGGACCTTCATCATCCTATACATGAAGTCTTTACTATAGTGATTTCTAAATTTACTTTCAACTGACTACTGAACTGAAAGAGCTCGTGGACTCCAGTTTATTTGGCAGGGTGGGATGACACGCTGTCTCCTGGTGGCCCTGGATTATCTTTATCAGTCCAGTTTATACGATCACTCAGTATAAACTGATAAAAATGATAATGATAAAACACATTGTGGTTTTTGGTTATACCTGCGGACAAATATTCCAACACATCAGTGCTGATACTGACTTCCTGTAACTGACAGTTTCTGGGACTACCGCCTGAAACAGGACTTCAAATGATGTACTAATAACCTATCATTCTACACATGACTCCTAGTTAATGGAGACGAACGACAAACTTAATTCTTACATCTGAGAAGCTGGAAAGAGCAAACTATGACTAATACAATTACCTGTCAAACAATCAGCTAATGAAATTTTTGCTAATGTGTTCCACCAAGGATAAAGTTTTTGTGCTGGTGGAGTTTCATGTTCTTCAGCTTCCAGATCAGACGCAAAACAAGAAGGGTGTGTATGACTGCTGCATCACAGCAGGAAGAGGAGGAGAGCCTGGAGAGACCTGGGGCATAGCAGGACAAAGGAAACACAGGCATTCCAGTCTCATGAGCAGTTTGAGCTGGCGTATCCCTCGTTTCTGTGTCAGAGTGCATGCTGTCAGCTTTGTGCGTATGGTTTGAAGACTATATTTAAGTGCGTGAGCAGACAGTGAGTCAATAAAGTCATCAGAGACAGAGTGTCAGGAGTAATCTGAGAAAACCATCACTTACATTCTGACACTGACTGATAGCTGCTGAAATACATATCTGTCCCTTCAGCGCCTCGTGACGACACCCGACCATCCATACACAAGCCTTCATCCTCCCATCTGCTTCATCACTTTTCTATCCTCTCACAATGTTTTGATCTTATTTTTTGTGACCCCACCCTCTCAGTCCCAACACAATTTCATCATGGACGCAAGCGCTCCCAGTGCCGTAATTACATTTAGATCTGTCTCTTTGTTCCATAGCCTGGAAACCTGTGTGTACCGGATGGTAACACAACAATATAAATGCATAATATGTTCGTGGAGACGCAATACTTCAGAGGAATGACAGCTGAAGCCAGAGGTCACTGCAGGTCCAGGAACTACAGCGGGGTCACAAACAGATCGTAGATTACAAAACAACACATTTACCGTCCTTTCAAATTCATCATATGACATAATATCCTCTGACTTCTTTGTTGAATAGAAAATTGATTACAGTGGCTTAGGGGATTCAGGTATGTATTGTGACCATTTCCTAAACCATTTTTAATTTAGTTTTAATGTGCTCAACCTCACGTTCTCCTTTAACATCTTGTTAGGGGGAAGGATTCTTTTAAGATCTGGTGGGATGGACAGCTCAGAGTACAGTCGTGACAAAAGTGTTTTACTTTTAGTTCATTTGTTTGCCAACACTTGATAAAAACATCCAAGTTCTCCTGATTTACCCACCCAGATCCTGATTTTGAAAGCAAATACAATATTTAACTTTTTAATTTAAATTTCATGGTCATGATCACCTGTATTCTATTTTCATACTAATTCACCCAGTTTTTGTTGGAATATTCAGTCAGGACCAAAGCAGTTGACGAATGAGCATTCTGATCACAAAAGCCGTGCCACAAAAGAAAACTTCCATAAGGGTGACTGTAATGTAGAGAAAACCCTGCATGCAAACGTACCCAAGTTCTTTCTTGCCTCCACTGAAACTAAACTTCACATCTTAATAATGAAACCCAGATGCAGGGAAAAACAGTGGAGTTGTATTAACGGAGAGAACTCAGAGGAGGTAATGGGACTGAGGCATCACCAGTCTTCCTCCTCAACCATGAGAGCAATGTTTGCGTGTGTTAACTTGTGGGTATGTGTATGTGACCATGAACTCCTGCGGATATGTGCACATTTTTAGTAAAAGTGCCATGACCTTTAAGACCTTTCTCATACCTCTAAAATGAAAAAAATAATACTACTCTTGCAGCATAAGAAATTAGAGAAGATCATATCCACCACTGACAATCTGGGCGTCTTCAGGGTTGCTCAGGCACTCACAATGTCATCTCAGCACCTCTGAGTGTTGAGTGCTGGTGAGTAGATTGAAGCCAGGCTGACCTTTGATCTACTCTCCTTTGAACTATATGATGGATGGATGGATGGATGGATGGATGGACAGATATATAGGCAGATAGGTAGATAGATACACAGACAGATATACAGATATATAGAAATCAAGTTTGCATCATTTTATTCAACTTTAAAGGCGTTCATGCTATCATTCATTCATAAATAAGCGTCCCCAATGTATGGTAAACATCACAAAATTGTATTAATTTAGAATTCTTTTAATTTTTAAAAAAATAAAATTTGTTTGTAAGCTTAAAATAGGTTCCAATTGACCATATATTATTGAAGATGCACTCAAATAAAGTACAGTACAGAACTGGGAATGTTTATTTTCAGTTTACCCTGGAGTCAAATTGATTCGACATACAAAAGAACCTTGAGACACAAGCTACTAAACATGAGTTTTCTGAGATACGAGCCGTCACTCTGTCCATATTTTTTGTTCGGGGTATTCAGGATGGAGCTACCAGGCAAGAGGGCAAGAGGAAGACCAAAGAGAAGGTGGATGGATGTAGTGAGGAAAGACATGAGGGCAGTTGGTGTCAGTGAGGACAGAGGAGGATGAAGAAGATGGGCTGACATGGAAAGGGATGACGCGCTGTGGCGACCCCCTAACAAGCCCAAAGGCAAAGAGGAAGAAGATACAAGCGAAAATCTGAGATATGAGACGTGCTTTGGGACACAGCCACGAGTATCTAGTATTGTCTTAATATAATTCAACAACCGGTACATTCCTCGGTTCTTGCTTTAAATTCCCCTCAGATTTGAAAGACGTACAAGTTTCATCTTTTATTTTTGCTAGTAAAAAGGAGCAGAGGCTTGACCCTGGGAGAGACGGGGTTGGCAGCTGTCCACAGGCCTTGGTTTTGGCACTAATATTTCGCTCTCATAGCACATTCAAATCCAAACTTACAAATCATGCACTCTATACTGCCAGAGAAACTAACTTAAAGAGTTACACAACATAAAGCAATGTAAAGTAAATGAGAGAGAAACCATTAATGAGAAGGGACACATTTACGCAGGTTTAATCATGTATCTACACCCGTTGTAAAGAAAACAGACCTGGTGTAACTGCTACAAAATCCCAAACCATTGCTTTTATATCTTCATATATAAATCCTCGGTTGATTCGTTCTTTGTATGTTTTCGTGTATATGAGCCACACCTAGCGCACCAACATCAACAGGTTAGTCTATTGTTCAAAGCAGAGCTAAAGTGCTAATGCAGAAATGGGAACCGCATGTGCATTCTTTGGAAAAAGAAACAAGGGTTCAAATGAGAGTCGTTAAAATTTCTCTAATTGTATTTTCCTCTGGGGTGTTTCATCTACACAAAGAACGGCCGAGCTACCAGGTAACGGGACAGAAAAGGACATTTATGACAGTGCCTTTATGGGCCAGACATCATCTTTTCTTCTGAGACTAGGATGGACGGGTTTAACATTGTCGTTCATTACAAATATCAACAGGCGTCCACACCACAGTCTGAGGTACATTTTTCACACGTTAATTAACAGCCTAATTCCCAATTTATTTTTCCATCATTAGTATGTTGTGAGATCATTGCTGAACTATAGGCACGCGGGGAAAGTGGGTGGAGGAGGGCATAAGACAGCAGTATGGTAGACACAACCAGCAGATTTATCCTCTCTACATTCCTCAGTTCACTGAAATTCACTGTCTAATATATGTTTAAATGACTGTGGGAAAGCAGTGGGAAGTGCAAAAAGAATTAAATCATCATTTATAATGAATTTGTATTTAATATATAATGAAGTTGCATTTATAATGTGTCATATCCTCACAGTAATTGTCTGTGCATGTGCATCACCAGCATGCAGTCCAACAGCAGCCCACTGGTTTTTAAGGTGGTACTGAAGCATATCTTAGACAGTGTCGTGATATTTGCATTACCCTCTTCAACGATATCATGCCCCCCATACTGGACAATTTTTTCAGCTCACCCTTCTCGCCAGGCCCAGGGCGATATAGCATTTCTCCCCAGCATCTATGATCTCCAACTCAAAGTAGTGGCAGCGAGTGGTGAGTGGCTGGCGGGCCTGGGCCAAGCCCACGTCCATGATGCTCTTTCCCTTGCCGACATACTCCAAAACCTGGGGGGGGGACAAACAGGTTGTGAGACAAGAAGATCATGGAAATATGTCTCCAAGGACACAAATGATGTTGCTACTCAAACCTAATTTGTGCTGATGTGGATGTCATGCCTAAAAATGTTAAAACAAGCAAATTTGGAATAAAATCAAATGCTTAGATTCACGGTTTCTTGAACTGCATCCAACAGTTTTTGAAGAGTCACAACAGAAACCAAATGACACTGGTAAAAACGATCTTCAATTTGTTGGTAATAAACCCTTAAAAATACAATTGACGAATCAAATTAAAAAAAGCTAAAAGTTGTTACTTCAAGTCTGCGCAAAAAAGCACAACACAATGCATGCCCTTAAGGGGTGCATTAAGAGTGACCCCAGGAACCCCTTTGAGAGTTTCCATTCACAGCTGCAATAGTTTTACCTCTGCATGTGGAGGAACAGAGTTTACAAAATTGTTTGTGTCTACAGAATATTGAAGACATGACAGATCAAGTGTGGGCAGGATATTTGCACCAATGTTGTTCCACATAATGAGCTTTTGCAAGTGTGTCCCAAGTGAGTGGGCAACATGACAGATTGACAGTTCCCAACCCAGTCGAACCCGCCCTGAACCTCCCATTGTGACGATCCTACAAGTATCAACAGCTACTTGGTTGCATGTGCTGTACAGTGCCATATCAGAATGCAATTACAGTACCTTTAGGTTTATTTTGATTCTAAGCATCTAAACAGGTGAGGAAGGGTGTGTCCAGATAAGAAGGTGGGCAGCTAGGCAACCACAAAGCCTTTAGGCTGAGGGCTGTTTCCATGCCATGAAGGCATATGTGTGAATGTGTGAGGATGAGCAAACTGAGGAATACGCCTCCAGTTTGAAAGGCTAGGATGACAGACAAGCCGGGGGTGGACAGGAGTACTTTTTGTATTAAGCCTCGTGTTTGCACGTGTGCTTTCCACTAGCCAGCCACTTGAAGGACACACCTGAAAGTCAAGTGTCTCAATCAACCTATTACCATTTTTAGCATTTTGTTTTCTCCTGTTGCTTGGCAATACATCGAGATGGAAAGTACATACTCAGATGAAGTTTGTGTTTGAGTTTGATGGTGATTAAGATAGTTGCTGAGAATACTTGTTTATTCTAGATCAACTTCAATTTTGGTTATTCCAAGTTGATAAAAAAGTTGTTGATAATTCTATACAGCTTTCAAACCAAAAACAAATGTGATGAGCCAAATATCTTATTTTGTATAGTATTTTTTTTTCGTCAGAGTTTAGTCATCATAATCATCAATGAAGTTTACTAATTTCCTGATTAAAGAAGCATTTTTTCACTCACCTGCATCACATCTGCTATTCATCAACTCTGACTGGCACACCTTATTTAAATAGTGTCCGTGCTTTCCACAGATTTATCGTAGAGCCATGCAGAAACCCGAGCTGAGATGAACCTTCTAAATGTGGAATATAAATATCCAAATAATGCTCGTTAAATAATAGTGACATGTCCAATATGTCTGGATGATAAAACACTGCACTGGGAACATCCAAATGGAAAACCATATGCTGATAAAACTTGTATAAAAATTGGACCGTTGTCACAGTGGAACATAGTGTACATTTAAACATAGGCAATGTCCTGAACTTTCTGGAATCAGGGATTGAGATAACAATCTTCTCGCCATAGTTCAAACTTCTTTCAAATCAGAGGTGACCCCTGATTTTCTGTTCACCATTAGAAAAATTTGACAATTATTTTTATTTCTTCAGACATATACAGTACATTTCAGTTTTTAAAAATAGAGCAGTTTTCATCCGATATGAAATCCCTACTCAAACCTAATTCAAACAACTAATTAAGTATGCATAATTGAATTCTAGGCAGTGACAAAACACACCACAGTTTGAGAGTTCGGTTCGGCATCAAGCAGGCAAATGTACATTTGTGAGTGTGAAGCACTCGTACCAGAGTCCATGCTACTTTGGTAGAGCATCTGTTTTGTTTTCACCACAACCCTAAAACAGTCCTGTTCTAATCCAATTCAGACAAACCACAAGAAGACAGACGAATCAAAAGTTCTTCAGGATTTTACCACAGATCCCCAACAACCAGCTGCACCAAGCCCAGCAACTAAGGAGAAACTTTAATACTGTACATGCACACTGATGGGGTTGTTCTTCCTCCTGGCACAGACTCCAGAGAGGAGGCTTATGATTTACCACAAGCTAGTTACTGTGACTTTACAAAGTCATCTAATGCTGAGGCTATAGCTGGCATACTATATCTTCACTGACCAAATAAAATTGGTAAGATACTCAAATGCATGCAGAACTCACATGCCACTAAGTAGCAATGAGAGCTCCAGACTGAAGAACCCTTAAATCAAAGTCAGTTATATTATTTTTCATGGCTAATCTGCAAGAGAAGGCGATATGAGAACCATGAGAGTTTTCATTTGCATCAACCAGGGAAATAAGTTCTCTTCTCAGTTGTGCAGCGTCTGCTCAATGAGTCGTCAGTGTCTTGCTACTCAAGGAGCTACTGGTCAAGGCAATAATATGCACTTAACCCTAACCACACAGGCAACGCAGTATTACCCCGTATGCAGACGACATCTCAGTTTAGCATTAATCTTGTGGTTTATTCCACAAAGTCACTTTAATTGGTGAATTAATTTTCACCAATTTTTCCAATTTTCACAAAATTCCATCAGATAGATTGTTCTGTCTTGGACTGTTAGAATATAATCTGCCTCTACATCTAGATCCCCTTTAATCTTGTGGTCACGGGCCTTACAATCATCTCGCAATGTTTCATGGAACCCGGTCAAGTACATTTTGTGTCATGCTGCAAACAGAGCAGTAAGAACACAACGTCTGCGCCAGAGGTACCTGTAAATATTTTACTGGATTACTTGACACTTTAAAGACATTGCTTTTCTTGAAACATGGGGACATTTTATCCCTTACATTGGACTGGACCTTCACATCTCTATGAAGTACTTCTACATTTCTACGTAAAGATCTGCAGATTATACCTTTACATGACTACCCTGCCATTTGATCTCATGTTCCTAACCTGCTGCATGTTCATGTTTGGACAACTGCTGTTCCTCTTAGTAGAGTAAGAAACCGTTTTGGTGTAATGAACACTCAGTCACGCCTTTTATTGCTTCTTAATGCCGACTAATAAGAGGGGAGAGATGAGAGGACACAAATATTGATGTAGCCTTGAGCAAAGCATTCTTACTCTGATAGCTGCCAATCTCTCTCATTTGTTACTCACAGACTCCTATAGTGTTGAGTGGTGCGAATGACGATGGTGGTGTGCAAAACGGTGTTTTGTTGAGCTGCTGTCTGGGAAACATGTAACGCCCATAGACTGTTCCTGCCAAGTTCCTGTCACACCTAATAGGTATCTTGAAAAAAGGCAAAACTGAAATTAAAAGACCTTTTTTTGTATTACGTGACTCACACTTGCCAACATAACTCTGGTTAGACAGAGTTATTTGAGGTCTTCGATCTTTGTCACCCAGGCGTTTTCACTCTTTTCATTACGTGGTTTTGTTTCTTCGAGAATTTCTAATTGCTTTCCAATAGCCTGCTCACTTGTGGTTATCACAAATTTGTCTTTTTGAAGCAGTTTCTTTCATCCCCTGGGCCCTATATAATTCATAAGTTGTCTTTATCTGTAAACAAATTCAAAAAATGTATATGCCTTAAAATAACTTTGGAAGAGAACAAGGGGAAAGATATGGCGAATTCTGTACCATCTCATTTTCAGCTGTCCAGTCGGCAACGGCCAAAAAACGTACTTCCAGATGTAGGTAGAGCAGCGGGAAGCTTCTTTGTGGCGCACCCAATGAGCAGTTTGTAGGGCGACGATTTCTTGCTCAAGGACACCTCGACAGTACTTAGGAGGTGAACTGGCACCTCTTACTGCCAGTTTACACTCTAAAATTTTTGGTCCATGTGGGTCTTAAACCGGCCACCTACTGATTTATAGGCCAAGACCTGGTGGAAAAAGCTACTGCCGTCCTGAAGCTTAAGCTACCTGGTATTCCCAGGAGGTCTCCCATCTACGTACTAACCAGAGACTCTGCTTCACTTTAGAGACCGGACGAGATCAGGCGTGTTCAGAGTGGTATGGCCGTAAACTGATTTAGGATACTCAGTCCATTTATTCATAGTAAGGGAGGCTGAGTAAGGTGAATAACTATTTACTGGTGTTAGATAAACCAGTATTGGCATGGATGTACGCAGGTGTTACTAAAAACAAAGGAACGTAATTTGGCAGGAGAAGGGTGTTGCTTCAGGTGACACATGCCACAACTTTAACATTGCTGCAGTTCAAGTAAACCATCAAGAAACGGGATTCCCTTATGATTGTGAACCCTTCCAGGAGGATAATACATTCTGCCACAGAGCAAAAATGGCTGAGGAATGATTTGAGGAACACAAAAACAGATTCAGGGTGTTGCCTTGCCCTTTAAATTCCCCAGATCTTAATCCAAGTATGTGTGGGATGTGCTGGACAAGCAAGTCCAATCCATGCCTCAATGGGTCAGAGCTATTTTGGCAGCAAATGGTGGACCTACACCACATTGAGCAGGTGGTTATAATGTTATGGTTGATCAGGACTTAGCCGTTGCATATTTCAATAACCACCCATTTGACTGTAAATACACCTCATCACCTGCTGGCCGAGGGAAACTTTTCCTCGCCTATTGACATACTGCATTTGCAATCACCCTTACCACTACTGGGAAGATGCATCCTACATGAACTCCCTGCTCTAATTCTAACATGTACTTGACAGGCAGGTTGCCACAGACAGTCTATGTGTGAATGCACACATCATGTATTTTTGTCAAGACAGAGAAGTATATCCATCAGTTTTTCATGATGTCAAATTATGTCAGATGTGATGTGCAGCTGTTTTATCCAACAGTTCTCAAGGTTCCAGGTCCATCCACTATTGGACAGAAGTGAACATGTTTTTCTTTTCCTGAACATATTTCTAAAAGGTTCCAACATACAACACCCCTGTAAGCAGATCAGCCACCGGGTTCAAATTCAAAACCTTCTTGTTGTGAGGCCACGGAGTAAAATTTAAATATAAAAGCATGATTCACTATTACTTATGCTGGAATTATATTATATAAATTAACAAGAAGCTGAACAACAGAGACATGAATATCTTTTCCAAAATTCTGCCATGAGTGATCTACACATCCCTCAGCTGTTCCTTGAACTTCCTAATGCCCATTGCAAACGTTCTACTTACGGCGATTGACATTTTGTGCAAATAAATCTTTATCGCAGCAATTGCGCAATGGCTTTGTTCTATGTAAGTGAAAGAATGCAAACACAGCTGCTGTGGGGAACATAATTAAAGCATGAAACGGCCTGAGCTTGCACAGCGCAGGCATCTAGGCGGTGGTGATAGTGGGTGAAATGTGAACCAAATTATCGCAGTGGGACTCCTGTTAACCCATAAGTTGTTGTTTTGTTTTTTACTCTGGTAATCTTGAGCAACACAGGTCTATAACCAACAAGTCAGCCTACTACTTTGCTTAAGTAGTTTCCTCTTTTGTTCACGCTGGTCAGTTGATAGTAACGTTAACTGCTGTGATGAAGCTGATACTAGGCCTTTATGGGTGAGCTGGGGGGTCCAAAGTCACATTAAGTTTGGGACTGAAGAAGAGTTCATATTAAATGATGACGCATCTACAACACAAAAATGTTGAAGTCTAATCTCTGAATACGAGGGAGCACTGACACACTTGGGAAACTTGTCTGAGTAAACTTGGATGCATTCCACTTACAGTAATGGTCGACCCACTCATCTGTGAGTGACAGATTAGTTAGTGAACACAGCGACTGCTGTGACTAAAGAAAGCAGAGGATTTGGGGCTCGTGTTCGTGCTGGGCTGCACGTACACAGAAAGGCAGCCAAATGTCTGTATGGTGGCATAAAATATAAATCATGTTGTTTGCCTAAAGATAACTTCAAGGACAACAACGGTAAAGAACATTAACAACTCAATGAAGACACAATGATATTATTGTATAGAAACTAATAGGTCAGATCATTTCGGCAAAAGCACTAAATTTAAGTGAAAGGAAAATCGACTCTTTTTTATCACATTTAGTGGCATCATTAGAACTGATGTCAGTGTCTTGTGCTACAAATCATTTTCTTTCCTTTACTAAAAGAGTGAATTACTAACTAAACCTGACCTCTACTGGTTGATTGGTAAACGCCAGTTGAGGCTGGTTTCAGGTGAGGACTGCAACTGGTCTGGACAGCACACAAATGAAAGGTTGCGTTGCATTTTGCTGTCCTGCTTAAAAACGTGTTCCTTCTGATTGCTTTAAATCACTGGTGACCATGATGTCACAAAAACGTTCTCACATGCTTACAATGATATTAAAAACTAGAGGGAGGGGTTTATGAAGCTATTTTAATACGTGGACAGTGGACAGTGGAATCTTTAACTTTGTGTCCCCATCAGCATTTGCTTTGGTCACAGCCATGTGGAATTTAAATCCAACCATAATCAGTGCAAGGAAAGAACAACCTGTGAATCACTAGTGTGACAGATGTATTTGTTGTATATCTAATACAGTCATTGATCGGGGTGGAGACACTTACAGTTCCATCAAAATACATGTTAAAAATGTGGTGTTATGGTAAATCATGACATCTGTTAAACTCAGCAACAATTTGTAATTTTCAGAATAAAATAAAGTTTGTTCCTCCAGACAGTCGAAGGTATTTGTGGAGTTGAATTTAAAGGAGATGATGACTGACGAAGTTTTTTTCCCCACCACTTTAACAAGTGCAGCGCTCAACCCCTTACACAAACAAAGTCATATAAAAGCACACTTGATTCAGCTCTGATTCAACACAGCACAATCAGCACAATTATTTGGGACTGATAAATACAGTTTTTTTCAGGGGAGCTGATCAACAACAAATATTTTGAAACCTATACACATAAAAATTAACATATTTTGTGAGACTTTGGAGTAGCCAGTGAGTGACTTTATTCAAGTACTGCACAAATCTCAGGTGATTCATTTGTGGCTACATCAGAATCTAAGTATATTTTTAAATTAATGTATCTGCCAATGAAAAAAGATAATTCTCTAAAAGCTGGACTGTACAAGATATTCCATCAGCCTCAATCAACCACTGATATTCTTTTAACAGATTTTAAAAATTATACCACTGGGAGGCTCTGTCCTATTAAAGCAAATATTATTCATTTGGAATTCTTCCTCTGGAAGAACATTCACGTTCACATCATGAAAGGAGAGTTGGGAACAAAACACGAGTAATATAAGGAATTTGAATCATTCAAATTTAAACATGCTGGTTCAGCAGGTCCACAATATTATAGGGGTAAAGATCATCCCTAGGGGGTGTATTATTACACTATTATCAGTGATGTTCAACACAAACCTTGTACTTTGTCATATTCTGGAAAATTCTGGCTCCCAATGATGTGGATCAGCACCAAAATGTAACATTGTTGATATGTGAAATATCAAAATCTGTTCATAACTCTTGATTAGTCCTGCTAAGACGGAAACAAACAAAAACACGACAACACAATTATTCTGTAAAATTACCCAAAGATTGAAGAAATAAATGAAAATATAAGCCTCACATTTTTTCGAGATTAGTTCTGCATTTTTGTAGTAACTGCATATTTGACCCTCTGTTCTTAATTAACATTAATCAATTGCAGAGGCATTTGGGGTTTTTTTTAAAAAAGATACAAACACAGACTGGTTTCCAAGCTGAGAGGAAAATAATGGAGAGAGACAAATTTGTACTCCAAATCTCTCTGGGGGTTAAGGCACTGTGGATTTCTGCAGCTGTGTCAGGAACTACAAATGTAATTTTACATTTTGCATAATGACAAACGGGCTTTCATCGCAGATCAAGATGCCAGGATAAGGCTTTATAGGCAACATGGTGCCAACAAAGGTCCAGCCATTAAATTAAAACAGACTATTTACTTCTGCTTTTCATTCAGCAACCATGAGAGCAGAGAACTCATTACCCTGAACAAATGGCCTTCAGATGAGTGATTAAAAAGTTGAAGGGAACAACTAATAAAAGAAGGATGCCAGAGTGAAAACAAGAACCTCCCTGAAATAATCTTCAAAAGGTTTCTTTTATGCTAACTTTATCAGAACTGTTTCAAGGACAACCAAGATGAATGATGCAAACG
Organism: Antennarius striatus; assembly: GCF_040054535.1. Taxonomy (NCBI): domain Eukaryota; kingdom Metazoa; phylum Chordata; class Actinopteri; order Lophiiformes; family Antennariidae; genus Antennarius; species Antennarius striatus. The sequence continues at coordinate 26,328,928 of NC_090777.1, read as the reverse complement.
CAACATTTGGTCACAAGAAACCCGAGGAGAGTGAAATAAATCAGACAAACGGGAATAAAGAGAATGTTTTCCTAAGGAGGTTTGATGCCGACAGGTAGAAGCTCAAATATCTTCCAATGTAAATAGGACTCCCCCCCATAGCATTGTAGTCTGTCACGTCTGAGGATTTGCACTTCTCAGTTTTGCCCCATCATAAACCAACCGACTAAGTCGTTTATTTTCCATCACTCTGTTCCCTCCCCCTGGACAATCAGCAAAGACGCCTATCGTCCAGAATAGCTATTATGTACACTTAGCAAATAGGAACATATAATAACCATTTCACTGTTTTGAGCAAAAATGTTTATGAGGTGCTGTGTTGGGTGAAACAAACTACTGAGGTGTAATTCATTAATAGCAACCCAACGATAAATCTGTATGTCATCAGAAACCACCACAACTGAAAATATTGGTTGCGTAGCCACATATATGAAAAAATAGGAAATACTTTCCATCCCCCTTTAAAATATAGCGCTCAGCTATGGGACAACTAGAACATTTTGGAAATCCATAGGAGTTTTGTTTGGATGGTGAAAACACTCATGATGGAGAGTCAAGAAGCCGAAGATGAAACCAAGAGAAGCATGAGGAGGTACGGTAAGTCATGGAGAGAGAAGATATTTCCTGGAGTGGAGAGAGTAAACAAGGAGATGAGTTGGGAAGGGAGAGGACAGAAAGGTAAAAAAAAAAAAAAAAAAACGGCAGAGAGACGAGTATTTAAAGAATCAAAGTTGGAAAACTTTCAACACCGCTTAAAACCTCACTTTGAAATGAATTAGAAGACAAAACCACCAGAGAATAAGCGAGACCACCTTGTGGCTGGCATGTTCATCCTGCAAAGCACACGCAATACTAATCCTGCTATCCAAAGATGCCTTCAAAACACATCCCGCCCCCGCCCCTTCTCTTCAACTTTCCCTTTTTCCTACCAGAATTAATTTTGATGCTCTACAAACAAAACTCTCTCAGGGATCAACTGCTGCCATCTCTTCATCCCAAACCATTCCGTGTCCTGAGAGTCTCATCTAAATCCACGTTCTTGTCAAAACGTGACAGCCTTATGACTCGTCCTTATTAAACCCTCACAATCAAGACAACATCGACAATCTTTAGGCTATTGGTAGCATAATCATGAGGGGGGAAAAAGCAGGAGCAAAGAAAAAAGAACCTAAATAGAGGAATCGGTGCTGGACTGCAGATCGGACCACGCAGCCGGGCACACCACATGAGAAAGAATAAAATATTCCTGGAAGGCCCGTTACTACACTTAGTGAATTTTTACAACCTGGTAGACTGCCAGGCATTTGGCTCCACCAACAGATTTTGTGCCATTGCCACTTCTCGGTCCAGAAAAACAGAAGGGAGAGACAGAGTGAAAGACAGAGAGCAAAACTTCTGGTTGAATCCTCCTCCTCAAGCCGTAGCGCCCTGCTTTTATGACTTTCAGAGAAGATGATGGCCACCGCGCTGAATGTGTGAGAGGCAAATGATTGCTCACCAACATGGATTGACATGTTGAAAACTGCAGCAGGAACCTACATCCAACCTCACCTCTCTTTGTCCAATGAGAAACCTGTCTGCAGACTTGTGGTTAACATTCTGAGGATAGATTGATGGGGCGGTGGGGGAGCGCGGGGGTGGTAGGGGGATGAGATCTCAGCCTTACCACAGAACAAAGGTGCTACGGTTCTCTGCTGTAAAGTGGTGGGAACGCTCCTGATAACGCAGGAGTTGCCAACAATGAATTCCACTGGAGTGGCTAACACAAACTAGTTGAATCATAGTTTAGTCTGAGTCTGAGGAAATGTCCTTGAACCTGAACCCTAACCCCAACACCAACAAGCCTAAATATCGGTCAGTATTAATCACTCTCACACAAAGAAAGCCTTTGAATCCATCTCTGGAGCTCTTAGCGAGCAAGGCATTGTGGGCAGGCCTGGCAGGCACCGGCCCACCTACCTACAGCTGGCTCTTCCTAATTGACTGAGGGAGCCTATACTGTCTAAACTTTTTCTTGTAATTACTAAAATTAATGTCTAAATAGCCCATAAAAAAAACAATTATTTTTTATAGGCTGCTGTGATGTGTGAAGTTTATTATAATAGTAGGACTCTTTACTTATGTAGGGAGTTGTTCAGTAGCCAATGTCATCTAGGAAAAGTTGATTCAAGCTACTCGCACTCATGCAAATGTTTGCTAAGAATACTAATTACCAATTCAGTTTATTGTGAGTGCATATTAACATCTGCATTCCAATTGGTGTTTTTTTTGCCCAGGAATATAGACTTGTCTTTCCTCCAACAAGAAAGCCTTGGAATTAAAGCTTGGATTCTACATCTTGCAGTGGCAAAATGTCCTAAAAAAGGCTCAGATAAATATTTCAAAACTAAATATCTGCTGTAATCATGACTGTTCTCCCAGAATCACCTAATTTTCCATTCCTTTTTTACACTCTACAAGAAGTACCAATTGGAGACAAACTTGAGAAATGTGAATGGGGAAGGTTATTAATAAAACTGAAAATATCCTGTCTTGAAAATATCCTCAAAAATATTAGTGACACTAAGTTAGAAAAAGGCTGTTCTAAAAGCTAATAGCTAGTGCAGCATGATTTTCAATAATGCACATTTTTCAAATGAGATTGAACACTTCTACTAAAAGTCATATCCAAAGTGATGTCATCTCTGACTGATGAGGGCAAGGAAACAATCCAGGTCTATCGCTGTGGTGGGTCAAGCCACAGACGCACCAGATTTGGAGCTGGATAGTAGTTTGGCATCTGATTACACAAAATGATTGCACCACTGTAAGGTGAGAAAGACATGTTGTACTTCATCTTGTCAAACCACAAATTAAGTAAATATCCTGAAGAGAATATCAGCAGCAGCTGACAGAAAGTTTGCAATTAAAATCCTTTTGATAACTCAAAACAGTGTGTTTTGAGGCAGCTGGATTAATGACATCATGTCATCCCACATTCTTATACTATTTACCAGTGGCCAAACCACAGTTGTTCAGACCAATTAATTTCCAGTGATGAATGACTGGCAACTGCGGGTATGATTTAGGTTTGATTACCAGCAGGAGAAGCAATGCCTTGTTTAGAAAAAAAAACAACAACTATGAACCCAGGAGAGGTCAGCACAAAAGCTGCTACAGCATCAGTTATATCATAAATGTATTTTACTTAGTGAAAAAAGAGAAAAAGAACAATGCTGAAGGCTATTCCTTGATCAAAAGATGTTTTCAGTCTTGACTGCTTTCAACCAAAGTTTGATTTGCCAACAGACTCAGCTGCCAGCGCTCTCCAACTTCCTTACATGGTTTGTTAGTCTGATACTGATGATTAGCCAATGACAAATGATGATAGATGAAATGAAATTAGTGCTACAAAAATGTTATGGCTTGTTAGCATAATTAAACAACCCATAGCACTGCAACAGAGACGAACCAACTGGATTTCAGGCACGGCCAAACTAATCCCATCTAGAAACGCTACATCAAGCTGTAATGAAATACGAGAAAGAACAGCAAATGCAAAATGAACATGAAAGCTTTTCTTAGAAGCAACAGAGAAAATCAAGATATAAGACAGAATTTTCCTACTCTCCAGAGACAAAAACTGCTGCATCAACTCCATCTCTTTTCTACATCTCCAGATACAAATGTCCTCTGATATGACACAGAACTATAAACCAGGTTAGATTGTGTCTAAGAAGGAACAGGAACTGAACTGTCACTCTCGTTCTCAAAATCCACCGACGTTCACACCAAGACAGTATTTGATCAGGAATCCACTCAGAAGCTGGTGTCTGGCTTTGAAAACTAGTGAGCACTGGAATCTCTACAAAGTACCAAAGACCTTTGTCATACTGGCTGAAACATTCACCAACAGCAGTGGTCAGGAAAAGATGCATTTTGTGTTACGAATATGACATAATATAATATTAGTATTTAAGCACTTGGTGTCTGCCGTTCATCTTGAACTAATATTGGTCAGAAAGTGGAGGAAAGTCCCTCAGCTGACGTGATAAAGAAATCTGCAAAAACCCTCAAACCGTGACTCAAATCCAGTCATGACAAGATCCTTCAACGACTAGGTAAAAATAATTGTTTCAAGCGATTGTGTCTAGAATGTTCTCTTCTTTTAGCGAGTATTAAGTACAGTTGTCAACAAAGTGGGATTTGCCAAAGAACAGGGAGTTGAAGGATCCTGTAAGCGCACAAAACAAACAAGGGGACATGGCAACGACCACCAAGAACTACGAGAAACACAAAACCGTCCTCCAATCTGTCAGTCATAAGACCTAATACATTAGACAATAAACAGTCTGTGTTTGTTTTCAACTATATTTTCTCTGTATTCACAACTTGAGGAAGAAAACAAACCAGTTAGCCCTTTCTGCATGGTACACATTCTCACTGTGTTCAACTTTTGACTTTTAAGTGATTGAATGAACTTCTCTCTTTAAAAAGTGCCACAAAGCATCTCATATTATAACTAATGTTTATGAAGCAACCCTACCTGAGACATAGATGACAAACAATGATACAGTAGGTCATCTTGGAAGAGGAGCTACAAAGACAAATGAATCAAGAGATGAACTTAAAATTCATCACAAACTGGATGCAGCACTCCTTAAAATAGTATCTGTCCATAAGCCAGCTCACACCGGCAACTGACAACTATTATGATAATGTGGCTGCTTTTACATTAATAACACAGGCCTGACATAATGCTAAGCTAGGTTATCAATGGAGAACAGTACATGACTGTTCCGGGTTCAGATGTTGAGTATAGAGAGTAGAGTAACCCTCGTTACTCATGGTTAATGCGTTCCAGGACCACCTGTGAAAAACAAAATTCCGCAATATAGCGACGAGCGATTTATTTTATTATTTACGGTAATTTAAACGTTTATGAACCTCCCCTCTTTCGATATTGAACAACCTTATGTCTGTATTACCTTTTCCCCACACTCTAATAGACAGTTTAAAGTACTTTTTTGTTTCACGGAAGTGAGCTGCGTTCTGTGAGTCTCAGAACGCAGCGCACTTCCAGATGCTGTCAGCCAATAACGTGGGCGTATGGCTTCACGTGACTACTTACTAAAAATCCGCAATGTAGTGAAGCCGTGCATCTTCAAGCGCGAACAAGTGAGGAATTACCGGACCAAAAACAATCGGTTTCTCTCTACTTCTTACCGTGCCGCTCACTCTGACATCATAAAGTCGTCCCCAGTCATCTTCATGGCTGTCCACCATCATCATACTCTCATCGTCATCAAGGAACCACTCAGCCTGCAGGTTGACCTTCACCTCCTCCCCCATGGAGTGCATTCCCACGGCGGGGAACATCCCCTCTGCAGAAACAGGAACCTCTACTGAACCAACCTAAAAAGTAAGAGGGATGTCAGGAACGATGACCACCGACAACACAGTACGACACTGCTGGTCCTGCTGCGTGTTAGGGTTTCAGTAGTCTTTATCAATACACCTACCTCTTTGCCATTTTTGGTGAAAAAGACTGTTGTGAGACCTGCTTCAATATTTTCAATCTGTATCCCACAACCAATCCGGTCCCCCCTGGCACACTTTGGCCCAAACTGCTGTCCCACAGGGTTGCCACTGTACAGCCTAGGAAGAGTGAAGGATTAGAAATCTTTATAAAATACCACTGAGTTAAAGATATAAAAATCCATCAGGATTTTTTTTTTTATAACAAAGACTTGAAATGAAGTAGCAGCGTGCCTCCAAGCTCTTCAAGTAACTCAAAAACCATATTTGATCGATTAAAAAGCCACATTTAAACCTGACATTAAATTCCAATCTTTTTCATCTGCAAAAGAAAAACTGCACAGGAATATTAAGTTTAAGTGAATGCAACATATACTAGAATCCTTACATACCAAACGGACACTTGCATTCAACAAACATGAAATATATGTCATGTATAGGCGAGGAAGATGGCTCTAATGACCGATCAGAGATATTTCTATACTGGGAAAGCGACAAAAGTTGCATCATTCAATCATAACATTCATTACACTTATCTGAGCAGCTTTTCTTATAATTTATAATTATTAATCTGGACAACAAAATTATTCTAATTACTTTTTCAAGATCTGAAGTTCCTTGAACAATAATTAGATGTGAAGGTAGAAAACCATAATGGCAATAACCCTATCTCTGCAACATTTCAAGCTGGTGAAACAATCAAAGTAAGAGCCAAGGAGAAAGATTGGAGGAATTATTCCTGCAGTTAAGCGTGGATGCAGCATCAGCAGGCCACAATCCATTTTCTCAAACCATGCAAGAAACCAGTGCCGAACTATAGAGCAGAGATGACTGTGGTTTCACTTACTTGCCGTTGTCAGCATGGTAAGCTACAGAGTGTGGCAGCCAGCCAGGCTGGTGGTCCAGCCTATAGAATCTAGGCACCAGGCCCACAGCGATGGTCCCCCTGACCCCTGCATCCACTATCGTCACCTACAGATGAGCAGAAACAAACACACAGAGGCAGACGGCACACTTTTAGCACTGGGTGACTGTCAGGTCCCCAGGGCTTTGGTCCCTCCGTGTCTGTTTGCTTTGTTTTGCAGGTCCACAGCTGAGCAGCATTACAATCAAGTAACAGAGAACACCTTGTTGGTGTTCCCAGGTTATTTAACCCCGCCTGCTGATTCACTGGGCGCGTCGCTTTCCCTGGCAGACGGTTTGGTTGAAGACATGGATGATGCCTGGATTGCTGATTGAAGCCATGCTGCTATTTGTGTTAATTTGCTTATATTAAATAAATGTTAACTTTCGGAGCCACCTGCCGTACATCTCCTTTATTTTGTTGCGAGCCGGCCGCAACAACTTTGGGGCTCATCCAATTCACGTACCCGGAGGAGTTGGTAATATTTTTGTTCTCTTCTGTTCTTTCATGGAGATGTACTTAGATGACATGGTGATTTTTTTTATTTTTTTATTTTTGGATGACTGGGATTTCCACCTTTACCGGATTGGGCAGCTGTTTGACCGTTTAGTTTATGCAAATTTAACCATCAATCTTGCTAAATATGAATATGAATGTAAAAGCAACCATCACATTTAAGTCGTGTGGTAGGGCAAGGCAGTGTTTGGCCTGTGTGCCCTACGGTGCAGGCTATTGATGAGTATGCCCCGCCACCAACTAAGAAGGCACTCATGTGGTCTTTGGGGTTGGTGGGGTGTTGGATACTGTTATGGCAACTCACAGATTTGGCGAAGGCAAAAGCAAAGTATGTGTGGTCTCCAGACTGTCAAAGGGCTTTTGAGACTGTCAAAGCATTGCTCTGTAAAGCTCCGGTTTTGGTTGCACCACAGTGGGATAAAGCATTCAAACTGGAAATCGATGCTAGTCATGTTGGGGTAGGCGCAGTGTTATTGCAGTCTGATAATTTGGGGGTGAATTGACCAGTATGTTCTCAAAGTTCAATAAACACCAGTTGAACTACTCGGCTATTGAAAGAAACCCTGTCCTTGATTCTAGCCTGACATTTTGTTATGTCAGCTCTGTGCCTTTCACCGTTTTGACTGATCAATCATTTGACCTTCCTCAGTTCATTGCAGAGTCCAAACTAAAGCCTTGTTCATTGGGCTTTCTCCAGTGATGCAGCTTAGACATTCGCCACCTTAAGGGGTGGGTCAATGTGGTGGCGGATGCCTTGTCTCGCCAGCCTTGTGGATGCCGAGTTGGTCTAGGTGTCCCATGCTCCCAGTTTCCCTCTTCTAGGTTCAGCTTGCTTTGTTTTGCAGGTCCACAGTGGAGCAGCATTACAATCAGTTATTCAACCCCGCCTGCCGATTCACTGGGCACCTCACTTTCCCTCGCAGACGGTTTGGTTTCTTTTTCTTTATTAACTATTAATCCCCAAAGGGAAATTAGGAATGCACTCTTCACACAGGTTAGTAGAAGTGCATATATATATACAGTGTATATGTGTATATATATAATTATATATAATTATATACACACACCATGCTGTTGTTTATGTTAAATAAACATTAACTTTCAGAGCCACCTGCTGTACATCCTTTATTTTGTTGCGGTCCATGGGCCAGCCGTAACAATGACTAATTAGCTTCTCTAACCAAATGAACTTGGTGTTTTATTAGCATTTACTGGGATAAACTGTCTGAGATACATTCTGTGGAAAGGATGAAAGGGCTTAAACACCACAAAACCTTCATATTTACCTTTTTTAGATTTTATATACAGTATTAACATTTTACATAACTGGGGAAAATGTTGAAATATGTTCACAATGTTAAGTTATGAAACCTTCTGGATTAAATACTTTAAATGTTGCCATATCCCCTAGATTTTTATGGACACTGATTATTATTTTTTTGGGTATAATCCTGCAAACAAAACATCACTTCATCGGCAAAGGTAACAATGTTGTTGCACTAGAGGAAACCTTAAGGATGTGGCCTCAATGACCCTAATCCAAAAAGCCTTAACTGAATCAGCAAAATGAAATTCAGATTAACACAAAGCTTTTATTGCAGTTGATACTTTACCAGCAGACGCCAAGCTGTAATGTTTTGGGCCATGAAAAGTATGAAACCATTTTGATGACAGCAGATGAAAACCATTGTCACCACCTCCTCTCAGTCTCAATAGAATGCTGCTAGCTTAGCTCACAGGACAGCAAATTGATGCAAATATTGAGAATTAGGCCAAAGTTAATGCAGCCCAACAGAAAACAATACCAGTAACCAGACTAGGGCGAGTCTCTTTGTTGGTGACCTCTAATGGTAATTTTTTTTATTTCTCTAGGTTTTTTCTTCCTCTTCATTGTTAGCCATTTATCTGACTACCAGATTCTCTACCTCCTTCAGCCGAAATGCCAAAATGCCAGCTATCAGTGTATGTGGAACAAAAGTTCTTGGTTTTCCGTTAATAAAAATCTAAGTTCTGAATCACTTCCATACTGGCAGTTAAGGAATAACACTCTATACCCCTGCTTTGGAATTCAACTCAAGTTTTGACATTGGCAGGTTATCGCTTACAAACTTAATACTGTCTGGAAGATACAATAAAAACGTGCAATGGCGTGTGAGAACAAAAATTTGTTGATATTAATTTTCTAACAGCTCTATTAAAAACAAGTGGAATTCTGTAGATGTTCAGCTGAGTTTGAAAAGGACAGATGATAAAAAGCTGGACAAAGTTCAGCAGTAAAGACAGGGACGAAATGGATTCCTTGTGGAAGTCGAACGAGGACAAACATGAGGAAAGCAGTGACGCATATGTCGCCAGAGACCTGACCTTTGTCAAAATAAAGGCTATGAAACTTTGGAGATATCTGGGAAACCGACAGCACGTGCGTCACAGAAAGAGCATAACGCAGCATAAAGCTAGCTACAATGGCCACACTAAAATCTATCCGATCTATCAGGCTCTCAATGTTATTTTCATTTAAACATAAACTTTGTTATGATGAAGCTTAGAGAGAGAGATCTGGAGGTCAGATGAGAGAAATGTCACATCTGGCCCAAATCTACAACACTTCACAGCCCTGATAAATATGTCCAAGTAGAATGTCTGCCTGAAATCTCAAATGTTCCATTATCCATCAAAAAAAATATGAAAAATACGTAGTGATAAAAGTAAACAAACTCCAGTACAGGTTGCTCCGGTTATGGGTCTCAGACGATGCGTGGATCCGGTCTGGCTTTATTTGTAGCTCAGCAGAATGACAAAGTTTCAGAAGATAATGTACAACCTGAGGTTTCCTCTTTTGAAGTCTACAAACCCAGAAAAAGATGACTGCCAATCTCACCTGCCGTCACTCAACTTTCCTTCTCTGCCAGATAGAATAACCTTTCTTCTCAAAGACACGCCATCACAAGGCCCGTTGTGACGTGCACGACCCACAAATAAGCCAACTCATAAATACCACATTGAAGCCCTCTGTATTCAATTTATGACTGAACTCTTCCAGTGTTCCTGTACTAAATCACTAATGTACTTTGCTCTTTATAATCCTCCATATGTATAAAATCTACTTGCTTTAGATACATAGGAGGAGCTCAGATTTGCCTGATAGTTTATCCTGCTGTCAGCCTGCCTGCCAGTATGCTGGAAAATACAGCAAGATAGACTCATCTCCGTCCTAAAGATACCACCTAACCCACTCCTTATGCCTAATTCCAATGCAGCTAGGACATTTCAGCAATAGTGGTTTTGCACTGTTGAACCGGGACTGTAGGAGGGCACAGAGAATTTAATATGAAGTTCAGAAAATCATCAGCAATGAGATTCCAGGGGATAAAATTGGCTGTATGGTAAAGCAATCTTGGGTACACACAGAGACGATGGTATGTGGAAATACTATCATATTATGAATAATCTCCCACCCCCAAGATTTCAAAATAGATGATTGTAAGAAAGACAGTGTACTTGTTTTATAAGCATTACCATATGTGGGTAGAAATGATCATGTCACCAATTCATAAACAATATAATGTAACCGCTGAGAACAAACAGAAGTCATTTATATCCTGCCAGAGACTGACTTGAAGCATCAGTATCATTGAGCCTTACCTCAAAGTAGCAATTTCTCTTTGATAAAGGATGGCCAGCCACATAGCAACCCACCTCTTCAGAGTTCCCTTGGTAACTACAGAGGAGAAATTACAAGTTGACTTCTATTTAGTCAGATTGCTGCATGTAGATCAGAAACACATCTACAAGAACAACTTCATCTTGTGATTGAAAACCTGTCGTCAAACAACCAGTATAATCACATTAACTAACAATTTGACAAAAATACATCTTCACTATAGAAAATGATAAGACAATGAAACCTATTGTACAGCAGCTGCTTCACCCAGATAATGAGGATTTGGCTCCCTGCAATAAAAATACTAAACCTCAGCTGGAACAGTAAAGATGTGCTTGAAACTAATGTCAGTGCATTTTATGTTATTTTGATTTTAAATAAAGCCTTTATTGACAACAATTTATTGTGAATGGGTGTTGCTGGGAAAATATGTAAACCTGTACATTTACATTAATGTAATACACTTTTTATTAATATAAAGGAAAGCAAACATACACTCATACTGTGTTCCTCGAACAATTTTCCCATCTTCTAACTACAGTATGTGTGTGAAATTTATCAACCACCCTTACCTGGAAAAACTTTTTAAGATTTGCGGAAACAGAAAAGGCTTAATAAACTAGCAATTGGCCTTATCTGTACAGAAACTGACCTTGTTAACTGGATCAGCTCTTTAATTACAGAAAAGAGGGCTGCTATGCCTTTGCTATCTCTTCTTCCACTGTATGGGGGTCAACATGTTAATGATAACCACATTCTAAATCTTAAGGATTATCTTTATGGCAAAAGATTTTTAGAAATTCCACATTAAAATAACTACCCACAAGATGATTAGAAAGAAGTTACACCTAGCCCCATTTGAAACATTTTAAAATGTGCTTTGTAGACATTTTTGCATTTTATTATAAAGCTCCATGGACACAAAGAAATCCAACCTAACTCAACACAATATATACCAAATGAAAACTACTGACTCACAAAATGTGACCACAAAAAAAAAATTATAAAAGGCTAACCTGAGTGTATCGCCGTCCTTCTGCAACCTCATATATCGCTCCTTTGCTGGACGCCCATCCTCAATATCTCTAATTCGACGCCTCAAATGTAGAAGGCATCTGTGCTGTAACACGTTGATGGGATCCATCTGACAGAGGGACAGTTGAATGTTTTATAAACAATAACTATAATGTACGTGATCATTTAGATGACATTCATAGGTGGTCAAGACTAATTCACCTGTGTGGCCATAAACGTGTCCTTGGCCAAACTGAGGGACCACCTCCTCTACTTAATTCATGCTTTGTTGTGAATTGATATTAAATGCAAAAAATGAGGTAGTTGCATGTCTTCAATCAATCAATTTATTTGTAAAGTGCTTAATCACGTCAACAGACACTTCAAAGTCTTGCTAAAAGTCTAATTTTGTTTACTCTGTGGCTGAAGTGCATTTTTCTTTTGGGAGCTGTTTGCAAAGTCTGTTTCCACTGACTTATCTCTTTACACTCACCTAATGAGTGGCAGCAGCATTTTATTGACAGTCAGCATGTCATATTGTACAAGACATTGAACCAATATGGACTGCTTTTGTCTTGATCATCCCAAGTCAGATATTAATACCAGATACAAACAGGCTATAACAGATAAATCGTGTTCACCAAACGCATGAACACAGCATGTCTCAGTTAATTTCATATGTGGTGGTTGAATAGGGTACATATGGGATTTGTGCATACGGTAACCATTCATTGCACATCATGACGACTCTTAAAACACAGGTAACTAACTAAGCTCAATTAAGTATCTCAGTAACACAGACTGATCATACAACAGCAAGCGAAATGAGGCGATAACCACACGATCAGTCACACATTTGCTTCCTGTTACGTTGGTGACGTTGTCTGATATGAGGTCATGACAAAAACACGAAACTCACATACTGTGTCCACAATTCTCCACCGATACTAGTCACCAAAACAGAAAACACGACAGGTCCCCGACGAGACAAAGTGGGCGTGTCAATGTTTACAACCAACGCTGTCATGTTTGAAAGCTAGCAACATGCTAACTACACAGCTATTTTAGAATAAGACAGTAATTACTTTCGGAAAGATATCTGTTGTCGTTTTAAATGGGAATTGGTTTCAGCTACGTTCTGATTAAATAACATTTACTAAATTGTAATTATCTTTCGTCAGTTCGTGACGAGGGGTGCATGTATTCTTGAAGATCGATTAGCGTGTTTAGCTAGCGGCTAATGCGATAGCTCAGGTTCCTGAAGCTGAGGCTCGGTGTTAAGACGATGACGAGAGACTGCTCCTCAAAGCAGAGGGAATAAACTATTTTTTATATGTATTATTTGTCGATGAGAGGTTAGTTTACCTGTTATCTAGGCAGCTAATAATACAGAAACTCACTTTTGTCCATCAGCTATCCATAGCTTCTATAAAACTTTGGAAAACTAGAGATCGGCGCTTTCAAATGACGTCATATCATCTTTCCCAGAATAACCAATCATATCAGGTATTGAAAAATGGTGATAAACGTTTAGCCAATCCTAACTCTCCAAATGTGTACGTGTTAGTGTTGGTCCTATATATTACTTGGGCTCAAATACTGAGAAATTTACCCATTTGGAAAATGACTGCATTACCCCTTTATGACACGCTTGTTTTAAGAAACCATGTTCAGTTTGCTTTATAATCCTGCTGTAACTGAAACAGCAATTCAACATAATGCAGGAGATGAGTGGACATCTGAAGGGGAGGTCACATGGATGCTCCTCAGCAGGTCAGAGCACCGGGTTTGTGTGGATTCTGGTCACTATGAGGAAATCAGAAGTGGCAGCAGAGAAACTTTCTGAGCCAGCTGGGACTGACCTGAACTGAGAGAAAGAGGGGGGAGGAGGAAAAAAAAATGTGGCTGGAGTAGGAAAAATGAATATCCCAAGGCAATGTGGAAAGAGAGCCCCCGTTGGTCTGGCGTGTGTCTTGGAACATTCTCCTCATGTATGGAAACAAAGTCGTGAACTGATCTGGACGGCAGGTGATTTCTGCCCTCCACGCCAAGTAGAATCAGAACAGCACGCTGCTGATAGCAAAGTAGATGTTGACTTCTTGGAGCCCTGAATTCCAGAATGTACAGGCCAGTATGTCAGGGGAAATTGCACACAGTACAGTACATTTTTTTCTACGGGCACAAATGTCCAAAGGCAATGAGATGTGGCATTGTTTAATATTCAAATTCTATTTGTACTCTGAAATTGTCTTTTGGTTTTAGTATCATGTGCAGGTCGCATCTGTCTACAGAGGCAAAAAAAGTGATGTCAAATGTCAGAGGAGACAGCGGGAGATATTTCTCAACATCTTTTTGATTTGCAAAGTTATTTTAAGTATCTGTGTTTGAGCATAAAACAAATGTATCAAATGTTAGAGTATGACAATATAATTCATGCACCAAGTAACCTGCATTTATTCATAAGAAGTATTTGGACAAAATTGCATCATGAAGTGTTATGTCTTGAACAGAATGATGAAGGACTCGGGCGTCTTTTCACAGTGGAAAATCCTAACTGGCTGAGCCCAGCGATATATTGCATTATTAGCAGTTTGGCTTTGACTCCATGTGCATTCCTGCAGAAGTTAGTCCTCCCTCTCCTGATTATCCAAAGGATTACTCTTCCAATTCAAACAACTGCTTCACAATAACCTTCACTCCCCTCACCCTTTAATACGTGATGTGCTCCATGAAGTCAGTTGATATTTAATTGCTGCTGAATCATAATCTGGGAGTTTTCTTCAAGACTGGATTAGCCTGTGTTAGATATCTGAGTCAGCAATGATTTGATTATGCTGAGGCACAGTTTCAGTTTGTGCATGCCACGTAAGGGAATCTTACATTAGAATGCTTCTAACATTTCTGGAGTATTTTCTCAAGAATACCTATTTAATTTCTTGACAAAATGATTTATTTTGATTCCAATTTATTAACTCAGCATCCTCTAAACCAGCTAGGAATTGCAGGCGGTCCTTCCTCTACTGCTGAGGTTTGAGTCTGACATCTGTTGTCCAAACCCAAATCCATAAAGATATGAAATATTATGAAAACCTTAAATTCAAACTCATCTGTGGAGTCTCTTCAAATCCCTACCAGTTTATGATCACGGCTCTAAACTTTTATACATTTTTCTGTCATTTGAAAAATAATAAGTACAAACTCGGCTGTGCTATGTCGTGTTTGTACCATAAATATTCTGTGTCATAACCACAGAGAATCCTGGCAGGAGAAATCAGGCAGCTGTGCATTCTTTTGTAGTAAACAGCAGTGCAGTGGTGAGGAAGATGGAGGCACGTATAGATTTGTATTTGTTACCATGGCAAATATTATTCCAGAAAGGTCTCAGGCATTAGAAATAAAGTATGAAAAAGCTCACCGTGACCACCACTGATGCATTTGTAATGTTAGAGAAGAGCTGGATTTATGTGTCAGTATATTATGACAGGAAAGGGTGGAGAGGTTTTGATCATTTCTGAAAGGAACAATATCCACCCCCCATTTGCTCTCTGTCTTTCTGTCTCTCCCTGCCACCTCCCTCTCTCTCTTATTCTCTGAGTCCCTGCCCCTGAAGGTGTCATAACTGTGCTCTCTCTCTCTTTCTCTCTCTCTCTCTCTCTCTCTCTCTCTCTCTCTCTCTCTCTCTCTCTCTCTCTCTCTCTCTCCCTCTCTCCCTCTCTCTATCACCGCCTTTCAGATCTTTAAAAGCTGGTGCTTTGCTGTGTCTCTCTCGATCTCCATTTGTCTCCTCTGATACTGCAGGGGACTCAACCAGCAAAGCACCAAGGAGAGCTACTCTATAGAAACGGGAAGAAGACAGAGGACAGGGAAGCAAAAGGAAGACAGAGAGGAGAAATATCCATCCAGAAATAGCATCAGCCACGTTTAACTGACAGAGAGTGACAGTGTGGTGAACCTGAGACCTGAGCAGAAAATGCCTCTCCTGTCTAACTTAACAACCATTGTTTTGTTGCTGATTGCTCACTGCGGATCATGGACCGGGGCAAACCGCTTAGGCCCCTTCAAGGTCTGCCCCTCCTGCAAGGATCCACTGGGGGCAGGTCGGCCCCAGAGGGACCATAATGTTGCCGGCAGCACGACAGTGTTGGCCCAGGGAGAGCCCTGTGGTGTGTACACCCTGAGCTGTACCAAGGGGCTCCGCTGTGTACCCCCACCAAAGGAGCACAGCCCCCTCCAGGCTCTGTTGCAGGGAAGGGGCATTTGCGCCAAGCACAGCAGGACAAGTCCTACTGAGAGGCCCCACCCCACAGGTAAGATACTGTATTTACATACATGAAATCACGTATATATCCGTGTGTGCACGTGGCGCATTGACAGACACTGCAGGGAGCCTCGAGGTGTGCAACACGTACGACTGTATTTACAGTGTGTCTCCTGTATTTGCTGAGAATTGCATGTGATGCTTCGTCACTCGCCACAGAAAGAAAGGCCAATTAGTTCCTTAGCATTTAAGCCTGGATGCATTTTGTGCACCACGGATGGATTGGCAAACCTTTAGCCTGCTTAGAAGCAGCTGCTCTGGAGTCACCGTGAGAAAAATGACATTTATCGTTACATCCCTTTTAGTAAGGCTGGGATCTGTTAGTCAAAAATTATGTCAAATCATAAATCACAATGACCTCTCATTTAGTATTTTTTTGTCGCAACCGTATTGGTAAAAATGAAAACCCCTGCCTTATACATGAGCTGTACAGTGTAATGTATGTCATCCATTTCACAGAGGATGTATGGCAGGAATGTGTCCTACAACTCAGCCTCTCTGAAGAGAATCTGGAATGAATATGGAACTATCAGTGTCACCCACATCCTGATGGAGATGCTTTCTGTTGCACTGATCTCCATCTACTGTTCAAATCGAGATACTGCGATTAACCATCAGAGCAGGAGATCTACTCCTGGAATTAGGTCTCATTGAATGACCGACCCTGATATATCTCATCTGAGCGTATACAGTGTAAAACGGTGACACCGAAATTCTAAATTCTGCATGCACGCCGTTTGACGTAGAAAACACTGGATGTGGTTTGAGATGAATGGTTGCAATGGTTTTGTGTCACAATCTCACGCCGATGTTTCATTTCCTCACAGGTCCTCATCCCTCACACAGCGGTGACATTGAAAGAGTAAGTTCATGCTTTCACAGTAACGCTAAGGCGTCGTCACATAAATGATCAAAATCTGGTCATGCATCAAGAGTTTTGTGTCACAAGACTGCGTATCGTATGTGTTGCAGAGGGCTGTAAAATCCAGCTGCATCGTCTTCCTGACAGTTATTAACATACAGTGTCCGCTGTTTTGGCTGTTGCATTGGCATGTACACACACTCTACCCTGTAGCCATGCATTATGGTGCATGATGTGTGTGCTGCTATGCGGCAGAACTAATTGAGCATGATGTGAATCAGGAAAGTTTCAAGTCAGCTGCTGCCGCCTCAGATTTCTCACTTTTGCGAGCTGAAGGATCCGCAGCATTTGAATTGGAATGTATGTTATTATAACAGCGGCGTGATGGTTTAATTTGTCAAAGTGACATACGTATACAAAAAAAAAACGCACAGTCACTTCGAACCATTCGGTGACCTGAAAAATAGGCATTGTGTAACAATAATGGTTATATAATGTGTAAAAATGTGATGTATAAAAAATGTGCATATGCTGTGCTTCTGCCTCTTTATGCTGCACCACTGTGGCTGATCCTGATTGCATCCACATGTGTTGTTGGTCATATAAGATCCAGAACCTTCACCTGAAGGGGGTGGGGGGGGAAGGTTCTTCAGATGAAGACAGCTTTGGTGATGTTTGGCTTCTCACTCTGCTTCGCTGCTTTCAGGCGCCCTGCCGCAAGCTGCTCAATAGCGTCCTGAGGGGTCTGGAGCTGACCATCATCCAATCTGACCGTGACATCTATATACCCAACTGTGACACCCGTGGCTTTTATAGGAAAAAGCAGGTAGAGTGTTAATCGCCTGAGACATCATGAAACGTATTTGCTGGAACTTTGTTTCCTCCTGTGGTGTGAAAATGTGTCGTTGCTGCACTGATTGTGTTCCTGATGGAGCTGCGCTCCACTGCAGCTTTCTGCTCGGCGCATCCAGAGGTTTCGGTTCTGACCACGGGGGCTGAGAATCACATGGCACTCTCAGCTGTGAAGTCAGAGAATCACTACTGCGCTATGATGACATATCATTTTCCTCTATCTTCCTCTCTCACCTCCCTCTCTTTCACTCTCCCACTCCATCTCCACCCTCCTTCCCTTTGAAAAAATCTCTTTCTCCGTCTTACAGTGTCGCTCCTCCAAGGGCATGCAGCGTGGCCACTGCTGGTGCGTGGACGAGCTCGGCACGCCCGTGCCCTCACGTGCCAACGAAGATGGTACTTTACCATGCGATGGGGAGTGAGGGACGAGTCTGTCCTATTGCTCTGAGCCTGGAGGAAGAGGAGGAGGAGGAGGAAGAGAAGGAGGAGGAGGTGGTGGTGGTGGTGGTGGAGGAGCAGGAATGCAGGGAGAGGGGGTGGCTTTAGCTTGTTGTGCTAGACACTGCCTGGACAGGAGGTAGCAGGGATAAACCACTTCCTATGGAAAATACACACACAGTTAATGTTCTTGTCCTTTCTAGAAGAAAGACACACTCACAGTTCAGCAGCAGCAAAAATCCAATTTGGCTGAATGTCCAACAGTTGCAGCAGCGTCCTCTGCGTCGTCTGACAACGTGCTGCGTGCATGCTTACATCAATGCTCCATGAACTGCCTCAGCAATCCAAACGGCGTTTCTCCGATTGGTCTCTATATTCCCTGGCTCTTGTCCTGGCTTTCTGGTAGATTTTGATTTCATTTTTACTTTAGGATAGCTGACACTGCCTGTGTTTGTTCTGATCTCAGTGGGCTGAAATACTGTTACGCAGGTGACGCGACACAAATGTTTGAAAAACGTGTCTCCCTCACCGTCCTCTCTCCCTCTCTCCAAAGATACACTGATATCAACATACCGAATTGACAGATGATTTCTTTTCTATTAATTTATTTTTGAGTCTGTATTTCCATCAAGTACTGCTTGAACCTTCAGTATCTTATATGTAAGTCAAGTCAGAAAAAAAAAAAATAGTCATACGAATATGATCCTGGATGCTTCTGTTCATTTCATTGGTCAAAAATGGCATTCTGACTGCTTATTAGTTGATTGTTTGTACATTTGTTGGAATTTTGTGGTCGACTGTGTGTTCTGAAGTGGCAGACAAAAAGCTTACGGCTGTTTCCCTTTTCAAAAAGTTGTAAGGCATATTTTTATACACGTCAATATAATATTTTATATATGAATTGTTGGTTTATTTAATGAACTACAGTACAATGCCATGTATTTTTATATTGTCAGCAGTTTCTTATTTAAAGACAGAGATTATTTTATTTCATGTTAGGGGAAGTGTTGTGCTTTAAAGGCACATTAATGGCAAAACTCATCACATTCAACAGAGCTCTATTCAACTGCTGCACATCTTATGGTAATATCTCATGTTTTTAATTTCTTTTTTTTTTAATTTATGCTTATTTGAGAATGGAGAATGACCATGTTACTATTACATTTTATTTTGGCACATCGTACTTCAAATTCCAATTGCAGTAAGGGGAAAAAAAAGTCAAAATTTGTTCTTATAATTGTATGTCTATCCAAAGTCCTTACAAAAGTCATGAAATTGTGTGCTATAACGTGTGATTAGAATTTATCTATTTCTGAACAACATTGTTGTGCCAATATGTGTGCCGTGATCACATGTCCATACACAAAAGACCTGTAAGGTTTGAAAATATGACAATAAAACATAATGATTATAAAAAAGGAGAAGAATTAAAGATATGTTAATATAACAGTGGCTGTTGGTTGTCATCTTTTCATGTGTGAAAGTTTCATTTTGACACTGACAGATATTAATTGAGCGATGAACTGATGTAACCATTTATGCAGGTATGAAAGTTGGTGCTGATCCATTTACTGAAAGGTGACATAGTTTTAAAGGTTAAGTTGAAGGAAGGGAGACAGGTTTTTTTAATTTTCAGGAAGAATAGGTTACTAGTTTTATCAATTTATTTGAAGAATACATGAAACTGGATGACAGGGAACCCAGACCCATGACAAAAAGGGCAAATCCGTAATTTTTTCTGACACTTTCTTAACATCACCAGAACCCTCAGGGATTCCAGCTAACTGAGAAAGCTAAGGATGGATTGGTGTGAAAACAGGTGATCCAGAAACTGAAATGCTGACTCGACTTCTTAATGGCAGAAGTTATGGATGGATCCAAGCTCTGTTTTTCTGTTATGAATGTCTTTATGGTAAAAGAACATAAATCCAGGTGTATTTAAATCAGCAAAGTACTTATAAGAATGATGGAGGAAGTGTACAGCTCTGGTGGAGGATATTGTCTTTTAATACTCCTGTTTTTTAACCCATAAAGGTGTGAGGATTCTTTAAATCATCTGGTTACTCTGCATTTTAACTGGATAAAAAGCCTTGGTTTGAGGTGTTTATGCTCACATTCATCCCCTCTGCGGTAACCCAGCAGTGAGATTACACATTAGAGCACATTAGCGTCATGCTGCTTTTCTGCCATTACTCGGCACATAAAGGATCATTTTCTCCCGCTTTGCAACACGGAGAACTGATACATGCCTGTTTCCAAGGTAACCACATAGAATGTCCCATTTGTTCATGCATAATACGAAATGAAGGTTTTTGCAGAGGATAAAGACGCAAGCATGATCCGTTCTAGAATCACACCACCACATGTCCTACTTCTTTCGTTGCATTTGCTATTCTAGGAGCTTTCCTCTTTGCATCAGACACCAGATGAAGTCAGGCACAAAAGATTTAATGGCACTACAAAAAAAATGTGATATTGGTATGTATATGCAGAGTTTGAAAAACATGCAAAATGTTAAAGCTGATGATAGACACTAATATTTGCAATTAGAAAAAATACATTAATACTCAAAAAATCCAGGCCTTCAGGTTGAAAGAAACGATATTGTGTGAATTCTCAATACACAAAAGTTGTTTCCACTGTGGCTTGATAACCATGGTGACGTAAAAGTAGACTCAGACATCATGGCTGAATATAGTCGTAGGGGAGAAGACCTGGATGTTTGTGGTGCACTAAACTCATGACACATCCTCAGTGAGGTGAAACACAATGTTGTTCCTTTAGTGACAAAACTAAAACAATACTGCTTTGCATAAGACTTGTGACATCTCTGTGAAAGCATTCTCTCAGTTACCTGAAAACAAACATTTTTAGAAGAATGGACATGGCCAAGTTTTTATAGTGAACTTGTATAGTTAAGATAATGAGGGAGGTCACCCATTCTAATTCTTTTCTGTTATTACTGCTCAGCGCTACCCTTCATCAGTGGGATGCTGTCAATCATTGGCTGTCAGTGGTGGAAAAACATTCAGATTCTATACTTTAGAAAAAAGGAAAAATTCACTGTTTTTTTTACTATTAAAGATTAATTAATTCATCAATTAATTAGAGCTTCTTAAACCACACTAGCAAATATGCTTGTGGTTCATCTCATTGTTACGGTCATTTAAACATTTACTCTCTAATTTATAATGAGTTTGTGACCTACAGTTAATTGATCCAGTAATCTTCTGTTTGTGTCTCAGTTGTGAGTCACAGAAAGACAACATTTGGGTTGCCAGGTTGTGGAAAAACCCCTCTAACCACGGCCAACATTAGAAACAGTAAATGGATCATATTGGCATCAGTAAGATGATTGGCTGACAAAGAAGCTGCGCTGTTGAACCACGTGAACAGCTGATGCAAACAGATGATATTCCAACCCACATAATGAGGGAGGTTATGACTACATAAACATGAAAGGTGTGAATGAGTGCAGGAGAAATGACGGGATGAGACATAAAACAATTCATGAGGGTGAAAAAGGACAACAGTCGTCTAGGATTACATTTAACCATGAGTATACAAACAGGTCTACAACTTTAGGAAGAAAGTGGCGGAAGAAGCATTCATATTACTGTATTTATTAATCCCGTTCGTGAAAATGTGGAATGCAAAATTTGTTTAACTTTAAGAAAATCGGATGGATTTAGATTGAGGTTTAATTTTTATAACCTTCTATGGAGGTAATTAGTTTGGGAAAATAATCTGTCAGATAATGAAACTGCATCTAAGTACAGAACTCGCTGCTTGTGTCTCGTCACTAATAACAGTTCTTTGTATCGAGTGCTGACATTTCCCGACACGGAATTAACCTGAACGCACCACGAAAGTAAGACGTACCCGCCCATCTGTGGTCACGTGACGCAACACTTCCAATTTTGTTTGGTTATTGCAGCCTGTCAATCATAAAGTCACCACGTGGTTCATAATAACATGGGTGGGCTCGAGGGGGCGGTGGAGGACTGTCAGTGGATATTTGGAGACTGTCTGTGGTCACGCATGGATGATACCTGCAAATTATTCACGTCCCAAGTTTAAACGTTAAATTGTGCGGTAGGGAATTAAATGGCGCAAAAATAGTTTAACACAACCTGAGCTCCACCAGTGACCTTTGATTGTCGTGTCAGTCTCAGTGACCCGGGCAGCAGCAGCCTGACAAGCTTAAGCTAGTTTAGCTTAGCATCAGGAGGAAGTGTCACCGCTCGCTCACACGGGGACGCGGAGAGAGACCGCGGTCATGGCTTCCCTCGTTAATTCGGGGGCCACCTCCAATCCCATGGTGATCTTGGCACCCAAGACCAAAACGAAGAAGAAGCATTTTGTGCAGCAGAAGGTGAAGGTGTTCCGAGCTAGCGAGCCCGTGCTGAGTGTCTTCATGTGGGGCGTCAATCACTCGGTGAGTCGCTGGTGCTAGCTAGCGGATGCTAAAGTTAGCTAACTCAGTTAGCAGCTAGTGATATTCAGGTGAGGGGAATGTTGCTTCAATATATAATACATATCTGTATTAATTTTTTTTAATCAAATAAAATGAACATGACTTATGTTTGGAACTCAACACCTCTCTTATTAATTATTTAATCCGATAATTTTAGAGACAGTACAGGGTCTGAACGTCATCTGAGCTGCAACTTTTGTATGTGAATTTTGTTGTTTTGCTTTCCCACACCAAACTACATCAATTGTTATTTCTTAAAACATAATGGTGGGAAGTGTTGATGATAGAAATTGTCATATCATAGCTAGGTATATTTTTAAAACGACATCTGTAATCTTTAATGTCATTTAACACCTGGAGTTGAAAGTTAATCTACTCAACATTTCAGCTCCACTCGTTACTCATGTGTAATTGAATTATTTGTTTACCATGCTTCTATTACAGACTCTGACTTGGGCCTGAAATGATCTGTTTGTGTTTCCACTGTTTCAGATCAACGATCTGAACCAGGTTCCAGTTCCTGTCATGCTTCTGCCTGATGATTTTAAGGCCAACACCAAGATCAAAGTCAACAACCACCTCTTCAACAAGTACGACGCTAAAGTTAACACAAAACTGGTTGAAGTGTAAATATGAAAGGCATACCCTGCATGAATCTTCTACCAGTGGCAGGAAAACATATACTGATGTGTTGTCTGCTGTGGAACTTGTTCTTAAATTAGAAAAAAACAGCCATTTGTGTGACGCTTCTAACTTTTCTGCTTCTCTCCTTGCACAGAGAAAATCTTCCAGGACATTTCAAGTTCAAGGAATACTGCCCTCAAGTCTTCCGAAATCTGAGGGAACGGTTCGGCATCGAGGATCTGGATTATCAGGTACCCTGTTTTCAGACCTCTTCATGCGGTCCAGCTGTTAAGGATGCACCTGGAAGAGGTTGATAATGATGTTAATGCTTTTTGTTTCTTTTTTTCCAGGTTTCTTTGACTCGCAGCCCCCCAGTGAGGAGCGTTAACGACCAAGGAGAGTGTCTCCTCCTCAACTCCTACGACCGAACGCTGGTCATCAAGCAAATCTCCAGCGAAGATGTGGCAGATATGCACAACATCTTGTCTGAGTATCACCAGGTGAGGCCCGGCTGGTTGAAGGTTCTTGTTGGGATGTACCGTTTTTTTGTTTTGTTGAGAAATGAGTCAAATCTGTGCAGTGAAAATGGAGTTATTACATCATGCTTTTAAGATAAGAGTTCTAAAAAGGAACTCTTCATGGTTAGTTTGCTCAGTGCCACATTTACGTGTCCACATTTATTTTGTCTTTATATATTTTATTTGTCTGCTCAGTTTGACAAGTGTCCGGAGTCCAGATTGTCCATTTTTGAAAGTTGTGTATGATTTTTTGGGGAGGTCTGTGTCCAAACAGAAGTTGGTTTTTAAATCGATTGTAAACTCAGATGTTCAGACTCCTGGTCATGTGATTAAGAGGAAACACTTGCGGGAGAGAAGTGACACAGTTCTGCTGTGTTTTGTGTCGGCGCCCGTGCTTCTAAACTGGGTCAGAACCCAACATCCCACTATAAACTTCTGGCTGTTTTGAGCTCTTGCTGGAATGTGCAGCCTGTGGTCGTTCAACCTACATAGAGCTGGGAGGGCGATGAGGGAAAATGGCAGCTCTGTTTCAGAGTGATTTTAACTCCTTTGGCTCTGAATGTACTGATTGTTATCAGGGCCTGCGAAGGCGTTGCGGCCCCTCGTGCATCAGCTCCGTCTGCAGGTCGCTGTTAACGTTG
Source organism: Antennarius striatus (assembly GCF_040054535.1). Lineage (NCBI taxonomy): Eukaryota > Metazoa > Chordata > Actinopteri > Lophiiformes > Antennariidae > Antennarius > Antennarius striatus. Next base: position 26,304,547 of record NC_090777.1, on the reverse strand, counting down.
TCACGTCTTCAGTCCACAATCGGCGTGACATGACGGTCACCCAGAGGCGATGATCTCCTCAGCGCCTCCTTTGGTTAGCTTCATTCAAACAGCAGTGTTGAGCCGAAGCCGCAACAGACTGGGTTCGGCTGAATGTTCAGAACATCGAGGTCCAGTTTCATTTGGAAAGCATAATAATGGTTTAGAAAAAGTGAACCACATATAATTAACTGATAAGACTTTACCTTGAGGTGGTAATTATCTGAAAATGACAGCATGTTTGAGTATTTGTGAAAATGTACCGCTTTGAATCCCTGAAAAAGAAGTTGTTGTTTTTTCGTCTATTTTTCTGTAGTTTATGTAGTTTCAAAGCTAAATAAATGCTTATGTCATATTATTTTTAACACATTAACACTCTTCGGAGCATCCGGACTTATGCTGTTAACATCCTAACCCGTGTGTTTTCTAAGAAACTGAATGACGTCGGTCTGAAGGAGACATCTTATCTTAACTGATTGCTTCACTGAGAGCCGCTAGCAGGCTAACCTTTTTAGACTCAGTGATTGGTTTACGTTAGATGTGACCTTTGAGGAGTGTAAACTTGTTAGTGGGGGTGAGGGAGAGGAGATAATGACCTGCTATGACTCTTCATTTCCTCCCTTCAGCACATAGTCAAGTGTCATGGCAGCACCCTGCTGCCACAGTTCCTGGGGATGTATCGGGTGGGCGTGGACAACGAGGAAACGTACCTGATCGTCATGAGGAACATGTTCAGCCACAGACTGGTGGTGCACAGGAAGTACGACCTGAAGGTAAGGAGGAACTGTGACGTTTTGACCTTCTATCACACTTCCCATCACTGCAGTGAAAAGCATGGTTTATTACTCTAAAGATAACATTCTTCCCTGTCACACTTGATCTTGCAGGGTTCTCTGGTGGATCGTGAAGCAAGTGGCAAAGAGCGGGTAAAAAAAACAACCTTCCATCTATCTCATATCATGTCACCAACTGTCTCCCCCTAATGCAGAAAAATTCCTGCTAAAGATAGTTTTTATTCCTTAAGGGAAAAGAGCTTCCGACCTTCAAGGACATGGACTTCAGGAACAACATGCAGAAGGTGTACGTCAACGAGGAGCAGAAGGAGAAGTTCATGGAGAAGCTCAAGAGAGACGTGGAGGTGGGCGTCTTCAAGTCTGACACTCTGCTGTTGTTTCACACCGCAACCACACGGGGGCAGCATCAGATAGGAGTCTAATCAGTACCTTTAGCCGTAAACAGCATGTAGCTTATCAAATGTGAAGATAAAGGATAGTTTGAGCTGAGCTAGGCGCTAATCCTTCACTCATCTCAAATTACATTTTGGTTTAATTCCTTCTCCTTAGTTCCTGGTGAAACTGAAGATCATGGATTACAGCCTGCTACTCGGCATCCACGACGTGGGTCGAGCCGAGCGGGACGAGGAGGCCGAGGAGGTTTCCAATGAGGAGGAGGTGGAGGCGGAGAACGGCCTGACGGCGGGTGCGGCGGTGGGCTCCTATGGCACCTCTCCAGAGGGAATCGCTGGGTACATGTCGGCCTGCAAACCTCTGGGCCCCGGGGAGTTTGACCCGTATGTGGACATGTACGCCATGAGGAGCTGCGCAGGTGAGGGTCTGGGTCGGGCTGCAAGCGAATTACATTAAGGTGAGGACCCGACGCTCTCGTTCATTCATCTAATATCATGTCTTTAATCCTCATCGCTCTGCAGGAGCCCCTCAGAGGGAGGTGTATTTCATGGGCCTGATCGACGTACTCACTCAGTACGACACAAAGAAGAAGGCCGCACATGCAGCGAAAACCGTCAAACACGGGGTAAGCGGCGGTCGCAACGATCATCCCACCCCGAACATGGAGGATGTGATGTAAACGGATGAAGCTAACACGTTTCTTTCTCTTCCGCTCTCTCTTTTTGTTGCAGGCCGGTGCTGAGATCTCCACGGTCCACCCCGAGCAGTACGCAAAACGATTTCGCGACTTCATCTCAAACATTTTTGCGTAACCCTCGGCCACCATCACTGCCATTTGTCGGACCGGCCGTCAGCTCCTCTGTAACATTGACCAAAAATAGTATGCACACATTATTTAAATGTGATCCGAGGTGGGGCTGCTTCACTCGTAGCAAAGTTTTACTTCTGATACTTCTATTTATTTTTAAGATATACGTAGCATTTCTTCCAACTATTAATAACTCACAACGGAATAACTGGAGGAGGATGAAACCCGGAAAGTGTTTGATCACATCGATCAAAGATCAAATTTAAATTTTTCTGTTTCTCTTCTGGTCTTTAGAGACCAATGACATACTTTGGGTTCTTTACTTTCACTCCAAAAGTTAGATGTTATTAACTTTAACTGCTGCTGCGGCGTCATTGTCTTCCACCAGACACAAGGTGGTGGTAACAAACTAAGGTGCTTCAGTGCGTTGGTGAAGAACAACCAGAGGCGACCGGATTTATTGTTTAGTTAGAGGGCAAGAAGCTCAGACTGGTCTGTTAGCGGTAGCTTTGTGTTAGCATAGATCTCCTCTAACTCCTGGTATCAAAGTGAAAATATTCCTTAAATCTTGGGTTTGTGAATCTTTAATGGAGATGGGTGATAAAATTATCTAGATTCTACATTGGAGATTATTATTATTATTATCTGTTGGAGCAGTTTAGCGTTTTTAGAGTGCCAAACGTGTGGAGTTAGAGCTTATTCTAACTTTGCATCATTTAAATCAAATCCACCAAAGTCTGGGATGAATTTTCGGAAACTACAGCGTTTCCATCTGAAAATGTAGACGATGAGCATTTCCCTCTGAAGCACAACCAGTGTTCATGCTTTATGTCAATCAATGTGATTAGATGTAGGGATGAAGCCGTTGTTCACATGTTACCATGGTAACTATGACACTAACTCCACGCCGGGTCAGGCGTCCGCTCGGCTCCATGATTGCACATGTTGTATTTTTGCAAATCAGCTTTTGGACCAAAAATATATTTTACAAAGAACTTTTGATGTGTCTGACTTTTCATTCGCTGTGAGTTTGATGATGAAGATATATCCTGACATTACACACAACCGGAATCAACCTCAAAAAGGGATGAATTACGTGACAACTGATTTTTAAATCTTCTGTAATCATGTTCTCTACAGATCCGTGGTTGTTTTTTAAACATGACTCCGCCCCTCCATGTGTCCGCGTGCTAACGCTAACGATGTCACTCATGTTTTGTGTCATGTCTGTCATCACATGTTTGGTCTTCGCACTCCAACCGTCAGTGGCAGCGGAGCGGCGTGTTCTAGAGGCGCTTATCACGCCGGCCTCGGACACCGCAATGGGGGGTTGGGGGTCAGGATCTGTCTCACACTTTCCAGGAGATGTTTTTGCTGACCGGTTCCTTCCTATTTTATCAGAAACAGAATTTGCTGACAGGTTCCGACTTGTTTCACCAGAACTCTGAGCGTTTCTAGACAACAGGATTGAACCAGGATGAGGAGTAAGACATCGCTGAAGGGTCATTAAGCTGCAAACTGCTGACGAACCGGAGAGCCAGCGTTGACGCCGCGTCCAGGGAGCAGATTCCACGACTCAGCGGGAAGCGCAGCCAACATAAACGTTCCTGTGTTCCCTCAGCAGAACGCTGACCTCTGTCGTGACCTTTTGCGGTTCCTAGAAAGTGGACTGCTCTGGGACTAGTGCCCCCGTAGGATCGATAGTGAGGAGATTCCAGGGCTGTGTTTTGTGACATTTATTGCAATAAAGTTAGAGGGCGCCGCCGCTCTATCACCACCTGCTGGAGGGAGGCCAAACAGCAGCTCACCTTTAAACTGCATTGATGATGTGGATGTGTGTGTGTGTGTGTGTGTGGGCTGAGGTTCAAAACCCCCCACTTCCTCCATGTGGCTGATGCCCCCCTACCCCATCCCGCTCTCTGCCCATCACTCACCATATGTGCAGAGCTTCCTGGAATTGTTCTACGTTTTGCCTGTTTTTATCGTTTCTGCACCAGTTCTACTCATCATCAGCTTCTCCTCGTCCTACTTAATTTTTTCAGTCGACAAATTACTATTGGAGAAACGACAAGAAGGGGGCTTGTTTTAAAATGTTTTTTATTATTACTGTAATATTTACAGTCTACAGTATCTTTAAAAGATTAAAATCTTAAGCCTCTAAGATAACAGTTCTAGCATTCCCCCCTCACTTTACAACTTTGTTTTTGTGTTTTTAAGAAGAAATCCACACCAACTGGTTTCCACTACTGGTGCAGGTCGGAGGTGACCCACCAGAACTTTTCTACCAATAAACATAAAACCAGCCGCTCGTGCTTCACATGCAGGATCCCAGTTATGTATCTCTTTTAACCCACAGAACTGAATCTGTGCAGGAAGTCTGTCTGTTGCAGGAACTTGAGGTTCTTGTTCCATTTTGCTTTTGGCTGCAGTCCAACGTTAAAATGCAGTTTTTGACTGTAAGGAAACAGTTCGAGTCCATATGTTCCACTTCCTGGGGAGAAACTTGGACATTTTAATATCAAAGATGCTGCTTTGGATAAATATGAAAAAATAAGTGTCTTTATGAACTAGTAAAATTAAATCCACTATAAACTCAACACATAAACACAACTCTGTTTCACTGAATAAAAAACAAAACCTTTTTTTAAAATCTTTAAAGCTATTTTTCTTTCATATTGTTACATTTTGAGTAAAAATTTTAATGTTCTGATTGAAAAAAACAGATTTTCAGAAACACTTTTATGTCTGAACATGTTGCTCTCTAGAAACACAAACTCGCATTCCTTGTAGCGCCGACGTCACTCCCCACTACTCAGTGAGGATGTCCTGGTAGGTGTATGTCTCTGTGTGTGTGTGTGTGTGTGTGTGTGTATGTCTGTGTGTGTGTGTGTGTGTGTGTGTGTGTGTGTGTGTGTGTGTGTGTGTGTGTGGGTTGATGGGAGGGTAGGAACCTCCGGCTGCCTGATCGCTCAGATATACCCGAACATCAGAGCTGGAAGGAGTCATCTTCCGTCTGCAGGCTTTATTCAGAAAACCCTCCAGAAGTCCTCCAGGCCTCAGGAGGGACCCGCCCTCTTCATCTCCACCACACTCTTCATCACAGCCAGGTACGTTCTAGCCTCTACTTATTCTTTTTTTTACATTTCAACACTAATTTTCAAGACTGTGGCTCATTTCACTGCCTGTATGAGAACGCTCCAGAAGCATGTGTAAAGTGATGTCCACATCAGTGACATCACAAAATTAAAGATGTCAAGGTGCCCTGGGCTTTTTACATTGACGGGTTACTAAAAGAGGGGAGCTGTCATTTGGAATTTGTCAATAGTTTGCTCTTGGGTGTGATCGAACCTCGTGTATTGATGACTGCATGTCTGCGTGTTTCCGCACAGAAATGGAAATTTTTATTCCCATCGCGTCTGCCGCCCTCCTTCTGCGTTTCAGTTATGCAATGTCTGGAAACATAATCGGATTAACCCCAAAGTAAACCTGAACTCTGCACAGATATGAAACTATTTCTGCTTCCCCCTCCAGACCATGAGCGCTCTGGAGAACAACCACTCGCTGGATCACACCAATGGCACGCCGTGGTTCATGTACGAGTGCACCCTGGAGCTGGACATGAGCTACCGGCGTATCACCCTCTTCCTGCTCTACCTCTTCGTCTTCGTGGTGGGACTGCTGGAGAACGTGCTGGTCATCTGGGTCAACTGGCGCCGACGCCACTCGGCCAACGGTGTTCTCTTCTGCGTCATCAACATGAGCCTCTCGGACCTGATGGTCATCGTCATCCTGCCTTTCTTCATGATGGAGGTGACCATGGACAAGGTCTGGCTGTGGGGTCGCTTCCTGTGTAAGGTCACCAACCTGGTCTACATGATCAACTTCTACAGCAGCTCCTTCTTCCTGACCTTCATGACCCTGGAGCGTTACCTCTCCCTGACCCGACCCTCTTTCCCGGCGTTCTTTCCCGCGTTGAGTCGACGCCGCTGGCTGTTCTGCGGAGGCCTGTGGACCTTCTCCTTATTCCTTGCTCTCCTGGAGAACGTCCACGTGACTCTTCTGGAGTACGACGAGCCGGGTTGTTACATGATACCCGAGAACAACTTCCTCGAATGGTTTGTCACCGTGGCTTTCTTTCGCCTGCTCTTCCAGTTCCTGGGCCCCGCTGCCACCATCATCACCTGCAACGTGCTGATTGCTCGCGCGGTCAAAACCGCGCCGGACGTGCAGGAGCGGCGCGACGTGTGGCTGGTGCACGTGTACTCGCTGGTTTTTGTCGCCTGCTGGCTGCCGTACCACATGGTGGTGTTCTTGATGATCGTCGACGACCTCAGCAACTACATCTTGAGCTGCAACGCGGTCGAGGTGCTCTACTTTTCCTATGCGCTGGTGGACGGGTTTTCTCTTTTCCACTGCGTCGCCAATCCCATCCTCTACAACTTCCTCAGCAAGAGCTTCCGCGACAACCTGATCAACACCGTGGTGAACTACATCCCGCGAGAGGGACTGGAGGGCCAGTTGGGGGCCAGAGGAGGCTCCGGAGACCCCGGGAAGCAACGCAAGCTGAGCAACGCCAGCACCAGCCAGTCCGACGTCGGCTCGTAAAGAAACGGCTTCAGGAGCGAGATGTTGGACACACGCCTGGACCCGTCCTGGTGCTTCAGATCACCAGAGGCGCACAGATTCACTGTGACGTTCATGACTTTTCCGATTATCAGCATCGTCCTCTAATAATCCACTTCCTGTCTTTTCTTAATCGCGTATCTGATCAGTGTTAGAGAGACGAAGACAGGAAATGTTTGTTTTTTTTCCACCACCACCCCCCCCAACAGGAACTCATGACCTCTAGAACCTTTCTGTCTGTCCAGATAAGAGCCATCTCTATGAGCACACACACACACACACAGAGATCCCACCGAACAGACTCGCGTTTTGTTTTATCGCAAATCTAATAAATTACTTGTCGCTAAATGCTTATTTATGTTTCTGGTTGCCGCTTCAGTCTGTCATGTAATTTCCTGTTAATATGAAATAAAGGTTTTCTTTCTGTTAAAGACAGTCAGTGGGATTATTGTGCAGCGATGTTCTAGCGTGTGGACACGCATGTTTCGAAGCTAAGCGTGTTTCTGTTGCAGAGATATTTTGCTGTTCTTGCACTTCGGTTATCTCCTCTCCTCCAGCTGCTGATCTTTATTACGCCTCCATATCTGACTCCATCTGGGCTGGGTCGGACTTAAATGATAAGAAGTTTTAATAAAAATTAGGTATCAGTCCATAGATGACACAATAACAGGAAGAGACTGCGGCTGTAAAGAGGGCAAAGGTCACGAGCTCCCGGAAGGAGGGGGGGGTCACACAATTCTGCAAGTTCATCACTGACATCCTGGTGACGGACGGGTTCTGAAGCACCGGACACAAAACAGGCTGGATGCGCTGGAGGCGTTTATTAATTATTGTTTTCAAAAACAGTTTTTATAAAAAACCAACATTCATAGATTTAACTTTAAAAACAGGTAACGTTGGAAAAAAAAAAAAAAATAGCTGCACCGTCATCATAAATATGAGGTAAGATACGAATGTTACACAAAGATGTAACGGGCACTTAAATACGTTACAGGAGCGAACACAGCATGTGACTCATTTTCACCGTTAAAACGTGTTTTTAAGTTCGTGACAAATAAAATACGTTTTTTTTAAAAGAGTTTTTGAGAACTTGAGTGAAACAGCTGAACTCAAATATAAGAAAATATTTCCGTGCTACAGTGAAGTGCTAGTTCAATGTGGAGGTGTATGACATAAAAACCTAAAACTGATATTTAAGTTTATAGGAGACTTGTGCGATGACGTCGTCACAGCGCCACCTACTGGTTGCTTTTATTTTCACAGGGTGACATAAACCCAGAGAGTACAGTAATCCCTCGTTACTCGCGGTTGATGCGTTCCAGGACCACCCGCGAAAACCAAAATCCTTGATATAGCAACAGACTATTTATTTTATTAATAAAAGTAATTTAAACGTTCATGAATCGTCCTCGTGCCGATTTTAAACCAGCAGCACGTTTGGGAGCCGTTGCAATGGTTTCACAAAGAAAAAAAATCCCACTTCACAAGGCAAAAGTGCACTCCCGTGTCCTCGATGAGATGAAACTTACATCTCGAGAAAAACATTTATTTATATAGAACTTTTAAAATCCGCCATGTAGTGAAGCCGCGCATCCTGAAGGGCGACTAAGCGAGGGAATACTGTAATCCAAAAGAAGCCAACAGAGGGATTAATCAACCGAAAGGTGAATAATCAATAAAACCTTTACATTTATTCATTACAATTTCCCTCGGAGGCGAGATTTTTATGCTTCTCTGAGCTTTTTCACCCACATTAGTTTGATTTTATTCGTTCCAAATCATCAGTTGGGATAAAGGAATATTTCATTGCTTTTTCAGGAATGATTGGAGATGATTTTCAAATCTAGATTAAAATGTTGCTGAAAACGCTCCGAGCAGGAAATCACAGCTTATCCTGGTTTTAGTGTTTGTGTTGTTGAACAGACGGAAGAAGACGAACACATGAAAGCACGATGGAGGGATGGGCTCTACTGAGTAGACTTCTAGTTTGATATAGAACATAAACACACTGAAGTTGTACCCCTAGTCTATTTATGCGGTATGTGGTCCATGATAACCAGATGTAGAGGAGATGCTGGACGGAGGCGACCGGGGCGGGGACAGAACCGTCCTCAGGCGTCCACGGCGGCCAGCGGTTCTTTCGAGTGATCGTTGTACATGAACGTCTGCTCGATGTTGAAGTCCGGCGGCAGCTGGTCCTTGTGCAGCTCCATGTGTGACGACACCAGCTTGAGGGTGGAGAAGTAAAGGCCACAGATGGTGCAGCGGTACATGAGGGCGCCGGCGTGCGTCTTCAGGTGGCAGATCATGGTGGAGCGGCCTCTGAAGAAGCGCAGGCACACTTTGCACTGGTAGGGCTTCTCCCCGGTGTGGATCCGCAGGTGATAGGTGAACTCCCCGGAGTGGGCGAAGCGCTTACCGCAGTAGCGACACCGGTACCACTTCCCACGGACTCCCGCTCCTCCGGTTCCGCCGTCTTGGCCTGAGCCCCCGTTAGAGAGGACCCCAGGAGACGGGCCAAACCCCAGGTTGCTCATTTTCACGAGGCCGCTGGCGTCCCTTTGAGCGGAGGAGGAGCAAGAAGAAGGAGGGTACTCCAGAGACTGGTCGGCTTTCCGTTTGCCCAGCCATCCCTGGGCGCCGGCGCCTCCTCCGCCAGCGCCCCCTGGGGGCTCGTTGGTATGGAGGCTTAGGTGGTAGAGAAAGGCAGAGGAGGACACAAAAATCTGCGGGCAAAGAAAGCAATGCAGCTCGTCCGATCCCGCCGCACCTCCCCCCTCTCCTTCTCCTCTGACCCTCAGCTCCCTCTCTTTGGCCGCCGCCTCCTCGGCATGTGAGGTCATGTGTCTGTCCAGCAGGGGGCGCTCTACGAAGCAGCTGGCGCAGTGTGGGCAGTTGAAGACCGGCAAGGAGAGGTGGGCGAGGGCGTGCCACAGCAGGGAGCACAGGGAGAGCTGGGGGAGGAGGCAAACGCCACAGCGGAGGCTCTGGGGGCAAACGTGGCTCAGGAGGTGGTCTCTGAGCGTCTGGGGAGGGAAGGAGGAGTCGAGCGTTAATTAACCACCAAGTCTCTCCTGATGATTAGTACTAACCTGATTACATTGTCTCTGATCTGATCACACCTGAGGTGATATTACTGTTTCAGTCGGCTAACCTGGAAGTCCTTGCTGAGGGTTTTGCTGCAGACGGCGCACGTCAGCTCGCCGCTCAGGCCGACGTCAGTCAGAGCCGCCGGAGGGATGCTGTAACAGGAAGATGTCTGGCGGTGGTGGCGCAGCAGCTTCTTCTGAAAGCAGAACTGCAGGTGACACATTTCACAGGTGAAGAGCTGCACCCCCACGTGTGACAAAGCGTGGGCGACGGCGGCGGAACGGTCCGGAAGCGAGGTCCCGCACGCTCTGCAGAGCCCGAGCTCCGTCAGGTGGGTCTCGGCGTGTCTCCTGATGGCAGCAGGGTCTGCCTGGAGCGACGCTGAGCACGCTTTGCACGATAGCAGGTTCCCCCCCACCTGGAGGAGGAGGAGCATCGTTCCTGGTTATCAGACTTACATTTACAGGAAATATTTTAGAGCTGATGAGGACAAATGTTACCTGGTTGCTGGAGTTACCCTCCTCCCCATTCTCCAGACACACAAGGTCATCTTCATCCTCTTCTTCTTCTGCCTCCTCCATGAAGTTTTCATCGTCGCTCAGCTCGATGATCTCTCCTGACAGCTGCCTCCACTGCTCCTCCTCGGCTCGACTCCCTTCCAAAGCGTCCCTGTCGTCCTCACGCTCTCCATCATCCTCAAACATCAGCCTGCCGTCCCTCTGCACCTCCACTACGCCTCCCTCCACTGATTCCACATGCAGGGAGCCCAGAGGCTCTCCTGAGGAAGAGGTTGGGTCGCAGGCCTCAGCTCCAAGCTGAGCCGAGGAGTCGGAGAAGGAGCGGGAGTCAGATGGCGCCGCATCGTCGCTCTGAGGCAGACAGCTTCCCACGCTCTCGGAAATCATACGTCTGCCTGCACCACCCTCCTCGCAGCTGCCGTCTGCCTCCTCTTCCTCCTGCTCTGTCTTCAGCTGGAGCGCTGTCCTCGGAGGCAGAACGCCGTCACATTGGATGAGCGCGCTGCAGGTTAAAAGACTCTGTCCACCTGCTGGTTGATGATCTGCTACCATCTGTCCAAAGCCAGTGTGAGACTGAATGTCCTCCGCCTTCAGCTCTAGAGACCCCAGAGTCCCGGTGTGAGCTTCACGGACGGTCCTGGAAATCCTGGCATGGAAGAGAGGCGAGGGAGCAGCAGCAGGGGTCGGCACGGCGGACGAAGACAGAGACGAGCAGGAGGCAGCAGAGGAACATGCAGACGATGCAGATACGGAAGCTGCACTCCTGACAGGAACCACCGACGCAGCAGCAGTCGCCACGCTGGAATCCAGTGTTTCTGCTTTACAGTTTGCAGACATAGAAGCCTGCAGGTCAGGGAAAGTACCGTGACAGGCCGTCACCAGTTCACTAATGCCCAGCCTCTCAGCCAGCTCATAAAGCACCCCAACATCTATAAGATCGGTGAAGATCTCGCCCGTGTAGACGAACATCAGAACCTTCTCAAAATTGGCTGCAGAGATGAACTCCAAAGAGAAGGCACTGGTGGTCGAGGCCGGAGCCCGGGCGAACAAGTTACGGAAGTACGTCCCAGAACAGGCCAGCACGGCGCGGTGAGCTGCAAACGTGCGGTTACCAACGTGTAGAAACACGTCACAGTACTGGCGTGATTGTCGACAGCGGTTGAGCTCAGCTAGGAGGCTGGCGGCGTGGCCGGGACCCTGCAGCCGGATCCTCATCACTGCTGCTGGAGGAAACCTGAAGAGACAGCTGAGAGTCAGAGCAGGTAATGAGCAATCAGGCAATCCATGCCTGTTTTGATTGAAATGTTATCAGATGTCTGAATCAGTAGCCACTCCTAAATCCACATAAAAATTCCCAAATCACCAATTAAAACTTTTAAATATTGATCAAACAACTTGACCTTTGCTGTAAATGTGTGGACTTTGAAAAGTGACTGTCATTACTACAATCAGAGATTTGCAAAGAAAAATACCTACAATTTACCGCCCCATCGCCACTGACAGGAAAACAAACGAACATATTTGTTATCATTATTTTTATTACTTCTGCCGTTTTTATTCATTCCGTTGCTGCGTTTAAAAAGAAGCTAACAGAGCTTAGCCAGCCCACACACTTGAATGTATTCACAAACCGCTAAAACATCTTTATGTTTCCACGTCACATAAATATCGTTATTTTTTTTTTTCTGGACGATTCGATCTCGTTTGTTTCATTTTTAAGACTCACTCATTGAAATGTGTTAGAATGTGACGAATCCTCCTGTCCTCCTGTCTTTTTCTGTCTTTTAGAGAAGAACCCGTCTATCTTAAGCGTTTAATTACAAGCCGTCTGATCGTTGGTCGCATTTTGATGACGTATGTCAACAAAGACGGATTAATCGAGCGCTATCTGCCGGCCGGGTGAGTTATTGCATGTATGAAACTGAACCGAGACGCGGAAGTCTGGATTTTGTCCAACAAATCATGGTTGTTTGTTTACTAGTCAGCCTAATTTCTAATAAATAAATAAATAAATACATAATAAATTCACGCATTTTGGTTGAGGCGTTACGGTGTGATAAGGGACATACCCGTAACTATTTGTGACTTTATAATTTTCTTAAGAATTGTGTGACATGGCTCTTTCTTTAACATTTCCCCAAATTAATCAACAACTACTCAACTGATCACCGTAAAAAATTCTATTTAATTTTGCTGTATGATGTCTTGTCTTTAAGGCATGTGGTTCCATGGTGTAATGGTTAGCACTCTGGACTCTGAATCCAGCGATCCGAGTTCAAATCTCGGTGGAACCTAATTATTGTAAATCTAAATATAGGTGTGGCGGTGGTCTACTATGTTTTGGGCTGGACACTGCCGAGGTACCCTTGAGTAAGGAACTATCCCCCAGCAAGTTAATCATTGGGCACACCAGAGAGATGCTGCCCACCACCTAATCAATATCCTCTCCTTTGAATGCTTGCAGACCTCTGCAGGCATGCAGAGGAGATGATATAGAGGTCGTGTGTCTGTGTGTTTGTGTGCGTTCGGGCCTGCATATCTACGTGTGTAAAAATATTTAAGATGGACAAAATGGATTCATAAAGAACAATTCTTCTTCAAGGACGGGACACACAACAGAATAAAACTTTTTTGGTGTGGATCCAGGGAGAAGCAGATGAAGTTGTTTTTTTTTTAGAGAACTAATTTCCAGGGAAATAACCCATAAACCAGATTTAAAAAACAAACAAACCTTTAAATATCTTTATGACTTTGATGCGTGGTGGATCTTATACCTGACGGATCTTGGAGTGATTTTTTCCCCCAAGCATTGAAGATTTTATCCAATAGTAAAAATGCACTTGAACCCAGATGACGACCACAACCTACCTCCTTATATGGCAGGTAAGTTGGCATTTTGACCTGGTGGTGGCGCAAGGTGTAATCTTCTTCTCATTCGCAAAAGAAAATCTGTCCAACACGATGTAATAAAACACAGCAGATGATGATGATAATGCTAATTTAAAAAAAGTTTATTTTATTCCAGTAACCATTTCTTTTAGCTCATGATGGATTCACACAACCCACAGTGTCAGAAACAACAGCGACACCTGCAACTCGTCATACTTCACTGTAAACTCATGGCAGAGACCTATACACAACATTAACATGAACGTCTTTACGCAGCCGCCATCCCAAAGAAAACTTAACAGAGCCACATGTTTACATATGTAAAAGCATCAGTTTACTGGTTTATGCTTCATGAACGTGAAAATTATAGGAGACGATGAAAAACAGACTCGACATAGTTTCCAAACTACCAGTAAAAATCATTTACAAAATTGGGATATTTGAATTTAACAGTGTAACACTAAGCATGTAGTATAGTCACATTTACAGTATATTAAAACGTCATATCTTTCATCTGTGAGAGTAACACCGACATATTTCATGTTCCAAACCTACTCTAAGCAGATGCGCTTGCGCGTCAGCCGCACCGGACGCGCACCTAACGCAACCACGTGACGCACCGGAGATCCGGTCACGATAAATTCAGATAAAAGCGGCTTCCCCCTGACGCATCGACACACCCACAGCAGTCACCTGACGCGGTCCCCATTGATACACCCCAACTCTTGTTGCTTTTCGTCATCATTGCTGGATTATTGCACTTCTTCTGGGCGGAAGTGAAACAGAAGAGACAGAAGACAGGCTACACGTTTCTACTGGAGTCGTTTTAAAATGACGTCACAACAACACAGTATTTCAGCAATATGTCTGTCATCAGGAAACAAAATGATATTGCTTTTAAGTGGTTTGATATGTTGCTCAGTCTTTTTTTTTTCTTTCTTTTTTCCCCCTCCTAAATCCTGTCACCTTCACCTGTCCATGTCCATATTCCAACCAATCAGCGTCCTCCATTTCCTCTTCCGTCCGCCGCTACGACACCCGCTTCCTGGAGCTGTTCCGACCCAGGCTGGCGGTGCTGGACCGGCGGGAGAGGACGGGCGTGGCAGTGGGGGGTGACGTCTCATTGGGACAGCCGTGTTGGAGCAAAATATCAATGCAGCCTTTGCTTCCTGTTTTCCTGGCTATCCTCATGGCCGTCTGGCCTTGGTTGTCTTTAGATTTGACGTCGATTCCGTACTGGGGGGGGAGAGATCAAATTAGTTCATTAAACAATTAACTGTTAATAAAACTCTTTTTAGCTGAAGTCTGGTAAAAATGGGGATAACGCTCTTTAATCTGGTGTCAAACTTGTCCGTTTTGGGCTGCCGTAGAAGTTTCTAAATTTCTTTTAGTAAAACTCACGATTGTTGAACCAGTCATGAGTCTGACTGCTCTATAACAGAGTAACGATAATCATCAGCTAATTTAGTTTTCAGATCAATTAGACACGTATCGATTGCTGTCTTTTCTTGGAATTTTGAAAGTTTTTAAAGAATTCCTGGATCAAAGATCAAACCCACCCAGACGAGGAGTTGGGTCATGACCACGTCTCCCAGCTGACAAGCAGCATGCAGGGCCGTGTAGGTCAGCGGCGTCGCCCCGGCAGGCTGGGCGTTGATCTGGTCCTTGGTGCTGTGGGCCAGAAGGAGCAGCAGTCTGGGCAGATCTCTGTCCGTCACCGCCGACAGCAGCCAGGCCGGCATGTTCTCATCCGGAAGCCGGGGCTCCGACGCCGGCTGGAGCGGCGACACGAATGCCCGTTGTTCATACTTAGCACGGATCCACGATTCCCGTTCCTCGCTTGAAAAAAACACAAAATATAAAATCAGTACTGTATATAAACACCCAGATTTGTAATTGAATCCTGATGACGTCACCGACAGAGAAGACATGTTCTGGTCCAAATATGTCCCTAGAAGAGACCTAAAGCTTGACCTCACATGTGGAAACTATTGTCCTTGTTCTCGTTTTAGTAAAAAGTTAATAAATATGAAAATCTATTTCTAATAACACTGAAAATTTCTGTAACAGTGAAACAAACTTCCTCTGTATGAAATAAATTCAAATTTACAATACAAACTGTAAATCTAAATGATTAAAACACTAACTGGACAGATTTGTATGAGTGGAACCATATTAATATATTAAATATATGAATATGAATACTGAAAAGCTTATTATAGGTTATCAATAATTCAGCGCCTGTTGACACCAGTTATGAATGATTTATAGAAGCAGACGAAGACTTTAATGTCCTCATATCTGCTTACTTAAATATCATTACGTGTTTGTAGCCATTGATCCATCGTAATGTAAAGGCATCACCATGTATGGATCAGGTTCAAAAGTTGCGTGGCTATAATTGAGGCTCCGCCCACCGTGTTGCGTTGGGCGTGGGTTTGGTGCGGCCCTGGGTGCGGCTCTCCCAGATGCTGTTGGCCATGTGGTTCCCGATGGCGGCCAGAACCTGCGTGAGCTCCCCGGGCCAGTCGTCCAGGTCCAGGGAGCGGACGCGGGACAGGTGCGTGCCCAGGTTCCGGTGGATCCCCGAGCACTCGATGCAGATCAGCGCGCCCAGGTTGAGGCTGGCCCAGGTGGGATCTGCAGGAGAGGGGAAGGGAGGCTGGTTATGAGGTGGAAACCAGAACATGATGAGGTTGGGAGGGGGCTCTTCCGGCAGCCGACGCAGGAACTCACTCGGCGCCTCGCAGTCCACACACAGACCGTTGCCCTTGGCGTTACGGATGGCCTGGAGCGCCACGGCTTCGCTCTGGCTGCTCCGCCGAGCCTGAAAGATCAACACACAAGTAGACAGAGTAAACGTATTCATCCACAGGGTTTCCAGAACCGCAACACGGATCTGCGGAAACGCGCCGAACCTTGTTCCTGCCGCTCTCACAGGACTGCAGGCTGGCCAGGATCTGACTCTCTATGGCCAAAACCCACGAGTCCCGGTCCTCCAGGCTCGGAGCCTCAAAGTGCCACATCTGCCCAGTGAAAGACACGACGATGAAGTCTGCGTTTTCCTCCTCTGCAGGAACGAGGGATGAAGAACCAGGTTACAAAAACAAGAGATGAAATGACCAATGAACACAAAACTGAATTTTGACGGAAGGAAGGGATGGAAAGATCTGAACGAGATGAAAAACGAGGTCAAACGAAGAAGAGATGAAGATGGAGGCAAACAGAGGAAGGGAACTGTACAATGAAAGCACAAGCAGATGCAGCTTCATCATCCTCGCTGGTTACCTGTCTTATTAATGTTTCTCAAGCTACCAAAGCTCTTTAATTTCCACATTTTGCGTTTGGCTGCAGAGCGAGAGATAAGGAAGAGATAAAGGAGAAAACACACAGAGAGAAGAAGCGTTAAGAAGAATTAAAGAAACATCCAGTGCAAGACAAACCCCTTCAGGAATATAATATCCTCAGGAGGAAGAGACAGAGGATTAAGAAGAGCAAAAATGCAAGAATATGTAAAAAAAACCATGTTAAAATAGTTCGTTAATTAAAAATTAAAAGCTGGCTTCGCACTAAATCTTGAAAAATTCTTTAATATTTGATGATTTTTTTTCATTATCTATAATAAATCTTTTTTTTTTTTTAGCAAAAGCCTCCAAAAGTACCTTCGGCCTGTCCGACGACGGCGTCTCCCTTCTGGTTCATGCTCTTCTTCCTCCTGTTCTTCTTCCTGTCGCTCATGGGAGACGATTGGCCGGGGTCTTTTCCAGAGAACGGATTGGCCGCCCCTTCCAGGGCATCTAAAGAGGAAGGAGGAGGCGCACATGTATGATGGCGGGTAAATAAAATGTGATTCTGATGATATTTCTACCCACCGACGCTTTGTGCTTTGGTGGACAGGGAGGCGGGGCAGTGCTGAAGGCCTCTCTCCCCCCCGCCGGGGCGATCGTCGACCACGGATAGGGTGGCGGGACACAGCTGAGGAACTGAGAGGACGATCATATCCGGTTAGTCCCATTCATACGACACATACGACATTTCCCGTCGTAAACCGTAATCCGGTACCTGTGCTGCTGTTATCAGCCGTCAGCTCTTTGCTCAGTCCGTTCATCCCGGGTGCAGATCCGGTGGGTGCAGGCGAGGGGCCCACGGGGGCCACGGCTCTCGGAGGTCGTTTCCCAGGAACTTTAACCGTCACACGCAGGAGGTCGATGTCTTTTCCGTGGATATTCTGTGTGTAATCCTAAAAACCGACGATAGATTTAGTCATAGATTTACTCCTAATCTGTACGCAGCTACACATTTACATCACTAGAATATTTTTATCATACGCAAATCTATGGATCGTCATTGATCCAACATGCTGTCCACACTGAAACCTGATTGATCCGTCGGTGTTCCCTTACACTGGGGCTGGAGTGGTAAGACAGCGTTCCGTTGTTGGACAGCGTGACGTATTTCTTCTTCCATTCCTTATTCAGAGAGCTGCCGCTCCTTTTCCACAGGATGCTCTGTCAAAAACAAGCCAGGTCACAACAGTCGGCACTAAATTTAGCTTCGACACAACAGAGAGAGACTGTCTTCAAAGCGTAAAGTGTTCTGACGACAGCTGGAAGCACGATATTAATAGATTACCCTTGAGAAAGGTTGAAAAAGATGAAACCAACGCTGCTTATGTAAGATGAAATAAATAGACAAGAGCATTTTTGTTCCCATCTTGTTGCTGTGGAGGGAATAGGAAGGAATTATCGGAGCCGGAAATGCGGAAAACATTTCCTCCGATGTAGAAATGACCCTGTAAATCATTTCTCTGAGAAGCTTTCTCAAATTTTTTTTTACCTGTTTGATGGGAACGCCACGAGCGCTGTTCAGGTCTCCTTTGCCGTCAGCGGATCTCTTGTCTGAATCCCGGTTCTGAAACGAAACAGAAGCAGAAACGTGTTGAAGCTGAACCCTCAGAGCGGAGCCAGAGATCAGAGACGAATGGGATGGAATGATGGCGAGAGATCATGACGGGAGAATAAACGTGTGAAACTCCTTGCAGTTGGCAACAACTGACCTTGAAGAGGGAGGGCCGCCTGGGGATGCTCTTCAGTGAACGGGAGCTGCCGCCGACCCCCCCCTCTCCCTGTGCGACCCGCAGATCCCTGTGACCGACCACAGGGGTGGAGGGGAGGGAGTAGGCGTACCCGCCACTCAATCCGTTACTGATCTGAGAGGATGCGTGTGTCCCCGGGGGGAGGGGATGGGGTGGGAGGACAGGAAAGGGGTCAGGAGGTCAGGCGGCGGCAGGAGATGGAGATGGAGGCGTGAGGGAGGAGATGGAAGAGGGTGAGAAATGGGCTGAAAGATGAAAAACTGGTGAAACACATTGACAACAACAAAAAAAAAAAGAAGCGGGTGACGATCGACGGCGTGGATCATTCGCTCGTCGATCATCTCGTCGACGCGAGTGGGGAGCGGGAAAACTCGCCGAGCGGAGGTGGATGCAGAGGAGGTGATGAACGGTCCCTGAGACGCATCGGCATGGAAACGACGTTTCATTTTGACGGATGGATTTAACTTTACCTAGCATTCACCGACGGATTGCTGAGCCAGCAGAACCGGCTAAGACAGATCCATATATTTCCTTACGATCGGAGAAAATTTCTTTTTCGAACAAGCTGATTTTTCCATGTGGTCGGAGGATGAGACGTACACCACGATGTGCAGCTCAGAAGAAAGAAAGCCGGATGTGTGGAATTAGATTACAGCCACGTAAAAGAAGGAAGTCGGCCTTCGGATAAAGCCGACCCGTTAATTGAGACGTTCCTGCTGTTCAGAGGTGGACTCGGCTTACTGATCCGGACGCCTGGGAGACTTCTACACCTCCTTTGATCAGTTTATCAGAACCAATAGAAGGAACTCGACTTCTCTTCCGCCTGCTACACGATATGGACTCTTTAAGCCGCTTAGCGTCTTGATACCGGAGCGTTATCTCGCTGTATTGTGCGTTCTGAGCCCGGAAGCCGTGCTAGGAAGCTGTGACCCTAATGCACCTCCATCTCTCTTCCCATGGCTGGCCTCTGTTGGATATGACGGTATTCATCATGGAACGCCTTCGCCAGGGAAAAGCGATCCCTTTTAATTTAGTTAAAATTTCAATAAGACCTCTTGGTCCACAGAAGTTTGTGGGGTAAACATGGACCCAAAATTCAACACGCTTTCCAGCTTAAGTACAATAATCTGTTCATGTCTCATTCATAAAAACTGTTTCAGCAGCGTTTCATCTTGTACCTGTCCAGGGAACGATGCCGATCCAGGTGTGGAGCCTCCGGAGTGGCTGGGGGAGTTCGGGAGAGACTTGCAGGCTTGTAGCGCCGCCTGCTTCTTCTGAGCGACAATCTTCTGGGCAGCTGGAAAACAGGCGTTACATCAGGAGTTGGTATTCAGTGACAGCTCTTCACATCCGATCGGTTCACTCACCAAAAAAAATAAAAATAAAACAAAATAAACCTGGCGTCAACTCACCCTCCGCGAACACCCGATCGACGTTGAACCCGTAGGTGGCGCAGGTTTCATAGAACAGCGAGTGACGCACGTCCAGACACAGCTGCCGGGCCCGCTGGTCCTCGATCACACGGGGGTTGGTGCTGCTGATTTTATCTGGAACAAACAGAACGCCGATCTTTGAGTGAACTGTTCCTTTAACGTCCAGATAAGACCGGTTGGTCCCAGGATGAAGTGTTTCTGACCTTGGGTGCCGACCACGATGACGGGGATGTCCGTGCGGTGAGAACTCAGCAGGCTGTAGAGCTGGTAGAGCTCCTGGAAGCTGGATTCATTCTCCAGGCTGAAGACCAGGATCACCCCGTCCACCCAGCTGCAGAACTGCAGAGGGAAGAGGATGATGAAGAAGGCCGCACAGGCTTTGCATACTAATTACTGCCTCTGTCAAGACGCACCTGCGCATCAGGTGATCCCGCTTCCTCCCGGATCAGTAATAAATGACTCTGTCCGTCCACCATCACTTCCTTTTTGTACCGGCCACCTTTCAGAGACAATGACAGATGGGTTACGCCAACACATCCTCATCTCTACAGGTGAACAAATGATCAAAAATTAGATTAAACTGACAAAGATCTTTCCTACCATCCGGCTTCTCGAGTGCAACATAACTGCCTGTGATGTATTTGTTCACCAGCGCTGACTTGCCGCTTTTTACACTTCCCAGAATGCCCTGAGAGGAGGAAAAAGGATTGTTTTACACAAGGATTACTAAAAGTACTTCATTACAAGTGGATATCCTACAGAGTACACTCCAGTATATAAACTGGAGGAGGCGTGATGGAGAATTGACCACTTGTGATCGACTGCAGCTTGGTCTTACCAGTCTGAGCTCTGGGATGCTTCTGCTCAGGTTCCACTCCTGGCTGTTGGCGATATTTACTGGGGGAGAGATAAACAGTCGCCGTTTTAATTATGTGCGGTGAGAAAGGGCAGCCATCATCACGGCCTGTGGGAGAACAATAAATCACACAGCTGCTACGTGACCGGCCGGCGTGAGCGCCCGTGAGGCCTAGCGGGTCGTCGACCTTTCAGTCGCGCCGGGGATCCGAGGAGCTGCAGCCACACGGTTCGTTATCCCCGTGTGCGGGTGGGGGAGCGGGGTGTGGTGGGGGGTGATGGCCTTTAATGAACTAAACAGGATGAGGAACCCAAGTCACACCTTAACTCACGTGGGGTTTTTAATTTATAGTTACTGGATTATGAGAACCGACGGATTATTTGATTTAATCCTACACGTCTGAAACGACATCACACATTATTGCTTTGGAGCTCGGTGTCGATGGGCTGAGATAAAATATGCCTGAATCATGACTTCACGTGAAGCTTTGTGGTGTGTGCACAAATGGAAAATGAGTGTGTCTTGCTTTCAAATCAAATATTTATACTGCAATAAAAAATAAAAAAAAACACCAGCGGAAAAGAACACGACTCCACCGCTCCGTGCATAAGGAGGCAGTTGACGAGCACATCAAGCGCCCCTCGCTGCCTCCATCAAGCGCTCCTCCTTTATGCTGTGAGTCACACCAAAGAGGGAAGAGAGGCTATGACAACTTTTAAGCCTCATTTCTGCAGCGTTTTATCACAACTTTTTAATAGAAACAGACTTAATCGGGTGGAGGCAAGGAAGGGAGGACAAAAAACAGATGCAGTAGTAATGCAACACAACCAGGCAGATAAAACTGTATGTGAACAGGAAACATCTGGCTTTACAGCAGACTGGTTGTATTAGGCTGCACCCGATTACCTGGCAGCATCAGGATCCGATCATTGATCCATATCTGCTAATTATTTACTCAACGTTTTAAAAATATGGCAAACCAGCAAAAAAAAAGGCATTGCAGATGGAAGCATGGCCTCCTCGTTGGAGGTAAAAACAGGGTTGATGTGTTAGAAAGGACAACCCCAACCACACATACATCCATCTTTATGTTTCGCCCTCTAAGCTCTCTTTATGTTGGACTCCTGCGCTGCCAGAAGCGATCAGACGACGTGATCCTTCAGCTGCTTCCACACACAGAAACCAATTATCCACGCCGCCTGCTCGAACCGCTCGCCGCGACCCCCACAAGCAGCTGATAGCTCACCAAAACCCACTCTTCTTAACTCAATTCTGTTTCTGGATGTTTGTCAGAATCCTCTCCGCCCGTGTCAACGCACGGTCACACACACACACACACACACACACACACACACACACACACACACACCTCCTCCTCTTGCTCCTCCACCATCCACCCATCTGTTTCATCAGACTCTGCCTCTGTAGCGGCAGAAGCAGCAGTCCTGCCGGTTGCCATGGCAACACTTCCTCCTGCCCTGGCGTGCGTGCGTCTGTGCACGCGTGTTGGGCTAGTCTCACTACTCGGGTGAGTGTGTGTGTGAGTGTGTGTGTGTGTGTGTGTGTGTGTGTGTGTGTGTGTGTGTGTAACAGTGTGAATACACAATGAGTGAATGAATACATCAAACAGGAACGCACTCATTCGCTCGCTCGCCCCGCTGCAGCTGATGCTCGCTCTCTCTTTGAGCAAGCCTTGTTTGTGAAAGAGATGCACGGGTTGTAAAAGAGACAGCGGCAGTTGTAAAGATAATAAATCTTAAAAATGCTGCAGGCTTTTTTGACATGATGAAATTTAAACCGAGCGTCTGGTCGAGACAGGATGGAGCAGGATGAGGAAAAAGCCCCAGAGAGTGGATAGAAGATGTAGTGGGTGGAATGTCAAAGAGTGGATTAGAAATGCTTCTGATTGGCTGCGGTTCCACACTTCCCTTTTTTGAGGCGGGTGAACAAACATCTCCTCATGTCTTTCACTCTGTCGCCTTCTTGGAAATAAAGACGAGGCCAATATGAAGTGGAGCGTTGCATCTGTGATCGGCTCCTCTCCCCTTTGGCTTCATTATGAGATTTAGACCCCTTGCTGGGAATGCTTAAATGTGTGTGTATGTGTGTGTGTGTGTGTGTGTGTGTGTGTGAATATGGAGATTACCCCTCCAGCGGTGTGAAATCTGCCCACGCTCTGAGGGGATTTAGATCGAGACTGTCCAAGCTGATTCTATTGTCGTTTTCGGATCAAAGAGTCGCACACAGCTCTCGTGAAAAGGCCTCTTGGCACGTGATGCCCTTAAATCTCGTACATATATTCTGCGTGGGGTTCGGCGCGGCGACCCCACCCACGCTCAATTTGCACACATGCTTGTGCAACATGAAGGTTACACGCTAATCGTTTTTTTGAGGGCTTGAGGCGCCCGATGGTCACGGTTCGGTGTCATGGAGGGTGGTTTGAGAGGTGAAGACGTGATGGAGATGTCGTGCGTGTGTCTGCGACCTCCTACCTTCCTCCTCACTGGAGTCTCTCTGTATATAAACAGGAGGCGCTGTGGAAGACGACCCCGCCACCCCCGAACTGCTCTTGGTGAAGATGCCGCTGATGAACTTCAGCATCTTCCTGTCTTTGGCGGAGCCCCGTTGGCCCTGTTGGGCTTGCTGGCCGTCCCTGGCCAGCCCCAGGTCTTCAGAGAGACTGTTCAGGTCGCTGTTGTCCAGCGTACGGCTTTTCCCTTTGCGTCCCGGTTTGGAGGCCTGGTTAGCGGGCGCGGGGAGCGAGGCTGAACCCGTCTTTAGTCTCTCCTTCCTGGGGATGTCCCTCATCACTGCTGCCACGCCACCTGCCACCTCTAAAGGCAGTCCAGCTTGGGCATCATCTCTCAGGTCCCTCCATCCCTCGGGTCTGCTGGCCTCGGCCCACGAAGCCCTGCAGGGTCCCGGCGAACGCGTGGGCACACGGCAGTCCTTGCGGTCCAGACTCTGCGCCGAGGTCGGGCTGCGTTCTCGGCCCTCCCTGGAGTCGCGACCTCGGGTGGCCGCGCTGCTGTGAGACTTGAGCAGACTGACGGGGCGTTGTCCCACCGGGCGGATGGGGAGGCTGGTCCTGGTCGGGGTACGGACGGGTTCTGGTGGAGGTGTGGTGGTCAGCGAGGGTGGCATGCCTCGCTTTGCTTCTGGGGTGGAAAGAGCTTTCTCCACCTGCGTCGCATCGATCTCTGCAGGCTTCTGATTGGGAGTTCTGTCAGCCGGTAGTGGGATTGAAAAGTTGCATTGAGGTTTTTCACTCCCTGATCGCGGGACGTCGACATCCGATGACGTTTTGACAGGAGTGAGGGGTTTTCTGTCTCCGCCGTGGGGGTCATCTGTCCTCTCGCCTTTTATAGAACGAGCGGCGTCCTCCCCTCTCTGAGGTTGTCCTGAATCCACTCCAGCTTCACCCTGCGCTCTCACCCCAGCGTCTCCACCCATCCTTCCTCCAGGAACGCCATCCGCATCCTTCCCCTGTGGGGTGCTGCTCCTGGCCTCCCCTCCATTCTCCTCCACAGCCTCTACCTTGACCAGGGTGAGGGAGATGAGGTAGGTGGTGCGTTGCTGCAAGGCGCCGCCTCCGCTCATGTGGTCAAGCTTCAGTAGACGCACAGTCGATGAATGGAAGCAGACAGAGCGACATGAACAACTGACAGTTTGCCAGCTTGTTGGGATGTGAAAGAATCTGACGGCGCGACCGTGACCAAAAACTTACAAGGAGGGAGATTAAGTTTCTTCTCAGAAGATACGACAGCAGAAGGGCCGCAGGGTTCATCCATCCCCCGAATTTCTGTATATGGGATTTTTAATTTCAGTCACGGAGTCCTCCTGTGCTTACCTGACAACCTTCAGCAGTTAATGCCGTCCAATCAGCTCTTTTGTTCCCTGGAAAGAGCCAAATTAAAAAATTTCCACTGCATGCATATGCAGCTACAGAGACAAATAAATCTTCATGTCGCTGTCTGGTGCTTCAGTCCTGATGGTAATTATTCACATGACCTTATTTCTAGGCGCAGCACCTCCTTCTTATATGTTGCTCAGTCCATCGTCTTCACTCACAGCAAAAATCAACTGCATCATACGTCACCAGGAATGAACGAGCAGCTGTAAACCTGAAAAAGGTAATGCCTTTAAGAATTCACCAGTGTTACCCTAAAAGCAGCGTGGTAAAGTACCCCAAGAGCCGTGTATGCAGTCCGGTCCGGATCATGGGCTCTCGTTGCGCGCCGCACATGTATGTTGACGGCAGCATCCGTTCGGAAGGCGCGGGAGCGGGGAGGCGGGCAGGAGGAAGGGCATCAGCAGCGGGGAGAGGGTTGGAGGGGAGCGGGGGGAGAATCCAGCAGAAGCCCGGAGACAGAGACGCATGACCGAGGCTGGGTGCGTCCGGCCATCACGACCCTCTCTGGTTGTCGCCCCGGCGGAGCGCGTCCTCGGAGCGCGTCAGGCGTGGAGCATCATGACAACGCGGTGCCGGCACAGAGGGGGGAGTCACACACACACACACAAACACACACACACACACACACACACACATGCACGGATCGCCTCTTCTTACACCCACAATCAGCGTTTCCTGCTCTCACAAACGCACAGATAGGAATCTCCGACGTCCCTCCCTCCTGTCCCTCCCGGCCCCTCCCGGATCCTAAACGCGATCCATACAATGCAGAAGGCTCCTGCTGCTCCTCTTTCCCTCCTTTATTTTTTATTCCTCCCTCTCTCTCCCTCCACTTCCACTGCTGCCCCCTCACACTGTGTGCAGTGTCCCTGCTCTTTATTGCACATCCCTCCCATCCCCGTCCCCTCCCTGTGTGTGTGTGGGGGGGAGTAGATGGGTTGGGGGGTGAGTAAAGCAGCAGCGTACAGACAAGCTGAACCTGCTAAATTAGGGAAGGGGGGGGGGCAAGAGAGAGAGAGAAGGGATCAGCAGCGGGGAGAGGGGAGAAAATGGGAGATGTAAGATTTAAATTTTTAAAAATGCTTTTTTTTTTCTCCCCTGGAGGGGGTTCGACACTTTTGGAGGGTGTCTGCTTCTGGTTTAATTTATTCAGCTGCCAAAATAGTTTCATCAGGACCATCCATCTGTGTGTGGCTCCTCCTCAGTCGGAGGCTTGGCTTGTTTGTTGCTAAGGTGTTACAATCTTCCTGCTACTGATGGAACAATCATCTTCTCCGTGTTCTTCCTCCTCCTCCTCCTCCTCCTCCTCCTTCTTTGGTACATTCTGAATCACAATCGCGCACAGGATCTGTGCATCAAAAGGGTGTTTGTCGGTGTGAATGTCGGGTGTGGGTGTGTGGTGTACATGCATGTGAGGAAGGTTTCCTGAGAGTGTATTGATCTGTGATCTATCGGCTGCTCTCGTGTTCATTAGCTGAAGAGGGTGAGTTCTGGAACACAGCGTGATGCCAGCAGGAGCGTGAGAGGAGGAGAGCATATGGGGGAGAATGCAATATGCATGTGTATTATACACACACACACACACACACGCACGCACGCACACACACACACACACACACACACACACACACACACACACACACACACACACAAACACACACACGCTGTTATATGGCATAGACGATAAATCCTATGAGGAAGTATGTGAATAAATTAATTTTATTTGACTTGATTAAGAACTGATTTATGATTGAAAACGTATTTGCGACATCAACAGATCATGTAATCATCTAACCCTGACCCTTAATTATTTCATTTTTTTATTTGATTGAATCAGCTCCTTTTTGAGTCTGAAAGTCTCTGCTGGTCGTGAACCCTCGCAGGTCAGTGAACGCACCAGCGTGTTTTTAAGATGTATGTATTTACATCTGTGATAAAAAATATATATAAACTTGTAGCTTCAAACTTTACAGCAACACATCAGAGGCTGCTGACACACCAGAATTTATTTTACATGTGACAATTTTTGGAAAACGTTTGATAGAAAAAATAATTTTCATTTCATTTAATTTCATTCATCAATTGTATGAAAACACTTTAATATCATTTAAGACTTCTGTTTCTTAAAAATTCCACTGCTTCTGTAAACTTAGATGTTAGTAAACCCAAATTTGTCTTCATACATTTGTCCGCTCTGGGACAAATAAAACACTTAGCTATGACATTCTAAAATACGACACCCCCCACACACACATACACACACACATGCACAGACACACGCATACACACACACCCTCCCCAAACAGAGAGGGTTAAAGTAAAGTTAAAGCAAAGGTAAAGGTAAATCAGAGGATCAGACTCTGAAGATGCCGCCCCCCTCCCCTCATGCACAATCTGACCTTCCACCTGCTTGGTCTACCCCGTCCCCCTCATCCCCAGTCAATGCAACAGAAACCCCACCCCACCCCCCAGAATACAAAACACCTCCTATGGGCTCAAGGGGAAAATGCACGACCGGACAGCAGTGACCACCACAGAAGAAGAAGAATGAATTAAAGAGATTAAAGAGACCCCCCCCCCCAGGTGTGAACAGCTGAGGAGGAGAGTTGTGACGGTCGTGTGTGTTTTAAATCCACTTGTGTTAAATCCACACGTGTGACGATGTGAGACGTCTGCTGATGGACGTCAGGTCGAGGCGCCGCGCAAGGAAGCCAATTATATTGAAAACGACACCTATATAAAAGGTCACACATGCATAAATCCTGACAGCTCGCTGCAACACACACACACACACACACACACACACACACACACACACACACACACACACACACACACACACACACACACACACACACACATAGGCGGGCCCTGTCAGATGGATGGCCCAGGGTTGTGGTCATGCTGTATGATTTTTCATTTCTCCTAGACTGTCTTCTACACCCCCCCAACTCTGCAGCCATGCTGTAGTGAACACAATGCCAGTCATATTCACACTTGAAGTCTTCATTTAGTTCCACCTCCCTCTTTCCTCCCCCGTCTCTTCTTCCTCCCACCGTTTCCTAACATACTGAGCCTGAAAGAAAGGCGACTCTCTTTTTTGCACCAGTGAACTCTGCACCCTCAGATCCAGGCCCCACAGAGGATGAGCTGTGTTTGATGCTCACGACTGGATCCAGCAGCCTAATTATAAATAGAACACTTGAAGGGAATATTTAATGTAGGAGGAAACCTCTACGGTTGTTTCTGGATCCGGACAGATCCCAAAATCCATCAGGGAGCTGAGCAACGATAGGGTCACACAGACAGGAGCGACTATCACAAATCACCAGATTAAAATAAAGGTAAGACGCTTTCCTCCACCAAGGATGCATTTTATTTCACCGTGTCTGTTTATTAGTCATCAGACGTTGGTGAGGGTGGGGCATGAGACAGGAAGGAGCTCGGTAAACTCAACTGAACATGTTTCAACAAATCTGTGTGAAACTCTGAGACGTGTGGGAGCGTTCCACTTGCAACACCATTCATGACATCACACCACTTTCACGTAGATAGAGAAATAATAAGAAAAATAGAACGTTCAATTTGGATTCTTTTGTTCTTTCAGCTACAGTTCTTGTGCGTTTGGTTATAATTATTCATGTTTCAGTGCTGGGGGGGGGGGGTTTCCGGAGCTTCTCTCCCTAATTTCTACTTGTCACCCGGTGCCTCTTAGACCTGCCAGCCTCACATTCTGTTCTCCACCTCTGCAGATTAGAACAAACGCTGCCAAGTGTGACAGTGACACGTTGCGTCACGCTAACAAGAAATGCTGGGAAGTGGAGATGTGACGAAATGATTTGAAGCTCATCAGCTACACATGTAAAGGCCCCGTTCCTCTGAAAGGAAGTGGCTTTGAGGGCAATTTCAGATTGGCGTACAGGAAATAGGCCACACAGCAGATTTAGTCCTGCTGCCATGGCGATGGCTGCTGAGGGATGTTGTCACTGGATGTCCAGAAGTTGACTCACAAATAAATATCACTATAGTAGTCGAAGATAATGTTTAGCTCTTAGAAGGAAACCACAATGACCATCAACTGAGGAACACCTCCACCAGAAAATACACATTAACTGACAGAGGAAGCACGGAGGAATACACCAGTCCTCGATGTGATTGTGTTCCCCGACTCTGACTGATTTACGTCCACAATGGGAACAAATTACCTTTTGTCAACCAGAGTCTGGATTTATGGTCGACAATCATGTAAAGAAATGCACTAAAGCACGCATCCTGAGAGTCAGAGGCCTGCATGCACCACTTTCTGGTACGCTATCATTGCATCAGTTAACAAACAGTAACAGGAAGGATGAGCCTACCTTGAATGCTGTGCAGGTAAACTTTAAGCCCTGCGCGCAACTGTTGATCCGTGACTCTTTCAAACTGTTTGTAAAGTCTGTTGATCGCACTCTGGAGAGACTCAAACCTCTTGACCTCCGTTTTGATGGCAATGGAGTTCACCGATTTACCGTTGGGGTTCATCCTGATATGTGGATCCGTCAGCAAACCGAAGCAAAGGGGTCGCCGCAGGCCATTTGAACTCCCTGCTGGTGGTTCCACGAGGTTCAGATCAACTTCAGACAGCAGCAGCAGTGAAAGAAGGGCGGCTGGTGCTGAGCGTGTCTCTCTCTTTCTAGACCACAAAAGCAAGTTCGCAAATATGAGTCTGTCAGTTTCCTCTGCAGACCGACTTCACTTCCTTATTTGAAATGATATTCTTCACAGTACAACAGCTGCTGCCAAAAGCATGGTAAGGTGTAAAGAAGGTGGCGTTGTCTCATTCTAGGTCTTGAAATGAATGCATACATGTTCTTAGTTGTGTCATAGCATGTGCTTTGAATCATAAAGGCAATGCAGAACATCACATCAGAATGTCAGTAGCATGTTTTCACCCATGTTGGTTGTTTTTACAAAAACTGACAGATGAAGCATGGGCCAAGACAGAGCCTGTTAACCTTAGCCATGGATCTGGTTAAAACGATGCATTCTGGAATGTATTTAAATATGTTTTAATGTTTTTTGAGAATTTATTTATTTATATATATGCATTTCTCTGCCTACAAAAAAAAAAGAGTCCTTTATGTTTAAAGACAGTAAAGAGGATCGTTGGAAATGTTAAAATAAAGCCTGTTTATTGTGCATGTTGCTGTTTCAGCTGGTCGGGGATAATGTTTCTCTGATCTCACCTTAAATCTGAATTTAGCACATGAATTTAAAATTTTCTGACACGATAAATAATTTAATTTCAAATGACCCCATGCATTTTTCATCCTAATAGTTTGTGTACTATTTTTTTCTACTTCTTTAATCCTAATTATATTTTTAACTCTCCAACTTCTGTGGTAAACACCTTATTTAAAAGCACTCACTGAACACAGATTTTAACATTTCTATCACTTAATTGTTAACTAGTAGGTTACTGCGTTACAAGACCGGAAGCCGCCCTGCAGGCTCCCTATTTGTTTATCCAACCGCGAGACGTCGGCCGACAAGCTTACGTCGAACGCGGTGCTGACGTCATCAACCACGCCCTCCCCGCTGACCGAAAACATTTGCGTTCAGACATTGGCTGCGGTGGGACGGGACGGCTAGCACTCCTTTTGAGGTCTCATTCATTAGCAGGGCTCAGCCCACGAAGGTGTTTCGAATATGGTGTGTGGCGGATTCACTTGTTCTAAAAATGCGCTCTGTTCCCTGAATGTGGTTTATATGGTAAGTGGACAAAGATAAAATATCACGCTAAGTTTTAGCAGCTAAGGCTAGCTAGCTTGTGAATGAACTAGCATAATGTTAGTTACATCGCTAAATTACTAATGTTTTCGCCTTTTGCGTTCGCATGCCTCTGTCTTCACCTCACAGATGAGCGTCGGTACGGACTTTAATTTGTTTATTACTCATCACCTACAAACCTTTTTTAGTGTCCGCTAGCAAGCTAGATTGAAATGTAGAATAATAGAGTCCCCAGCCTTTTAACTCAGCTCGCTAGCCTGTTAGCTATCGTCATTGTATGTAAGCAGCCGCCGTTAGCTTGAGGCCAGTTGGCCTAAAATGTCCTTTGGACACACCTGAATGGTTTATCTCTGGTATTGATTCTCTCGTCAGTCTTCACGACTTATCAGAACACAATTTAAGCAGCTAACAGTTGTTTGTGTCGTTGTTGTCATAGTCAGCAGTTTTAGCTAGATTTGATCATTGCTAATACAAACTAAGTGGTGGTTGAACTGAGGACCTGATTAGCAATTTCAATGAAATCCATCAGCGGCATTCATGTAAAAATCGCCCCTCAACCTGTGGAGATACACTTGCTGGAGAACGTTTGGGCATTAGACTGGGTTATCTTCCAACTTTGACCCCACCAGACATGTGAATAGATCATAGATTACCATATCCACACATAGTCTGTATATTGCCATAAAATATAAACCTCTGCTGTCACTTCTAACTCTAAAAATACTTAGAAATGTTACCTTAATCAAGACAAAATCAAGTAGTTGTAAATAAATGTCCGTTGCAGTGTTGGTTAGTTTCAATGACGCGTCACCCTTTTTGTTAACTATTAATTCTTCTTTCTCTTCCTCTCCCATGTTCTTTTCTTGTGTGTGGATCGACGGCATTACATCAATACTTGACTGATTGGTCATGCATTTTTAGGTTGTGCAGATATTTATAGTTATGTGTCATGGACGCACACAAATATTTTACCATGTTATGAATTATTTAAGCCTTTTCTTTTATTTATTTATTTATTTTTCAAGCAGACACACCTCTGTTGTCCCAATTCCTCAAATCTGATGATTTGGTGCCTTTTGATGTTGTTACCGCTAGAAAACAAATCAATTTACTGTCTAACTTACAGATAAAGTAATGATGAAAAGGGAGCTGCGGCCTTTATGTTGGTGTATATATGTTGTCTTAGTTAAATGTATGAAAATATGAAAAACTGACATGTTAAAATAATTATATATGAACTTAGGGGGGTGCTTCTACATCAGTAGTATAGTGGTCAAGTATACATAGAATTAAGACATTTAAAATTAGTTTGTTTATTGCAATAAATCACACCCAAGTTACGTAATCAAGTCATTCAAGAGGATTGAAAAGACTCGATTAAAAGTGACCATTTATGTTAAACTTGTGTGATAAAATTTGATGCTTTGTGAGATGAAGTTACTCAGTGATTAATTTTGAACTTATATTTGTGCTCAGTCATCAGCCTTTGGAACATGTACATGTGCCACCAGTCATGCTGGCAGCTGAGTCACAGACGATGTCATCAGTCTTGTGTGGAACGAGGACAGCGTCAGCAGCACGAGAATATTTACAAAATCGTCGTGGGGCCAGCATCTGTGTTTCTTTCTCATTTGAACTGGAACCGGGATAGAATAGATGTTGTTCTGTCCTCCCTTGCCCATGTGATGCCTGTAATGCGTTCAGTCAGCTGACTCTGGTTAACTTCCTCCTCTGTGCTCCATTCAGCTGGTCGGCCTGCTGCTGATCGGAGTAGCAGCATGGGGGAAGGGGTTTGGCTTGGTGTCGAGCATCCACATCATCGGAGGGGTCATCGCAGTGGGCATCTTCCTGCTGCTCATCGCCATCGTCGGCCTCATCGGAGCAATGCACCACCACCAAGTCATGCTTTTCTTCGTATCCTCCCCATCGCTGGAGTTGATTCAAAAATTCATAGTTAATTACCGCATCAGTAGCACTGAATTGTATACAGTGATTATGTAATGTGTGTGTTTGGTCTGCCTTGTGTGTGTGCATGCCTTGACCTTTTGCTCCCAGTACATGGTCATTCTTTTTGTCGTTTTCCTGTTTCAATTTGGAGTATCCTGTTCTTGCTTGGCGATGAACCGCTCGCAGCAGGTGAGCAATTGTCATCTCTGACCAGACCGCATCTGTTAAGTTTAATGTTTGCTTAACAGTTTTAGGCCTGCAGACTTGAACTGATGTGAAGTCATTAGTCTAAGTTGTTTTATTTGCTTTTCCAGGAAACACTTCTGAAATCCGCTTGGGGCTTGTTGGAAGACAAGGTGAAGATAGACCTGGAGATTCAGCTCGACTGCTGTGGGCTGCTCAACAGCACCGACACCCAGGCGCAGTTTGAAAAAGACCTGCACAACTGCACTGCTGTGAGTCTGCGGTGGTGTTGCTTTATCCGTGTGTGTTTTATATAGTGTGTTTTATAAGCCAGGAGGGTAATTGTATGGTTGAATTGTAAGGTACAGCAGCCGATTAGAGTTAGTGTGTGATTAAACTGCATTTTATTTGTTTCATTCCACTTATACTTCAGAACATTCAAACACTCCGGTTATATTTCTAGTTATACAACACCTCCCACAAATATTTCTCTTAAAAGGTTAAAAGCTGTCCTTCCTGTTGGTCTCAGAATAGATTTTGGCATCTAATACCGGCTTACTGAAGGCTTAACTCATTCTCCTTCCTTTTTTTTTGGCTCTCACTCAGTTATGCAAAAAGAAAAACGTCTGTTACACCTGTGGCGATATGATGCTGATTCACGCATCAGAGGCTCTGAAGATCCTCGGAGGGGTCGGACTCTTCTTCAGCTTCACTGAGGTGAGTGTCCCGTCCTGCACCAGCGAACCCAAACCCATTCCATCGGTCTCAACAGTGCTTCAGACAAAAGAGAGTTTAACATTGCCCTCTGGCTGGACTGATGGCTCTTTGTAGCTTTGTGAATTTATGCTCTTCCATTTTGTTATGCATCTCCATTTGATCGGGAGTCGACCCAAAGGAAATTCCTTGCTGGTTCTGTAATTGTTTACGGTGTCAAATAAAAAGAGCGATCCTGTTAAATGGATCACCATGAAATGTATACTATAGCAGTTATTAGAGTGGAGCTGTCAGCTGAAATCTATATGTGGGAAACACTTGGTCTGTTTGTGAGAGAAAGATGGGCTCCTAAAACGTTTGATGCCGATATTGTGGCTGGACGCCACCACAAATAAACAGATGTATTCAGATGGATTTTTACAATCCTTGTGAGACGGAAGCAAATGGTTGAATGAACTGTGTGAACTAATTCTCCCATTATGAGCAGAGTTTAGTGACACTGAGTGAAATGGTGCACAAAATGAGAACAAATTGCCAGAGGCGAGTAAACAGCGTAGCACAGAAGAAGCTATCGCGTGTGTTTGTGCATCCCAAGCTGAGCACTGGACTACATCAGATGAAATTTTCTCATGCTCTCAACCTTCATGTCTTTATTTTCCCTCCTTTTTTTTCCAATACTTGTGACAGATCCTGGGGGTGTGGCTTGCCGTGCGCTACAGGAACCAGAAGGATCCGCGAGCAAACCCAAGTGCTTTCCTATAGTCCATCCCAGCTACACAGTGCAGCAGACGCAGTTCAAACACACTGATCCACATAGCATCACGCACACCTAGAGGCAGACAGGCATACAACACAGTGCCACACCAACTCCAACAGCACAGAACGGACGAGGACACGTAGCACCCGACCAACACTGAGAAACAAAACACACATCTTCGCTTGAGACTGAGAAACTCCAACAACCCATCACCTGCTCAGAAGTCACGCCAGAGCTCAAGTAGAACACCTGGATACTCATGTATGAAAGGAAAGCTTGTAATACCGACAATCCTGACTTGTTGGTATGGCAACTCACTCTTGATTTGAGTACCAGATTTCCTGCATGTGTCCCAGGCCTGCAGCATCAGGCCCCTTTGTTGATTTTCATTCCTCACACCAACCAGATGCCTGTGTTCTGTGTTCATCAGATAACTTGTATGTACCTTGAAATGTCCCTCTTGTCTCTAATGTAGTGCTGCCGCTAAACGGCAAATATATTCCTCTGGTAATGCTGTCGGTGATGTGTGCGTGCGTTCCCAAACGTGTCCGGTGTGATCGATGAGTTCTCAGGAGTCGGCTGAGGAGGAAAAGGAAGACGCGCACTGGTCTTGTGTTGTAAGGTAGTTTTTATTAATTGTACAGTAGCTAAAGTTCGGACAGGGTTTCTCGTCCCAGCGGACGGGAAGGCGTGTCCAAACGTTTACTTGTACCTTTTGAGAAATGTTTTTCCAGATGCCACAAATGCCAGGACTTGGCAGGAAGCAGGAAAAGGGTTTTCAGTAGTTGCTATTCATTCGGGTTCAAATATTTATGAACTGTAACTGAGCCAACTAACTTATAACGGATATTAGGATGCCGGTGGACTGCAGCCTTGATGTTGTACATAATCTTGTAGAAACCATTCTTAGTGGGTTTGTCATGTAGCTGGTGAGGGTCTCTGAAGGCCACATTACGCCTCCCTGCCTGTGCATCTATCTTTCTTTGTGTCACAGTGATGTTGCTTAGTATAGATTCTGATTGTGCGATGTGGATTCAGGTACGTATCATTGCTTCCTGTGTAACTGGAAGAAAAAAATTGTAAAAAAAAATAATAAAAAATGAATAAGTGCTGTTTGATTTGACAGATTTTGGTAAATTTAAGCCGAAACATCTAATCGCCAGCTTGATTTTTGTTGTCTTATTAATTGTGAATATGTGCACATGGTTTTGACTTATTTCCTTTAAAGGATGTTTTACTTACAATATTTTGAAAGAAAAACAATTCTTTAGTGGAATTATTTTTCTCTGTTGCTGTCAGCTCCTCTTCATCAGTGTTAAGTGGTTTGTAAATAAGTGGTTTGTAAAATGAGACAAAATACCTTTTCAGGATCTATTTAAGTTAAGATTTTTGATGCATTAGGCTGCGATTATGTTGTACAATTAGTACCAAGCTCGCTGTTGAACATTTCTTGTTGTTGGATAATGAAACAAGCTGATTAATTCTCTCTTTTAAGACGTGTTTTCTCTTTGGAATTGCTTTTAACTCACAAAGGTCTAACTGAAACTATAACTACATGTCTTACTTGAACCTGTCGACTCAGCTGATATGGATTTTCCTGCTGCTAGTTTGGAACTATCACGGTGTAAACACACACACACACACTAACATTTCATCAAGTCCTTAGCATCATAATGTTATATTATGCTACTTTTCACTTTGAATTTGTGTGCACTCGTTCTTCAAATGTATCTTGAATTTTTGAGACTTAATTTTGCAAATAATAAAACCTCAAATTGTAAACTGGTTTCTTGGTGTCCTTTTGTCTGTGAAGCTGTTTTCATATTAAAATGTGTCGGCACTGAAAACGTTACCTCTCTGACCACATGATGGCAGCGTAGAGTTTGTGAATCTGCCTTTCCTTTTTCCACCTTCCACTTATTTCAGTTTCCACTAAAATGAACAAACCTCTGAAGATACGCAGTGAATATAAAAACAGGTGGCTTTTTAAAGTGACGATTAAAAGGCGCATTGATTGCAAGTTGCAGGTGGGAACCGTCATTGTTCTCATTTTAAAATGAATCTGGTGAAGCGTCGGCTTTGATTGCCAGAGATATTCCTTCAGAAGGCCATTAATCCCTTCAGCTGGGATGGATCCAGTAATGTGGGGGTGGGGTAGAGAGCAGAAGGAGAGCTCAAGTACATTATGATAGGGAGATCACACACAGGGAAATTATCCTGATACCATCCACCTCAAGGTTATCCTAAATGAGGATAAACTGCTCCTCTGCCATCACCCTAATGGCCTGTGGCAGGCTGTCGCCAACACCGGTACCCATGCTTTCGAGGAAAGGTGTGACATAATGTTTTGCGTTGGTGCGTCCGACCAGGGAGCACCTGCAGGCTCATTTCCTGAGATGTAGGAACGTTTCTATATGCACCGGGTAAGGGTTTTAAGTCAAGCTATTCCAATGGCTAGGGATCAGTGTTTTGAAAGCTGCACCCCCTAGCCTGTCAGCGTGTTCTCCTGAGGGCCCGATGCCAGTCCCCACCCTGTGATGCGTGTCCATATGCCGGGTGTATTAGCTCGGAGAAGCTGCGGAGAATCGCACCGACAGGGATGGCCATCTGTCCTTGGATACGGATATAGCATAAGACTCTGCGAGTGTATGAAGACAGGATCTTAAAACATTTGGTCCATTATATCACAGCGCTGTAATGAATGGGTTTTACCAGGCTTGTCCTATGAGCAGAACTAATTATGTATAGCTTTTCAGCATGGGGCAAAATAAGATGCCACCCAGATCAGTAGGAACCAATAGCTCCTATTAATAGTCCCATTTTCCACTGGTGAAATGGCTGCTGGGATGTTTTGCTTTACATTCTCAACCCCTCAACTCCAAAGTCTGCCCAGCAGCTTATGCATAGGCAGGAATAATTTATAAAAGCCTGGATCTAACCCTTCATCTGGACGCAGGTTTGTGGACACAGTGGCATCATCAGCGGTTGATAGTTTCTATGAAATCCTGCTTTAAGTTATTTATTCATACAGACACCAGTAAATTGTTCCTCAGTCGACCTGAAGAATTCTCCCATAACTGCAGTGATCAGTTATGTTTCCGTTTGTGTTCTCATGTGGAAGCTTTTTTTGTTTTGTTTTTTTCCCAACGGCATCCATCTGCCACGTCTTCCGTCTCCGGCAGGGGTCTCTTCCAGGCCGGAGCAGGATCGCCGAGGCCAAACCTGCGTGGCCTTAATGGGTCTAAATCTGGATCTGGATTCTTCTCACAGCACTGCGAGGACAAACAGGAAAGCAAATCATTCTCATCAGTGAGAGGAGACAAACAGGTCAATATGTTCTATCAATAATGAAACAGAGCGAGGATGCGTGTTGTCGGTCTGCAGAAGGAAGGGAACTCATGGAGGCTGTTAGTCAGAACGGTCTGAGTTTGAATAGAGGTGTTTTTTTTTAACTTAAACATGACATCAAAGTTTTTTGCTTCACTTTCTGCGTGTGAGGTTTGCATTTTGTTTGTCTAAAGACAATACTGCATCCCATAAATGCTGTACACCAGCATCTATTCATCAGTCTCCTATTCCTGCTTATCCTTTGCAGGTGATTCATTTTCTGGAACCGTTTCTGAACAGAACAGAGGGGGTGGAGCCGGACAGGAAGCTGGGTTCAACCAGGACAAGTCGCCAGTCCATCAAAAGACAAGTCATTTCATCCCTACGTTTAATTCAAAGTCACCGATTCCCCTCTGCTGCACGTTTTTGATGATGATGGAGGAACCGGAGAACCCGAGGGGAACCCAGACAGACACGGGTAGAACAGGCAGGGTTGGAAAGGGGTGAGATGGGAGCTCTCCCGATGGCATCGGTGGGGTGTGTCGGACACAAATTGAACCGTGGATGATGGAGAAAATGGTTTTAAAAAGACGCTGGAGGAAATGGAGGAAGAAAATGGAAGATATGAGGTGAAGAATTCAGGTTTATGGAACATTAAACATAAATGTGTCTTCCTGGTGAGGAGACATCAAATCTTTATGAATAAATCTTGGTTCAGTGTTTGGGATACAGACACCAGAACAGACAGACTCTTGAAAATGATCACCTCATTAGTAGTAACCACCAATCCTCCCCCCACACGGAGTCATCAGAAAATAAACCTCCCACACGCGTACCGTCATACATTGCACTTGCAGAACAGATTATTAGTTTTTATGCTAATGCATGTTGCTCAAACCGTATTAGCATTGAATGATAAACACATTTCTTTGCAGTGTTTGTTTTTGTCTGATTAATCATCACTTATGTGAGCGGGCGGAGCTTATCCGCCTGTTGTGATGGATAGAAGTCCACAAACAATGAGTCCAGTCTGGTGTTTGATCATCGCAAACAAAGCAGCGCTGCCCGTCCACACGGAAGGATTTATTATAGTGGATGTATATTTGTATATAAGGGAACCATGGCAAAAGTATGGTGTTGCATCTCAAATCAAGTGTTAGGCTCAAAATAAATCCATATCTAAAACAAGCAGAGTGTGAAAAATCAATCAAGATCAATGTGACTGGGGAATTTGTGGGAAGTGTTGCTAGGGAGGAGAATGCAGAGTGTGGAAGGAGAGAGAGAGAGAGAGGAAGAGAGAGTAAGACCTCTTCTTCTCTACAAAGTGCAGATTAAAGTGACCTCCAGACCCGGGCCTCTGATGTTTCTCTAATTAGCTTGTCTCGCCGTTCTGATAAACGACACCGAGGCGGCGAACTCCTCTGCTCCTTAAAGCTTCGTTCACACCTTCGCAACCTGACGCTGAACATGAAGGGGATGGATGTCATTGTGGCGTCAGTGTGCATACGGATCTCATCTGTATCCGGATTGGGAGTCAGAAAAACAAGCAGATTCCTCTTTTGCTAACCCAGGAAGGAACACGCTCAGAGGTGTTGCAGATCTGTTTAAAGGTCAGAGCTATGATTTTGCGTTTCGATCCAGGAAATCTGAAGAGACGGTTCTCAAGACATCGCAATGTGCTTGATCCTAAAAGACAAAAGACAGAGAGCTGAGATGCAGACACCGAGACGTAACGACCCTGAGTCATGATTTGTGAGCTCCACTTCAAACCGGCTGTGTTCTCAACCACGCAAAACATTCTTTCACCACCATCAACCACCTCAGACATCTGGCTCAATGTCCAATATCTGACAATAATACAGTACATATTAATCAGAGTGACATAACTCCTATTATTAAGCGCTGCCATGTTGGGTAGAAAGACAAGTTAAAACCTTTTTGTCTCAGCCTGTAAATGACAATCAAAAGTCACAACACTGTCTCACCAAACTTGTGCTGAGGTCATGGACAGATCTGGATTCTCCATCATTATTTCCTATTATTTCATCCAGATTGTGTGTGAATCTGGCTGACATCAGGTACAGTAAAGTGTAGGACATCCAGACTCAGGAACTATTTCTTTCCCTCCACCATCAGACTCCTTAACAGTTGATAGTACTTCATAAAAGTTCAACCTAAGGCTACAACCATCATGCACGCTGTGTAAATAACTGTCAAGATGCACCAGTATGTATAGCATTTGTAGTAGTTTCTTTGTTTTATTATATATATGGACAACTCCAATGTCATTAAGTGCGGATGGTAAAGTCCATTGTACATTTTCATTGTATAGAAAAACCCTGTTTATTTACTGTGCACATGACAATAAACACTTTGAATCCCTGAAGCCTTAAAATCCTTGAATCCTTGAATGAAATATAGCGTGTGCTACGTGCTGTGTTTGTTTATGCTGTTTGTTCAGGTTGTAGTGATGATGGAGGTGCAGGAGGTATTGTGTTTTTAAAGGATGCTTATGTATTTTCACTAAGCATAATGTTTTTAATTTATTTCTACATTATGTATTTGACACCTTTATTTATGAAATCTACTATAAAGATAAATGTCTTTTACGTTTTCCTCGTGGATTCTTATAATTCATGTGTGTGAATGAGAGGGACCCAAGTGGAAGAGTGAGGTCACAGGGAGAAGAGATCAAGAAGGTGGAGGATTTTAAGTACTTAGGGTCAACAGTCCAGAGCAATGGAGAGTCTGGAAAAGAGGTGAAGAAGCGTGTTCAGGCAGGATGGAACGGGTGGAGGAAAGTGTCAGGTGTGATGTGTGATGGAAGAGTTTCAGCTAAAATGAAAGGAAAGGTGTACAAAACTGTGGTGAGACCAGCAATGTTGTTTGGTCTAGAGACAGTGTCACTGAGGAAAAGACAGGAGACAGAGCTGGAGGTAGCAGAGATGAAGATGCTGAGGTTCTCTCTGGGAGTGACCAGGAAGGATAGGATCAGGAATGAGTACATCAGAGGGACAGCACATGTTAGAGGTTCTGGAGATAAAGTGAGAGAGGCCAGACTGAAGGTAGCTGGTGTGAGAGAAGAGGATGCAGAAGACAGGGTTAGATGGAGGACACTGATTCGCTGTGGCGACCCCTGAAGGGAGAAGCCCAAAGGAGAAGAAGATTCCATAATTCCCATCCTCTACTGAAGCCGACACAGCGTCGCTCCTGAACGAGCTCCGGTTCGTACTTCGCGGGTTCCGGGCGCACGCACGCGTGGCCGCAGCGCGTGCACGCGTCGGCAGGGAGAGATCAGCACCCTGGACAGCGGCTGGTCGCTCAATAACAAAGCAAGCGGCTCCATCCCAGTCCGGCTGCTGGGAGCGCTGGGAGAGGCGCATCAGACACGGATGGATGAGCAGAGACAAACAGCGATTTGTTTACAGCATGGCAAGCTTTCTTCTTCTTCTTTTTCTTCTTCTTCTTTCTCCCTGTTCCGGAAGTAGCTGCTGCGTTGGTTCAATCTCCAAGCCGACCATTTCGAGGAGGAAAATCAGCGCCAGCAGTATCCTCACCACCATCTATCTGATCCAATAATCAATGCCATTACTGCTGTGTAATTGCTCTCGGATGTGAAGACATCTCCAGTTTTTTTTTTCTCCCTCATTAGAAAAATCGCAGGGTGCCTTTTTTTATATATATATTTATTTATTTATTCCGCTTCTCTTTGACATTTCAGCGGATTTTGGGCTCGCAGCGAAATGCTGAGGGACATCGAGCGAAGATGGGAAACATGGTGCTTTCGGGTGTTTTTGTCTTGCCATGTTTCCAGCTAGGCTCCCGGACATGCAAATGAAAAGGATTGTGTTTCTGGTCTCGGCGTGGATTGACGAGGATTGTTCGTGGATCAACCTAAGGAGCATCCAATAAATAAAGAAAAAAGGACATGGAATAGATATAAGGGAGGAAAATGGACAGTGATCCGACGTTTGGGATACACAATAAAAAATAATAGGCATCAAACTTCCATTTTTCCATCTTTTTTTTTTTTTTTTTTGGATTATGATTCTTGACACGAGTCCCAGATGTGACTGTATGGATGGAATGTCGTTGTCTTTTACATCCCATCATCTCCTGGTTCCCGGCTCGGTGTTGCTCTCTCTTCCTCTCGTCCACTCTCTCTCAGTCTTCTGCTTCGGGTAGCAAAACATGTAGGCTATTTTCTGCTGCAAGCCCAGCGCATGTGAAAAAAGAGGAGCCTTTGAGAGCAACGGAGAAGGGGGGGAGAAAAAAAAAAAATGGACCGTGGACATCCAAAACCGTGCGTTGTGTTTTTGGGGTGCGGTGGAAGAGGCATCTAGACGGTGTTTGTTGACTGGTTTGAAGTGATGAATATTAACGGAGAGTGTCGGCCAGGCTGGAAGGGAAAAATCTTTCATCTGCATTGACTTAGATACACATGCCATCAGTGGGGCGAGAGCCTTTATTCCCCTGGATCAGAACCAAGAATGAGCCCGTTGTGAAATAATAATAATAATAATAATAATAATAATAATAATAATAATAATAATAATAATAATAATAATAATAATAATAATAATAATAATAATAATAATAATAATAATAATAACTCTGGCGGGTTCTGTATGTAGCCAAACATGTTCAAGTATCGGATCCGCATGTTTTTTAATGAACTGAAAGTCTTGGTGTTTATGCGATCCGATTCGAGACAGTCCGGCTCAGACCCAGATAGACGGACCGGCACCATGAGAGGTTTGGGGATGGGCGGCTGCGGTTGGCCGCCTTTCGTCGACTGCCATTCCCGCGACGATGAGGAGGAGTACTACGGCAGCGACCCGCGGCCCCGGAGCCTGGCGTTTGAGGACAAGGAGCCCAAGCTGCAAGTGGGCCTGGACGCCGTGTCTCTGGCCAGCACCGCCAGCAGCATGCGGACCCCCCAGTGCCGGATCTGTTTCCAAGGCCCAGAGCAGGTATATAATAGAGAATGGTTCCACATCCACAGACCCAGTTTTGTTCCACATCTCTGTGGGGAGAGCCTGTGGAGGCATTTCACCGTGAATCAATTGTTCCTCTTCAGTTATAGGGGAAGTTGTCATTTTTAAATCATCACACCTGCCATTTTGATTTTTTTTTTTTCTCATATGAATCACAAAGGATCTAAGATTCACTGGAGCTACTACAACACCACCCCCCCCCCTCTCTCTCTCCTCTTCTTCTCCACCACCACCCTGTCCTACATCTCTTTCTCCCACCCACCTTCCCCTCAACTGCCTTCTGTGGAAAAAAAAAAAAAACAATCTAGGATAAAGGCTCTGTTACAAAAATAGTCAAATGGTTTTTATTTACACGGCTCTTTCTTTTTTACAAATCCTTGCAGATGGTGATGCGTTCTGTCCTCACGCCTCCCCGTTCAGAGGCGGCTATTGTCCCTTTTTTTTTTTTTTTTTTTAATTTCTCAAAAGATGATCTAGTTGTCTACATAACACTGTTTTCATATAAACTAATCAGCGGTGGTGGAGAGAGGGAACAGTTCCCACACATTTGAAATCTGGCCAGCATAGCAACAAAGAAAGTTAGCCAATTAGGTCTGCAGGATGACAAATGGAACGAGAAGGATTGCATGAGTCACAATCATTTTGTAAATCAACTCCCACCCCACCCTGTCTGCATGTGTCACCACGCGGGATGATCAGCTATTGATTGATGCCACGCTTCCCGGCCATGGCGGCTGCACGGGTCGACTGTGACGATGCTAAAGTCAGATAAATGTGTTTATCTCTGTCTGTCGCCGTTGCTTGAAACAAAACAACAACTCTGGTCTGAGGCCAACAAATGTTGATCCAACCAGATGTGCAGAAAACCTGCTCCACCTGGCTCCGCAGGTAGTCGAAAAGTCTGAGATAATTACAAACACTGTAAATCCTGTTGGTGCACAGATGGTTATTACCATTTAGTCACTTCCCTAAGATAGGCCAATGGCGTTATTACAGCCCATGTGCTAATTTACGACAGCTGCCTTGTTTCTTTCTGTTTGCGAGAGCCGTTTGAAGTGGAGAGCGACGGGACGGAGTGTAAATCTGTTCCAGCCTTGTTACGGGTTAAAAAGTCATTGGATGCTGCAGACGAGGGGTCGACCTCGGTTTTCCCCGTCTAGTCCCAGTGAGACATCTGGGCTGGCTTCAGACTCTCCGGCAAGGTGACTCATTGTGCAACATGGCTGTGAGCTACAGACAAAGAGCGAGCAAACAAAGCACTGAGGGAAAACCCTGAGACTCCTCCATCAACTCGTCTCTGTGATGTCGCCTCCACAGCGCTCAGTTTCCCCCCACGTCTGGGGTTAAAGTAAACCTCCTCGGGTGGCGTGTGGCGGAAGCACACGTTTGCCATTTTACAGTTATTTCATTATTCAAGCGGGTCACAACAGGGGCCAGGATAATGTCTCCGTCAGCGTGCCAATTACCTACAGACATAATCACCTAGCTCTGTGGGCTGCATTGAGTATGAATCCTTATTAACTGTCTGTCAAAGCCATCAGTGTGTGTCGTGGTGGTGCGGCGGCTGATTCCACTTAACGCTGTCTGGATTCGTTGGTGTCGTGCCGGAGCCCGCCGGAGGGGCCGGCTGTGTCGGGGTCGCGTGTAAAAACAAGTATGTTGGAGGAGGTGGAGGTGGTGGTGGTGAGGTGGTGGTGGTGATCACCCCTACCTGCCCTTTTCACATGTAATATCCAGCAGCGTGTTTCCACAGCGACGCACACCCGGGAGCTCAGAGGCCACTTCCACTCTGGAGTTGTGTCTAAAGGTTAGAGCCAGGGAGGAACGCCGTTTGCAGTCGTAGCAGTGACACGACAAATTAACACCTTCATGACTCGTGAAGTGGCCGAGAGGGGCAAAACCCACGCCGGGGTATTTGTGGTTAGTCGTCTCAGTTAGCGTTTGTGCAACTGACGTAGCTTCCTGCTATTTAACGTGGTGTTTAAAGACGCTAAAGAGTCGCGCTGATGCTCTAGTGATGTTTTCCGTCTCAGAAATGACCTTTGACCCTGTCGTTATTTGTATTCAATGCACAGTTCTGCAAATGTGATTATACTTATTTCCAAGCTGTTTTCTAGCATTTATATCTTCAGTCCAGTCCAGAATGATCCTTTACGTTTGTAATTGGGTCAGTTTTTGCCTCACACACACACACACACACACACACACACACACACACACACACACACACACACACACACACACACACACACACACACACACACACACACACACACACACACACACACACACACACACACACACACACACACTCTGATGCAGATGTTCTAGTTTTATTTTATCT
The DNA here is from genome assembly GCF_040054535.1 of Antennarius striatus. Lineage (NCBI taxonomy): Eukaryota > Metazoa > Chordata > Actinopteri > Lophiiformes > Antennariidae > Antennarius > Antennarius striatus. Next base: position 26,260,079 of record NC_090777.1, on the reverse strand, counting down.
CATGCTGCTCATTCAGTTTGTTTTTCACTCTGTGTTGCCTTCAAGTACAGGAATTGACTTTAAAATGTCGTAGCACATTTAAGGAGTCCCTGAATCGTCCCATTTCATGGGTAGTGAAGCGTTCTTGAGCTCATAAGTATTTCTTTACCTAGCTTGTTAGCAAGGTCAATGCTAATCGACCACATTAATGACATTCCAGGTCAATCTTCAGGCAAGAGGTGATATCTAATAGAATATTATGCATTATGTCGTATTTTAAAGGCATAAACCTGACATTAAGGCTCCTCCTCCATGTTCCTGTATGACGTCAATGTCGGGAAGTTGAGGAGCAAAATTTTTTGTAGACTTTCCCAATTGCTTTTTCCGACACGACCCCATCGTTCATGGGAAATTTCCTAGCAGGAGACTGATTTCTCCGTTTACTCTGACGCCACATAAGTGCACTATTAGAGCCTCCGAATGGAAAAGATGCATTACACAGGCAAAAATAATTAGAAAAAAAAATCTGTTTTACTTCCATCTTCATTTAGTTCATTGCTGTAGGATTCAATTAGATTTGACTACATTATGAGAATTTCATCGCTTTTTATTTGCCCCCCCCCTGCAAGTGTCAAGTCTTTATTAGTGTCACTGCTTGGAACTCTGATCCAGTAAATGTCACGTTTTTCCTTTATGGTTCCTCTCATTCAGAATATCAACTTCATTTGCACAGAACATTTTCTTTTGCATCGAGCTGAAATTAGATTTCAGGACCTGAAGGTTGTTTTGCAGATACCTAAAAAACAATTATATTCTCATCGTTAGTGGACATCCATTAAAACAATATCCCTCACACCTTCATATTAGTTTTTCAAAATAAAAGTCACCCACGTCTTGATTTTCAGTAGTTGTGAGGCTGAAACAAAAGTTCATCAGCATTTCATTCAAGAGGCTCAGTGCTTTTATTTTTTTACATATGAATATATTTAATGGGTGACATAAATCTATACAGTCGCTTAATTGTCATTCAAGGAGCAACTCCTGAAAGCACTCCTCTTGATTTTAGAATTAGGGCATAAATTTAGATGAAATTATCGTCGTCAAACGTATCACATTTTCTGCTTAAGCAGCTTCTCCTCGAGGTGATGTTTAAATTCATTATTACAACCTTTAAATGTCTGGTTTCCAGTTGATCATGGCATTAGCATTCACACATACACACACACACACACACACACACACACTCCTCCACGACAGCTTGACATTTTAGAAATGTTTGCTTTCATATGGTTTTTATTTAGTTTCTCGTATGCTCCTGACCTTCTCTGTGTTATCTTTATAATGTCATCAGGCAAGTTATTTTAAAGTTTATGAGTGGCGTGTGGCTCATCTACCAAACACAATCTTTTATGCAGCGGGACATTTGAAGTTTTTTATTATAAGTGGGAAGGTCAAACGGGTCGGATGGGAGAACGACAGGACAGAAAAACAACCCCAGTCACTATTTGAGTCAAATAGCTTGTTAGCTTTGATAATCTCGGAATCTACATTGGAAGGATATTCCTTTTGTATTTTTAAGCAATTAATTAATTGTGTCAACAAACAGTGATGGGGAATAAAACGTGAGTCAAGCCCATCTGTGGTGAGTGACTCCCGTTTTGTTAATGATGGATTTTTAATGAGCACTGTTATCAATTCAGAGACAATCACTTACGTTGATTTTACTATTTTCTTTATTACATGGACAAGCAACATAAAGTTAATCTTGTAATGTTTTTTTTTGTTGTTGTTTCAAGTTGTACCGTAATTGGATCCTGTTTACAAATTAAAATAATCTTTATGTGATAAATTGGTAGGAAAAGAGTTATTTGCTTTCTTTTAGAGGAATCCACTCCCTTTAGATTAAGGTTAAGCAGCTTGTTAGCTTTGTTCATCAAGGAATTTTCATTGGAGGAATATACCTTTTGCATTTTAATTAATTAAAGCCCTGTTTGCAGTATTTTATCTGATTTAGTTAGCTGCATTTTTAAACAAACGTTATTTCATAATCAAACTAAACAAGGGTGTTATGATGTGCAAGGCTACTGGGAAAATACTCTGTTGATGTTCTTACAAAGAGCTGAATGAGTGGATTGAGCCAATTATTCTAGCTGAGTTTAACATGAAGGTGAGGATGAAACAGCCTGGCTATGAAAGATAACGACATGATATATATTGACGGTGTTTTTAAGTTAGCAGTGCTTGCTCAAAAAAGCTAAGTTAATATAAGGTAAGCTAAGTGTCTCTAGCTTCATATTAATCAGACGGTGTTGGTTTCGTGTGTCAGGCTGCAGCAGCTCGTCTCTCCTTCATCACAACACTGTTGTTTGAAAGGCTTTGAATCTGATGTGATTCGTGAGCGACGACATGAACGGGTTCAGATGTGTCTGACAAAATAGATGTTTGACAGTGAACGGTACCGACAGGCCGGGCCGGCCATGCTTAATGTGACCAATGTGCCAACAGGCTGCGGATGTTGTTGGGTTGAGAGACAGTGGCAAAGAATACATCAGACAAAGAGCAGGTTTTGCCATTTTTATATGTCAGAATTATATTTAATTTCATCTGACTTCAGTGGAATTTATTATATGGACAGACACCACCTTTTTCTACGTGTTATACATGTATATCTATTTTTAAGTATGTTGTATTTTTTATTGTTTTATTTTATCCGCTTCCAGAGGGCCACACGCAATAAATGGGGAAACGGGGATACAAATAAGTAAACAAATAAACACAACGATGCCCGAAGTGCTGCAAAACATTCGGCAAACAAAACCAAGCGAATACATTAAAATAAATTTGAATAGACAAAAACAAGTAAAGCATGAAATTAAATTAAAAGCTAATTATAAAAACAACTGAGTCTTTAACGCAGTTTAACTGTCGACTTTTACAAGAAATGCATGTTTTTCACAAAACGTTCAATGTAGTTCTGTTTATTGCAGGAAGAGGGCGACAAATATTTTTTTTAAACTCATTTTTTTCTCTGTGTAATATGACCTGGAGGTCTCATTAGATAAATTGTATTCACGCGTTTTTCTTGAGTAAAATAATGTATTTTAGAAAGCATCTAAACATCCTTTATCCAGTGATTTGTTTACTACTTCCTGCATGGAGGTAATTTCTCTGGAGATATTGGATCTTGATGGAAAAAAAATCAGGCATATTTAGGCGGCTGGTGTCCATGAGCGTTTGTACTTTAATGTGGATTCAGATAATATTGGTTGATCCTGAAGAACGTCAACAACATGCGGATATTTGGAGAAGCTTCTGACATTTACGGTAATCCTAAGTGGGTTTGATTTTGGAAGCGTTAGATAAATTAAAGGAGACTGCTGTATTTGCTTTTCTCAATGCCATTGTACTTTGTTTGCTTGTTTGTTTGTTCATCGGATAGGTTTCTCACAAATAAACATTTTATGGAGGAGATGGCCCGCTTTACAATTTTGCCTCAGTCTGATCCAACTCTTGGAAATCTACCTAAAGAAGGCATCTTCTTGTAAACTAAACATGTCATGTGATATTGTAATTACAATATGGTGACCAGGAATATATTCATGGTTTTTACTTTTTACCGTATTCCTATTCTTAAAAAATCTTCTTCTTCTTTTTTTTTTCACAGACGCCAAATTCACTGAAACAGAACACAACTGCTTACATTATTTTTGGCACTGTAATCGCACTGATTGTAAGGCGCACCTTCAATGAATGGCCTATTTTAAAATGGTTTTCACTGGATTATAAGGTGCACTGTTGGTTTTTGAGAAAATTAAAGGCTTTTAGGTGCGCCTTATAGTGCGGAAAAAAAACTGGTATTGATGGTGACTCATTCAGCTGACTTCTTTCTGCTGTTCTGTTTGTGTCCTTTAGGGGGAGCTGCTGAGCCCCTGTCGCTGTGACGGCTCGGTGCGCTGCACCCATCAGCCTTGCCTCATCCGCTGGATCAGCGAGAGGGGATCCTGGAGCTGTGAGCTCTGCTACTTCAAGTACCAAGTCCTGGCCATCAGCACCAAGAACCCTCTGCAGGTAACGTGATGTCAAACCTGCAGCACGAAAACGCTCAATGTCACATAAATCATCACAGTATAATGAGTTGTAGAACCTGGGCCCCCCCAGCTCTCACATTGTCCCCATTCAGATGAGTGTGACTCAGGCTTCACATGGGATTCAGCTCACAAAGCATGGCTCAATTCATTTCTGTTTGGCTCTGCGTCCTCTTCAGTTTCCTTCGCGTCCAACGTTATTTTTGATTCTGGGCTTTGGATAAACATCACGCAAACAAGAGGGTGATCGTCTGGTGAATATGTAAAACCCTTCTTGACATTCAGGTAGACACAAATGCTTTCATGCTCCGCGAGGCTTAAATGTTTAAAATTCATGAGTCATTCAGGAAGGGCGATTTTATTGTACACTGCTGACTGAGACGTTTTGAACGCCGTATACGACACGCAAACGCTGCCAAGAAGAGAACAAACGCTCCACACAACACCCTGTTTCACCGCCGCATCACCATCACCCCTCCGAGTCAACGAGGTTTGATCAGGTCTAGAAGGAAATGTGTTGAAATTCATTTTTTTTAAAAACAATTTTTTTGACATCTTCTCATTCAAATTGGCAGAAAATATATTTTTAGATGCAGACAACAGAATTCTGTAGGGAGGTTTTGTTGTATTTCAGCCCTTTGTGTAAATGTTTCCCTGTGGGGATGGAGTAACTGAGTACTTTTACTTTGAGTACTTTGAGAAACTTCTAGCTAAGAGATTCCATTTTTTGCTGCTTTAGATTTAAGATGCTGCCGATTTTAGATTTTTTTTGTTTTGATTTGTGCGATCTTTTTGCTACAAAATTCCGTCTTAGCATTTTCAGTCACACTTTCTGTGATGAGGACGTTAAAGTGTATCATAAAGCGTTATGTCTTCACTCATAAACACACATAATGCTTCCTGATGATCAACAGCCGTAAGGCATTCTAGTGTCTAATGGTTGGAACATTTTTGCACCATCTGTACATTTTATTCCTTATGTCTTACAGCTTTTTCAAAATTGTCTAATTGATATTGATTGATTTACCTTGGACAAAAAGGAAACCCACATGAAAGAATCTTCAGATATGAGCAGAATAATCCTGGATGTTGTGCAGGGCAGGACTTTAACTTGTACTCTGATATAACTTGTATTTACTTCAACAAAGGAGGTGATTTCTTCTCCCACCTCTGGTTTAATCCTGATTCTCCTTCTCAGTGGCAGGCCATCTCACTGACGGTGATTGAGAAGGTGCAGATAGCAGCCATTATCCTGGGTTCCCTTTTCCTCATCGCCAGCATCTCCTGGCTCATCTGGTCGTCCCTCAGCCCCTCAGCCAAGTGGCAACGTCAGGACCTGCTCTTCCAAATCTGCTACGGCATGTACGGCTTCATGGACATCGTCTGCATAGGTAAAGATGGACGCTAAGATATAAAACGTCCGCTGCAGCTTTTTTAGACAAGATGCATGAGAACAACAGCACCGCATGAAAACATGGGTGCAGCAGAAGGTTTAGGTGTCAGAGGATGAAGGGATGCATTATGTAACAAAGGAGGAGGATGCGCTCTGCAACCACACAAACGTACTTTTAACAAGCATAGGTTGCATTATGCAAGGACAAACAAACACGGTGCAGTAAAAATATTCAGCTCACATTCTGTTGGTTGTTAAGGTCGTGCAAGATTAAACAGGGAATAGACTACAGAGGCAGATGGTGAACATGTAGCAGATGACAACTACACTAAAAACAAAGCAAATTTTGATGATGCTGCAGAGAACAGGGCTTCATGCACCGGGACCAACCTGGTGGACGGTTCTAGTGTAAGTTGACTCCACTGTGAACAGATGGCATCAGATATCTGCACCATGATTATTGCCAAAAGGAGGGTTGCTGTGATGCTGACTGCAGCTTGCAGAGCGAAATATTTAAAGCAAAGCTGTGTGGAATTCACGCACCATCCTTCTCTTTATGCTTCTTCTCCTTCCTGCCCAGGCCTCATCATCCACGAGGGTTCGTCAGTGTATCGGATCTTCAAACGATGGCAGGCTGTCAATCAGCAGTGGAAAGTACTGAACTATGAGAAATCAAAGGATCTGGGCGACCCGGTGAGTTCGAACAGCAAGACGGGGGGTCGCGGCTCTCGCAGTAACCCCCACGGACTGGCCAGCAGCGGCGGCGGTCGACAGAGCAGGAGGTTAAGAACTATTTTGAACCACCACTGTGGATACACCATCTTGCACATCCTGAGCCAGCTGAGGCCCAACGACCCGCGGATCCGAGCCGCCGCCAACCGGGAGGTGGTGATGAGGGTAACCACCGTATGAGGCGGACAGGCGACGGGCCTCGTCCTCATGGAAGGATGTAAATGAGGGGGGGGGGGGCCTTCTCATGGACCTCGTGTTAAAGTGTAAAGACGATGTGGGAACAGACAGGTTCTTTCTTTCCTACTACAAGAGGAAGCCAGAGGCTCCTTTACAATAAATAAAGACATGATGAAAATAAGGACGAAATAGCTTATAAGGACATTAAGTATGAGACGTGAGGGGGGGTTGGGATGGGGGGTGTAAACAGGCTTTATAACCTAATCCAAGATGGTGAGACGTTTTTCCAGTTCAATATCAGGTCACACCGTTTTATTTAATTTCATCTTCTCGGTTTTATTTTTATCTCTTCTTTTTGTTTCTTTTTTACTCCTTGCTTTTGTACGGATGTATGATTTTAGAGAAAATCATGTAACTCCATACAAGCCAAGCTTTTCCAGACAACAATGTGTAACGATCTTTGTTTCTACGAGCTAACGAGATGCTGGCAATTAGACCGAAAACTGAAACGAACCCGAGAGAAATGCGGAATCGTTGACGGAACAATAAGTCATGATGAGTAAAAAAAAAAAAAGGAAGAAAGAAATAACAGTTCAGTGACACTTTTCTGACATTTCTGCAATAAAGATATGTATGTACATTTCACAGGGAATTTTGCATGGGTATATAATTTTATTCTTCATCACATAACATAAGCACATGACCAATTTGCTCTATTTCGAATGGTGCTTGCCAAAATAAACACTTTCAAAACATCTGACTTCATTGCACCAACTTTTTGCCGACATGACAAATGACAGTGTGCTCCAGCCGTTTCAGCTAAAATGCAATTTGCTGCTGCAGCGTGCTGATTCAGATTGAATAAGTAAACCCTTGGATTAATGATGGGGATGTCTCTCTTTTCATCCCCTCTGGAGTATAAATCAGGTGACTGTGTCCGGTTTCTTGTTATTTTTTTAAATATGGTGAGGTCATGTGACTCCAATGGAACATCCTCTGTTTTTAACTTTTTTTTTAAAATTCATGCTTTTTAAAGAAACCCCTTAGGGCAAAATGAAATTGGTGACAGACATTTTCTTTGTTTAATATATGTTTAATGTATTAAATATTTCAGGGGTTTGTTGATTAAAAAGAAAAAAGACGTTTGTGGATTAAAAAAAAAAAAAACGTGACTATCAATGAAACGCTTGAACTTTATCCTGTCACGTCAGGACAGGCATGAACCCAAGGCGTGTCAAACCAGTTTGTCCTGCATGAAGAATGCAGGTGTGTGTCGCCCCCTGGTGGCCTCTCTTGTTAAGTGTTTCTACTTCTTTCCGCCAGGGGGCGCTGTAGAGCAGAGAGGAGCTGTGATGTTGAATCTTGTCTGGTAGAACTTTATCATTTTATTCCCGTTCATCTCTTTTTTTCTGACGGTATTGATGAAAACATGTTATTTAAAAGTTACCTGTGGATAAACTGTCAAATATCTTTTTTATATTTTAACAGGAACTTTAATGGTGAGTTTTTTTTCCCCTGAATGCGCAGTTTCAAATTAAATCGTCTTTTTAAAGGAGGCAAAATTGAGGATATTTACATTACAGTACTTCAAGATAGATTAATTCTTTCATTGAAACGATATATGGAAGAGATAGGAAAAAATCTTTACAATGCATAAAGTAGACTGAATTTTATTCCCGGAGGAATAAAAATTACTGGAAATACTGTGAAATACTATGATCCATTAACCATGTTACTTTAAACTAGAGAGATTTCTACTAAACATAACTAAAAAGATGAATTTTAAAAATAAGACATTTTTTAAATCTTTATCTAAATATTTTTAATTTTTAAATTTCTGCCAGTTAATTATTTAAACTATGTACTTTCTGGCATATATGACAAAGAGGATCAGCAATTCATTTTAATTTTATTTAAACATTGACTAAAACAGTTAATTGTTGCAGGCTAGTTATTTACAAGTAATCAGTTAATAAATAGAATAACTCTAACCTTTATTATGAACTGGCATCATTTGTGATTCCCAAGTTGGATGAGTTTTAAAAACGAACTGCAGACTGGTTCTGTTCTGGTCCGGTTTGTTGTCTTTTATTTGTTTATTTCTGGTCTTTCATTACAAGCGAAAAGACGCTTTCAATGAAGACTTTTATTTTGAAAGGAAACAACCGGAGGCTGGACGCGAAACGTTTTAACGAACACTTAATTCATGTTAATACATTTATATTTTTTTCCTACTGTTCCTACTTTATTATGCTAAACCCATTGTTTAATTATGATAATGATCCGTCGGGTCGGACCGGTTCCGTGTTTGACGCTGATCACGTGACAGAAACAGGCGTGACGCCGGGTTCACCTGTTAAATATTGTTATGTGTAACTTCGTCGTCCTCCTCCTCCTCCTCATCCGCCCCCTTCCTTGCCCGTCCGGTAACTCAACACCCCCCCCCCCCCCCCAGTCTAAAGGACGACCTGTTGGTCGTTCCTGTTCCACCGACGTCACCGGGAAACAACCGGGCAGCGAGGGGACACCAGACAGATCACTACCGGAATGTAGTTCAGCTGCATGTTCACACATTTCAGTAGCTTTCCTGTCTTTTAAAAAGACGACTTTAGCCAGCAGACATGAGGAGGATGATCTCATACCTGCGGCCAGGTGAGTTGTGACGTCACCTTTATTACATTCTTCACGGCTGAACTCCGAGATGGACCTGGTTATTTTCAAATGACTCCAGCTCTTCCTCCGTTCTTACCTCAGCGTTTTAAGTTGGTTTTTTTTACTGATTGAGTTCACTTTTTAGAACATTTTAAAGTTTTAACACAAATATTTAGTTGAATTTCTGAGTACATTATAAATTTCCTCACCAGAATCTATCAGTTATAGATTGTATTAGATGAGATGACCAGTCTTCAGTGTTCTGTTAATTACGTGGAGAAAAATTATCCTAATTATTTGGATCTTCTTCAGTTTGTTTTTCCAACCCATCAGGTGGTTTCTGTTCAGTCCTGCTGGAAGTCAGACCGGATCACTGGTCCCAGTAAAACATTCTCCTTCCCAGTGGAGGTGAAAATTAATCATTAGCTTCAATTTAAAATGAGCTCCTCTTATAAAGAATAACAGAGGACGTTACCAGAGGCACTTTTACGAGTATAAAGTAACTTAAATAATCCAATACTAAACTATACTAGTTACTTTTCACCAGCGTCAGTTAAATTAAATTAAAGACATCAAATGTTATTAGAGGCGTCAGAACAACCTCCATAAATAACCACCTCAGTTAAAACAGCGGCGACCGGAAGCCGTTAATGGATTGGTTAGTGACATAATTATTATTCTGGCCTCTTTCCCACAGTTCCTTGTGTTCTGTTCTTCACGTAATCCTGGTATAATTATCTGTTTGCTCTCAGGAAGAGACTTTGTTCCTGAAAGCATCCACATCTCCTCTCTGCCTCCCAGCGTTCCTACAGAGGAGACCGGAGGACCTGGAGCAAACCAGCAGAACGGATTGGGTTTGTTGCTGTTGGGATTATGGGCTGTGAGCCGTCTGGAGGTGTAGTTTTTTTGTGTGTTTTTTTTTCCACATTGACGTCAGTTTTGTTTCAGGTGATGCCGGGGAAGGGAAAGCGGTGATCCGGACTACGCACACGCAAAGAGGAGCCCCCAACACCGCCTTCCTCCACAAACCCAACGGCGAACTCGTTTCCAGCACCTACTTTGAAGAGAGGGTTCCTGTTCCCGATGGCGACGGCGAGGTAAACTAAGATGTCAACGTGTCAAATTTTACACAAAGTCAGCTTTATCATCAGATGTGATCTGAACAACTGAAGCAGATGGGGAACTCGTTTTAATTTAAATAAAATCAATCAATCAATCAACTTTTATTTATACAGCGCTTAATCACATCTGAAGACATTTCAAAGTGCTTTACAGAGAGAAAGCCAACAAATCAAATGTATAATCCAGTTTGGATGAGAAACTGAAGTCTCATCCTGACTTTGTGATGTTACAAAGGTGTTATTTACTGCATTTTTTTAAAACACGCAATGTTAGCCTCTGAGCTAAAGGTGTTAGCACACACTTTTGTTGAAGGAAGGCGCACACAAGCCTGTACATGAGGTCCGAACCGGTGACCTTTGACACTCACACTGACACTCGTTGAAAGCACCAGAAAAGAGTTTGTGGATGAAGAAACAAGCCAACGTTCTGTCATCATGGACTCATGAAAACAGTCACTTATGAATATTTATATTTACACATATATTTATTTGTGTATTTACTGTCTCTTCATTTAAAGTTATTCGTCTTTTGTCAAACAGGAAATGTGGAATGTCGCAGGGCTGGTGCTTCATCTGATTTTCATCTAGTTAGATTGTGTGACACATTTTCTGTTCATTATGTTGAGCTGGATGTATTCACAGACTTTAAACCTATTCCTTAATGTATTGATGATCAGACATTATGAATGTTGTACGTTTTACGTACAAAGAGTTTCAGAAGATGAATTACGTGGTGATCCGGATGGATCCTGATCATCCTGTCAGGTGTGATCGTATCTCCGGTAAAGAATGTGATGTTTGTCGTGGGTACATCTTGGTTTCTCTCCGCTGCAGCGGTGGATCAGCCTCCGTAAACTGTGGGCCTTCACCGGACCCGGATTCCTGATGAGCATAGCCTACCTGGACCCGGGAAACATTGAGTCTGACCTGCAGTCTGGAGCTAAAGCTGGGTTCAAGGTAAAGATCAAAATTGCTCCTTTCAGGGTCGATCTACTTTTATACGTCGGACGTCTCGTCAAACAGCAGGTGGAAGTTTAATGGAGGTGAACTTTGACCTGCGTCAGCACACGTCTGAGTTCACGAGGGCAGGATGTGAAACAGAAACAAACAGCACATATATTTTACAGTTGGGTAGGTATAAAGTTCAGCAGACAGACGGACACTAAAGCAGCCGTGACGATAGATTCAGACAGATGTAAATTGGTTAATATATTTGCGAAGTTCCACAGAGACTAACCTGAAGGAGGTTGGTGATGACATCATCAAACTAAGCTCCGCCTCCTGGTTGTACATGAGTGATCTACACACAAATATGATTTTTACTTGGTGGTATCAAGTCACTGCTCCTCTCTGTTACTGGACCAAGACCCAGATTATGATCCAGATTATGAGTCATATTTGAACTTTTTAAAATTCTAATCTGGGTGTTTTTATTTTAAGGATATTAGCAAAATGATAAAAACACAATTTGGAACTGTAAACGGAAAGTCGTCATATCTTCCTCAGAGCCTAAAATCCACCTGTACGTAAGATTCCATCCGTGTGCATAAGATTTTTTGTACACAAACAAACAATCAAACGTTACTTTTTGCTACGGGGACAAACGGTTTTGTTTTTGCCAAATTCTCTCTTTTTTTTTTTTTTTTTTTAATCGAAAAACGGATTGTAAAAAAGAACAGAAGGAAGCCTGGGATTTGTCAGACTCTAAACTGTGGACTCAGCAGTTAGAAGCAATCAATCATTTACTTGACAAACATTCACAACTGATAATCTGTCGCCGAGGGCGACGTGAGCAGAGCGCGGCTGCAGGCCAGAGAACAGGTGTGGGAAAATGAGGAACAGGTGGGAGAAGGCCTCGTTCTCGTTTGGGTCTGTGCATCCTTGATTCATTTCCTCGCCTCCTTATGCAAGGAAGCAATACAAAGGACAGAGGAGTCAAAATGAGTCACACATCCACCCACAAATTCAGTTTTCGTTCTAATTCATCTCTGAATCTGTCCTATCAGCTCCTCTGGGTGCTGCTGGGCGCCACTGTCATCGGTCTCCTGCTGCAGCGGCTGGCGGCGCGGCTGGGCGTGGTCACCGGGATGCATCTGGCCGAAGTCTGCAACCGCCAGTACCACACGGTGAGACAGACTTTAATCTCAGGGGGTTCTGCCCCCTCCCACGGATCTGGATTATTAATGTGGTCTGACAAATAAGTGGAGAAGAGCATTGAGCCGAGTTCAGACACTTGTGGGACGCCACAGACTATAGTCTCAGGGTCCCCGTCGACCCGCTGTGTAAAACGAGTCCCATGTCTGCTTGTGTAACCGCCACTGAGCCCTGTTGTTACCGCAGCTGTAATCCCGGGATTATATGATCAAAAGATTGAGCTGTAAACTTTGAGGAAGTTGACCAAAAACCGTTTGAGTTTACATTAAATCCAGAATGAATCTTTAGCCATTTATGAGATTTCTATATATTACAACGAACCAGAATCACGTGACACCCCCCCCCCCCCAGCCGTGACGCATTTAAGAAGCTGGGAGAAACTTGAGAGTCAGAGTCACTCCCTTTTTTTATTTAATCCTATAAACAAACAAGCCAGTAACAAATAAGGTGCACATGAGAGACGTGGATCAGCTGCACTGAACAGCTGATTCCACTGGTTGTGTTAATGGGTCAACGAGCTACCGGTTTATAGTCACCCCCCAGAACAAGTGTGAAACCGTCTCATAGCAGTTAGTAGAATAAATGCTGCCACCACTGCATCATATTAATAATAAATAAGTCTGATCAGATTCTCTCCCACATGATTGATCATCCTCTAAAGCCCAGATTCTGTTATGGTGTCTGGTTTCGACCCGGACACACGGGGAGCCCATTTCAACCAGAGTCGTGAAGAAACACCCGTTTAGCTTCCTGACATCAGAGGCGACTGGACGGCGGTTCAAAACCCACATCTATAGCATCGACAGTGTAGAGCACTGGGGTCAAACTCAAGGCCCGGGGGCCAAATGTGACCCATGAGAGCATAAAAGGTCAGAGTGTCTAAAAATAAATAGGTCAAAAGTGTGCTTGGACAAAAACTACATTTCCCACAATGCAGTAATTTAGCCCATTTTAACTTTGACAAAAACTTTTTAAACAAAGTTAAGTTGTATTTAATGGGGTTTTTTTTTTTAAATTATTCTCTTGGATAGTTTGATCCTTGATTGATGGAGTTCTGTGGGTTTAATAATCTCACAAATTAAAAAGGATTTATGTTAGAACAGAGAAACAAACATTTTTTCTGCGTAACCGAGTTTCTCCCCTCCAGGTGCCGCGGATCATCCTGTGGCTGATGGTGGAGCTGGCCATAATTGGCTCAGACATGCAGGAAGTCATCGGCTGCGCCATCGCGTTCAACCTCCTCTCCTCCGGCAGGTGCTTCCAGTTCCTGCAGACACGGCGTCCCTCCGGGGGCCTCAGTACTCATCAGATTACTCACATAATAACGCTAAATAATCTCCTGAACCGGAAAACAATCAGAACAAATAGTTCTGTAACTTTCCAAAGATTAATAAACCATGAGTTTAATCCAGTAAATTTACTTTTGCTGTTCTGTGTTTGCTTCTGATCATCTTGTTCCTCACCGGTAGGATCCCACTGTGGGGCGGCGTCCTCATCACCATCATCGACACCTTTGTCTTCCTCTTCTTAGATAAATACGGTAGGCATCTACAAATAACAACAACAACAACAAATAAACAAATAAAAGAAGAATCCTCTTGTGGTTCTGTGCAGGCCTGAGGAAGCTGGAGGCCTTCTTTGGTTTCCTCATCACCATCATGGCCGTCACCTTCGGATACGAGGTACAACCCATCGATTTATTGACCTATAATAAATCTGTTTATCAATAGATTGATTTATCAAACTCCTCCAGCATCAGAACCGTCTTCATCCCTCTTCCTCCTCTTTTGCCAGTACGTGACGGTGAGGCCGGACCAGGGCGAGCTGCTGAAGGGGATGTTCGTGCCGTACTGCGAGGGCTGCGGTCCGGTCCAGCTGGGTCAGGCCGTGGGCATCGTGGGAGCCGTCATCATGCCTCACAACATCTACCTGCACTCTGCTCTCGTCAAGGTGCGTTCAGCCGCAGCGCAGGTACGACCTGCATGTTGGCGAGCGTGTGTAACCGTGTGAACGTCCATGTGGGTTCAGTCTCGAGAGGTGGACTGGTCCAATAAGAAAGAAGTCAGAGAGGCCAACAAGTACTTCTTCATCGAGGCGACCGTCGCGCTCTTCGTCTCTTTCCTCATCAACGTGTTCGTGGTGGCGGTTTTCGCCGAGGCTTTCTACGGACGCACGAACATGGAGGTGGTGAGTGTCTCTGCAGTCCAATGGGACGAGTGTGTGTGTGTGTGTGTGTGTGTGTGTGTGTGTGTGTGTGTGTGTGTGTGTGTGTGTGTGTGTGTGTGTGTGTGTGTGTGTGTGTGTGTTCTATCTGGACGCGTGTCTCAGACGTGTGTGTGTGTGTGTGTGTGTGTTCTTTTGTTCCAGTACACAGTCTGCAATCAAACAGGAAGTCCTCACTCGGAACTGTTCCCCCCCAACAACGAGACTCTAGAGGTGGACATCTACAAAGGGGTGCGTTCTCATCACGTCTTGATGTTACCGACAGCTGGTTCTAGAACCTTTGGTCACTTTAATAAAGTTCTGGTCCAAATTTGAGCCACAAAGAGGAAAAATCTCCAGTGTGCTCCAATAGAACCGTCAGGCCAACGTTTCCCATAAGGCACCACAGCTTTTCTAAAAAGCCGTTTTACATTCTTTTGTCTCCCGGTTCAGGGCGTGGTGCTGGGCTGCTTCTTCGGCCCGGCGGCGCTCTACATCTGGGCCGTGGGGATCCTCGCCGCGGGTCAGAGCTCCACCATGACCGGAACGTACTCGGGTCAGTTCGTCATGGAGGTCAGTGGACAACGGAGGATTCATCCAGCGTCGTTCTTCTAATCGTCACCGGCGGACGTCTGCTCTCTCCTCAGGGATTCCTGAATCTGCGCTGGTCGCGCTTCGCTCGGGTGTTGCTGACTCGCTCGCTGGCCATCACCCCCACCCTGCTGGTCGCCATCTTCCAGGACATCCGGCACCTGACGGGCATGAACGACTTCCTCAACGTGCTGCAGAGCATGCAGGTCAGACAGCAGCGACACCCGTTTTATCCCCTTTCAGCACCTGCAGAAACAAAGGACGATGTCAGAGGCCAAATGTCATGAAATTTAATCAATCGCCTCCAAGGAATTCTGATAGTTTTGCTTATTTTTGAAACCAGCATCAGGTTTTCGTGACCGAAAGAATCTAATTTGGACTTTTAAGAATGATAATAATAAGATTACCATCGTTGAATAATAGATATACTGTAGATCGACAACTTGTGAATTCAAAAACATTTTTAAGTTTTTAAGTTTTTGGGTTTTTTTCTTAAAATAAGAAAAAAAAAGTTCATCTTTCTGGGATATTGTGTGCTTAAAATATCAGTTTGAATATCAACATAAAACTAAATTGAGATTTATTTTTTTTATTTTTTTTATGCGACTTAAAATGAGATTAATTTCCAAAAAATGTTGGTTTGTAATTTCTCAGAATGACTCTCTGTGACGCTGTTATTTGAATTAAGTGACGACAATGAGGCTTAAAACATGCTTGAGAAGATTCTCTCCTTCTTTTCTCACAGCTGCCGTTTGCCCTCATCCCCATCCTCACCTTCACCAGTCTGCCTTCCCTCATGAATGAGTTTGCTAACGGCCTGTAAGCCACTCGACAGACACAAACAGTTTCTCACCCGGGGCGTTTAAGATCCGTTAATCTCGTCTGATCTCCACTTCCTGCAGAGTGTTTAAGATCGGAGGAGGGCTTGTGATCTTGTTGGTGTGCAGCATCAACGTCTACTTTGTGGTCGTCTACGTCACGGCCCTCCACAGCGTGTGGCTGTACGTGTTGGCGGCCTTCCTCGCCACAGCGTACCTGACGTTTGTGGGATATTTGGTAGGTAGCAGCAGGAAGTGAATGTTCTACTGGATCGGTCATGGTTAACGTGATTCACTTGTATCATCCGTGCTGCAGGTGTGGTTGTGTCTCATCGCTCTGGGGGTGTCCTGCCTGAATCCGTCCGCCAGCAGAGAGAACGACGGCACCATCCTGATCGAGCAGCAGCCGGAGTTCGAGTCTTGAATCACGTTTTGTGTTTGAGCGGACGTTCGTTTTCGAGGTGCAGCCGCCGGCGGACCGGCTGGCGTTGGAGATGGAATTTCTGCATTGGGCTGGCGTGAAGTTGGGAGCTGATCTCAGAGAATGATGCACACATACACACACACACACACACACACCAAATTAGTTAAGTCACATTGACTTTTTAAGACTCTTTTCAAACCACATATAAGGCTGCATGATGGCAAATTAGCTGGGATGTCAGCTTCTCGTTATTTATTGTCATATGATATGCTGTCAGTACTCCCCAGCAGTAGGTAAGAATAATTCCTAACTAGAAGGCACTGTCAAACCTCTGCCAACGCTCAATTAAACCTTCGTCTAAATTCCTACCAGACGTGTGACAGCAGAATGATTGCCCTCGGGATTTACATAGTTTATAAATGATGAACGAATCCACCTCTCCACTTGGATCTTCTCCTAATTGTAGCTGCTCCATCTTTGACACTTGTTCCACCCTTACACCCAATGTACCCCATTTGGGTAGTTTTTACATAATTGAGAAATAGGTTTTTAAAAAAAGGGCTATAATTTGTGATTTTTTGAGAAAAAAAAAAGGTAAATTCTGCCCCTTTTCGTGTAATCTTGCTCAAACAAACACTTGCAGGTGAAAGCAGAACCTCTGTGACTGAGGTAATTACATAATTCATTCAGATGTTGTGTTTTGAATGATTAAGAGTTATTACTTTCCCTCCACGTTTCTGTTTATATCCACACAAACCTGTTGTGCTTCTTTGCTGGATTGAGCGTTTGCTGCAGGTTTTACTCAAATGAACTGAGCAGCACGACACGCAAACAATCACAAGTTCATTTTAAATTATTGTAATGATGTGTGATGTCTCTCAACAAGTAAATATTCAACTTAAATCAAGAATGAATTACTTTTTGGCCAGTTTGAGGAAACAGAATTGCAGTTCCTCTATTGGCCACAGGGAGGCAGTGCAGACCAAAAAGAAGACACACTGTATACAGTAAACCAAACACAAGCAGAGCTGCTCAACATAACAAAAAAGATTAAATGACAGGGTGTGTTACATCATGGTTTATGCGTTGCAGTGGCACAGAAACAGCATTATTGTACCAAACCGAAAAAGAATAAGTCGTATGGATAGGGTTTGGCTGGATCGCTCCCCTGTGTGCGTTCAGATGTGGCTGCTGTTTGACATGCCTGTGGCGGTGGTGTGTCTGAAGAGTTGCAACTATTGTGCAAGCAAGCACTGCTGGTTTCAGTGTTGCACGAATTCCAGGCCTGAAGTGCTTCAGCCTTTGTGAGCAGAGGAAAGGCAGATGGACAGGTTTTTCTTTGCATTGTGGCGGGGAACTTTTTTTTTTTTTTCCTGTCATGGAGGGAGAGTTATGTAAGAAGGGAGAGTCTTCCCACCGCCCCTCTCTGTTTTTGTTTTTCTCAATGAGCCAATGTCTCCCTGCCTAGGCCTCACAGCCTGTCCAGTAGGCCCCTTTCCTGGAAACATAGCCTAGCAGAGGCCACTCAGGGGCAGGCCTGTGGGGCGGGAGGGTAGGCAAAGAGGAGGGGAGGGGGGGGGGGGCTCTTCCAGCAAATCACATGATGGTAGACCCTACAGTCCCAGCCCTACATGAGGCTGAGATGCTGCAAATGCATTTCAGTAGGCAGTTTGTCATCAGCTGGATTGGATGCGAATGCAGATTTTGTGAAAATGAAAGAAGAGCCGTGGAGAGTGAGAGCGTGTTTGTCTGCAAGGTTAATGTGAAGAACGCCATACAGAACGTTTGGGTTCTACCTCCAGCGCCAGTGTTTGCTTCCCGCCATGCCTCTGAGCTACGTTATCAGTGTTTTATTTGTGTATTTGTTTTAATGTGTGAGTGAACGACTGAATAATAGATGCAATCTTGATTTTTTCTTTTTAATTTATTTTTTTATGTTGTTACAAGAATCCACCTTGATTTCAATGATGCTTAATATTTAATGAGCTGTAAACAAACACAATAAACCACCACATGACATCACAGGAAGTGGATATGAGGATTATTGAACTGCGATCACTTCTTTTGCATCGTTTCCTTTTTCCCCGTCAGATTGAACGGTGAAACATTTTCAGGTCTGATGTGTTGTGATTTATTCCTCCTCTCGCCTCATGTTGTTTTTATGTGCCTGTGCATTAGTTCCGTCGGCCGATGAAAGATGGATGCAGCTATAAATTGCATCTGATGCTTGAAGTCACATGTTTGGGTTGGATTCTCCAAGGAGGAGGGGACGTCTGAAGTAACCTCCAACCTTACCTCAGGGCCTCAACACCAGTTGGCTCCTTTGCCCTTTCTATCTCTGTCAGGGGTGGAGGGTGGGGGTGCATATTCGCAGAAGACGAGGACAGGAAGCATCAGAGATCCTGAACCTCATGTTGCATCTGCAGTGAAATTTTCCATCCTACTTTTGTGTATATTTTTACAGTCAGTGCTGCTTTAAAACGTCCCACATCAGAAATGCTCCTAGCCAGGCCGTCCTTGTTTACGTCTTGCGATGCGGCCACTGTGGGCACTCGCTGACCTTGTGGCGTAATGGTCTCAAATGTGTTTGAAATAGAAAGACTGGCTATTTCAAACGTTTTCATCCTTCATCTCCATCTTTGTTTCATGGTTCACCTCTGACCAGGACGGCATGCATTCAGTATTGGATTCAGATGCGCTTACATAAAACAAGTATCTGCTGTTGCTCAACATGCGCAGCGGCGAAATGATCACTGTGATTTACTGAGACGCTTCATTACCCTCGGTAGATGAGGAGGTGCTGCACATGCAGGCTCCTGGCTGTAAATATAAATATCTGGGCCACATCGTCTAACATGATGTCAAAACCCGCTGCTGTTTATTTACAGAAAGGAAAATGAATGTTTTTTTATTCTGGTTCCTCATCAGCAGCCAGGATAGAGAGAAACATATTCTAAAACAGACCACATGTGTCTAAGTAGAACTTATTTTAATTATTAACTACAGTACATTTTATGTGCTTTTCTTTGAATGAAGCACTGGATCTGGACTGAAATAATGACCAGACTTGATTTCATATTATAATAATAACTCTTCTGTGCCATGTTTGACAGTCCCATGGTTAAAAAGTAGAATAGAATAGAATAGAATGGTTAATTTGCATGCAAAAATATAACAAACTCCTGTCTGTGCATAAGAATAAAAGATAAAACATAAGCACACATATTACAGCTGAGGGATAGACAACAGACTATAGTAAGAATGTCATCATGTTGCACATTCCCAAGCAGTGATTGCACATTTATTACAGTATGAAGAATAAATTCATACCAGCACGGCTGCCTTGTTCAGAGAACGCAGTGGTTCCCAGAGTCCTGCAGCAGTTTTGTTTCATTTTACTGTTGAATAAGCGGAGGGAAGGAGAAGCAGAGAGAAAACGAAAGGAGCCAGGGTCATTGGTTTCACTCTGCCCTCTATTACCCTGATATATAAATTGGGCTGCAGCTGTGGGACAGTTTGAGTCCAGCGTGGAGTTATACCTCAACAAAACTGTTGTGATACGGAGATCCTGACTGGAAAACAGACCTGGAAACTGTTTGGTACAGGTATGGTATATCTCTATCTATAGCTTCAGTGTTAGTGTCAGAAAGTGGATACCTCTGTAAAGTTCTATAAATATACTGGATGGATGTTTTTGACAGCATGCATATTTAAATGAATATTTAGCAGGTGGAGGTGATTAGAGTTCAACATTATTTTTGTCTTCTTCTATTTATATACAGTTTTACAGATGAGGTAAAAAAGCGCGGAGAAATAACCCTTTGTGAAACTCTTGAGCATCAATTTAAGTATTAAACTTCACAAGGCGAGGGTTAAGGGAGATTAAAGTACTTTTCTATTTGTATTGTTTAACTTTATGATTTTAATCGCTCTCTTGTGCTGTATTCATTATAGTCAAATAAGAAAACAGCTTAAAATTAAAAACATACGAGCTGCATTTCTATAGAACCTTAAGGATAAAGAAAAAAACAAAACAAAACAACGAACGTAATAAAATGGGGGGGAAAATGACGTATTAACATCCAGTTTCCGGTCTAGAATTTATAAAACGCTGTTTATCCTTTTTTTTTTTTTTAAATTTAATTTATAAGAGTGAATTTTCTTGGTTCGTCGTTTTTAATAATTTACAAACAACGTGACCTCATCGGTGCGAGCAGCGCTGGAATGTGTTCGGTGCGGCGCGTGCAGGACTGGGGAGGAATGCCTCGCCACGCCCCCCTCCTCCCAGGCGTCCAATCACGTAGCAGAGGCAGTTTCAAGGCGCCCCCGGAGTCCCAACCGTAGAAAAACAAATCGCGGGATAACGACAAAACGGTGACTTCGCGTCTAACCGCGGCGGAGAATCCGCAACCGGCGTCAAACCCGATCCGATCGAGACGTTCTCGTCGTTTTTCGTCGCTCTTTCGGGGCTTTTCCGGCGATGTTGTTTATCTGTAGTAAGGGGGGGCTTGAAACCGGCCTCCCCTTGCCCCATTTCCTCGGTTGTTTTCCTTCTCGCCTGGATTCTCCATGTTGTTGGTTCGAGAGTGAAGACTTCGCTGCGACGGGAGAGGGGCGGGAGGCTGCTGGGAGACATCACCGGGAATAGTCGCGGTAAACCGGAGACGACGACGGAGCTGAAGGAGTCTCAAATAGCCTTCCCCCCCCCCAAAACAAAAAAAAAAAAAAGGAAAAGGAAAGGAAAGGAAAGAAAAAACATATCCAAGTGCCTTGCCCCCTCCCCAGGCGGACCTCCAAAAGGAAGAACAAGAAGAGAAGCGGCGGTGGCGGTGGCGGGGGAGGGTGGTGGATAAAGAAAACCCAGGAACAAGATAAACTCCCCCCCCCCCACCACCACCACCACCACCACCACCAGCAGCAGCTCCCATCGAGGGGGTTGTAAACCCCGGGCGGATGACAAGTTACATCTGGGGGTCCACGCGTCCGTAACCGCCCCCCCACCCCACCCCCCCCCAATGCGGGATGCCCGTCGGCGCTCCGGGACAGGATTTGAGGATTTTGAGGGTTCCGTGATTGTCAGATGGAAAGTTCTGTTATCACCCAAGTGCAGAAAGAAGACGCGTCACCGAAAACAGGTGAGAGGCGTGTGTGTGTGTGTGTGTGTGTGTGTGTGTGTGTGTGTGTGTGTGTGTGTGTGTGTTTATTTTGTTTATTTATTTATTTATTTATTTATTTATTTTTTCAATTCCATCTCACCTGGCGTTTTACGTCCCCAGTCCGTGATCGATCACCGCCGCAGCGTTGTTGGGTTATTCCCCCGGTGATCGATGCGCTGCGTCCCGTTCTGACAGTTTGCGCGATGCGTAATGGGACGCGTCCATAAAAAGCTGCTGATGTATTTGAATCAACAGCTGTGTGTTGTTACACTCCCCCCTTATCCCAACCCCCCCCCACCACACACACACACACACACACACACACACACACACACACACACACCTAATAAATTTTCACCTGCAGATCCCAACTGTCATAATAAAACAGAATCCCGCCTGTCGTGAGGAAGATGAGCGCCTCCTCTTCATCGCGGATGTAAGGTCAGAGAGGAGATCAGCGCCCCCCCCGCGCCCCGCCCCCCCCCCCCCGGTGACGCGCAGCCATTGTTGTGGCTCTCTATTTTTATTTTACCCTGAACGTGTTGTTATTAATCAGTAGTGATCCCGCTAGTGAGCACCCCACCCCCACCTTCTATTACTCCCCCACCCCCCCAATAACGAGCTGCATTCATGCCGATCAGGTTCCAGCTTGTTTGGCACCATCCCATCTCTACTACCAGGTAAAGCATGAGGAGCCCGTCTGTCACTGGGGGCCGAGTTGGGGGTGGGGGGGTATTCTAGAGGGAGGGGGGGTGCTGCTGCTGCACTGCTCTGACTTTATTAGATGTATTAAATAATACATATTGTCTGCTGCTGGGTGTAAAAGGGGGCTGTGGATGAACGGGGTTGGGGGGGGTGGGGTGGCAGGTGAGGGTGAGGGGGGGGTTAGAAATACCAGGTGCCGCGGTGTTGACAGCGGAACACACGGACACGCCCCTCTGCACACACCTCGGTTTGAAAGATGGTGTTTGCACGGTCATTGGTTCGAATCCCGGTCTGGACCCTGTGTGTTTTAATAAGAGGTTAAAGGGATCAGTGTGTGTGTGTGTGTGTGTGTGTGTGTGTGTGTGTGTGTGTGTGTCAGATGAATGAGTGACACATCTGACCACCAGTGTTCTTTGTCACGTCAACACGCTGTTGTGTAACATGGTGTGCGTGTGTGTGTCTGCATTATGTCTTCACAGGACAGAGCGTTAGCACACGCACACACACACACACACACACACAGGAGATTATGAGATTAAAAAAATGTGTAAATCTGTGCTCCTCCGGGCGTCTGGTTCCTCCTGACTGCTCCTCCTGCTCCTCCTCCGCTGACGAGGAGCGGAGTGTGTTTACGTTGTGTGATGACGGTGTGTGTATTAATGGCTCCTGCATCTGTTTGCAAGTCCTCACACGAAACACCCTCGGAGAGACTTCCAGGAATGTTTTTCCTTCCCCTTTTCCCCCCCGGCAGCTCGACTCTGTTTTTCGGCTGCCGGAGCGGCAGACCTGCTTGGAGGGAGGACGGCCGGT
The DNA here is from genome assembly GCF_040054535.1 of Antennarius striatus. Taxonomy (NCBI): domain Eukaryota; kingdom Metazoa; phylum Chordata; class Actinopteri; order Lophiiformes; family Antennariidae; genus Antennarius; species Antennarius striatus. The sequence continues at coordinate 26,237,080 of NC_090777.1, read as the reverse complement.
TCTGGGGCTGCTTTTTGGAAAAAACGTCCTGATGTTTAAAATGGTTGGAATGTTTTTCGGGTGAAGGTGGGTTTTCCCGCCCTCTGTGATTATATAACACCAACCAGCCATTTCCAGCAGCAGCGGCGGCGGAGGCAGAGGCGTTAAAAACAGATTTCATGTGCGGGCCGTCGGTCCCTGCAGACAGATGGATGGTGCCTCCAGCTTCCTGGTATGAGTTACCAGCAACGCTGAGCTGATCCTGCTGCATGATGGGATGCATTCAAACCATCGATTGTTGATAAATTGATTGATTGAGGATTCTGTGCATCTTCCCCACCTCCTCTTCCTCCGTCCCTCCCCAACAGGCCAGGTGAGCCGGTCCTCCCTGAAGCAGCCCCGGAGTTGTAACATCTTCAAAGCGCTCTTCTGTTGCCTCCAAGCTCAGGATGGCCCCAAACCTCCACCGACGCCACCGCCGGCGCTGCTGCCGCCTTCCCAGCAGGCCTTGCTGGAGTCGCAGGAAAACGGGACGGTTGTCAAGGTAACACTATTCTTATTCCACCAACATCTCACACTCGCCGAAACAATTTGTCCTCGGTCCAGCCCCGTCTCCGTTTTTGTTTGTTTAAGTCTTACTTCCTTGTTGCGCCCACACACACACACACACACACCGCCGCCATAAAAGAGGAGGCGTTTGAATGGTTCTGCCATCTGTAGGAATAAACCAAACACGTCGCTCTTATTATTGTTGTCTTCAAGCGTTCATTTTCTTTTACAACTACGCACTAAAAACCACTCCTGCACCTGCTCCAAAGCAAAACCGCCACCGTCTGCCGATACGGAACCACTTCCATGTTCACACTTGATCCCCCCCACCCCCCACCCCCCCACAGAAGATAAGAGCGACTATCAATCCTTGAGGCGGGCAGCAGCGCCAGCGAGAGGAGAATAGTGTATTGTGCGCCTTGTAATTGCTGAGGTGGAGAGAGAGAGAGAGAGAGAAAAAAAAAAAAAAAAACAGGCCTGGGGGGCTGGCTGCACACGGCCGACCACGCTGCTGAACGCTGTCAGTGGGATTAGAGCTCCAGCGCCAAATAAGGGGCATTTAATGAGATGCCACCTCGGGGAGCGTCTTCCCAGCTTCAGGAGCGAACGGGATCTGTGGGCCCTGGGTAGTGTCTGGCAGGCTCCCGCCCGAAATTAATGAAAGGTTTGCGTCACTGAGGTGGAATCATTAGGAACGCGCAGCGTTGATGATGGAGGTTGTTCCTCATTGAGAAGTTGTGTTACGTAACAAATTAGTAATGAATGTCCGACTGGGTTCAGGAAGAAACAGGTTTTTTTTATTCAGGTTTAAAGTGGATATCATTAACTGGGTAATGGTGGGGGGGGGGCGTTCCCCCTGCTGGTGGAACCCTAAAGACAGACGCTTTTACAGTAAATAATGAAGCTTCTCTCAAACAGTTTCCTCTAATTTCCCTGAGGTAGAAACTAAAACTAATCCCGCTACTCAGCTTAGAAACATCACAGAAAGGACAGCGGACACAGGTGTGTGTGTGGGACAGGTGTGTGTGTGAGACAGGTGTGTGTGTGAGACAGCGGCGCTGATCTGGTTCTTCATATATCTCCGCAGCAGCTTGAAATCAGCCTCCTGCCGGAGGTGGAGGCCCAGGACCAGGGGAAGATCTGTGTGGTCATAGACCTGGACGAGACCCTGGTGCACAGCTCCTTCAAGGTGCTTGTTACGTGTGTTGTGTGTTACTGTGTGTGTCGTGTGTTACTGTGTGTGTTACTGTAACCGTGCGGAGTCCTGTTCTGTTACGTAACGCCATGTGAACGTCCACGGTGCGCCTCATGTCAACCGTCTCCTGTGTTCCTCCTCCAGCCCATTAGCAATGCAGACTTCATCGTGCCTGTGGAGATAGAGGGGACCACACACCAGGTACGACTGTGTGTGTGTGTGTGTGTGTGTGTGTGTGTGTGTGTGTGTGTGTGTGTGTGTGTGTGTGTGTGTTAATGTGTTAGCAGCGGTTGCTGAGCTGAAGAGGGATGGGTCTCGCTGCTGATCCACCCGGTTGGGCTGTGGCGGGCCCACAGAGCCCCCTGCTGACCAGATGTTGAACAGGAAATGGAATCCAGCAGCAGGAAGTCTTCTCTACACACTTCAAATAAAAAAATTTTTTTTTAAATGTCACCAAGACGCGCTTTAGTGCGAATCACCGCCGCTGCAAAGACGATGAACGCACGCCGGACCGTTTGCTCGTCTCGAGCATTCTCGCTGTTGGACATGTGGGGATGTCATTAACTATGAGAAATGTGATTCCTGGGACCCCCCCTCGGTGGGCCTCTGCCTGGTTCAAGTAATCCAGGATAGGCTGGTTAACGCTGGCACGGCCTATTCTTGATTACTTGTTTCAGGAACTGGCCGTTAGCAGCCGACAGACAGAAATAGTAAGTGGACGGCGTGAACGCGAGGACGCTTCTGAACCCGCCGGCCTTCCTGACGCCCTTTTCTGTTTTCCAGGTCTACGTGCTGAAGCGGCCGTACGTGGACGAGTTCCTGCAGAGGATGGGGGAGTTGTTTGAATGCGTGCTGTTCACCGCCAGCCTCTCAAAGGTACTCCACGTTCCTGAAATAGACGATCGCATCTAGCAAGTTCTCTTAGTCTACCGTCCCCCTCCCTTCCCTGCCTCGAGCCCGTAGTTTGTTTCCTTTGTGGCACCGGCCGTGCAAAAGGTCGCACGAATCACGCACGAATTACGTCAATGATTGGAGGCGTCTACCTGATTAGATAGATAAATATTAACATGTCGGCAAACCTGAGTGTAACGCTGACTCTCTAAACCGGCTGACAGCTCTAAGGTTAGCCTGCTAGCATGTGGAACAAATAAATAATAAACATCCTAAAATTTCACCTTTGGTTGTTAAGTATTACGGTATTTTCTGCACTATGAGGCGCACTGGATTATAAGGCGCACTGGATTATAAGGCGCACTGTAGGCTTTTGAGAAAATTCAAGGCTTTTAGGTGCGCCTTACAGTGTGGAAAATACTGTAATAGTAATTTATTGATCGGTGGTCAATATCAGACGAGCTGATGCTGCTTCTGTGTTCGGAGTAAATATTAGTCCTCCCTCACTAACTCCTCCTCCCCTCCCCAAACCTCCACCAGTATGCAGACCCCGTGACCGACCTGCTGGATCAATGTGGCGTGTTCCGGACCCGGTTGTTCCGGGAGTCGTGCGTATTCCATCAGGGCTGCTACGTCAAAGATCTGAGCCTCCTGGGCCGAGACCTCCACAAAACCCTCATCCTGGATAACTCCCCCGCCTCCTACATCTTCCACCCCAATAATGCTGTGAGTTTACCCCTCTCTGTTTCCATCTGTAGCTCCTCCTCCTGAGAACAGAACCCATGAGAATCAGTTTATTTTCCCAAAAAGTCGCAGACATATTAAAATGTTCAGTGTTACTTCTCAGTGGTCATCAGCCATGAGTCAGTGATTCTAAAAATGTTGTAAAATCCAACCTTTAATTTCAGAATCTTTGCTTTTATTCGCCGACTAAACAAATGTATCCCCTTCCAGATTATTTTCTGCTCATTCAGTCGTTATTCCTGTTCATCCTGATTCTTAGAACCTGTTAAGTCGTGTTCGTCTGACTCTAAACTCACTTCTGCCCTCAGACGCCGGGTGCAGTTTACTCGTGTTTATTTTTTAAAGTTTGTGAGCGGCCGGTTTGTTTTCGTCAGGTTCCCGTGGCGTCGTGGTTTGACGACGTGGACGATGCCGAGCTGCTCAACCTCCTGCCTGTGTTTGAAGAACTCAGTCAAGCTGATAATGTTTACACCCGGCTGGACCAGCTCCGCGGACACTGAGCTCCTGGTGGACCTGCTCCGCTCCCGTTGGAGCCTCCAGCTGCAAACGCCTTCGTCTGCGGCACGACCGCAAATCCAGGAAGGAGCTCACAGTCGTCAGATGCTGTTCTTCTCACTGCTGCACCAAACAAATCATCCCAGGGTTAAAGGAAGCCGTGGAACTCATCCCAAGTTTGTCACGACTGAAACTGTAGATCGCAATCTGAGGCTGACATCTTCAACGACCACTACACGACGAGCGAGGGAACGCCAGCCGACGCCGTCCCGTCACCATCGCTCCGGTTAGCAAGAATACTAAAGTGGTTGTTTTTGCCAAAGCAGAAGCCTGCCTGCCCTGACTTGACTCTTTTAAGACATTCATCGTGTTTTATTGTTGTGCCTTTTAAGGAACAAGAAGAAAAACAGCAGCTCCTTTTTTTTTTCTTTTTTTTTGTGGAAAGTTTCACCAGATTTTGTACATTTTTTAAAAAAATTCATTTTCTAGGTTGTTTTATAAGGAAATCTATTTTTAAACGTGGTTCCTCTATGCAACCCAGTCTGTACGTACAGAACCTCCTGAGTGGCCAGTCAATAATTGCATTCAGCAGAAACATTACTGTAGCTTTATTTTTCCTGTAAATGAGCAGCAAAACAAGAAACTATTTTTCTTATTTCTTCTGAAATCATTTGTAGAAACGTGGATTTATACAGAAGTCATTACTGATCATATTGATATAAGTTTATTAAGCACAGTGGTATCTTGTCTTTGATGGTCCATTAAAAGCAGACACACTGGAGTATGTTGGCACATAGGCTGACCGGATATGCCATACTTTTCAGTCATGATTCAATAATGGTTCATGCGTTGCTTTGTTTTTCTGTTGTTATATGACAAACAACTTGCACTTGGTTTATATTGACAGTGCTGAAAGTAAAAAAGCGTGCCTTTGACATTCAAACGGAGAATGGAGTTCTGCCTGAAGAGATTTTTTTAGGTCTGCGATCCGTCTCATGCTGAGCGTGAACGAAACTCTTGTCAGCAGCAGGCGGAAAGCCTCGTGGCTCGGGTACTTGCAGTGCAACACTTGAAATTATCCCATTTGATTTTTTTTTTTTTCTGAACATGTGTGAGCGTTTGTTCTGTATTTATTGGCGGAACCTGTTTTGTCAAGTACTTCTTAATGCTTAACATTGTGTCTTTTGATCCGTTTGCCTTCTCTGAGGCTGGCCTTGTTGTGTTTGACTCTTTTTTTTTCTGTGCCTGAACTACAAACATGTTGCTGTCATTGATAATCCAAAAACCTAAGCCGTGAAACGAACCAGAACATGAAAATTCAAGATTAAATCAAACAATTTGCTCGTTTTTTTTCCTTTTTAAATTCAGTACAAGTTCTATTTTGTAGGGTTTTTTTCCTGGGGAATATGGTTTTTCTATGATGTTTAATGTCTAATGCAATTATTGCCTGCATGATAACTAGGAAAATATGACAATGAAATTGTTTCAGTTGTGATGACCAAAAGTATTTGTTTAGATGGTCTCATTTTGTCTTTGTGTATCTGAAAAAAAAAAAAAAATCAAAAACTTCATTTTGTCTACCTGATTTGACCAAAACGCTAAAAAGACAAGGTGCTACCAATTTTTATTGTAAAATAAAAGTTGGTTATATTCGACCGAGTTGTTGTGTTTTTCTGCCCCATCTCCTTAAGAAACTTTTATTTAAAACAGGAAATCTTTTTGCTGGAGAATAAACTTTTTACCTGCACAAACCACATGTACATATCCAAACTTTTTGTACACTAAATATATTATACACTTTTTAAAAAATATTTTAGATTTAAAAAAAGAAAAATTTGTAAGAAGCCAATGCTCAATATTTTTCATCTTGTTAAGGCAAAGTTTATTTTTAAGTATTTGAGCTCATTATAACAAGATTATTATGAATAATTGGTTTCACTTAAAAAAAAAGTGAACGCCTAATTATTTTTAATAAGTTTAATATAAATAAACTTTCGTGTGAAGTGAATTATCTCGTCGAACATCCGGTGTCCGATCTGAACGGGTTACATGCGGTTGCGTCACCGTTTATATCAGGCTTTACAGCCTGTTAGTCTCATTTTTAAACAAGTTTAACTCAATGGACAGACAAGAGTCGATTCTTATTTTTGGTTAATAAGTTTAACAACCAAACTTCTGACTTAGGTAATAAAACTGTGAATAAACGAGCGATCGTTCTTTAACCCGCTGATAATGGTGAAGATAAGCAAGTCGGCCATTTTAGAGCGTTCCGGGGACATAATTCTGTGACACCAGGAAGTGCCGCCTAACACAATAACTCTATGGCAATGGCGCTCTAATAAAATAATTAAATAGTTTTAAAGCAAAAACCGATTAAAATAAAACAGATTTATTCATGATTTTCAAATATCGACTCGGATAATCACTAAATATTCGATTTTGTTTTCCGGGATGGGGGACTACAAATCTATGGGCGGTGCCGTGGTGACGTCATGTGAGCTGACTGACACGTACTGTTTTGTTAAAGAAGGAAATCAGGAAGAAGAAAGACACTCGAACCGAACAGCGAGGCGAAAGGTAGAGGTAAGTAATTTATGTCAGAACATTGCGTGTGTGAGTCCAGGTTTATATGCTTTAACGGTCGCAGAGTTAGCTACTGATAAACGAACGAGGCGTCGAATTGTGTTGACATGCCAGCTAACGCGAGCTAGCCAGCCTGCCAGGTTTATGAACGCATAACGTTACTGGTTAGCGACATTAGCTATTAATATGATCACATGGGTCAAACACGGTTTTAGCTCCATATCCGTTGCGCAGCGCCCCCGGTTCTTCTTCAAATAGCGCATTTCTGTAAGAATCAAAGGATCGGGGCTTTTATTTGTGTTAATCGTAACGTTAATGGTGTGTTACGAGGAGGCGTGTTAGCTTGCTTACCGATAGCTTGTTTGCTACTTATGTCACCCGTTGCTCCAGGTTTAGCATTAACCTGTTGTTACATTCACGGTTTTTAAGGTTAAATGAACTACTGTGTGTGTGTGTGTGTGTGTGTGTGTGTGTGTGTGTGTGTGTGTGTGTGTGTGTGTCACGAGTGTTGTAACGTTATTTCTTAAGTCTATTCAGGTCAGGTAAAAATAGCAATGCGTTATTAGTAATAAAGCTGGTGTTAACCTACGAGACAGAGTTCTGGAAGAAATGTCACAGACCATAACATGGTGTGTAATGTGAAGTATTTGATCGCTTCCCACTACTGGTGATCAGATCAGGCCTGTGTCATAGGCCACCGTTATTAAAACTTCTTTAGTCCCCGAAGGGAAATAATTTTTCCACGCTAGTGTTACTATATTTTTGTTAATCACATACATGTTATATATACTTACAGGCCCGTGACATATGCACACACACACGATCATGGGGTGTGTATACACACAGCTCCTTAATGGTGCACCTGAGTGAGAAGTGTATAAAGGGGATGGTGCCTTGCTCAAGGGCATCTTGGCAGTGTGCGGGAGGTGAACTGGCACCTCTCCACTGCCAGTGAACATTTCGAAATTTTTTGCCCTACATGGTTCTTGAACTGGCTACCTTCCGATCTCCAGCCACCCACCCCGCCCCCTTCGAACTAGTTTGAGCTTTGAGCTTTGAACTACTTTGATTCTGGTTCTTTAAAAGTGGTTTTTCAGTATAAATGTGTGTTTCTCTTCAGACTTTATCCATTCAGCCCCTCTTCGGATCTCAGTCCCGGTTCCATCATGAACGTGTTCGACCGCAACATCAACATTGATGCCCTGTTCAAATTCTCCCAGATGTACGTAAGCCCACCAGCTCCGGTTCTGACCTTTATCCACCTAGAATCAAGCTTCTGTTGTCTGGCCCTGCTTACTGGAATCTTCCTTCCAGATCTCATTCCACCCAGCTGCACCTGAAGAATGTGTACTCCAGCCTGGCGGTTTGCATGTTTGTGGCGGCTGCCGGCTCCTACGTCCACGTCGTCACACGCTTGCTACAGGTAAGGCCTCCCATACAGCAGCGTCTACCTGTCCAGGTGGGGCTGTGACAAATCCAACCTGATGCTCTTTTGTTTATAGTTGAACCACACAGACTGGACTCAGTCAGTTGTTGGTTAAATAATAGTCATGTTGGTATTTGCCACAGCCCCCACCTCCTGAAGTTAAGTGTATTTGCGTTTTGACTTCAGTTGAGGTAATTTTTTTCTACTTCAGCCAAATACAAAGTGAAAAGTTAAAAATTGTGTTGATTGAAAAATTGAAGGTTCATGCAGGGTTTTTCAATAAGGAGGAGGAGCACTTAATACTGCGGTCACAAATTGACATCATCTTCTTTCTGGCACTCTGTCCTCAGGGTGGCTTGCTGTCGGCCCTCGGCTCCCTGGGAATGATGTTCTGGCTCGCCATGACACCACACAACTCTGAAACCGAGAAGAAGAGGCTGATGATCCTCGCTGGGTTTGCCTTCCTCACGGGTACGGCGAGGACTTCAGGAATCAAATTTTTCTTAGCATTTGCACATTTTCTTCCTACCTGAGCCTAAAAGCATCATCTTCCTCCTTCCCTCCCCAGGTGTCGGCCTTGGCCCCACTCTGGACTTTGTCATCGCAGTTAATCCCAGGTATGTGAAAGATTACTTTGTGATAAATTGTGTTCAGCTCCCAGCCAGCTGGAGGAAAGTGACGTGACCGTGTAGATTGAAGAGAGCGTTGTGCAATGATTGTTAGCCGTCGTGGATTTTTCCTGAAAGCTTGAAGCTTATTTTTTCCCCTTCCTCTTCAGTATCATCGTGACGGCTTTCATGGGAACCTCTGTCATCTTCATCTGCTTCACCCTCAGCGCTCTGTATGCCAAACGCAGGAGCTACCTGTTCCTGGGAGGTAACGGCAGCCTCACAGCGGCAACATTAATCATTTATTACACAATGCAGAATGAGCAAAGTAAAACAAAGGTCGCCGTAGTCACGAAATCTAAGTTACATCGGTTTTTTCATTTTATCCCAACATGAGAAGAAAAATTAGCCGGCTCATCTGTAGACTCACATGAAGGCTGTGGATAAACCAATAATGACCCTTGGTGTTTCCTGACAGGTACCCTGATGTCCGGCCTCTCCCTCCTCTTGCTGATGTCCCTGATGAACATTTTCTTTGGCTCTGTGATGCTGTTTAAGGTACCAGTGCCACGACCGCCTGCACTTTCACTTACTGTATAATGTGTGAATTCTATTTCCAACCAATCACCGGCGCTTCTCCTCCAACAGGCACACATGTACCTCGGGCTGCTGATCATGTGCGGCTTCGTCCTGTTTGACACTCAGCTCATCATCGAGAAAGCCGAGAATGGAGACAAGGACTACGTCTGGTGAGGATGCTGCCGTCCAACACACACACACACACACACCGTTAGAGCGAGATGAAAAACCAATCATTCACTCCCATCTTCCTTTTTTCAAGGCACTGCGTGGACTTGTTCCTTGACTTCATCACCATCTTCAGGAAGCTGATGGTCATCCTCGCCATGAACGATAAGGTACTGAGTGAATCCTAAGGGTCAGAACCACAGTTGTGTGCTGTCCTGCCGCTGGGGGTGAAAAGAAAACATTTGGGTTTTTGTTGTGAATCATTTCTACACGAAATGTTCTCAAAGAAAAAAACATTTGCTTACTTGCATACTAGTTCTGGTTTTTCCAGTTTGCTTGCATTTTCCTGTCTTTTAACTTGTGCTGCCAACCAAAGCGAAAACAAAACCCATTCTGTTAAAGATACAGAAAGTTTTGCTTTTGGTTTGGGGATTTTCTCCTGCAGCGCTGGAAGGTGAGGGGAAATCAGTCCATGACATATGAAACATTGTGAAAACAAAAGTGAAGCAGAAGAGTTACTCCACTGCAAAAAACAAAACAAAATCTGAAAGTGTTAAAGGGGACAAACACTAATAAAAAATGTGCTAATTCCGATTATTTTTGTGTTTTACAGGACAAGAAGAAAGAAAAGAAGTAAAAACAGGTTGAGTGTCAAGAAATTTAAAAACAGTCTGTCAAGAAAAGGCACAAATCGCAACGCACCTGGTGCTTTTCACTTTCTGTCTTCATTTATTGAATTAACTCCTCTGTGGTCTTATATTCTCGGAAATTTCTTTTGATTTCTTTTTTTGAACTTACAACAGGAGTTGAATGTAAGTTTGGTAAATTAGTTCCATCCTGGTTGAAGTCTACTGACGCTGCAGTGAACATGACTGGCCTGTAGAGGGGAGTGTTGCCCCGCCTGGACCCCCCACCAGTTTAGCAGAGGCTTTATTTACTGTTATTTAGTGCCATAAATGAACCACGTGGTAGGCTCCTTGTTGATGGCTCATGCAAGCTTCTGTTCTCAGAATGATCGTTTGAAGTTACGTAATTTCAGTCTTTGATTTACTTATTTATAGTTTTCCTCAGTTCTTTGTAGTGGAGTGTCACAAGATTTGATTTTGGCAGCGGATCCCCCCCTCCCCTTTGAAAATTTACCCTTGTTGATTGTTTTGTTTTGTGATTGAACATTTTTAGAAAGAATGTGGACGTGTGATAGTGAGACAAACCAATCTTGAACATCTGCTTTGATTTCAACCAACTTACAGGTTTTATCCATGTTGTCATATTTAATAGCAGAAAGACTTTTTCAGATGTCACCCTGTGTAAATTTAAATCTGGTTGTCATGGATTACAATTAAAAACTTGTCCTGAGGTTCCCATCTAATGTAAGAACTTTTGTTCTGTATGAAAAGTGTATAAAACTAATGATTAAAACATTCATATTTTGCTGTTGTGTTACTTATGGATAAAATACCTATTTGGTGGGGACCCCCTCCCTTAGAACTCCAACGGATGCCCCCCCCCCTCCCCCTAAATCCACTGCTCTAAATATCTGTCTAGAAATTAGTTTGCCAAATGACATGAAGTTAACCTTACAATATTTTGCAAGTGTAAACTGTGAAGAATTTATTTTATTGATGTAAAATTGAAACTGATGATTTGATACATTTGCTCAAATAAATGTTGAACGTATTGAATCAAAACAATGTCGCCTGTCGTCACTGATTTTAACCCATTCTTAGCCACTGTTAGCATAGCACACCAGGCTTTCTGGCTGGGATGATGCCTTTTGGAAAAAGAAAGATGCTGTGAAGTTTCTGAATCCACAAACCGTTTGTGGGAATGAAGTTCAAAAAGATAAAGATGCAACCAGCGACTAGGAATCAAGTTGGGAGCGGCGCCGGGTCTTACCTCCTGTGGACCAGATGAGCCTCCGGTCCACTCTGGATCATTCTTGGCTGCTGCAAGACAACAGGCTGTCGTACATAGAATCACTGAGACTCCGGAGTCTCCAGGACCTGAGGGAGGCTGGGGGAGATGACGTCCTCCATGCTCCCTGAGCAGCTCCAGCCCGGCCTCCCGGCTCATCTCTGGGATGCTGGGGGTGCGGGTCTTACCCCTGCGGCTCACCCGGGACGGGCAGGCTGCCTGGGTCGACCACCTGGCCACCCCCCGGTCCCCAGCCCAGGACTTGGTGGCCTGAACTACTGCCGCCTCTTTGAACTAGTTTGAAACCTCAAGCTTTGAGCTTTGAACTACTTTGATTCTGGTTCTTTAAAAGTGGTTTTTCAGTATAAAGATGTGTTTCTCTTCAAACTTTATCCATATAGCCCCTCTTCTGAACTCTGTCCCGGTTCAATCATGGACTTGTTTGACCGCAACATCAACATTGATGCCCTGTTCAAATTCTCCCAGATGTACGTAAGCCCGCCAGCTCCGGTTCTGACCTTTATCCACCTAGAATCAAGCTTCTGTTGTCTGGTCCTGCTCACTGGAATCTTCCTTCCAGATCTCATTCCACCCAGCTGCACCTGAAGAATGTGTACTCCAGCCTGGCGATTTGCATGTTTCTCGCGGCTGCTGGCTCCTTCGTCCATGTCGTCACACACTTGCTACAGGTAACGCCTCCCATACGGCAGCGTCTACCTGTCCAGGTGGGGCTGCAATCCAATGACAAATCCAACCTGATGCTCTCCTTTTGTGGTTTTGAAAACTGATCACTTGCAGAATTTTTAAATACGCAGGTTGTCAATCCTTGAACCACACAGTTTGGACACTCAGTCAGTTGATAGTTAAATAATAGTCAAGGTGGTGTTTACCACAGCCCCACATCCTGAAGTTAAGTGTATTTGCGTTTGACTTCAGTTGAGGTCATTTATTTTTTCTTCTTCAGCCAAATCTTCTTCTCCTTTGGGCTTTTCCCTTCAGGGGTCGCCACGGCCAATCAGTTGCCTCCATCTAATCCTGTCTTCTGCATCCTCTTCTCTCACTCCAACTACCTTCATGTCCTCTTTCACTAAATCCATAAACCTCCTCTTTGGTCTTCCTCTAGGCCTCCTGCCTGGCAGTTCAAAACTCAGCATCCTTCTACCAATATATTCACTATCTCTCCTCTGGACATGTCCAAACCATCTCAGTCTGGCCTCTCTGACTTTATCTCCAAAACCTCTAACATGTGCTGTCCCTCTGATGTACTCATTCCTGATCCTATCCTTCCTGGTCACTCCCAGATTCCTGTCTAACCTGGTCTGTCAGCCTGTCCATCACCATAGCGAACAAGAAGGGGCTCAGAGCTGATCCCTGATGCAGTCCCACCTCCACCTTGAACTCCTCTGTCACACCTACAGCACACCTCACCATTGTCTTACAGTCCTCATACATGTCCTGCACCATTCTAACATACTTCTCTACCACGCCAGACTTCCTCATATAATACCACAGTTCCTCTCTGGGAACCCTGTCATAAGCTTTCTCCAGATCTACAAAAACACAATGCAGCTCCCTCTGGCCTTCTCTGTACTTCTCTATCAACATCCTCAAAGCAAATACTGCATCTGTAGTACTCTTTTTTGGCATGAAACCATACTGCTGCTCACAAATGCTCACTTCTGCCCTTAGTCTAGTTTCAACTACTCTTTCCCATAACTTCATTGTATGGCTCATGTGCAAAGTGGGCACACCTCTGCACATCTCCTTTGTTCTTAAAAATGGGCACCAGCACACTTTTCTCCATTCCTCAGGCATCTTCTCACTATCTTGTTAAACAACCCAGTCAGAAACTCTACTTCCGCCTCTCCTAGACTCTTCCATACCTCTACAGGTATATCATCAGGAACGATCCCATCCCTATCCTTAATCACCCTAACCTGCTGCAAGTCCTTCCCATCTCTTGTCTCTCTGTCTTGCCAACCTGTATAGATCAGTCTCTCCCTCCTTACTGTCCAACCTAGCATACAAGTCATCATAAGCCCCTTGTTTGGCCTTTGCAAAGTCAACCACCATCTGTCCTTCTGCGTTCCTCTCCTAGATACCAAACCTGCCCATCACCTCCTCATCACCTCTGTTTCCTGCACTAACGTCCATTGAAGTCTGCACCAATCACAACTCTCTCGCTTCTACGCTCTGCATCACTTCATCAAAGTCCAACCAGAATTTCTCCTCCAGCTCACATCCTACCTGTGGAGCATACCCATTAACAACGTTGAACATCACACTTTCGATTCCTAGCTTCAGACTCATCACTCTATCTGACACTCTTTTTACCTCCAGGACATTCCTAACAAACTCCTCCTTCAAGATAACTCCTACTCCATTTCTCTTCCTATCTACACCATGATAGAACAACTTGAACCCTGCTCCTAAACTTCTAGCCTTGCTACCTTTCCACCTGGTCTCCTAAACACACAGTATGTCTACCTGCCTTCTCTACATCATGTCAACCAACTCTACCTTTTCCTGTCATAGTTCCAACATTCAACGTTCCTACTCTCATTCCTATACTTTTGGCGTTCCACTTCTCTCTCTTCCTACGAACGCACTTTCCTCCTCTCCTTCTTTGACCAACAATAGTCCAATTTCCACCAGCACCCTGTAGGTGAACAGCACCGATGGCGGTCGTTGTTAACCCGGGCCTCCACCGTTCTGGTATGGAAGTCATAGATTTAATTTGCATGTTTGATTTGGCAAAAGTTTTACGTCGGATACCCTTCCTGACACAACACTCTGTATTTCTGTATTTATCCAGGTTTAGGAATGGCACAATAAGACACTGGCTTGTTTCCTCTTGCAGCTAAATTTTCTTCTTCAGCCAAATAGAAAGTGAAAATTGTGTTGATTCAAAAACTGAACAAAATTCTTTGATATCCTGCAGCCAACACTGGGTCACTGTTACTACAGGTTGTTACGGGTTCACATTTGTAAAAGATACTGAATGTAATGAATCACAAATCAACATCATCTCCTTTCTGGCACTCTTTCCTCAGGGCGGCTTGCTGTCGACCCTCTGCTCCCTGGGAATGATGTTCTGGCTCGCCATGACGCCACGCAGCTCTGAAACAGAGAAGAAGAGGCTGATGATTCTCTCTGGGTTTGCTTTCCTCACCGGTACGGCGAGGACTTCAGAAATTAAATTCTTACTGTGCATTTGAATGTTTTCTGCCTCTTTGAGCCCAAAAGCAGCATCTTCCTCCCTCCCCAGGTGCCAGCCTCGGCCCCATACTGGACATAGTCATGACGATTGATCCTAGGTATGTGAAAGATTACTCAGGGATAAATTTGTCTGTGTAGGTTCTCAGTTATGCAGGTCATGGGCATCCAAAGCTGTTTAAATCAATCCGCTGGACTCAAGTAAGTTTCTCGAAGGTGTTTCTCCTCTCATCCAAGAGGCTTCGTCAGTTCTCGTTCTGTTCAGGTCAACCACCACTAGAACTGAAGAAGCCTCTCTGATGAAAGGTGAAGCGTCTTCAAGAAATTTTCTTCACATTGATTTAAACAGCTATGGATCAGCGATAAATTGTGTTCAGCTTCCAGCCAGCTGAATGACTGACGTGTCCACGTAGATTGAAAAGAGCGTTGTGCAATGATTGTTAGCTGTCGTGAATTTTTCCTGAAAGCTTGAAGCTTTTTTTTCCCCCCTTCCTCTTCAGTATCATCACGACGGCTTTTCTGGGAACTTCTAGCATCTTCCTCTGCTTCACCTTCAGCGCTCTGTATGCCAAACGCAGGAGCTACCTGTTCCTGGGAGGTAACGGCAGCCTCAACTTTTTATGTCGTGCGGAATGAGCGAAGTGAAGCAAAGGTCCTCTTATTCGCGAAATCTAAGCGTTACATCAGTCTTTTCATTTTATCCCAAAATGAGAAGAAGAATTAACCGGCTCATCTGTAGACTCACCTGAAGGCTGTCGAACAACCAATAATGACCCTTGGTGTTTCCTGACAGGCACGCTGGCATCCGGCCTCAACCTCCACTCAACGATAATCCTGATGAACATTCTCTTTGGCTCAAAGATGCTGTTTTTGGTACCGGTGCCACACCCGTCTGCATGTTCATCTAGTTTTTAGTTTCTTTTCATACATGTTATTACAACAAACTTCACACCTTCATCACATTTGCAACATCAACAACATCAAAAAAAGGGTGGGAGGTGCTGACGGCTAGAAGCCATTAGGCTTGTGAGATTCCTGTCCTCGAGATTCAACATAGACCTCTCACATTACAATATGTTGTCAACCAATTCATGCATAAGATTTAACATTTAATTTATTTTGGCACGTTGTTGTTTCAAACCGTCCATTCAGTCGTATGCGTTTTCACACGTCTTCATCCAGCCAGTGTTCTGACAGTCTCTGTAAAATAGTGTTAACAATCTGAAATATTAACCAACATTCCCATCCCTTCTGCAACCTTACAATGTCAATTCTTAATATGCTTTTTTTAAAAAGGCAGATATGGTTACATAGTCTGACACCAGTAAAAGAAAAAAATGTTTTTATTGTAGTTTCTCCTCCACAGACACACTTGTATTTTATACAGCTGATCATGTGCGGCTGGGTTCTGTTTGACACTCAGCTCATCATCGAGAAAGCCGAGAATGGAGACAAGGACTATGTCTGGTGAGGATGCTGCGGTCCAACACACACACACACACACGCACACACACCACCACAGCGAGATGAACAACCAATCATTCACTCTTCTCTTTTCAAGGCATTGCGTCGAATTGTTCCTTGACTTCATCACCATCTTCAGGAAGCTCATCCTCATCCTGAGAGATAAGGTACTGAGTGAATCCTCAGGGTCAGAGCGGTGGTTGTGTGCTGTCCTGCTGCTGGGGGTAAAAAAGAAAATACGGGTTTTGCTGTGAATAATTTCTACAGAAAATATTGTAAAAGAAAAAAACATTCATATACTTACATACTTCTTCTGGTTTTTCCAGTTTGCTTGTATTTTCCTGTCTTTTAACTTGTGCTGCCAACCAAAGCCAAAACAAAACTATTTCTGTTAAAGATACAGAAAGTTTTGCTTTTGGGGGTTTTCTTTCGCAGCGTTGGGGGTTCCACTGCAAAAACAGAGAAAATCTGAAGGGATTAAAGCGGATTAACACTAATAACTAATATGCTAATTCCGATTCTTTTTTCTTTTTCAGAACAAGAAGAAAAAGTGAGGAGAAAATTAAAAAGAATCTGTAAAGAAAAGGCACAAATCGCAACGCACTTTGTGCTTTTCACTTTTGATTGATTCCTCTGCGGTCTTATATTCTTGGAAATTTCTATTGATTTCTTTTATTGAACTTATAACAGGAGTTTAATGTAAGTTTTCTCTAAATATCTGTCTAGAAAGTATTTTGCCAAATGACATGAAGTTAACCTTACAATAGCTTGCAAGTGTAAACTGAAGGAGTTATCGATGTAAAATTGAAACTGATGATTTGACACATTCGCTCAAATAAATCCTAAACGGAATCAAAACAGTGTCACCTGATGTCACTGATTTAACCCATTGTTAGCCACTGTTAGCAGAGCACACAAGGATTTCCCACTGGACCGATGCCTTTTGGAAAAAGAAAGATGCTGTGAAGTTTCTGAATCCACAAACCTTTTGTGGGAATGAAGTTCATTAAAATAACCGCTGCACACAGAGAAGAGTTAAATGAAAACATTTTAATTATAAAGTTGGAAAACGGCAGTAGGTACGTACGCCCTCTACTGGCTAAGAAACAAACAGCAACAGATGTTAATACAAGATATGAACAGAATCTAGGAGGCAAAGAAACTGCAATTTTCACAGATTACAAAAAAGATAATGTACATTTAAAATAAATAAATAATAGAAATACATATTCATTGAATAGTGTAGCCATTTCTCTTATCTATGTTATTATTGCTGGTATATATTACCTTTAAATGTAATATGATTTAAAACAAACAAACCCGACAACCTTCCTCGGCCGCAAAAACAATATCAAAATGATCAGTAAAGTCGTTTTGTACATTTAGAGTTGTGATGCATGAGTTCAGCAATAAAGAATCACGGACATGAACATTCATTGTTTTTTAGGGGCTCCATGATTTTGTTTTTTTTAAATACATTATGTGGTGATGTCATGAGCGGATTCCTCCATGAACAGAATAAAGATCCATCAACCAGGATGAGAAAAACAAAGGACACGTTGCTGAACAACTACCAGGAGTGACAAGTTTTGTGCTAATCATTAGCTTAGCCATGCGTTTATTAGTTCTGTATAGATGACGTAAAGACGTGTCCACAGTAAAGTCTGAAGAGCGAACAAACTATTGGGTGGCTTTTGGCTTCATGTTTATTAGAAATCCTGAGAAGTCTATCGATCCACCTTTCCAGTTGCAATGGAGAAACAGCTGAGGCGACGTCCTCATCACCGTTTCTTTCTTGGACATCAGCGGAGCGGTTTCTTTTCCTCAAAAGGTGGCGGCAGGTCAGCAGCAGCAGGGCAAACCAGCGACCAGGAGTGGAGTTGGGGGGCGGCGCCGGGTCTTATCTCCTGTGGACCAGATGAGCCTCCGGTCCCTTGTGGATCATCCTTGGCTGCCGCAGGACGACAGGCTGTCGTACAGAGAATCGCTGAGCGACTCCGGAGTCTCCAGGACCTGAGGGCGGCTGGGGGAGAGGGCTTCCTCCGGACGCTCCCTGAGCAGCTCCAGCCCGGCCTCCCGGCTCATCTCTGGGACGCTGGGGGTGCGGATCTTCCCCCTGCGGCTCATGCCCATCTGGGCCGGGACGGGCAGGCTGCCTGGGTCGACCACCCGGCTGGAGGAGGGACCGCCGGCCTTCGTGTTCTGGGAGGAAACACACGAGCTTCGTCTTACGTAACGCCTTCAGCTTAGAGCAGTCATCTGACCGATTAATAATTTGTAGAGGCAGAGTGTGGCGCTGTGTTTTTACATTATGCAAGATGTGAGTGCAAATTTAAAAATGTATTGGCAAGTACTTTCAGCCTGTCAGTGGCCCACATAGAGTCCCTGTCTGTAGCCTCGCATAAGGAGACACGACAAATACGATCTTGCCACACGAAGGTTCATAAATCAGACTTCTACTTCAGATTTAAAGTACATCATGACACCCCCCCCCTCCCCGCAGATCTGAGCTTAAAAGTCTCACAACGCTTTTGACTCCCTTAGATTTTACTGAAGATGAAGATGTCTCTACCCCTCTGAATGGCGATCCAAAGGACACCGCCTCCTCCTCTTCCTCCTCCACCGCCAGGTAAACCTCTGCTGGGCCTGCAGGAGCTTTCAGGTTGGGGAACGTCCAGGTCTTGGAGCGCGGGGAAAACATGTTGGCGCCATGAGCCTCTTTGTCTGCAGGTGGGTTAAGAAGATGAGAGGTTTATGTCAGCAGTGAAGCATCCTGGAACAAAGCATTGTGGGTAGAACCTGCTTAAAAGCATGTCTGTTTGATCTGATGATTCGACTCGCTGAACGTTTCTGATCATTTCTACTGGATCAAATGAACGGGTCAGTGGGGGGGGGTCACCTTCGTGGATGACGCCGGCGGAGCTCCTCCCCTCTAACACGGAGCCGAACTGAATGGAGGGAATCAGCTGCTTGTGAGGAGCGTAGTTCTCCTCCTGGGACGTCAGCTCCCTCTCCAGGGTGCGGGCCCGGCGACCGGCCCTCCCCGGGGAGCTCGAGTGGTGCTCCATCCCTGTTCTGGTCTTGGACAGGCCGCGTCCTGCTACGCCGCCGCTGCAGTCGGGCAGGGGGAACGTACCGATGCCGCTGTCCAGGGTGTAGGTGGAGGCGCCGGAGCCTGAGGAGGAGGAGGAGGAGGAGGAAGAGGATGGAGGTCACTGCAGTTCAACTAAAACCGTTTGTCAGAGGAAAGATTAAGGTTGTTTAGTGTAAACTACCCCGCCCCCTTGACTGAAATTACCATGGAAACTAATAACAAATAACATCAAAAGTGAAACAAACTCCAAAGAGATTAACAATTGATCTTTTGCTGCCACCTCTGAATGGTTCTTCCACGGGGGCGTGTCCTCGTTCGTTTCGCTCTGATATGCTAATAAAGGTTCGGCTCGTCCGTGTCGTTCAGGTTTCACCTTTAAGTGAACTTGGAATACGAACGTCAATCGTCTACCCGAGTAAACGTCTTTCCTCTCACCTGCGAAGTGTTGGGAGTGAACCGAATCCGCCAGGTTTTCATCTGATGTGATTTTCCCGATTCTGTCAGATCCCTGCAGGAGAAAACAACAAAGCGGTAGAAGGAGGAGTGAACCCGCCTCCGGTCGGCGATTCGCATCAGTATGTAGGAAACGAACGAATTAGACGCCGAGTTCAGGCTCCAAAGATGAAACATCAAGAACAAATTCTAGTCGTGATCCGCTGAGTCCTGACAGAACTGAACCTGAAGCTCTCGGTCTAATCAGGGGGGAGGAACCGACCTTCTCCATGTCGTCTCTGCTGCTGGCGTGACTGATGATGTCGCTCTGCTGACTGAACACTGGTCTGGACGTCTTACAGTCGAAGGACAGCCGGCGCTGGGGCACGCTGATCATGTCCTTCCCATCCACCCTGCATTTAACACAGTTTAAGTTTCCTGCTGGCATCGTCCGTCAGTGCATCGTTCATGGCTTAACAGGTTAGCTTAGCAACAGGACTGGAAACAGCTGGATGAACAGCCTGAAGCTAACAAAGGTTCATACAGCAGCACGCGTATGTGGTTAATGGAACCAGTTTAGGGCAGGAAGGCTTCACTTCAGCCTGGATCTAATAATATTTCTGGGAAGAACCCGAATGGAAGGTCGGATCAGGACTGATCTACACCTTTACTGTCATGACTGCTTAAGGTCGTGACCTCACCTGTTCAGCAGCTGCTGCATGAAGTTATCAGAGCGAGCTCCTCGGTACATCACGGCCAGCTGTCCCTGAGCTTGATCCATCACCACCTCGCAGGAGTGACCCCTGCCCGACCTCTCCACGTAGGCCCTCTCCTCCTCCAGGGCCCTCCTCAGCCCCTCCGCCTTCTCCATCAGGGTGGAGATGTTCAGACCTTCCACGCCTTCTTTACACCTGGTGGCCATTTTCACGGAGTCCCTCCCCACGGAGGGGATGTTGATCTTCCACTCCTTCTTCTCGTCCTTGGCCTTGGCGGCGTCCGCCTTGCGGCTCAGCGCCGGCAGCTTGCTCTTCTTCAGGCCGAACCAGCTGGCGATGCCGTTGGACGCTTTCTGCTTCACCTCGCTGCTCTGCCCCCCCCGGTCCTGTTCCTGCAGCTTCAGCATGTTCTCCTCGATGCCCTTCATCACCTTCTGCTCGATGGCGGACTGCGGGCTGGGGGCCGGCTGCGTCGGCTTCTCCCCCTCGGATGTCGGGGGTCTGGGCGGAGGGGGGGGCAGGCTGTCTCCGTACATGGGGTTCTTCTTCCCCTTCCCGCTGATCTTGGTTCGTTCCTCCGACTTTGACGAGTACCGTGGGGTCTCTGGAGGTTTGGCCCCCCTGTGGACGGACGGGCCCTGGCACGGTTTGGACGGTGACTTTGGGGGTATTTTATTGGGGCTGTTGCTACTGTGGGGGCTAACGCCTGGCTTAAGGTTGTAGGCCAGGTTCAGGGAGCCGGGACACTTGATGTTGTTGCGTAGAACCTGGGGGGCATCGGTGTTGGGGGAGGGCAGACCTATCTTACTCCTGGGTCCTTCTGTTCTGGTCACACACAGTTCTGGTTTGGCCCCGGCTGGACCAGCAGGCTGAGAGGAACCCAGGTATTTCAGGCCGGTGCCACCCCCCCCTCTGGGTTTCCCGTCCAGAGAGTCGGTGTACTTTGAATGTCTCTGCTCCTCTTTGTGGAGCTCCACAGGTCTCTCTGCCGTCTTACTCCTCTCTTCACAGCAGGAGGCGTCGCCCCCCGCGTCCCCAGGCCTGAGACCCACCTGTAAATCCTCAGAGCTCCTTAATTTGCCCAACGCAGCCAGCCTGTCTTTGAAGGCGTGGTGACTGGAATCGGCCTGGGGTCTCGCCGCCCCGGCGCCGGGCCTCTTGGGGATGGATGACGAGTCGCTCCTCCTGACTGGAGGCGGCGGCGGCGGCGGCTGAGCAACCTCAGCGCTCTGCATGGGCGCGTCCCTGACGTCCGTCTCCTCTTTCTCCCTGATGCTGGGCGGAGCTTTAAGGGCAGAACTGGGCAGGCTGTGATGGTTGACCCACACCGGGCTGTCTGAATCCTCCTCGTCGTCCGATGTGGACTCCGACGTGGACGAGGACGACTGCTTCCGTTGAGGCGGCGGGTTGAGGACGCTCTCTGGTAGCGATTTCACCAGCTTCCTCTCACCGCCGTTGGACTTTGTTTGGGATGGACGAGCGGTTCTTTTCTCCAGGTTCTGGGTCGGCTCCTCCTCTCTCGACCCGGCTGACATGTTACAGACGTTTTCATAATGGGGGACCCTCTGAGACCCCCGAGGTGAGGAGGAAGGAGCGCCCACCTTCGATCCGGCGCCGGCTTTTGGTGCAGAGAGGCTGCTGTAGGTTATTTCCTTCGCCGGCTGTGAGCAGACATCTTCCGCCTGCGGGGGCGAGGTCGGGGCGGAGTGCGTGGCGGGGTAGGATTCCGACCTTGAAGGCGGCGGCGGCGGCTGCCTGCACCTCTCCGTGGTGGTGGCTCTACGCGTGGGGACGGGCGAGTGGTACACCTCGTAGTTGTTGGTGCGGCAGGGGATCCTGGAGCTGCGGGTGAGTTGGGGGCTCAGGCGGATGGCGGAGGCGGAAGCCTGAGACTTCTCGCCGATGGAGGGGATCTTCAAGAACTTGAGCAGTTTGGACGGGGAGTTGATGGCGGCGGCTTTGACATCGCTGAGGCAGGAGGGGCTGGGGCTGACGGAGGCGCCGGCTCTCACGGACGAAGCCTCCTGATCGGCGTCGTCTTTCTCGACGATTGACGCGTCATCGGAAGGGGGCGCCGAGCTGCTGTGGACGTCGTCGCTCGTTTCCGCGTCACAGTGGGAGATCTGCGTGCTCTCCTTCACGGAGGCGGGCAGGTGGGTGGCGGGACAGAAACCGGTGAGTTCTTCGGACTTGGAAGCGTTCGGACACGTCTCGGAGCGATCCTGTTCTGGTATCGCTCCTATCGTCTCCCGGCTCTGATCAGCTGGTTCTGAGGAGTGGGCGGCGCCACCTCCTGGCTGCTGGTGGGCCTCGTTCTTGCTGTACTGTTTACACGGAGGAGCGGACTCCGCCCCTTTGCTCTTGCTGTGACATTCGCTCGCGGCCGCGGCGTTGGCTTTCGAGGGGCTGCAGACTTGGTTGCACGTCTTGGGGGGACTGTCAGGGCTCCTCTTGCAGTGCAAACAGCAGGCGTTCCCCCCCTCGCACTTCACCGCCCCGTCGCCGTTGACGTGCTGGTGGGCGTCGGCGTCAGAGCGGGAGCAGTGACAGTGCGTGTGGTGGGATTTGCACTGGAGCGGGTGGGGGTCCGCGGTGGCCAGGACGGCCTCGGTGGACATGAGCACCTGGCTGTAGTCGCAGAACGACAAGCTGGTGGTGGACGGGTGGAACTTCAGAGGGTCCGTCTCCTCCATCTTTCGAAGGACCTCCAGGATGTGTGCTTTCTTCTTGAAGAAGGGAGACAGCGCCTCCATGGAGGCGGCAGGACCGCGGGGGCCCGGGGAAGCGTGTTGTGTGCGGTAGCCATTTCCCTTTGGACAAAGACAGATCTTTATCAGCCAACAACTCGCCGTCTCAACCAGAGACAAACAATCCAGTTCATAAAGACCTTTAAATTGAGTGCGTTCAGGAAATGAGCGCAGTGCCCGTTAGCATCTGAGGTCTTTATAAAGCACAATAGATGAATAATGTCACAGCGAGTTATTCTGGTCGGGGGGGGGGGGGGGGGGGCTAGGATCGCACTGTTTGTGGGGAGTTTTGCTGTGTCGGCTCACCTTGGCTTGTGCTTCGGTCTGTGCAGGCTCCACCTGTTTGGCAGAATCATTGTGCAGCTGTGCATTGTAGTCTGGGAGTGGTCCCGCCTGGACCTGTAACAGGAGATTCATGAGGCAATTATGATGACACCGTATACACTACAGGCCATTGTACGCGCACAGACAACGAGGAGCTACAGCGTCCCGGCATCTGCTGGGACCAAATTGAGCAGGAGTGAAAAGACTGAGATCCATTACCGGCTTGAAAGAATGAGCCTCCATCTGGTCAGAGAATCAGAGCTGCGCTATGAGTGTAAATATTTCAGGACAGAGGAAACTCAAAGAGGAACCTCCTGACTTCTGATGTATTTGTCTTTGTACCGGAACCAAAAAAAAAAAAAGAAGAAAAAACCCCCATAAAAACAGACAAATGTCTTCTATTTTTTCCATTCTTTCTTTTTTTTTTTTCAAATTCTAGTGGCTGCACTACCCACAATGCAACCTGTTCACTGTCTGATTAGGAATTTGAGTGTGTTATGCTAGTGGTGACTCAAGTGACATCATGACTCCAGATCTAACACCTGCAATCTGTGATGTGTTAAAGTGGATGAGGTTATACTTTAATTAGTTCATGACACATTGGTATTTTTAAGTTGTATTTGTGCTGAGTCGGAACACGTCATTGGACGACGCGATCGGCTCACCTGGTAGTGAGCGGTGGGATGGTTCGGCAGCTTCTGCTGGAAGAGCTCACAGAGCGCTCTGTTCTGTCTCTCCAGGTCGAACACCAACATCTTCAGCTTGATGCACTCCTCTCTCAGATCCTATTGGACGACAAGCAGACCAGTAAGATAACAGGTGTTTTTGCAGAGGCTTGAGCCCACATAAGCCCTACCTACCCCAGAGGGGAAAACAACTCATCTTTGTCCATTGTGTTGAAATTGTAATTTCTTTTCGAATGCAAACATCAACAAAAGCTACTGCTGACAAAATAAACAGCCCTGGGGTAAGTTTGTAGAAACAACAAGGCCTTAAAGAAGATTCCCAATCAGAAGCTTTTGTGATGGCTGGTTCTCTGACACAGCCAATCATCAAACAGATGCAGCTTAGATTTACCTTTTGGTTTAGCAGCGCCTGGACCACGTGGTTGGCCACCTGTAACACAAGACGACGTTACATTCCAGGTTCCGACACGACGCTTCTTCTTAACCGATTCACATTTAACACACCAGGAACTCACCTCATCCAGGCAGCGTTCATACGCCTCCCTCTGACTCTCATTGGCCAGCATCAGAGCGGAGTTTTCTGCCTGTGAGGACAAAGTAAAAAAACAATGATGCTATTTGATGGTATTTGTCACCTTAAAAAAATTATATTATCTTGGATTTTAGCGTTTGTCCAGACTAGATGTGAGATATCACTGAGCTTTAGTGTCCTGTTTGCAGTTCTCATGCTAAGCTAAGCTTGTTTGTAATGTCGACTCACCTCCAGCTCTCTCAGTCGGTCTATGAGCTCACTGCTGTTGTCCTCCAGGTAAGACTCCACGTCTCCTTCCTCATCGGAACCAAAGTCCTCGTCACACATTCTCTGTTCTGTCTCATCAGACATTGTTCTCATCTGAAACAAAGAAAAACATATTGGTATGTATATGAAGCTGATCATAGCTCCTGAAAGCACAGCTCTTGCGCTTTACGGTGTTAATCCAAGAAAAACAGACTCTTAGCCTGGAGCAGAGTCTTCCTCTCAATCTGCAACAGCTTTCATCGATCACCCGGGACAGGCTTTATAAAGCCTGAGAGGTAACACCCAGGGCGAAGAGGCCCACGAGGCGCCTTGGAAAGCTCATGCTAACGATATGCTGGTCAGGTGGGACAGAGATTAAATATGAAAGAGTGAAGACAACAGAAAATGGGACTTCTTTTTTTTCTTACATCTGTCATTGAAATAGAGCCAGTCAATTGATTTATTATCTATAAATAAGTTGTATTATCATTCAATGTCCTTGCTTTTAGTCCAAATCCTAAAATTATCCAGTTTAAAATAACATAAAGCACAGAAAAGCAGCAAATCTTCACCTTTGAGGAAGGAAATAACCAACATTTGTCACATTTACATCACCAGTGCTGCTTAGAATTGAGCGTCTGATGCTTTCTGCTCCTGACTGTATCGGAGTCGTCCCACCGCAGCAGAGCCCACCCACCCAACAGCAGGGTACCAATTAACTGAGCTCTGCTCCACATCAGACATCATTCTCCTCTCCAGCACTGACGCTAACATCATTAGCACTATTACACTCTGCTTATACTCCATTAATCTGGCAATTTCAACACTTCTTCAGACTCTGAACGCAAATGAGGACAGACCAGGATGGAGGTGAGGAAGAGAGGTGTTAGCGTAATGAAGAGCACCCCATCTCAAAGACGTTTGCAGGAGGATAAGCCTCTGTGTTCGTCTGCAGCGTTCATGAATCCTCAGATAAAACTGCACCACGCTGAGTCGGAGTGAAGTAACGCTGCAGGACATTTGGCCGACGACAGGCCCAGCAGGCGCCGTGGACCCAGATCCAACAGCGAGCAGCAGAGCGGAGGAGACTAGCACGAGTCGGTGGCCAGGGGCCAATCAGGAACTGGCACAGGTGACGGATTCCTGACTTGGACAGGTGGTACTGCAAACAAACCGCTGTGTAAGCAGAAATGCATTCAAATATTTGAAGGGCTGGATGTCAGCACACTTTAATTTGCAATGAGTCGACGAAACAGATCTAGACTCAGCCCTTTGTGTGTGTGTGTGTGTGTGTGTGTGTGTGTGTGTGTGTGTGTGTGCGTGTGTGCATTTTGGACTTCAGGCCAAAGTGTGCAAAAGCTTGAGTGGGAAAAATAAAAAGACTTGTCCTCCTGCTTAAACCGGAAAACACAATCAGCTTTTATTTAGATGACAGGTTAATAAATTAAGATATTTTCCATCTTTCAAAGGTTTTAGCTCCTTAAATGTTAAATGTTTTGTCTTCCATGATGATGCAAGTCAATGTGAACACAGAATATATTCATACTCATAACGTTAACATTTAACAGTGAGACTGGAAAAGCTTCCCACCATTATCTACATATATTAAGTGATCATCAGATTAATCAATGATGTTATTCACTCTTTGTGGACAGGTCATCGCAAAAAGGACCTAAATTAAAGGACATCAGGTTTAGATCGCTGCTGGGAAACGTCTAACAGTCTCCAACGATTTGATATTTACAGGAAAACGCGACTCGTCAGGGTCGTGAACCCTGCCTGACATCCCGAAGCAGGTCCATCCAATGTGGGCAATTATTGACCCGACATAGCCAGATCCACACTTATAATGGGGAGCTGATCAATGCGGTCCATCTCAGGACGGAAACAATATCAGCCGTCCGTGTGACCTTGGATACGTAGCAGTTATAAATACCGGCCTCTCTCTTTGCTAATGCACATTGAAGCTCGGGGCAGCGGGGTCGACAGTGGCACCGTCACTGTGTTCACATTCAAGAAAATTACAGTGTGCACTGAAAGACAACAAAAGTAGGTCTAAATATAAACATGAGATGTGGCTCCGCGGCTACCGCGCTGGTTTCATTTGATGTGCAGAGTTAACGTCACCAGCCTGAATAAAAAAGCCAGTAAAAAAGAAGCATCTCTTAAAGCAAGTCCCGTTTAGCCAAAATTCAGTGAGCCTTCAAGTCCCGTCAAGTCCCACTGACGGCCAATCACAGAGCCGATCAGCTGATCAGACGTAATCAATCATTAGTGGATTACAGCCAGAAGAGCTGGAGGATTTTGAATACAATGAAACTCTGAAATGACAACAGCGCTATCATTTCTAGTGGTTAAACTGCAGGTTTTTTTCTCTACTTGTTCGAATGTACTTTTGAATTGCCTTGTTTCTTTTTTTTTTATTGTCTTAATGTGTTTTTTCACCTTAAGAATAATATTCACAAATCTAAAATGGAAATGAACAACCTTTTTCCTGAGTTATAAATAGCTGCAGTAGTATCTAGCAAAGGAAAAATGACACCATCTTTGTTTATGTTGAGCCCAGCTTTCACTGTCAGCTGCTCCATTTACAGCGTAAAGGAAACACATCTGTGCAACACAAATAGGAAGAGGATCTTTTTTTCTCGGGGTGGTTCAGATAACAGAAGAACAAATAGAGTGGAACCCTGACCCTACAAGAACCCGCTGATGGAAAGGTAGTTACAGATGGGTAGTCAATGCCTTCTTGTAGCTGTTAGATGCTAACGAACGCCGTTAATCAAGTACAAATACTAACACCACACGGTAAAAGTACTCCATTACACCTGAGGGCTGCGCCGAAGAGGTTACTAGAGATCAAGGGTTCAAGCATTGTGAGGAAAGTATAGTTAAAACGGAATTGAATAAATGCTCTTTGTTACATTAATACATATTACATATTTAGATTGTCAGGTCACTATGACATCATAAATATTAATGCAAAAGTAATTACAAGTATTTCATCATAAGAGAATCAAATGTCATTAAATCTAATTGATTGGCTGAAGAACGAGTCTCATTCTATTCTGCGACTGAGTAAAATAATCCTGATGACATCACCGTGGTCACATGATCAGCCTCAGGACTGAGAATTTTAAAGTCTGTATTACAAACTGGAACTGTGGAAATAAAAATGAGTGATGAATCAATGAATTATGCATTTTAATTTCAAAGACAAAGCTGGAGTATTGCTTTATAAAAAATAATGTAAGAAATATTAAATTACTCATAGAAAACGTGCTTCATTAATAATTGCAGATAATAAAATTTGGATGGCAGAGGCCCGAGTAAAGAAAGAAAAGTAGACACTCAAGAACCTCCACAAAGGAAGCTCAGCTTCTCCATTGTTTCACTGCCCTAAAAGAATCAGCCCCCTGATTGGCTGATCCTCATCATGTGATTCCTGGACCAGGAAACCCTGCTCATAAAATCATTCTGGTATGATTAACAGTTTGACACATACTGAAGGGATGCTTTCTCTTACTAGTAGAGGTTTTATTTCCGATTATAATCTATAAAGTTGAAAGTAATAATCCTGTTACCATCAATTACCATCAAAATCTACTGGATCATCCTACCTCTAAAAATATTTCCCAAACACAAAAAGATAATCCTCAACACCAGCAAACGTACCCAACATTTATTTTCCTGTGACGGTTAAACAAGTTGAGAAAATGGAAGATAAAAGATGTTGGAGCCAAAAGACAGAATACAAACAGAAGCAAACGGAGAGACTGAAGGTTAAAGTCTCCTTCCATCCTTCTGAAAATACAGACGTTAAATGTGACATTGGTGTAAACAGAGAGCAGCCACGCTTCAAGTTTCAATCTGGGAACCCCGCAGAGGATTGAGTGTTCTCCTCCGACGAGGACGAGCATGAGGCGCGCTTGTTCTTCCTAAATGATACCCAGCGTGCGTTTGTCTACAAACAAATAAGGTGCAACTCGACCCGGGAGGAAAAGAAGCATGTCGTGTCCTGCTGCCCTTTAAACAGATCACACAGCAGTGAGTGCTGCAGAGCCCCGGTTCGCTTTACCAGACAGAGGTGAATAAAACAAACCTCTACCAGAACAGCAGAAAAAAAAAACCCCAGATCCATTTGTCCATCTTTATCTTTAAATCAGTGTATTTTTGGTCAATTAAAAAATCAGAGGGTGAAAAATGTCTAACAAGTCTGTCAAAGGGATTCAATAACTAACTTGTTATTCAATAACTACTCAAATAGATTCATCAAATATCAAAATAGTCAGTGATCAATTTGATAGTCAAAAGACGAATCAATTAAGTGTTGCCATTTTAGCAGATACAAGGAGGAAAACAAACATCACAGCTAAACTATTCTGATCGCCTATTCATCATAGCTCAGTTTAACTGATCAGATGTTTGGGCGGACTGATAAAGCAAACGGCAGATGGGTGAGAGGTGATGACGGGACGCCGACACTGACCTGTGGTTTCAGCTCCTGCTATGATCCGTGAAGAGGAGTCGGTCTCACTTCAGGCACCTCCGTCTCCCAAAAACAACACAGAGGAGCTGAAGGAGGAAAAAGAAAAGGACACTTTTTAATAAACAAGCTCCTCCAATCCATCTTCATCGGAGTGTCTTCTGAGCATCGCTGACAAACCCATTGGAGTCTTGACTAATGACAGAAACTGTAATGAGAGCCTTAATAGTTTGGTGACTGAGATCAATGTCACCTCTATTTCGTACTGAGGCGGGCAAAGGCTGCAGCTTCCCTCCTATCTGCGAGCGAACAGGAAACCGGGAGGAGGAAAGGAGCTGCTTTGCCCTCGGGAGACACCGGCGCTCGGCAGACGCCAGCCATCCCAAGACCGCAAAGCCTCCACTCCTCTATCTGGCTCCCAGCCTCTCCTCGTCTTCCCTTTCATCTCTGAGTCATTGTGAAGTGTAATGAAAGAAAGATGGATAAATAATTCAGCAGACGCAGCGTTTAAGAACTCCCCTTTTATGTTCTGATGATAACGCGGGACAAGCAGATTTTACACACCGAGCGCCACACAAAGATTTCAGATTTCAGTGGGATGCGGGATTCCCCATTAACAGAGTTCACTTAGTGGCGTACAAGCGTCCATTCTCTAACCAATCAAATTCAAAATCAAATTCATTTTGCTTCACCGCTATAAAATATGGACCACCCATAAATTTTAGTGCGTCATAGATTTAACATCCAAACACCGAGGGGAAACAATGCCGATGGAATCTCCATAGCGAAAGGATGACATTTATTTACATTATAAATGACAATACTAGGCTAAATACTACTCCTGGTCATATTTGTTTCCTTAAACATAATAACAATTAAATTCATTTAGAACATTTACATCTATACAGATCAGTATTTTATTTATATATCCTCACACCAAGCATGGCATCGTCTTTCATCCAGCGTTTGCAATTATCCCAAAAAAACTTCCAAAAAATGTGAAAACAATGGTGAAAAACACAAGAAAGTGCTTCCGTCCTGATAAACTGGATCTGCACCATATTTTAACGGCCTCTCTCCCAACCTGTGGTCCATCTCAAAGCTTGATGGAAAAACGTCCAGTGGTTTCTGAGTAATTCTGCTGCCGACAAAACGAACAAACCGACACACGGATCACGATGGATCCTTGATGCAGGCAGAAAGTGGGACAGCTGCCGCGTCTCTTCATGTGGCGTTTTGTCTGATCGCTTCCGATGTGTTTAGGTGCCGACCTGCAGAATTAACTCTTCATTTCTTCGCTCTATAGGGTAACACGGGCCTGATCCTTTTAGATCTCGTCAAACTGCAATGGGATTAGAAGTGTTGAGCATCTGCCTTCTCAATCTGGGTTTTAATGATCTGGTCTACAGAGTCTTCCTCGGTGTACACCTGCTCCCGGGTAAACAGACCAACCGCGACCTGTGATGCATGTCATGATGGAGATCACAAAGATGGCAGGCCGTAGAGCTCCAAAATAAAAAGCCTGAGACAGATTAAAAGATCACATCACCAGCGTTTATTTACAGAGACAAAACACTGGATTTTCTTGATGTCTGGTTACTGAAACAATGATGAAATATCGAGTGAATCAAAGAGGAGCAGTGAAACGCTGCAGATGAGATTCATGGAATGAGGGCAAGGCAAGGTTTAAAAAAAAAAATTTCAAAGAGGACTCAGCTGGGGCGGAGAGAAGAAATGCACAAAAGCTTCTTAAATCATGTCAGTCGCACTCTTGGGGATTTGGAATAGGCAAGGCCGTCTCAGGGTATGTCAAACAGCATCCATTCCGTCTGCCAGTCTGGAAAGATGTTCAACTTCTAGCTGTGTCTGTAGCTTTTGTAGGCGGGTGATGTAAACAATGGGACAAAAACCTGAATCCATGCTGGAATCAAACCAATTTGGGGAGGATCTTTACCCCCAAGAAATGTAGGCCAATATACAGGCTGTTATCATCGCTAATAAAGACACAGATAAATATGAAAGAGGAAGAGAGATGTGGGTGAGACAGAATCAGGCTGGCGGAATCCCTCTGTGCCGTTTCCTGTTTGATGTTTGGCAATGGGAACCGAAACGAATCCTGCAATATTTGGGATGAGGAGCGGAGGCTGGAGAAGAGATGGGGGAGGGGATGGAGGAGGGGAGGACTCTTCCTAAAAGGCCTGAAAGGTTGGATGTGGGCCATGTATGTGTGAGGGTAATGAAACCAAATGCGAGGGACACTTCTTCAATCTGTGCCGGACGACCTCCACACCCAGATACGACACTCTACATCCCCGACAGAACGCCACCCACCCTTTTTGTTTCATCACACCACGTGTGGGCCGCGTTCACCTCCGCAACCGTACATGCTTGGCAGATTTATGACACATTGTTTGCAGCGACCATAACAATACGACATAATTCCGTGACGGCTTTCGGCGAAGTGAAACTGTGGAAACACTTTGCCGCTGTCCGAACATGTAAGCTAGCTCCACTGTCATTCAAGCTAACCTAAACACACACACACACAGCAAATCAGACCTGCTACCTCAAGTCAGTTCACATCAAGCCAATACCAGGAAACCTGGCAAAACATGTGTCGCATCACTTTATCCTGATGGAGCAGAAATCTGAGCTACATCTTCTCTGTTCTGGGACTGAAACACAAAACTGGCGGCGGGACGCACAGAAAATATCACCTCAGCTCCTTAAATTACACCAATTACAAATCTAGTCACCCCCCCCCCATTCTATAAAGAGCACATTTTGGGTCAGCTCACCTTCCTCCTGCTGCCTCCTCCGTCATCCAGTCATCCAGTATCTCCTCTCAGCAGAGTGAAAATGTAAGGCACCAGAAAAAAAAAAAAGAGAGCACCAGCAAGGCCACAACCTTACATATCTGTTTCCCGGCGGCGGAGAAGATTATTTTCCTCCCCGTTAGAAGTGCCGTCACCCTGTGAGTGTGACGAGGAAGCCAGTTTCCTCTATGCTCCAGCTAGAACGGGCCTGTCCTTGGGCATGTGCATTGTGTGAGTGCCTGTTCTGTCTGCAGAGCCTCCATGTCTCCCATTGTTCCAGTGCAAGTGAGGCAGGCTTCCTATCCAACTAGTCCCTGCCTACTACAACAGCTGTGGACCAGCCCCCACCTCCCTGGCTCTCCTTCTCCCACTACCCTCCTCCTCCTCCTCCAACTACTGCCTCTCTGCTGCTAAACATTAACCCTGCAGCTGCCGGCTCAGGCCGCGATAGGAGGTGGGGAGGGGGTTGTGTTTCAGTGGAGACCCTAGCACATAGGGGACAAAGGAGCCAAACAGACAGAGGATATCCGACAGCCGGGCTGAACCGATCGGACTTCTGCACTGAGCCAGTCGGTGCCCTAGAAACAGAACAGGTTGTAAGAGGATTGTCTTCCTCAGTTTTCACATTGGTGATAAGTGTGGGACGGAGACGCTCTGCTGGGGAGGGGGGAGACGGGGACTAATGATTATCTGCAGGATTGATTTGTTATCGGTTTGAGTCATGATTAAAAAAAAAGTACATATCAATAATTTTCTAAACACAGATTTTGAAATGACTAATATTCTTACATTGTTATCATACATTACTCGAGTTGAGTCAGACCAATATTTGGCTGGTTTTAGCTTAGCATAAGTGACAAGATGCTAACAAAAGAGAGAAGAACCAGTGAGTGAGTCCACTAGAGGGAGCCGACAAACGAGAAGATTCAAATACATTGATATTGATTATTTTCAACAATGAAAAAATCACTGATAACATTTAAAAAATCCCATCCATCCCTCACAGACTCAGGTTACCCATTGACAGTAAGTCACTAAAATAAAATTCAGCTGACAATTTGCAAACTTTTACAGCAAGCCGTGGCTGAGAAGAAAGATGACAAAGCTATCTTCGGCAAGCTGCAGCAATTAAAAGCTACAGCTATCTAATAGAAACAAAAAACGTTATTGATTCCTGCCTGTTGCAAAAGTTATCTAACTTAACGTCACTACGTTAAATGCAAATAAACTGTTTAGAGGCCAGCTGCACAACGACTTGACAAGAACCACTTGATTGTTTCATTTCATTACAGCCCCAGCGTCTGTTGTGTGTGAACGGGTCAGTGTTGTGAAGGATTTCTAAATGTATGTCAGCCGTCTCACTGTGGGTTGCCTCGCCAGGTTTTCACCCTGTGTGACTCATCTGCTAATGAAGCCACATCATCTTCGTTCACCCAGACATACCAGACACACTAAACTGAGTCTGATGACAAAAAGACCGCGTGCCAAGGCAACAACAACAGGAGGAAGAAAACAGGGGCTTCATGACTTAAACAAGGGATGGTAATTCAATAAAGTGTCAGGAAGCCAAACATTCCTCCAGCTGCCTCTGAAAACATTCGTAAAAACAAATCCATATGTACCCATTTCAGTTGGGCAGTTGTTTCTTGTTCTATTTGACCCTAATTGAGTAGACAAGCGATCTGACCTGGATCCACTTTGCCCCCACGCCAGACTTCCTATCGTAAAAACCATCGCCCCAGGGTTCTCCCGTGAATGTCAGTTGTTTCAAACGATTGCCATTTAGATTTGACCAAAACAGTTGAGGTAGATCGAAGAGCGTACAACTGTCCCAGAAGCAGTTTCAAATGATCCAAGGACAAACCATGAGATCAGCGTCGATTAGGAAAATCATGGGAATAATCTCCAAAGAACAACCAGACAGGTCATCACAAACTCAGCAGAAAAACAACACAAGGAACGCAAAACAGATTAAAAAAGTCCAGTGAGGATTCATCCTTTAGTTACTAACACATGGCAGTCCAGACCTCGTGGCTGAGTCTCTGATCTCCATACATGGAGGGGCTGAAATAACCAGAGCGTTACTGCTTCAATTGAATGTTGTTGATGCTGTCAACAGTAGAACGCAAACAAACATCCTCCAAGACAAGTTTAGCGACGTGGAATGCAGAAAAAAGATGGTTGTCAAAGTTTCCTCTTGACCCTTTACTTGTTACTTCACCATGCAGTTAACATTGGTAGACCTATTAGCTAGACCAAGCCCACATTAACTACCTTTGCACTGTTATTTTTCATCCAAGTCCTCCATCAGCCTCACTGGAAGGGCCCTACAAGGTATGAAGAGCTAGCTGGATGTCCATTATGTTGGAATAATGACAGGCTGTCAGGGATTGTCATACCTCTGCTGTGTCAGACAGGATCGACTTCCTTTATGAGAAGGTCAAAGGATGAACTGACTGACATGACCTGAATGGGAAATGGTCACATGCTCCCCTGGAGCTAAAACAAGGGAACGAGGAGAAGTCTCCACATAGAAGGCCTATTGTCACTGTCTTCTGCCGTCAGCTCTCCCCCAAGTGAGGATCCTCACTTACTGCTCAAAAAACTGACCTTTTAGAGATAAAGGGAGATAAAACAGTGGGAAGTAATGGAAGGAAACTCCATTACTAACTGGAAAATGTCGTTTCCAACAGTTGGACTGGACCAGGATGTATGACTGGAATTCAATGCAAACATCATGCAAAACAGACCAGGTTACAATAACTGCCGACTCTTACAAGAGTCTATTTAAACAGCTCATCCTGCCCACATCAGGAACATACTTCACCCCCCGGGGAATAAAGAACAATGTCTCCCAAACAAACAAGATTACAGCTTGTGGTTACAGCCCACAGAGTTACTTTGCAAGCATTTCTGAGGAAAATACTGATATCAATCAGAAGCTCAGCTGCTAGTCAATATGGATCATGAAAGCCTATTATTGATAGACTCTATAAACAAAAACAGATGATATAAAGATGTTTCTACTGAATAATTGGGGGTTTGACCTGCTGTGTAGACAGAAGAAGTGATGCCACCCTCGCTTTATTTCAGACCAATCCATTAATGGAGAAAATAAGTGACAGGTAAGCAATAAAAGGGGAAGCCTGTAGACTTAAGATGCAAGCAGCAGCGGTGCGTTAGCAGATGGTCCACCATGATTGCTTCTGGTCAGATGGCGGCTAAAGTGGGGGAATTGTCAGGAAACTTCTGAATAAGAGCTGTAAATCAGACCCGTGGGGTAAAAACCCTCATTGAAGGGCAGACAGTTTAATGGGCAGTAATGTGCACAGCTACCCAGCGAGGATGGAGCACTAATGCAGCTACAAGAAATCTGACACTCAGGCCTGAGGAGATGTGCAGGGTCTTCAGCAGGAGCTGTAAAACCCACAGTGTCATCAGTGGAGGCCTTCTGTGTTCATTTGCATGAAGCCTTGTCTTAGTTAGTCCGCGTTAGATGGTCGGGGGATGGAGGTGGAGGAGATTTTATCTTGTCTGGCTGGGTTAGCGTCGCTATTTATGCTGTTTAATTTTGAATACCGATTTTTGAGCCCTGTCTACCTAGTCTGTTAGCTAAACTATATATTATTTAGGGAAGTTTCTGCAATTTATAATATATATTGACACTTTATAGGCTAAAAATACTGCAAATTCTCATGTTACATCCCTATCCAGAACTTCAGATGTTCCAGATCTGTGATGACCTTATGCATCCTTAACATGTATGAAAATTCAGAGTGTGTCCTGCAGTTAATGTCTGCAAACATAAAAGCCCAGTAATGAAAACCATTTGTTCCGGCACTATAAAGGCCGGTTTCCTACCGTGACGAATGCTTCAGAGAGAGGTGGCGTCTCCCGCCAACCCAACAGCCCACCAGAGCAACAACTGCATTGTGTCCAGCTGCACATGACATTTCCATGTATGTCAGCAAACGCCTTTAATACCAGATCCTCTGTGAGTCATACTTGCACCAAACTGTTGAACCCTGACATGCCTGGAAAATATGTAGAGGTTGAACAAGACATGCTGGTAACTCCAGACAAACTAATCCAGGTAGTAAAAGAGTCATCATGTCCAGTCTACCAAGCCTATATGGTAGCAGCAGCACACGGGGAAACAAGAAGCGGGTAATGCAGCGATCTGCTGGTTTACATTCTCATCTAGACCAAATGAAGCACTTCGTTGGTGTTGGGCGGTTGCCAAAGAAAACAAAGGCAGCAGTCATACGGCAAACCGTTGAAAATGATTCGACATGACATCACACACAACACCTTGGGAAGAAGACTGGTGCTAAACCGGCTGTTAAACAGGTAGAAGTTTGTCTTATGGGTTTTTCTACCAGAACCTACTGAAATCAGGAGGCTGAGGGGAGAGATGGGACTTCATCCAGGACACTTCTAATGATGACTCATTATTTTCAGTTGTGTGGTCAGGTTTAGGTCAAAACACACCAGACAGACATGAAAAATCTCTAAGCAACGAAGATTCTCGCATCGCTGTGTGAGCTATCTTGACTTCGGGTTTGTACAGACTTTCCTCTGACCCGGTTTCTTCTCCACCTGGTACCAGATTGTGTTCAGCTGAACATACAATCAGAGATATTTAGCCTCTGATTGTATTGAACGTGCTGAATCAATCAGAAAGCAGCCGATTAGAGCGTCGAGCCACTACACTGGAGTGTGCAGCCACTAGGATTGTATGTACCCTATGAGTTACCGTACTGAAGGGCTCAGGTGAGGATTAGATACTAAATGTATTTCTTTTTAAAGCCCATTTCATCATGTAACGTAGTTGTACAAACTTGTCATCTACGCACTGAGGAGGAGTGGGCTGACCTGGACCAAATATCCAGTCCACCACCGATGTCAGGATGAAACATAACTTGAATGTGCAAATTTCTATTGTGGTGCTTGGCGACTAAAATATTGTGTTGGCAGCAGGGGAGGAGGGAAACTCCTGGATGGGGAAAGTCCAAGCCAAGAACCAGAAACCATGGAGTTAACCACCCAAATGACGAGTAATAAGACGGTCAGGATGTTTGCTTTTAAATTCCCCATGTCTTTACATTCTCCCATCGTGACTCATACGATGTTCCTTGTCTTTAAAAACTAGTCGCTGGATTAAAACGTTATAACAATCTGTATAGGTAGCTGAATTCGGTCACTGATGTGATGCATACACTCAGGAATTCAGAGAACAGAGTCACCACACAGAAGAGCTTACAAGACGGGTGTGACTGGGTCGATGATGGGACGTGTCTCCACATCTGGACGGCAGCAGCAGAGCCTCAAACTCAACCGAGCCTCACCAGGAATACTCATCATCCACTTCCTTTCCCCAAGGTCTAGCCAAGAGGAAGACCTATTTATGGTACAGATAATATGTGGGATTCTATATGGAGATACTTATTTAAGACTCGAAATAATCTGCTCTCCATTACTCTGACAAACACGACCTGCATGGAACGAGGGCTGATGTTTTTCAGGGCGTGTGGGTGGAGCTGACGGAGCGGAGCTCGAACAGGAAGCTCCTGAGAACGTTAAAACACGAGCAGCGTGAGCAGCTCACTGAGCACCTTGTGGAAGAGTGTTTGGGGATGGAGGGGATTTCTTTGGGGGGTGGGGGGGCGCATAAAGGTCCTGAATAACAACTTTATTTTAAGACAAATGAAAATAAACCATAGCGGCGCACAAAGGAAGACTGTTCAACACGGAGGACACCGCAGGGGCTGACAAAACCTCCCACTGATGCTGCTCCACTTTATCTATGC
Source organism: Antennarius striatus (assembly GCF_040054535.1). Lineage (NCBI taxonomy): Eukaryota > Metazoa > Chordata > Actinopteri > Lophiiformes > Antennariidae > Antennarius > Antennarius striatus. The sequence goes on along the minus strand of NC_090777.1, from coordinate 26,199,383 downwards.
AGTCTTAATTAAAGTTATCAACGGTCGTAAGTCATGACAAAAACCTGAGGGTGCAGCAGCTACTAGATTGTGTTGGCATGAAAGGAAAATTTAATTTAATTTAACCCGTATTTGGCGAAGCCGGCCGAGGCGAGGACCTGCTTTGCTTGAATAGATTAAAGCTGCATTCCGGGCCATATTTTCTTTGGCCGGACTGATGAATTGAATGTTTGTTACAGCTGCAGCAGCTAAGCCAGTGTTTTGCCAAATTCAATGTTTGTATGACCACAGATTCCTCTGTAGGGCGGACTTTTGAATGAGACTTCTGCATTTCGCTACCCTCGCATACTACAAGGTCTCCTGGAGCATATTCGATCACACACATTTCAGAAATCACGTAAAAATAATTTAAAAGAAAACACGCAAGGCTGAAGCGTCGACTCGCAAGTAGATAATTGCAAGATGAGATGGCCGGAATGAAGAAGCACAAGGCAGGCGAAGGTATTTACTTTGATTGGAATCGAAGCATTGTGAGTGTGCAAACAGCGGGGATGCTGCTGCCGCTGCTTCTCCAGGCTGGTGCACCCCCCCTGCTGTGAGCTCCGCTCCATCTCTGCTGCTCTGCAGGGTAATAGATGAATATTTTGAGATGCTAATGCAGGCTCCAGAAGCACCTTCGGGAACTACAGAACCTGCATTTGTCAGGCAGAGAGGCGATAAAGAGTGGAACTGATAGGAGATAAGGAGAGGTGCCAGCCCCGGCCTAGCCTATCATCAAAGCATGGTCTATATGCAGAGGATGGGGGGGGGGGTTACTGCAGAGATGTCTCCACTGCAGGAGGCTCTGACCCGTCTGTGCCCCCCGACTAGACTTCAAACTGACGACATTATTGCCCTGTTGCTCCTTGTCCCTGTAAAACCACCAACTGCTGCCTTACACAGTGACACATCGCAGCCGGCGTGACCTTGAGACGTTCTGTTAAAAAATAAACACCCCTTTGGATGCCAGATTTGGTATCACAGATACAACCGCATGCAGCCGAAATTATCAAAGGAGCACCCAGTAAAAGGAACCAGTGGGAAATATGTGAGGTTAGCTGTTCCTACTGGTGTCAGCCGACTGGTGAGGACACATCTATGACTCGGTTTAATCGGTATCGGATTTTCAGTTTCAATTCTTATGTTTTGCGGTCAACAACGACGTCTAATAAACAACCAGAACTGGTTAATAGCTCCAGTCGACACATGAAGCAGACTCTGTAACAGTAATGCTCTCTACAGTAACGTCTGAGCACCGTATGTGGCATCTACAAGAGCCGCCGCTTCAAGATGTGGGACCCAAAGGCGTCCGGGACATCTGTGAACAATTAGAGGCGAACAGAGCGAGCCAGCACTTATACTGCCCATTACACTTGAATAAGTCACTGGCGCAGCATTTTATGATGTAATGCGGCACAGCTTGGATATGCAATCTGAAAGTTGCACTGGGACGGAGCTCTTAGGAAACTTCAATCAGGCTGAAACAGGCACAGAGACTATAAATGTAATCTAGGAGCACAGAGTGGAACCACATTTATCTGCAGGCTGCCTCCTCTGCAGCTCTGATGTCATTCCTCAAAATGAAATGTTCACGATACCGGTGGGTCCTCGTGCGCCGGCCAAACGGAAACCTCCACCGAAGAGGTTCTGTTTTCAGTCCAGGTTGTTTGACTGTCTTGTCAGCAGAACATCGTAAAACCTGAGAATGTGATTTACATGAAACCTGGTGGACTGGGTTGAGGAAGATTTTGCAGTGGATCGGGATCCAGGGAAGGATACCAGAAATATTTTTCAAATATAAGTGGGATTATAGGTTGGCTCTTCCCACGGTGGTTGAGAGAGAGCTGCTTTAACAATAATAAAGTTTCTACACCTCTGCACAGCCCTTATGGAGAGTGCCACATTCTGGATTATGGTTGAATTTAAATGAAGCCGACTTCGCTGAACACACCCGTGCTACAGCAGAGGGGAGGGAGCCACACAACCCTGTGTTTCAGCCTACAACTGGAAAAATGTGTCAGAATGTGATGCGTTTATTCACAGATCCTCACAGCCTCCAAGGCTAATGTTTGAATTCTTTCAGCTTCATGCATCAACTGAGAAAAATTCAATAATTCCACCCACCACACACGCTGCTGTGTTCAGGCACTGTGGGTAATGCCCTCAATTAAAAAGGTGTTTTATTTTCTTATAAGGCTTGAATGTCTTAGTGACACGGTCAGAAATGTTCTGTGAGTTGAGTATAAGGTTAGAAAAATGGCATTAATGTTCATCTACTGAAGGCTAGCTGCTGCAACAGAGAAACACGACTGAAGCTTCGACTAAAGAGGAGGCAGTCCAGTTGCATTTTGGGCAATGTAGGACACAGTTTTGGTTCTGCAGCATGGATTTTGGTTTATTTTACGTCAACTTTAGATTATGCATCGGTGCTGAAATACACATTTGTTTACCTACAGCCTGCTAACGATCCACAGTAGTGAGAGATCATACACATGTGAAATAAAATGGCAATCAAATCCATTAGCTGATACACAGCATCTGATCTTATTTTCGTTTGACACGGCATCGATTCAGTGTCGCTACCTTCATTGTCGGCTCAGATATGGAGCTGCAATGACCCAAAGGAAGCAGGTATGCTGTTGTCATCCTGCATCATCACCCAGCATCAGCATCTCAGCCTCTGGTGAATGACAGCAGCGTCACAACTCCTACACCGCTGGGTTTCTGCAATTCAACAAATCACCTCCTCACAGTTACTGGGCTCTTCTTTCTCATTTGGATTAAACCAACACGCGCCCACAGCAGAACCGGGGTGTTTGGCTTCGCCACTAAATGATCCACGATGTTCACGTCAGTGAAGAGTTGAGCTGTTTGAGAGATAAACACTCTGTGGTGCCAAAGCCCAATTCAGTTGTGCAGTAATAGCTACATAACGACAACCAGATGACATCAGCAACGCCAGTCAAATATCTCAACTGGTGGAAAAAGATGTAGAAAAGTGCTGGAAATATGATCAAGTGCTGCTTCATCCAGATGTTAACAGATTCTAATGATTATGTAAAATAACTGTTTGCTCAAACAATCATGATCAGCTGATTAGCTAATAATTACATGATGAATCTAATCAGCAGATTATCTTAACGCATCTGCTGTTATACAATCCTGCTTATTTGCTTTCACACCACAAACCGCTCCGGGGTTTAGCTGGGAGGGAGATGAGACCACCCTTTCTTGCTGATTTCTCCATGCAGCTGAGAAAAATTCACATAAGCTCAGATCTTTTTCTCCCGGGTGTGAAGCAACAATATAACCAGGTGTTAAAACACCCTTAAACCGTCTGCCGTGGCGTTATAACATGATGTTAAATCAGTAGAATGCACTTTTTACGTGTCTGGAGGGGATCTTTAAGTTAACAAGGACAAAAGGTTCCCCAAACGCCCACTAAAAGATCAGAAAGAAGATCAGATCCCTTCATCTCCAACGATTTCATCGCATTTTTCGGTCAATTACTTAGTTCTGATCATGAGGTCACTGCTTCAGTGGGTCTTTGTGCCGTGGATTCTACAAGGACTTCCTAGGTGAACAAAATCATTTGCGTGCAGCTGCCAAAAACGACAAGCTGCAGAATTACATCAACAGACAGGCTGGAGAAGAAACGAGGGATACGTCATTTATTTTCAAGACAAAATCAGGTAAAAAAGAAAATGAAAAAAGCAGCCTGCAAATGCTAAAAGATTCATCGAGCATTTCATGGTAGATCTTCAGTGAAACTTAAATATTTTACAGCCTGAATGCTGGCCGTCTCTGTGACTCAGTAATTCAGAAGGGTTCGAAAAATCCTTTATCCACATTTCTCCTGACAAAAAGTTTGGTCTTTGTTCAGAAAACAATGAGACAATGAAAACAGCATGAGCTGGCCTTATCTGGCCTGGAACCAACAGACACAGATCATTAACCGTGGACGTTTTTCCATTACAAAATGACTCTGTAATTGCTACACATCATTATTTTAGATGCTTTAAATATCCCAATAGGCTTTTAAGTTATTAAAATCACCAGCACATGTTCTGTTACCTCAGGCGAGCCTGGCGTGTTTTCTGATTGGACTCCTTCTTCTTCTTGTTTGCTTGACAGCAGGAAACCAGAAATAAATAATCAACCGATATCCCAAAAATGCAATGCAAACATTAAATGTTGGTTCAGACTACGAGATTAGTTTTCATCCTGAGTGGGATTCAGTTTGTAATATTATTCCCAGCTGGAGAGAACAGCAAAGGCGAGTGATCTAGAATATATACAAAGAGAGGAATTAAAGTTACTGAATACGAAGCAGCGACATAGGAAATTGGTTTTGACTTGTTTTACAGTCACATTCTAAAAAAGCAGAAGTGAAAGCACCCTTCCTCCATATGGCCGACAGGAAACAGCAACATTTTGAGTGAATTCAGATGTTGAACATTCAAACACCTGCAGTTCTTAATGCACCACAGTTAAAGCAGAATATAGAGACAGTGACGTAACCTGGTTGATATGTTTGAAGACAACAAGCACAAGTGCAATATGCAAACGTAACGTCTGCAAAGTAGCAAAATCATGAGAACTAAAATCAGAAAATAAAAGCACACACTGAGTTTCTACAGATACATCCACATACTTCTATTGCGGTTGATAGATGAAAGATCACACCGGTGTTTTAGCAACTACACAACCACATTTTGACATTCTCTTATATTGTTTAGGAAGAACATCCAAACACATTCATTTGCATATCAAAAACTGAGAGTGAACTTTTGGCCCCGCTGGAGGCATGCACTGTCAAGCTGCTAATAAAATCTTTCCCAATTTGATAAGCAACAAGTAACAATCCACTCTTCGTGACTGGAATGACATTCAGATAATGTGAGGATTCAACATTTACTGAAAAGCAGCACTGTTTAACAGAAATCCAGGAACAAATATTCTCTGCTATTACCGATCCAAAACAGCCACTGGGAGATCGATTACTGCAAGAGAATCCATATCACAACTGAAAAAAAAATCGGTTGATTAAATAAATGTATTTCTCTGCTGTTCAAGTTATTTAAAAACAGTAACATTCAGCACATATGTTCAGTTCAGCATGTATGTAATGAACTGGATTGCCAATGATGTTTTCCATTGTTCATCGGCGTGCTGGTGCGGCTCTGATCACACTGATGTCACGCGTGAGTCACATGAAAAGATGAATCAACCACAGTGTGAGTATAGCCGAATATTAGCATGTCCAGGCTGCACCAGCAAACCAACAGCTCCCTATTAATCGACTGTGATGACTGATGAATTACTTCACGCTGCTGTTCCTAAGGTGAGGTGTCGTAAATAAGCAACGTGTTGACAGGTGAGCTCATGAGAAGAACAACCAGCTTTAAAGGAGTATCAAGTCTTGACAGCGCAAACGGATGAATGTCAGGCTATGTTAAGTTGACCTTTAGTTTAGGGAGAAATTTCACAATGAAGAAATATATCACAATCAATTTGGGAGTCATAATGAAGTGGGGTGTGAAGTTATGTTCTTGGACAGTTCTAAAGTTCTTGTACAGAACTATCTGTGATTTCCAACACGTCCTCTGGTTTCTTAATGTTTCTTAATGATATTGTGCCCCTTTAACCTTCATTCTCAGGAAATATTTAATTTATCTGAGCTCAGACAAACTTTCCTCCTTGCACAGATTAGTTAGGGAAACAAGCTTTTAGTGTGAAACTCCTCAAACACTCAAACAACCCAAACGTCATCAGAACACATTGGTGACGTCAGAGTAACGCAGGCCCACATTCATGTCAGTTTAACATGACATCAACAAAAGCAGTTTATCTCTTAACAACCTTCATTCAATGACATGTGTTGTTTGTGTATTTACCGTTTCTCCTAAGTTGCGAGTTTCTTTTATTTCAGGTGCCTTTTTTTCTCAAATATAATTCAATATTTTTCAACACAAATACACACAAGTGATGAAAAGGAGCTTCTTTTTTTTTAATTTTTTTACTATTTAGGAACTTGGTGTCATTTTTGCTTAAGTGCAATTTTTGTCATATAAAGTCAAAAACCAGCTCGATATTTCTAACCAAAACTTGGGATTTTTTTTTTCTAAATTTTGCATAAATAAAAACGTAAAGTTTTCCTCTGTTTGATGCTCTTTTACAGGCTGGTTTTCCGCCTGTTTTGGGAGGCTAACCCTCCATTCATGCAGCTGGAGCAGAGATGAGATGAAACTGGGAACGAACCGTTATGAGCTCCGCTTCAACGAGGCTAACGCAGCATTTAAGCTAGCATGAAACAAACAAAAAACAACAACAACAACAACCTTAAGCTAAAGGGACACAGCTACAAAAAAAAAAAGTCAAATTTTTTGGAGACAGGCCCTAAAAATCCTAAACCCCACACCGAAATGAATCACCCCCCGACACGGGTAACGCCGTTCCGCCCTGGCTTTACCCCCCCAACAAACGCGATTAACGGGGTAAAGCACGACATCCGTCCAAGCTAATGACAACACCAAAGGCAGCTAGCTTAATTTCATTTCGCTTTAACCCGTCCAGACCTCCACTTCACCGGTGACGTTAAATCAATGAAAACACGATAAAGCCTCGTCGGCACTCCCGCAAACCCCTCCGCCGGTGCAAAACGTGGGATACTCCCGTCGTGACTCACCTCATTTAGATGTCACCTGTCCACATTTTTGGGGTCGTAACCAACGAATTTAGTCGTTTTTCCGAGGCATCCCAGCTCATCGTGCAGCGGTGTCGTCCTCCCCGCTGCAGCCTCGGTTCTGTTTTGGGTTGAGGAAAAGTGATGTCATTGCATGAAATCGCTTCACCCGCCCCAATTTTTTTAGAGGCCGTCCCATGCTGCCAAACATAACTTCACCATATACTTAAGGAGCAGCCTGTACATTGTGGTTCTCCTAAAATATCTTCTACACACTTTATATAATTCTACATTGGTTAAAAATAAAAAATAAAAAAAAAAGATGACAAGAAAATTAAGAACAGTTGAAGTTTATTTGTGGATGAAACATGAGAATCCCATTTTTTAAAATTCTTCAGATAAAACAGATACAAAACACTGAAATAAATTGCATTTGATTTTAAGGCAATTTAACCCCAAATGACCTCCTCACCACCAGACACAGAAATACAATCAGCAGTTAGAACCCAGTGGTTATGGAGGTGCTCCTTCAGAAGGTGATCTGAATTGTAAAATCAAATGCATCGGTCTTCATGATTGTGTAACAGGTGGAAGAGGTTCTTCATCTGGGAGCATCGATGGCAGCGGCGTCCGCATCCTGGAGGGAACAGTCAGTAGCATCTTCATCGCCGACAACCTCCGATGTCACCTGGGTGAGAAAAAGAAGTTAGGATGCGATTAAATCATCTAGACAGATTTCTTTTCTAACCAGGTGGTTTCTTTTCATCCAGATTGATGATTTGGGTCCGATCATGGATGACATTCGTGTGCACTGTGTAAGAATATGAAACAAGTACTGCTTTATTTACTGCTGTGTGTTTGTGTAAAACCGTGAACGTGAAAACTTTGTTTTTACACAGGCTGCTAAAACAACACATCTCAATTTGTTGAGCTTCACTGTAAAAAGAGAGTGAAGCAAATAAAAGTGAAAAGGCTCCATGCAGATTTCTCCTTAAAGCCTACACAAGATCTATTTTCGTTCAGCACATTTCTGCTTGTCGGCATGGCGATGACAGTCTGGCCGACCGCAGCTGGTTGGAGGATGGAGATGACCCAACAGACGTCCGGCTGGCCTGAATGGACGAAATGCTTCAATTCCCAGTGAGACGACCAGTCCCACACGAAGCAGTGATCCCAAAGAGGAAACCAGAATCCCTTTCGTGTCAATTTGGTCAGTGGTGGTTATTTATCCAAGGTTTTGGTAGGATTAAAAAAAACTTGTTCTTGCTTCCAACAAAGAGACCGGGGTGAAAACATGTCAATGAAGGGTTTAAAATAAAATCTTTTACACATATCCAGAGTCAATACCAACCCACCCAATATTGCATTCCATGGAAACTGCCATTAAGTTTGAGAAGTTCTGAAAACCCACGGTAAAAAAAATCAGGTGCCGTGTAAACGCTGGAAGATTGTGTGCTTTAATGTCTTCTCATATTCCTGCGGACAATTAAGGCAGTTCTTTTTTTATACTCATCCAGACGTGGAGAGAAAACCTGTCAGTCAAAGAGGATCAAACTTCATTCAACCAAACTGACATATTTAACTTCATTTTTTTGTCTCCTCCTTCTGAAAGTCACTTGTGTTTCCCTGCTGAACTCTAGTGGTGGGATTTTAACACTGAAAAGAGAGCAGCAACCTGATCGGATGACCACAGCTTACTGTGAACTTTAGATACAAGAACTGCAGATTTTATTTCCATCATTCACAATGAAACCACACAGACAAAAATCTCTAATCAGCCATTAGGAGCAGGTGGAGGCATTTAAAACTAGATTTACTGACCTCTTATTCAAATACATGTAATGCTGCAAATAATGAATAAAAGCATTTGTGTGGGTCATTTTTACAGATCAAGACCTGGTTGCATTTTTAAAGGCCTTTAGACAGGCAAACTGCAAGCAACTACTGTCCCAATCATAAACTTATAAAAGTAAAATCATATGTTAATGCAGTAGATACATAACACGCTAACAATCCACAGCTTCCGTGTCACTGGTGTGCTTTAATCATTTTTTCCCCACTAGAGAAAATAAACAAAGTTTTATTCAAAAATCCATATCACTGTGTGACTTATGAAACAAACACTGGAATAAAACCAGTTATAAGATTCAGAATGTTGAAGATGACGCTGCTGAATGATGATTAACCTGGTCATCCATGATGCCGTCCACATCTCTTTCTGACAGCTCCTGTCCCGAGGCGTCCAGGTCCACCTGGTCTGGGTGTTCGCCAGTAAGGATGTCCATCGGCGCCTCTGCGATGGCTCTGATGGTCTGGTCCTCCAGAGCCAGGGCCGTGTCAAACTGTAGGGGTGACGGGGGACCTTGCATACCATCCCCTTCCACATCCAGGTCCTGCCCAACAGGCAAAATTTGTGAAATCAAAAAATTCACAGAAGTCAATATCAAAAACTGACATTTGCTGTAAACACTTAGTCTGTGACAAGACCAGAGGAACAAGAGGTAGGGGCAGCTCCTCATACTTACGTCGCTGAACTCGAGGGGGAGGCTCTCCGTGGGCTGGAGCTCTGCAGCGCTCAAATACATGTCTCTGCTTGCCGTGCTGATCTGCTCCTGCGGTGGAGGTTCCTGCTCAGGCTGGTACATGGGAGGAAGCAGAGGGAGGTGAAGTGGACACCGAGGATCTTCGGATTGACCCATGTGCACGGTTCGGTCGCACGGGACATCCTTCATGCCTGGACACATCTTGAAAAGCACCTGGTTGTTGTCCTGGTAAATATCTGTCGGGTTGTCAAGGACAACGGCATGTGATACCCAAATTAGCACACTTACTCTGTGGAAATAATCTTATCATCTCTGAAGCTACAGAGAACTTTCTAATAAGTAGCATTGTGTACTGTATTAATGCATTAATGAAATGCTTGAGTGGGTTAGTACAACAACTTATTGATTTTGAAGGGTTTGTGAGCTTGTTCACATAACAGAGCCGATGTCAGGACATTATTTAATCACACAAACAAGTAAAGTTCAGTACTTGCAGTGAGAAGATGAAAATGTAAATCCTGTTAAAAAGCATGGCAATAAATAATTTGAGGTTAAGCTGAAGACTGCTTAGGAAGGGACTGTGTTCCTTCCAACTGAAAAGATTAGCCCCTTTGCAACTCTGGGAAAAATCTACAGACCACAGGAAGGAGTTTATGTAGGCTCCCTTTGAAACCAGCAGCTACTGCAAGCTGCTGGTCTTGATCGGGGCCGAGGTGAAGATGAAATCTTATCTTTTTAAATTGATGTTGGGAAAACACATTTAGGAGTTCTCCTGTGGGAACTGATCGAACTATTCGGTCACACCAATGCTGGAAACACAGCTGAGGATACGTGAGACACAGTGTCGGGTCATCGGCAGGCAGGGGTTGGTACATCGTGTTCCGTCCACAAACGACACACATTTCTCATAAACTGCCCTTGTGAACGGCTGCAGAGGATGAAAGATACTTCAAACTTCAGGCTGGGGCAGTAAACAAATGTACAGGTTGTGTCGGATCACAGCACAGAAACTATATGGAACAGAGAATTAGCACTACCAACAGTAAAGTAGCGACAAAGCTAAGAAGTTCATATCTGTAATCCCTCATGTTTAAGTTTAAATTAAATATCCAGTAACGTAACTATTCTACTATGACGGAGGTCACACCTGGGGGGTTCCTTCAGTCACAGCCTGCCTCCTTTCTCTGAGCTGTCGATGCAGCAGGGCCTCCACGCCGTACCGACGGCGGTACCGGCGCAGCGCTTTGAGCTTCTTCAGATTCTCCCGCTCCTTCATGGACAGACCTTCAGGTCCGGTCAGCAGACTGGTCCCTAACATCAACATCTACGTCAATGAAGTCTACACAACACTGAAGTGTGTGGGACACTTTCTTGAAAAAGAAGTACACTGTCAACAAACATGTTTGTGTACTAACTGAAGGGTCGTATACTCACCTAGAGTTTCGTGTTCCACCTTTCGGTTGTGCAGGTACCGGCGCTTTTTCTCTTTCAGCAGGTGCTGCAGGCGTTTGAACTGGTCGATGTAAAGAGACTGGAGCCGAATGAGTTTCTCTCGAGTAATGAGCGCCACCTCCTCTGCTGTGTACACTCCTGCATGTCTGCAGAGCACAAAGATAAAAACAACAGAAATGAGACCATATTAGGTATTTTATAATTAGAAATGCACGTTTTAATATCCAAATTTAACTGGTAGGAACAAAGAAAGAATATTAGTTGGAGCGCCACTGTCTGCAATAATAGCTTTCACCAGGCTTCAGCCACCAAGCTATATCTTCTCTGCTGTTATAGTTGTTTTTTGATTGTAGTTTCACTTAAACCCTGTCAGCTCACGGGTGTTTCGTCTCTTCAGAAAGATTAACAGGAGTGTAATACCAGTCAGTCTGAACACAAGAACTGGCACATATTGTTTAACTTGGTAGAATACTTTCAAAACTGCAGACCATCCTTCTGACTGCAGCATTAGTGAAAATCTTACTGAGGGAAAACCTGCTAGGTTTGCTGTATGGATCTCTGCATATATTCAGAGACAGCAGTTGTTCAAATGAAGAGTCCAAATGAAAGTATCTTCATATCTTCAAAGAATATCCTCCAGATACCACCCTCCACCCCCCAAAAAAATTGTGCAATAAAGGCATCAGCATATGACATATCATTAATTCCATGGTGAGCCTCGAGAAATCGATACTGTTTACAATATATGCTTAAAGTCATCAATTCCCACTTTCAAAGAAATTTTGTGGAAAAAATTAAATATTAAAAAGACAAAAATGACAGATTTTAAAAGAATTTCAGTGTCATGGTAATGCATAATTCAAATTACTTCAGAGGATCCTCGTGATCACTGTCAATGCTGTCTGCATCGCTGTCGGGGTCTCCTCTCCAGGTCTGGTCCAGAACCAAGGGACCCTGCTCCTCCTCACTCAGACTGTCCTCTTCTGTTAAAGAGGGTTAAGAATTACACTAGACTCATGTCTATGAAAATCACCGTATTAAACACGAAAAGGGATTGTTTACCTGGGACACGACCGGCATCAGAGCGGCCTCCATCTGCAACTTGCATCTCTGCACGGTTATATCCACTAAGCTGAGACAAGAGCACCTCTGGGGATGGACCAGAAAGTGGCTTTCTCATCTGAGCCCGAAGAGCCATGGCATTCCTCCTAGCATGCTCTGCACAGAATGTAACTCTAAAGAAGAGTTATTGGAGAAGAGATGTCAGAAAGCATTATGGATTTACCAAAAATAAAGTCTTGAGTTTTCTTAGTTTCGACTGAGAAGGTCATTCTCTAGCCAGAGTCTCAACAATTGAAATTCACGTTGCCACCCACCCATCTTTACGCTCAACCTTTGGTGATGCATTGGGGCAGCGCTTGCCATTTTTGGCAGAAACATAGCTGCACTGCTTGTACGGGGCATTCCTGTCCTCTAAAATATGCTTCATGCAGAATTCCAGTCCATCCAGACGGGGCTGTGAGCACGATCTCTGGGTGAAGCCACAGGCCTGGGGCTCCTGAGGACGAGGCGTCTGGGACACCCGGTTCCGGCTTGAAGGCAAAACGTGGATTCGTATCCTGTTCATTGTCTGCAAAATCGTTATATTTGAAATTATTCAACCGCTGCATAATTATACTGTCAGAATCAAAATCTGGTGCATTTAGCACTTGATTCAAATGAATGAATTTGCAAAAATTGAGGATTTACAGCTTTTCTGTCCTGTTTAGCAACTTGATTTTTAACTTGACTGGACAAAACAAGACTTTGAGAAAAAGATATGTAAACTTTATGAAAATATATGATATTATACTATGTTTAGAGACTCTGCAGATAATAAATATACAACATTTTTAAAAGGAGAGATGCAACATGATGCCTGGAAATACACAACCTTCCAAGCACAAACTAATTTCCATTAATCAGGGCAGAAAAAAGAAATAAAATGTTGAATATTTTGTTTTAACCAAAACTGGGACACATTCCAGCTTTTTAGTCTTTAAGGCAGTGGTCCCCAAACTAAGGAACGCGGGTCGGATGCGGCCCCCTGAACAGTAGCAGAAAAATGCTCCCAAATAAAACTGTTCCAGAACTGATCGATCCAGCAATGGCGCCTTGCATTTTTAACAGACGTGACAGAAATCCTGAACAGCCTTAACTTGCAGCCACAAGGCCGGGGGAAACTATTTTGCGACATCCCATATAAAAAGTGCTTGAGGTGAAACTAGTGCTACTTTTGGAACAAGTGAAAAACCACAACTTCATCCTTCTCCCTGCTACCCTCCTCTGTTGAGAACCCAGCAGCCCCATTCCCAGTTGAAAGATGTGTGGAAGCAATGGAAATCCTAAAGTGTGTTCAGTGTGTGAACTATATGCTAATGCAAAAGTAGTTTCTCTTTTGCGGAACCCCTTTGTTGTCAACATAGATGAAGACCAGCCTTCTTATTAGTTTGAGTTGGCCGAGTTACTGAACTGTGATGTTCTGAAAGACGCATTCAAGACGGACAGTCTCATTGACTTCTTTGCCGCCCTCCCAAATGGCATAACAACCGGAAAGGGTTATTAATATTTGGTTCTGAAAAACAATAAATGTTTGCATCTAGGCACCCCTGCAACCGTCAAAAAAGTTTTTCTGTTACAAAGTGACCCCAGCCAGAGAAGAGAAAAGTTATGTGGCCCTTACAAGAAAGAAAAAGTTTGGAGACCCCTGCTTTAAGGAATAAATATTACATCACAGTAGATGCTTTGTCTTTTATTCTATTGTTCATAAAGAAAATATACACATGTGAGATCTCAGAAAACACAATAGACTTTCTGTACTTGACGTGAAGCACACAATATGTTTCGCAAAATAAAAAATTGGACTACAATACTTCTGAGAAGAAATTGCATTTAGTGAATTTACACACATTTTGGAGTGCCGCTTGTCTTATTTCGGTTAGCACTGCTCTCACAAATTAGCTTCAAGCGTTAGAGACGTTTAAGCATTAGAGTATGTACATACAAGTAATAAATACAGTATAGTATATACGAATGATTGTTATTCTATAAAGCAGGTGGTGCCAGATCAGGTGCCTGTCACAGCCGAGTCCGGACACTTCTTAAACTTAACACAAATTGTGCAAGCAGATAACGGGTATAAATATAGAAGGAGCTAACAAAACCATTAAAGTAAAACAGAAATTCATATTGACTTGTAAAAAAATAGTCTATGTACATTTCCCCAAGTCCAACCAGGCGCCACACCGATCTTTAGCCCGCCTCTCAGCACTGCGTCATTCTTTCAGTTATGCCGTCGCCATCTTTGTTTGGTAGATGCTAATGGTTGCTAACACTATATTTCCCTATTTTCGGTTCACAGGGTAATTTGTGGACCACTGGTATCAAACAGCCCTCTTTCTAGATACAGTATATCAGAAGTAGCTCAGTATCCGATGAACACATCATGAACTTTAGTTTAACTCTGCTTACCTTTCTGTCTAAGAACAGACGGACACTCTTCCAGCGAGCACCGCTTCAATTTTCCTGCATTCCCTCAATAACAGCCACAGCCGCCCAGACACAAAGTGTCCCGCCCACTCAGCCGTCTGATTGGACAGGGTTCAAGCTTTTTCATTGGTCAACCTAGTTGCTCTTTAACTAGTCGAGGCGGAACAAAATAATCAAGTCAAGTCAAACTTTCTTTATTGTCATTGCCCTGACCTTCTTGCTGAGGCAGCAGTGCTAACCACTACGCCACCGTTTGACACCAAACCTGTAATCTGTTTATGATATAGACGTAGAGAGTGTTGCATGCTTATTGATACGCTTAGTTTTGAACCCATTCTATTTTTTAAAAAAAATCACAAACAGAACCCTCATTACTTCTGATTGGAAGTTTATGCAGCTATGCGTAGGATCAAATTCGGATATACAACACATTTAATGCAATGTTTTTTCTTAAAATATTTATTGATTTTGAGAATAAACCAACCACATATCAAAAAAGAACAGTGTCCACATAAGCGTTTAACAGAAAACACAAAAAAAATCCATGTTTTTACTTTCAGACCTGAGTGTCACCACAACCACCAGGACACAAGCAAAAATGTTAAAGAAAAGGGATTTTTGCATTGAAAGGTTGCATGAAGTTCATCCATTTCCTTCACATATAGGTTTTAGTTGAAATGTGTCGTTTTATATGGATTTTTCACAGCATAATAATCAAATCGCCCAGATTAAAAACATTTTTAAAATTACAATATACATGACATCTATTAGTTTAACTTGTTAATACTGTCAGTTGCTTTGTAAAGACAACTGAGAGGAATATTCAGTGCATTTACCATTTTCCTGTCACAGCCAGCAGCTGACTAACATATAAACTCTCTGGTGCCAGAGCAAAACGATCTTTCAACTAAAGCTGTGCATCATAAAGAGACAACTATATTTACCAATTAATCTGTAATTGCTTTAAATAACTGGCCGCATAATTTTTGGCCAGACTAATAAAGAACAGGAAAGAGCATTATTTACTTTTTAAAACACTTAAATCTCAGTATGAATTACTTGTGACACAATTCTTTTGCCAAAAAATTCCACCCAATATTTTGCTCCAATCCCATTCATAATTAAGTCAAAGTGGAGGTGTGTGATAAGAGAATCTGAGGGCACATGTAAACAATTGTGATTCACGCACACGGTGCCTGGATTATTATACCGAAAGGTGATGCTTTCGTGTTAAAACACAGGTTTAACAGTCTTGCATTTTATGACAGTCTACTTTTACTAAGACTGAGATTTGCACACAAAAAATCCCAAAGAAAATGCATTAACAACACACCAGGACAGATGGATGACACACAGATGATATTAGATAAGTCTTGTGTTATTTTGAATACTTTATTGTATACTGTGCTCGATAAAGTCGTCACAGAGTGCGCACCAGCAGGGAAATTTGTTTCCTTATGGCAGTTTCAGGGTGACAGTGGGTGCTGATTTTTCAAGTGCAACTTAAAACAGACTGCAGTCATGAAGGTCGCTCATTTCCAACTTTAGCTGTAGCTAACCCCAAGCCTCCAGAGAACAATGAAAAAAGTGACAACTGAATGTCAGGATAAAAGTATTTTTGGCAATTCCTTCATTGTGACACCACCAGGTTGACATTTTGTAAGTGAACTCCATGATAATCCACAGATGTACAGTATACCCTTGTTATGACCTGTCTATTAGTGTAAGCATAAGAGAAAGAAATAGGAATATTTTACAACCATTTAAAACAATGACTGCAACACTCAATCTAAAAACAAAATGTACAAGCTTCCTTAAGTTACATCATTTTTTGCAGTTTTTCATAACAAAGCTTAAAAAATATTTTTGTTTCTTTTAAACAGTTTACACTCTTTTTACAAGTTTTACCAATAATGTAAAAAATAAAATAGAATGCACGGGGAGGGGCAATCACCTAAAGTCTTTCCATCATGATTTAAAACAAAACTGACAAATATACACACACACATATATAAGTACACATATGTGTATATATTTATGTTATATATACATTTAATATGTATATATTAAAAAAGATGACTTAGGGAACATGCACTGTCAGTATGTACAGTCTTGAAGTTATATCTCCCTGCACAAAAACGTCAAAGGAAAACCTTAAAAAGGTAGAAAATGAGAAGTTTTTTTTTTCTTTTTAAAGCATTCAATTAATAAATAACATACTATAAAACATTATAAAAAGACAGCTGTTAGTTTCTGCATGATTTCAAGACAATGATTTCCTCTAAAACAATGATGGTAAAAATGTCAGGTCCCATCATCACATTTTGAACAGAAAAGCAAAACTGTATCTACACTTTTCTGTATTTTATCCTCACATTTTGAAAGATTTTAGAGCCTCTCCTTATTGCCATATGTGAAATGTAAAAAAGAATTTGACCTCACCTCACCCCTACATTCTGCTGCTGTCACACTGATGTCTATAAAATGCTGGGTGAGTTAAAAATACAATACTTTATTGTAACAATATGGATGTTTATGACGTCAAGTACGATGCACAAAATACGTCTCCTGATCAATAGCTCATTTGGGTAATGGAGGCAGAGGGGGAGGCGGTTCTGAAGGCAGAGGAGGGGGTCTGGAATTACTCCCTCTGGAACCGCCACTGTACCGGTACTCTCCATACTGGGATCTGTAGTCAAACATGGACGGCTGGGATGGCTGAACCCCCTGTGCACTCAGAAGAGAGTTCAGCATTTCAAAAGTGTCCTGGTACTCGTTGGACTGGGTTCCCCCAGCTGCACCGTGACCGTTGGTGTCCGTTTTGTCACCTTTGGAGTGGGAATAGCTCCCTTGGTGGTGGGGAAGGCTGAGGGAGGGCAGAATGTCTGGACCGTGTCCCAAAGTCTGCCCAGAAGAGGAAGACAGGGAGGGTAGCTGGTAGGGGTTCCTAGAGGACTTGCTGGCCTTAGAGGCGGGGTGAGAGCCCACTGTGGGCTCTTGGGAGTGTGTCCTCTTACGTGAGGAAGAAGAGGATGAAGAGCTCGTTCTAGATGAGTCACTAGGGACTTTTTTGCTGCCTCCCACGGCCCCAGAACTAGATGAATGTTTGTGTGAGGAGAGCGAGGCACCACTAGAGGAGGAATGGTGGTGGTGGTTATAGTGGTGGTGGTGATTTGAACGTTCCCTGTGCTTGTCCCTGCTCTTGCCCTCCTCTCCTGAACTCCCCCTTTGCTTTTCAGGCACTCGTATTCTGACTTTGATGTCCTGGTCCTGACCTCGCCCACTGGTGCTGTGACCGCTGCCTCCTCCTCCCGCTAGAGGAAAGCGCATTTTCAGAGAGCTCCTGTCGTGCCTCTCCTTCTCCAGGGGGATTTTCAGAATGATGGGTGAGGGATTGGACATATCAGAGAAGGAGGAGCTGGACTGCTGGTGATGATGCTGCTGCTTCTCCTTCCTCTGCTGCTGACCGATGAGAGCCTGGGCAGCATTGGCGTAGTCCCTCTTCACACTGGCCTCCATGTTCTCCAGCTTCCTTTTCTGAGCTGCCAGAACATCTGCATTTTTGGCACGGTACTCACTTAACGAAACCTTAGCCGGGGCGTGAACCTCATTGTTCACTGGCTGCTGCTGCTCAGCTACAGCCGGACCTTTGCCACTCCAAGTCTGAGCGCTGCCAGATGCACTCCTGTCCTTGTCACCCATGGATGAGGAAGAAGAGGAGGAAGGTGGAGCTGAGAGGCTCATCAGGCCCGCCACAGTGCTCTCTGAAGAAGCCATGGAGATCATGCTCATCATGGTGTCCCTCTGGTCACCTTCCTCCTGGACTTTTGGCTTGGCTTTTGGTGTCTGACCTCCAGCCTGGGAGCCGAGAAAAGCCAATCACAATTGACTCAGTGCAAGGTAACTACACACAGCAGAATGTTTCGGCTGGAGTCGATACATCGCAAAGAGACAACAGGAAAAACGTCTACCTTCCAGTTGCGGATTCGTTTCAACCGGCTGGGTGTTTTCTCCAGAATTTGCAGGAACTCATGTGTGAGCTCTAAAATAAGTCATGAAGAAATCAGTCAAACCATTTAGAATGCTCAATGTTTGTTTATTTTCAACACGTTCGCACATACCATCCAGCAGCTCCAGAGTAACAGTGGGATCAACATATTCCCACCAGTGTTTGCCATCTGTGGAAACAGGGATCTCCCAGTTGGACCATTTGCAAGCAAGATGGATGCACACACAGGCCACAACTGGCGGACTGTACTGCAGGCAGAACGTGGTCAAGTGTAGACTATGTGGCAGGTTACGTCCCAGACAGAAGAGAACAAACAAGGAGAGAGAACAGACATTCAGTATATTGAGTCAAGGCAGCTAAACATAATAAAATACCATATTTTACTGTTCATATCAAAAACAGCAGAAGCCTATGTTGAACAGTAAAGTGTGAACATACCTGTTGGTGGCCATGAAGTATGATGTTTGAGCCAAGTCCTTGCTCGCTGGAACAACAACAAAACAAAAAAACAAACTTAAAACCTACTAATTAAGAATTTAAGCAACAAACATAATTAATCACTACCCAAACAAATTTTCTTTTTAAATAAAATTGAAGAGTTGAGGCTCACCTCTGACGAGCTGAGTGCACTTGACAACGTGAGTATGTGGATGGTCAATGGTGATTTCAAAAGCTGTAAATAAAGACAAATGGCTTAATATATCATGCAGATGTCAAACTTGTCATATGATTTGTTTTCATTCCATCAAATTCCTGTGACAGAAGAAATTTTCCATTCAATAGTACATATAAAAACAACATTTTTGTGTATGTCACTTTGCATCGGGGCTTCCACCAACATGTTGGATGTGAAAAAGAAAAAAAAACAAGACAAAAAACAAAAACAGATGATCGTAAAAAACTTTTAATTGCACCACACTGCATGAAAAGTACGAGCACACCTTTGTGTTTGAATTAAAGCTGGTATCTCATCTTTGCCCATTTTTACATGTGAAAACATTAGAAACGATAAACCAGGTTGAAGAGGGCAT
Organism: Antennarius striatus; assembly: GCF_040054535.1. NCBI lineage: Eukaryota > Metazoa > Chordata > Actinopteri > Lophiiformes > Antennariidae > Antennarius > Antennarius striatus. The sequence continues at coordinate 26,180,117 of NC_090777.1, read as the reverse complement.
AGTAAATAGACTTATTTGCAACAATGATTCAAACACTTCTAAAACAACAAGTTGAAAAATACTCAGGTCAAAAAAAGAGTGATGTAAAAAAGTGAAATACATATAGGAAAAAAATGGGTACAAGCTGCTAACATGAAGAATGTATGTCTCTTTCCTGTGCTGCCAGCACATACAGACTTTCTCTGAAAGTGAAACACAATTTGTAATATCACGTGTTTTCGGAGGGAAAGTAAGCTACCCAGGTCTTACTTCCCAACTTACCCAAGGTCTGGAGTATTATGCTCTCAAGAATGACCAGGTCTTGGGCTTGTTGCAGGTAGGCCTGAGGTTGAGAGGACAGGCACATTACTCACTGGGAGGCCTTTATCCTGTCTTTCACACATCAGACTCACCCTTCATGCAGGGCTGACCTAGCCTCGCTGCCAGTAGTTTTAACTACAGTACATACGCTGTGTTTCCACTGCATGACATGGCTCAGCTTCACTCTAATATTTTCCATTAAGTTTTCTACTGATGATAGTTAACGCTGGACATAGTCAAAATTCTGAGTGGACTGCCGCAGTGATATCATGTGAAATTGCCTGACATCATCAATGCAAAACAAACGAAGGACACACAAAGCGGGAATATAAAAAGGGATGAAAATCCTACATAAAAAAGCAGTCGAGACGCGATTCTCTCACCAAACAAAAGCCACATTCAGGCATCATTTTCTTTCTTCTACTTACAAGATTCTATTTGAAAGTTACAAAGATGGAGCTTTTTTAACGCAGATCCGGCGACCCTTTTCACGATACCAAAAAGTGATGTAACACCACCACAGCTTGTGTTTTTAAAAAGCACGGTGGTTTTCCACAAGCAAAAGAGCCTTAAATTAGATTTTCCCTCCTCTAAGCTCAGTTAATTAAGGCAATCAAAAAGTTATGCTTTTTAAAAGGGGTATAATTCATCTAAAACACAATTCGACCACAGGATGACCTTAAACAGCTTTGATTTTTCACACAGTACTCGGCCATTCACAGATGCAGCAACTCCTCTCGCTTGTGATAGCAGCAATGTTTTTACTGTTTACTGACAAATTTAAAATCACTGATAGACAAAATTGTGGATTAACCGCAACAGCACTGACTGGAAAAGTCGATGGCCATGGATTATTCTGATGTCCAACCATCACTACACAACTGCTGGTGCTGAAGACAAACTAGCCTACTGCCAGTCTTACTAACCACCATCTAACAACAAGAGTTAAAAAATTTAAGACTAACTCAGTCTGCAACAAGTGGTCTGTGTGTAAACTTCACAATAAAGTGGCTGCATTAAAAACATTTGAGATGCATTTATCCCATGACAGTTAGCTCCATCCAGGTCTCATATATTACTTTTCTAGATCAACCACTGTAACAGCCACTGTCATCGTAGAGGCAAAAACGACACAGCCTCTACCCCACCAGTGTAGCAAATAGAGAGAACGTCCGTTTTTCTTGTGTCACCCACAACCAGGAGTTTTAACAACAGCTTGTGGTGGTTGCCTCAGAAAAGACATCAACCATTAGAAGCTATGTGAAATAACTATCTGCAGCTTTGGGAGTCAGTGTTATGTAAATGAAATTGTTACGCTCAGAGCATAGGGAGGAGGGTTCTTTTGCAGAACAATTTTGTGATTATGTTTGAAAAAGGGCTAATGGTCTGCAGCTTTTCACTCCACTGTTTTATCAGTTCAACTCGACAGAGGTTATATCAGGTAAATGCACTCCACACAACTATTGAAAATGGAAACTCAAGCAGAGCAATAAAAAGCTAAGCCATGTCCTGCAGTGGAAACACGTCATAAATGCAGTTTGAAAACTACTAAACAACACAAAATCTCCATAACTTACAGCTACCCTATGAAGCAGGCGCAGCAGGAGAGAACACGTGGGGGCTGACTTCCACTACTTACATCGCTGCGTACATCTGGAGATGGGTCCTGAGGATTCAAACATGCATGGGCCACCTTGATAACGTGTTCCAGCTTTCGGGGTTGCTCCTCAACCTTGGCAGCAAGGAAGAGTGCGGCTGGCGAGATAACCTGAAGAAGATGAACCAAAGTAAGCCCACAAGCTGACTGATACAGTACAAAACACAGTCAGTGGTATGAGTGACTCGAGGTAACAGTTCAAATACTTACATTTCTGTGAAATCTGGTGAAAGACTGGACCATGTAGAAACGATGCATGTACACGATGGCAGTATTTATAGTAAGTTGGGATCTGGAACATGGTAATTAAGGAATATGCAAAGAGCAGCAACACAAGAGCAAAACACTTGCTTTAATTCTACGTCATGAATATAACTGTTCCAAATGGACTAAATTATATAGTCAAATAATCAAATAATAGCCAATTAAGGAGGTATGGTTTAGCTATTGAGCCATCATCACAGAAAAACATACATTAAAAACCCCTTTAGCTCCACAGCAGAGGTTAACCAGGAGATCATATGTTGACGCCACACATAAAATGCTTGAGTTTTAAGATGAAACACATAAAACGCAGACTTATCCGATCATTTAAACACGACGTCTAATGACTGCTGCCGCCCTTAGAGTCCTTTATTTACTAACATTACGGCCACAGGAAGAGGGGAAGCTAATGCTAATGCTAACGCCGTGAAGGCCCGCCGAGCACCACAGGCCTCCACGGCCTCGGTTTAGCCCACAACGCCGCTCATGAGCCTCCGTAACGACGTCGATGCGGTCATGCATCACCTCATAAAACAGACGGCAAACAAATAAAAACAACAAGAGGCTCAAACGAAACACAAAACTCAATAACAACCGCGTTGTGAGTCGAACCGGCTTATCCACAAGAGCTAACGAATAAGCTAATTTCGGCTAGCAGGCACAAGCCGTCTCCCGACAAAAGATACACATTGAGCCGCTGTCCCATGTCCTGGAGCAGGTTCGCCGCTTGCTGTCTGTAGGAGAGTTCCTTGTCGGGATCAAGTCCAGCTCGCCGAGATGGGCTGTTGTCGATCTGTTGCCGGGTGTAGTACCATTTGTTATTACAGCTAGCAGGGAGAGAACGAAACGAAGCCGCCATCACTGAGAAGGACGAGAGTTTAAAATTTCTGCGCGTCACAGGAACACACGTCACGGCGTTGGAGGAGCAACTTGTGTGATTCCACGGGTTACCAAGTGATAGCACCGAAACCACCAAGTCTCGCTTCAGGCTGGGTGGAGACGTTTAACAACGCATCCAAAAGGTTTCTTCAGTAGTGACTGGTAGAGAGACTTTCTGGTCCTGTTGAGGCAGAAAACAGAGGACCAGCCCACTAAAAACAAGGAGACTCATCAAGAGTCATTACCATTCATTGGGTAAAACACAGAAGACCCCAAAACAACCAACACAATAGGTGTCATTAGGAGTCACTTCTATTCAAATGAGGGTCTCGACCTCAGGTGACCTCAGCCACACCCAGGTGTGAAGGGTTGTTGTGGTTTGTGGGGATGGAGGTAAAGACTTGGAGGTAAAACTTGAACATGACAGACTTCAAAGAAGAGGCCTGTGTCCTACAGGTGGACTCCTGAGGAATCGTCGCTCCTGTGTTGAATCATACGTTTGTGACAACAACACATCTATCAATGAATGGTGACGACTCAGAATGAATAATGTTGTCTTGGTGGTGTGGGTCGTTTTTGTTTTCTGCTCCAACAGGAGCGTAAGAACTCGACCAGTCAGTCTGAACTGAAGAAACCTCTTGGATGAGAGGTGAAACATCTTTGACGGAACTGAAGCAAGTCCAGTTGTTGTTGTTTTTCCTCTTTTTGATTTATCTTAAACTGGATGCTTGAGAACCTACAGACAAAACCTCAAAATACTCGGGAGGTGCTCATCTCCCGAGCACTGCTGGTGCTTCTCCAGTTTTCAGAAAATTATTTTTGAAGTCCTGTCCTAAACCATGTTTTTTCCCTGATTAAAACTTGGACAGGACTGTCCTGAAAGAAGAGGCAGTGTCCCACAGGTGGACTGTTGAGTCTAGTCCTGAAGAGTCGTTGCCCCTTTGTTGAGTCATACGTTTGTGACGACAACACAACTATGAATGGTGACGACTCTTTTGTTTTCATATTCAACAGGACTGCAAGGAATCACCCAGTCAGTCTGAACTGAAGACGCCTCTAGGGTGAAAGGTCAAACTTATTTAACCAACCAGAAGCAAGTCCAGTTGATTCTTTTTGCTCTCTAATTACCATGAACTGGATGCTTGAGAACCTATTTAGTTTTGTAGAAAAGCTGATGTTGTCTAATCATCAAATTGAAAAGCTTCTCAACATTCCAGTAATTCAACTATTATTTGATTCTATTTCTTAAAATGTATTAAGTATGCAGATAATGGATTTTAAGTTACTCATGTTCAAGGCACAAATATTTGTAGTAACACTGTTATGTAGTCTGTTTGTTGATACATCCTTGAATGAAGGGAAGAACTGATTACCATATATACTGTAAACACTGCACATACTGGTATTTTCACCAAAATAATAACTTGAATTCAACGCCATGTTTGTCCCCAATCATTCACTCATCAAAATCTAATTAGAGTTGACTTCTTACGTCTTGTTCATGCAGGCAATAAAAGTTATTTTGTGTCTGAAGCTAATTGGAAGATAACAGGTCTATTCACGTCCGTTTTATTTCCGTATCAAATCACAAATGGGTTTCTATCATTCAAGAAGTCTAATGACATGCTTCCAAGTGTTTGCTCCTAGTGGTTGGGTAATCTTGTTTTCCTCATCTATGACAATTCAAAGATTGAAGTGCGCTGCATTCTGACTCATGTAACGCAGTGTGGGAAAAGGTACTACAGATATAAGGTGGTTTAATATCAGTATGGGAGGGTTTATAACAGTTTAAATTACTGTATATAGTAAAAGAAAGTTTGTTGCAAATCGAGGAATTTTGGTATTTGCTGGTGGTTTTAACCACGGGTAACGATGAATCGAGCTCACACACACACACACAAACACACACACACACACACACACACTTTCTTGACATTGAGGTTTGTCCCCACACTCATGGCTGAATGAACACACAAAAACATTTTCAAGTTTGATGACTTTTATTTTGAACTTCACATTTTTTTTAACTGAATCAGACATTTCTGAATGAAACTTCTTTGGAACTCTTTTCTTAATGCTTATCTTTCTTATTTAATTGGAACTAACAAAATTGGAATTTTCTTCTCAACATGTATCTTGTTAAATTTGCTCTCAGAAAACTGGCGACTTTTTCTTAACAGCTTTTGTTTAATTTAATATTCTTCTCCTTCATCATCTCCCTCTCCCTCGATGCTGTCGACTCCAACCTCTTCGTAATCCTTCTCCAGGGCGGCCATGTCTTCTCTGGCCTCAGAGAACTCCCCCTCCTCCATTCCCTCACCCACATACCAGTGGACGAAGGCACGCTTAGCGTACATCAGGTCAAACTTGTGATCAAGGCGAGCCCAGGCCTCTGCAATGGCAGTGGTGTTGCTCAGCATGCACACAGCCCTCTGGACCTTGGCCAGGTCTCCACCGGGGACCACAGTGGGGGGCTGGTAGTTGATGCCCACCTTGAAACCAGTGGGGCACCAGTCCACAAACTGGATGGTGCGTTTGGTCTTGATGGTGGCAATGGCAGCGTTGACGTCTTTGGGCACCACATCACCACGATACAGCAGGCAGCAAGCCATGTATTTGCCGTGGCGAGGGTCACATTTCACCATCTGATTGGCCGGCTCGAAGCAGGCGTTGGTGATCTCTGCCACTGAGAGCTGCTCATGGTAGGCCTTCTCAGCAGAGATGACGGGGGCGTAGGTGGCCAGAGGGAAGTGGATGCGGGGATATGGCACCAAGTTGGTCTGGAACTCAGTCAGATCGACATTGAGAGCGCCATCGAAACGGAGGGACGCCGTGATGGAGGACACGATCTGACTGATCAGCCTGTTCAGGTTGGTGTAAGTGGGACGCTCGATGTCCAGGTTCCTGCGGCAGATGTCGTAGATGGCCTCATTATCCACCATGAAGGCGCAGTCGGAGTGCTCCAGGGTGGTGTGCGTAGTCAGGATGGAGTTGTAGGGCTCCACCACAGCGGTGGACACCTGGGGGGCTGGATAGATGGAGAACTCCAGCTTGGACTTCTTCCCGTAGTCCACAGAGAGACGCTCCATCAGCAGGGAGGTGAAACCAGAGCCGGTGCCACCTCCGAAGCTGTGGAAAACCAGGAAGCCCTGAAGGCCGGTGCACTGGTCAGCCTGAGGACAGAGTGGGGGTAGAGCAACGATCACACATGAGATACGGTCACTGCATTGGATGTTCTGGAACCAACTCTTTCTGCTTTTAAATCACCCACCAGCTTGCGGATCCTGTCCAAGACCAGGTCGATGATCTCTTTGCCGATGGTGTAGTGGCCACGGGCGTAGTTGTTGGCAGCGTCTTCCTTGCCTGTAATCAGCTGCTCTGGGTGGAAAAGCTGGCGGTAGGTCCCAGTGCGCACCTCATCTGGAGAGACAGAGTCCACAAGGTATTACTTGATAGTTTGACATGAAATCAAAAGGAGATTGAGACATTGTGTCTTTAATGAGTGTACCGATGACGGTGGGCTCCAGGTCCACAAACACCGCTCTAGGGACGTGTTTTCCGGCCCCAGTCTCACTGAAGAAGGTGTTGAAAGAATCATCCCCTCCTCCAATGGTCTTGTCACTGGGCATCTGTCCGTCAGGCTGGATCCCATGTTCCAGGCAGTACAGCTCCCAGCAGGCGTTACCAATCTGAACACCAGCCTGACCAACGTGGACGGAGATACACTCACGCTGAGGACAGGAAAAAAAAACAAGGGCGTTAATCATCCTCAGATGTGGATCATGTTAGAATAGCAATGCTTTATCAGCCACATCCTCACTGCCTTTACATTGAATCCTGGGATATGTGGTACCTCACACTTTTAATATACAATTTAATTTTGCATAGTCAGGTTAAAATATTAATTATTTTTGTGTTACACATTTAGTCTTATTGATTGGATAAAATCAAAGATAAAACCGCATGAAGAGGCAATCAGTCCTCTCCCTCACCGAAGGGGGCGGCCGAGAGCACACAAGTTCATCTTTACACCGATCTTCAACGCAGAGCAGTAGCGATGCAATTTTAAAATAAACTGGACTACGGATGGAAAGAAACTCACTTTATTATCCCCCTTAGGGAAAATTTATTGTTGCACTCGGACCAGACATATGGTCAATGCAAATCAATGCAAAAACGACGTGGTATTTAAAAATCTACTTCAATACATCAAATCATAAAATATCCCGCTCTATTCATACTGAATAGTAAACTCGTAATGATTTTTAACCAGGCTGCTAATTTGGCAAATACCGATTCTGTTTGGCTCATACATTTGTTAACCTGACTCAACACAACACGTCATTGATTGAATTAAGTGTTAATATTTGCAGGCATCAGAACACAAGCTACATTTTCCATATTGATGCTCGGACCTCGTCAAATCCTCTCCATCTCTTAGCACACCGCAAGATGGAGCCCTAAAACAAGAATATTTAACGAAGAGAAAAGCAGCTCTTACCATGTTGTTAGCTTCAAATGTCGGCAGAAAGAAGAAAAAAAAAGAATTTTAGGACGTTCTTACGATGCGACTGCTACTGGGTCGATGTAAGAAATGCTAGCGCTCCTTTGGATGGAGCTGTATTTATTGGGTTCCATCAGTTGGGCGGAACCTGCTGGACCCACATTGGTCAACGCCAATGTCAATCTGTCATACGATCCCATCTACGGCTTCCTATTGGCTGATTGTCTCTCCCGCTCTGCGTCTCTCTTTCGAGCCACACCCGAATCCCCTCATCCTCCCGTTACTCTGGCGAAATGGCTGCTATGCATTGTAAAGAAAATACTGCGTAATTTTCATCTGTGTAACGTATCCAGACGGGCCCAGTCCGCCATATTGAAAATCGATTACGTGAGCTGATTGATGTATAAATCAGCTTTGAATAGAAGCTGGGAAAGAACGAGCAGATTAGTCTAGAATTAGGAATTCAATAATATGAGTAGGTGTCCACAATGTAAAGGCTATTTATAAATTATAGCAAGCAACTCATTTTGATTGATTTTGGAGTTCATTGAGGCCCACTGGGCAAAAAAAGTGCTGCAGCAACAAGAAATGTCTCCAGTTCATATAAGATGTCAGAAAAAGTCTTTAATATTCAAATTCGTTTTTGTTGTTGGTGCATAATAATCTTTGCTCCTTGGTGCAATTTGTCAAAACATTCTCCATGTAATTTTAAAACATCTCTGTTCACATGCGGTTTCATTTCAAGTATTTTCTTCATATTCTTAGTATGAGCGAGGTAAAAGAGGTCAAACTGCCCAGTCACAGAAGAGGGACAGGCTAAACTACAGACGCCCAACCCCCCACCATCTCCTCAGGATTTAACGGTTGCTAGGAAATGAATAACGCAGTTGCCTGGATACAGCCCAGGATCCTCACAGACCTGCTTTATCTCCAGGTCACATGACCCAGTTTAAATGGTAGGATTACCAACCTTGCAGCATGGCTGCCTCTGTGGGGAGTCTTTTCTAAGATTCCTCAACCTGATGTCCAGTCTGGTCGGAACCACACTTGTTCTCACCTCCTTCACAAGTCCTCCTATGAAGTTGATGTTTATATAAAACCCCAACATGTCTCGGGGAATAGGCCGGGCGCCTCAGGACCCCCGGGGGCTCCATGTCAGTACAATACATGTCAGCAGTTGTTCAAATAGCAGCTCATTCTTTGTGACACAGAAATGTGAGATGGTTATATTGCTAGATGTTCTTTTGCTGCTCTGTTGGTGTCTGTCTTGAAAGTTCAATAAGAAAGACCATAAATTGTTCTTTAGTGGTCTAAAAGTACAGCTCGAAAAACTCACAGACCGTAAAGCAACTCGGTTGCTAACAACAGAGGGAACTCTATGACAACAGTTGTCCCAGTGGAAGAAATAATACCTCAGAGAATGTGGGGAGGCTTGGAATAACCCAGATTTTGAATTGCAAAGTTAAGAACAGTTACGAGGATGAGTTTCTAAATCTTTAAAATAGCTTCAGACTGTATGGAAAACAATAAACCACAATTGAAAGCAATTATTAGCTTGCAAACATTTTTTATTGTTAGTGTCTCCCCCAGTCTTCATTTTGTCTTTCCTCTTTGCTTGAATCAGGAGATGAAGGGATCACCTTCTGTCCTACAAAATAAAAGCCTGAAATAAAAACATGTCTGTTTCCTGTCTCTCGTCCCCACTGATAAAGACATCTGCAGGTTTTTGCCTAGAAATTATTTTCCCATGCAGCTGTTCAGGTTTTTGGTTATTCCAATACAGCATAAATTGACCATTTATTCAATAATATAAGGATATTATGAGACCTGTATTTCACTGTTTAATAAGGGGACTCTGCTGTTACAGACGGAACATATGCTCGGCTGTCAGGTGTTGTATTCCCAGTTTGCAGGAGGCAATGTAGTCGGTTTCATGCCATGATGGACCACTCCCATCCCTCTAGCATTCCCATTCTCCCTCTCATCTTGGTCTACAGCTGCTCAGACGCTCCCTGTTTCGCAGCTGCTGCATGGTGAGGAGGAGGAGGAGGAGGAGGAGGAGGAGGAGGATTGGATGGAAATTGGAGAAATTCTGGCTGAGAGCTGTGGCTGCTTCCTGCTCTTTTATTCCCTGGAGTTCACACTGGGTACAAAACCACAAAAAGCCAGTTGTGCTTCCTGAACAAAGATGATATTCACATATTTTGAAGACTTTGATCTAAGCCTGCAATAAAAGTGTAAATACTGATTTTGTTTCATGCACCATACAAGCCTCTTTTTATGTAAAGAGGGACATCCACCAGGGTGCTTTTTAAATCCCTCACTTGAGAACATTTTGTTATATAAAATGAAATTCAGGCAATTTCTATTCCTCAAACTGGACAGAAGCAGAGTCCATCTTAAACAGCACAGACAAGCAGACAAGTCACGTGATCAACCCACACAGAATGACATCACTGCAGAAAATCTGGGACAAAGAGGGAGGAGAGCCAGCATGCTGGGAGGATACCATGCCAAGCCTCAGCAGCAACATGGACGCCTGGCTGACATCAGCTCCACTGAGATGGAGGCGGCTTTTGCAGTAGAGAGATTCAGCCATTTTGCATAATTTACAATGAAGCAGGTGTATCGGGTTGCAAATTTCACTAGGAAATTTGTGTAATGTTGCATTGGGAGGCTAGAACACGCAGGGCTGTTGTAAAGGCTCCTCAATTTACAGTTTACCTCAGCTGAATAATAGATGAATGCAATCTTTGTTCGTTTTGCTGCGTGCATAATACATGGGCTTTGTTTGGATAGAAAGGATGACGTTACAGGGCTGATCCCAAAAATAAAATTTGGAGAATCATGTGGCTGCAACGCTTAAAGGACAGAGAAAAGACTCACACACAATGTGATTGTTCAATCAAATGTTAGATCAATGCACCCGCAGAACATGGTGATGTGGTGATGATGCAAATGGAATAATTCCACAATACCTCTACAGTCCTACGTCAGTGTATGGACTCATGCTCTTGTGGTATTTAAATATACAAATGATCCATAATATCGACTCCTGATTGGTTGTTCATCGAGGGATAACTTCATACCTTACACACACACACATGAAATCCATCTGAATGCTCCAGACCCGGATCAGAATTCTGATCTTAATCCAGTTTTGCATACTTGTAGAAAACTACAGGTCCTACATGTGTGTGTTTTATTTTCGATTGGTTGATTATTATGTTTACCACATTATTTCTCTTACATATCTACAAGTTTGACAAGGGTCTGGACTATCCACACCTCCTTAAAAATCGAAGAACCGAATCCAATTCAATTTAACACAAGCTGATCTGAGCCTTGTGGTTGCCTGGATACAGCCTATCCTCACAGGCCTGCTTTGTCTCCAAGTCACGTGACCCATTTCAAACCGCAGGATTACCATCCCGTGGAAAGACCGCCTCTCCTACCCTGATGTCCAGTCTGGGAGAAAACGCACTTGTTCTCATCTCCTTCAGGTGTTTAAGAGAACATGACTTCCATCTCTAATCCATTCTTTTTTTTAGCCCAGAATGCATCCACGACACTAAAATACATCCAAACATGTTAACATTTCAAAATATATTGCAGATAAACAAACAAAAAAATACTCCCTTCACATCTTCATTCTCATCTCAATTAAAACAACTCATCTACTGACAATCTCTCCAGAGCTGCTTTACCGATCATCACCTCGGTGGATGCAAAACTCAGAATCCCGACAGCATCACCGGAATAATGACAATAAAAAGTAGATCCTCGCCGCACCGGGGCGCGTCTCCTCCCTGCGTATAAAAACCGGACGCCGCCGCCTTTCCGTTCATCAGTTGTTGCATCGTCCCCGTTGGGTACAAGACGCGACGCACACAAACGCCCCCCCTTTTTCGAATCTTCTCGTTCTCCTCTCCCTCTTTCAACCTTAAAAGAAAACCATGGTAAGTTTTCTGTCTCATCCGACCATTCTGAGAGGTAGAATGAAGGTGAAGCAGAGGCCGGTGTCTCCATCGGTTCACGGCGGCGCGGAGGGTTTCCCATTCAGGAGCGCACGAATGGAGACGCATAAAGGCGCACAGAGGCTTTTGGCAGATAAAAGAGGTTTAGACGTGATCTGCAGGTGGAGGGAATGAAATGTTGAAGCACAGATTGGATCTGCAGTCGTGGCTCCATGTGATTCATTGTGTGGAGAACAAAGCACCGAGCGACATTCAGGCTTCAGTCACAGATCAATCTGGTTTTCTGACCAAAGCTGCCTTATTTGTCTTTACATGACCATTTTATCAGGGAATTTATCATTATACTAAAATCAGACACCTTAGTGGTCCCCTGTTTCATTTTACAGAGGGGAAGACTGGGTGAGGATGGAGAAGATCGCAGCTTAATTATTGATTTATGGGATATGACACAAACATCTTCTAGATTTAACCATGATTAAAAGAATATGATAAAATAAACACAACATGGCAATAGAATATTTGATTTACAGGAACAAATATCTCCTGATTTGTAATAATAATAACAATTATATTAATTATTTTTATTTTTATTACTATTTCTAGAGACATTTTTGTTATTATTAATGATATAGAATGACACAGCTGTGATTTCAGCGTCGATGGATCTGTTTTTAACCCTCAAAGCTCCAGAGTCAGTGGCATTTTCCAGAAACAATTTGCATCTGTGCTCATTTGCCAAATGGGGGGGGGGGGGGGTGGGATGAAAAGACGAGGACAAAAAACTGGAGGGAAGACGAGAGCAGCCTGATGGGGGCTGCTGTCTGCCGTTTCTGTCTTTTGGTGATGGGGGTGCACCGAGGCTCCTCCTGCTGCACTGAGTCTTCATTTTCGATAGGGGAGGGCACATCTGAGTGTTCCCCAATATTTAAATGTATTTATGGTGCACTTGTTGCACCATAAATGTTCTTTTGTGCATACATGAAAGTGAACTGAAACCATATGCATGAAATAAACCTGATTGTTTTTTCCGGTCCTCAGCGTGAGTGCATCTCCATCCACGTTGGTCAGGCTGGTGTCCAGATTGGTAACGCCTGCTGGGAGCTGTACTGCCTGGAACATGGGATCCAGCCTGATGGTCAGATGCCCAGTGACAAGACTCTCGGAGGAGGGGATGATTCTTTCAACACCTTCTTTAGTGAGACTGGGGCCGGAAAACACGTCCCTAGAGCGGTGTTTGTGGACCTGGAGCCCACCGTCATCGGTACACTCATTAAAGACACATTCTCTCATCTCCTTTTGATTTCATGTCAAGCCGTCACGTGATTCCTTTTGGACTCTCTCCAGATGAGGTGCGCACTGGGACCTACCGCCAGCTTTTCCACCCAGAGCAGCTGATTACAGGCAAGGAAGACGCTGCCAACAACTACGCCCGTGGCCACTACACCATCGGCAAAGAGATCATCGACCTGGTCTTGGACAGGATCCGCAAGCTGGTGGGTGATTTAAAAGCAGAAAGAGTTGGTTCCAGAACATCCAATGCAGTGACCGTATCTCATGTGTGATGGTTGCTCTACCCCCACTCTGTCCTCAGGCTGACCAGTGCACCGGCCTTCAGGGCTTCCTGGTTTTCCACAGCTTCGGAGGTGGCACCGGCTCTGGTTTCACCTCCCTGCTGATGGAGCGTCTCTCTGTGGACTACGGGAAGAAGTCCAAGCTGGAGTTCTCCATCTATCCAGCCCCCCAGGTGTCCACCGCTGTGGTGGAGCCCTACAACTCCATCCTGACCACCCACACCACCCTGGAGCACTCCGACTGCGCCTTCATGGTGGATAATGAGGCCATCTACGACATCTGCCGCAGGAACCTGGACATCGAGCGTCCCACTTACACCAACCTGAACAGGCTGATCAGTCAGATCGTGTCCTCCATCACGGCGTCCCTTCGTTTCGATGGCGCCCTCAATGTCGATCTGACTGAGTTCCAGACCAACTTGGTGCCATATCCCCGCATCCACTTCCCTCTGGCCACCTACGCCCCCGTCATCTCTGCTGAGAAGGCCTACCATGAGCAGCTCTCAGTGGCAGAGATCACCAACGCCTGCTTCGAGCCGGCCAATCAGATGGTGAAATGTGACCCTCGCCACGGCAAATACATGGCTTGCTGCCTGCTGTTCCGTGGTGATGTGGTGCCCAAAGACGTCAACGCTGCCATTGCCACCATCAAGACCAAACGCACCATCCAGTTTGTGGACTGGTGCCCCACTGGTTTCAAGGTGGGTATCAACTACCAGCCCCCCACTGTGGTCCCCGGTGGAGACCTGGCCAAGGTCCAGAGGGCTGTGTGCATGCTGAGCAACACCACTGCCATTGCAGAGGCCTGGGCTCGCCTTGATCACAAGTTTGACCTGATGTACGCTAAGCGTGCCTTCGTCCACTGGTATGTGGGTGAGGGAATGGAGGAGGGGGAGTTCTCTGAGGCCAGAGAAGACATGGCCGCCCTGGAAAAGGATTACGAAGAGGTTGGAGTCGACAGCATCGAGGGAGAGGGGGACGAGGAAGGAGAAGAATATTAAGAACACAAAGGCATAAAACAAACAGAAAACAATTTTAATGTGTTGAATTGTTCTTAAAAAAAAGTGTGTTCCAAATAAAATTCCTATGACGTGTGAATTTATATGTTTATTCATTATTAAACCTTTCCTCAGTAATGAATGTCAATGTATGATTCCAAACGTTTAAATGGATTTCTATTCAGTTATGCAGCACACAGTATATACAAGAACAAAAAACTACACAATATTTTTGATTATAGTTTATTGGAAATAAACACAAATAAATTTTTTTCTTAGTCATACCAGACTTCCTTCAAGTAGGTACAAAAGATGAGTGCGTCTTCTATGATGCCATAGAAAATGGAATTCATCCATTTTGAGAAAATACATTTTAAAAAAGTATAAAAAAGACCTTTAAGGCTTGAAGAACCCGCACACCTTAAATTTGGTTTGAAATTTGGAGATACAGTACCAGGAAAAAGGTACTGTAATTTAATTTTGTCATTTCTTTAGCAGAATAAAGTTGTTACTGAAGTTGAACACAGGGCCATCTCTGCCACCTGTCAATCACAAATTTTAAGTGTCCAACCTGATGATTTCACCCGCAGGTCCTTCTTCATGTATAATTACATAATTTATTAGGGGGTCCTGCAGATTATAACTTATTAACAAGTTTTCATCTGTCATAAACATTGCAGCCAGTCATTGAACAGACCCTCTTCTCTAACGCTGTCAGTCCGAGGTGGGATGTTGATGGGGTTTGGATTGTTTTCTGTTGTGTTGTGAAAAAACAAGAGAGAAAAAATTTCTTTCTCCCCACAGAAAACACAGAAACCCACTTTCAAAACCAGGAATCATGATTTATTTATACATTTGATCACATCAGGGTTTGTGTCAGAGCTGATCGCAGGTTTCCAGAGATCATTCGTCACTTTGTGATATCTCCCATTCCAAAATTATCCCTTTTATTCTCTATGACCAGCTCTGGATGGAGAGAATAAACATGTACAGAAGTAAAACAAATGAAGCAGACGTCCAAAAATTGAAAACAATTTATTTTAAATCACAAAACATTATAAAATAGAGGGTTGAACAGAGCGGTGCTAATGGGATCTCTAAACCAAACATTAACAAATCATCTGATGAATCAAAAGTATAATGAAGTACAACGAAAATACAAATAAGGGAGTTAAATCATTTAAATGGATTAGGATTGTTTATTGATGAATGATGATATGACTTCTAAACAATTCAAACAATTAACTCATATTTGTGTATTTAATTATACTTTTGATGTGCAGGAATCCTAAACTTGTTGTGCAGTCATGAAGAAGCTTTACAAAAACAAAGGATCTAAAACATCTTTCACGCTATTCCAAATCTTTCAGCGCGCTTCAGCTTCTTAGCCTGGAGAAAACAAAAGAAAAACAACATTAAATATGGTCATTTCTCTTCCCCTCTGGTCATTTTATTTGTAATTTCCTTCAAGGTCATGAATTATAAAAGCAAACTACAAGTCAAACTACAAAAAAAGACAAACCTCGATATCGGCAGCACTAGCTGAACCTGAGCTGGTTATGGCTCCAAATCTCTCCTTCCTTTTTTTCATCTTTTCATTTTCTTCAATCTGGAAAACAAAGGACAAGTGTAGGACTTTGATTATAGACAACAGAGGAATGAGTTCAGCGTGCGCTCAAGCTGATAGTCACCTTTTGTGAAACAGAAGAAACGTTTATTCCAAATCTTTCTGCTCTCTTCTTCAGCTGATCGATGTTCACCTTTAGGGAAAACACGAACCCAAATCATTTCCATTTCTCTCTCAATGGAGGAATGAAGAAATGTCTCAGCTAAAGAATGAAGAAACTATTCAACACTTACAGCAGGTTTACTCTTTGCAACGGCACCTGTGTGGTTAAATAAAGATGTGGGTGAGAAAACAGTGAGATTTTTACAAAAACATGAGGTTGTTTCTCTGGACAGATGCTTAGACAGAGCTTCTAATTCTCTTTTATAAACCTCAGTTTTCTTAATCAGAGAAGATATCAATTCATATTCACCCCAAAATGTTACTGAGACTCAGTAAAAAAGTAACAACAGACCTGGAGAGGGACTGGAGGCCTCCACCGGTGTGCCAAACCTGAATAAACAGGATCATAATCATTTCAAAATGAGAAAGTATTTTGACATTTTTAAAATCTAAATCCATTATATACCAGGTTATTTTTTTTCACACAATTTCTGAATGCTTTCTGTCATTACATTTCACAATTTAAAGTAACAATCAAGTGCAACAACTGTTTTTCTCAAACAACGCCAGTAAAAATAAATTAAAAACTTCCAGTTTCTTTAAAAGAGTCCCAGAAGGGTTGAGGCCTTACCTCGCTGCACGTATGGCCTTCTTGCTTTCAGCCGATGCAGGCAAGTTGAATCGTTCTGCTCTCTTCTGAAGTCTCTGCTCAACAGAAGGTTACAATGAACATCAGAACATGTTCTGGCCGCAGTGATTTCTTTATTAACAACAAATTATCAGCACATATAAACATGTCATACGTACTTCACTGGCAGATGATGGAGGAGATATTTTCACCACCTTTTTCTCAGTAGGTCTGAAACAAAAACATAAAAAGATGAGGAATTAGACCCCATTGATGTCATGTTGGAAAAAAATGAACGACCAACTGCTAATGTATGATTTTTAATCTGAGCAGACATTCCACACAAAACATGATATCTCACAATTTCAGACAGACAACTCAGTCATAGGTTCAAGAAAACTACAAATAACAGGACAACGTTTTCGTAATACAGCACACTATCATATATAGTTCTTAGTTAAAATGCTACGTGTGGAAATACACTTACGTTTCAACAACAGACTCAGCATCCTTGTTGGCTTTTACATTGTTGGCAGTTTCTTCTTTGGTGAAGTCCTAAAAGAAGATGGAGAGGATTTGTCATTACTTCATGAAACTACTACCAACCTTCCAACAGTATGTTGACTGTCCTACCAGAAAAAATAAGACATTGGCCTGCTGTCTACACACACCACTGATGCATACAGCACCGCATCCCTGGGCAGATCAGATCACAACCTGGTCCGGCTAACACCCCAAGTATGCCTCTCTTGTTAGGAGGCAGCCTGTCGACACCGACAGTGAGGATGTGGACTCAAGAGGCTGCTGAGACACTACGGACTGGGATGTGCTCTGTGAGCCACATGAGGAGGACATCAAAAACATGACAGACTGCATCACAGAATGTAAAAGGTTCTGTGAACACACCACTAGACCAACCAGATCCGTACACTGCTTACCTAATATCAAGCAATGGATTACCAGCAACCTGAAGGCACTGCTTAGTAAGAAGAAGAGGGCTTTCAGGTCTGGTGACCAAGGGGAACTGAGGAAGAGTGCAGTACAAACTCAGGGAGAAAAAGAGGGGGTGTCAGCAGCCCTGGCTGGGTGCTGTTAAAAGCACTGGTAAAATCAAAGATGATGATTCTCACTGTGTGTGTGTGTGTGTGGGGGGGGGGGGGTTGTCGACACCTCCGGGGATTACCGTCTACCTGACAGGCAGGCCACAGATAGTCTGTTTGGGAATTGTTCTGCATCTGTTCTGCACTTCCTCTTCACCTTATACACTACAAACTTTCAGCACAACTCTGAGTTGTACCACCTACAGAAGTTCTCTGATGACTCGGCTCTTGTTGGGTGTATAAGTTGGGGAAGGAAAGGGGAGTACAGAGCCGTGGTGGATAACTTTGTGGGCTGGACGAAATAACCTGAGACTGAATGTCAACAAGAACAGAGAGATGGTGATTGACTTCAGGAAGCAGAGGAGCCTGTCACAACCACTGTTTATTCTGGGAGAGGATGTAGAGGAGGTGAAGGGTTACAACAACCTGGGCATGAAAATCAACATTAGACTGGATTGTAAATCAAACACTGAGTACTTCGTGATAACTACAGTCTGCTGAGATCCTTCAATGTGTCCAGCAAAATGTTGGACATGTTCTCAGTCTGTTCTGGCCAGCGTACTCTTCTTTGCTGTGGTCTGCTGAGGGAGCAGCATCAGAGCCAGCAAATCCAACAGACTCAACAAGATGTGTATGTACTGTATATATGTATGTATGTATACATATGTCTGTCTGTCTATCTATCTATAGAAGGGTGAGGATACAAGCAAAGAAACTCAAATCACAATGTATTAATTGTCATATTACCTCTGTATCTTCTGCCAGCACCTCATCGACATCCACATCTTCATCTGAGGTTTGGATTATGAGATGAGAAATTTTCCATCACCGGAAAGCAGAGAGTAGGAGCCCAGATCAGATCAGCAAGGAAGACAGAAAAAACTGACCTCTCCTTACAATTAAATGCAGAAACAGGATTTTTGTTCTTACCAGGTTCCTCTAAATAGGCTTGCAGTCGGGCAATAAGTTCCCCTTTGTTTCCCTTGGTCTCCAGACCTCGGGCCTCACACTCCTGCCTCAGTTCAGCAAGCTAAACATGAGAAGAAACCAAAACATTATTTATATGCAACAAGCACAACTTTGTAAGTTTTTCACTGGGGTCTGAGAAATTAGTCTAAAAAATAAATCAGCACAAAGTTTCGGATTATGACTTTTTAAAAATATTAACATTGCATTGAGCACAAAAATCTCGGATCTCGTCCACTTTCTACGTCCAGCATGAGAACCAGGAGCTATCGGCATGAAGGAGCCATTAATGAGAACATAAATGCGCGCTGCCGGCTCACGCTTGAAGTTTGAATTGATACTGAACATTCTAATTCATATTAATCATTAGCTGCTCGTCAATCTAATCGAATTTAACATCAGGTATTCATGTTAGCTCGCCGCAGCTAGCTAGGTTAGCTTCGCGCGGAACGCACAACGTGAATGGACGCCGGTTAGCATCTTTCCAACCCGGAGGATCCACTGTTGTTCTGAAGGCCTTCAATGAAACCTAAAGCCCGTCTGCTGCTGTTACAACGAACTACGTTGACAACACGAAACAAACACGTACCATAAAAGAACCTAATGGGTTTAATAAATACATTAATATGTTCCCACCAACCTTTAGCTTGTGTAGCTCCACTACTTCGGCCATCTTCCGCTGTTGACGTATTACTTCCTCCAATCAAAGTGTGGCGGCTCCTCTACCCGCAAGAGCGGAGTTATTTGACAGCGACACCTGCTGGCCAGAATGACAAGCTGCAGGCGTCTTGAAATTCTACAAGTAGAGGTGCAGAATTTGTAAAAATACAATTTTCAGGTTACCCTTGGACTTTACAGAATGATAGAAAATTCGTTGACACAAATTAATAGCGTTAATTTATTTTAATTTGTGAGTTATAAGTTCTGAATACACAGATACTCACTATATGTGGGACTACATTTGGGGCAGCAGTGGCTCAGTGGTAGAGTGGGCAGTAGAGCGGATCGTCCAATGCTCTGAGATTGGCAGTTCAATTCCCGCTCCCGTCCATAAAAAACCCAAAACAAAACACCCAGAGGTGAGCTGACAGTGGGAGGCGTCAGCCCAGGCACCCTTGAGCAAAACGCCATCCCCCCTGACAAGCTCCTCATTTGGGCGCTCCACAAAGGGGCTGCCCACCACTCTACCCCACATTGCATGCTTACAGGCCCCCTTGTGTGTGGTTGTGTGTATTACAGAGGCCTGTACACACTAACATGCATGACCAACAAACACTGGAGTGTGCATTCTTAATTTCCTTTTTAGCAGTGTATAAAATAAAAAATAAAAAAGTATACGCAGGAAGATGTGTATAAGATTTCTTTTTATGAGTTTATTTCTATCACTCTTTAGACAAAATGTAGTTTTTTTGTTTAATGTATTTGAGCTAGTTGTTGCAGATCTAAGAAAACCAGTTAGTGTACTTCCTACCTATAATTCATTTCAGTAATTTGGTGATTGGTATTTCTTAATATTGGTGGTCCTGCATACGAGATTGATTCATTTTTTTTAGAATGTTGTTTGATGCACATGTCTTATTAACTGCATTAACAGTATGCATGTACAGTACTTTTTTGTCAGGGGTCACGGGTCATTGCATATATGCTGAGTCTCAATGGGAGGTAAAGGGTTTAGGGCAATGACAGATGAAACAGGTCTGAAAAGGATTTGCTGTGAATGCTGACATTGTGTAAAAAGAGGTTTAAACGGTGTCACAGTTTGGCATATAATATGGAAACAAAAAATCTCTCAACAAAATTACCCTATGGTCCTCGGGGGACAAAGCCGGATGAATTTAGGGAGTCACAAGTGTTTCAGTAATCCTCATTAATGTTGCATTCCTCCCATTTTTGTTCCCCAAGCACAGTTACTCTTTGCAGATGAAGTGACCTGCTGTTCTAATGACACACAAACCAGTCGCCCCAGCTACACTTGGAGATTTCTGGGATTATAATTTATCACATCATTAAATTTACATACAGTGTATTTTCAGATCATACCTATTGTTTGAATATTAAATACTTACAGTATTTTAATTATATTACAGAAATTGACAGCAGATAATTACAAACAATGTGAATTTTACCGTAAATAAAGAAATGCTGATTCTAGCAAATATTCAGGAGATTATTTTGTATTTGAAAGCCCTTTTTTGTGAATTTGACACCTTTTTTTATCTATCGTACTTAATACTAGCTTTACATTTCATATTATTAATAATATAAAGGTTTTTTAATAAAGCCTTAATAATATATTATACAAGGCAACCCCCATGAGTTGCGAAAGCAGAAGAAGCAGTTCAGAAAATGAATGAATGAATGAATGAATGAATGAATGAATGTTTGTATGATTGTATTCATTTTACTTCTGACACACAGATTTTCATATTTAAATAAAAAAACAACCATATTCAGCAGTATGAGAGACTGCCTGTAATAAAATGTATAAATACTGGGGCATAATTGCGGAAAAAACATATCATCAAAATTCTTAATGGTGCACCGTATTCATATTTGAGTTGTGTGTTTGTCTTTTGTTTGATTTGTGCACTCGAGCCTATCTCGTGATCCGTTTTGCCTTTGTTATGTGATTATTTGTGCTTTTTCTGCTGTAATCCTTAAAGTGTGTTCTTACTGTAAATACACAAATCATAATTGGAGCAGGTCTGAACGGGCGTGTGTGTGTGTGTGTGTGTGTGTGTGTGCGTCTTCAGGGCTTCGTGAGGTAGGAGGGATTTCTCCCACTGCCTACAGTTTATAAAGCCTCTTCTTGGGCAGCCTGACACTCCCAGGCAGGATATTCCACCGAGAGGAGGTGTGCTGACGATGCGGAGTGTCGTGCTGTTGGTGTTGCTGGCTGTAGTTTCACACACTGTGGCGAGTAAGTACAGACACTTAACTTTAACACTGCATTAGATTTCATGATTTCATTTAAAAATGTTTGTGTAGGTTCTCTCATAATCTAGGTCATGGTTATCCAAAGCTGTTCAAATCAATCCACTGGACTTTAAGAAAGATGCTTGAAGGAATTTCACCTCTCATCCAAGAGGCTTCTTCAGTTCTAAATTATTTGTAGAACTTGACCTGATTTTGAAGATGAAACGTAAACTTTTGAATAAATAGAGGAGTCCCCCTATCACGATAGAATATTAGATTTGGTACTGAGTCATTCATGTGTAAAAAACCCCCAAAACCAAACCATTTTTACTGTTGTAGACAGTAAAAACATAAATAATTTTTCAACAGATTTTAAAACAATCAATTACTGTAGAACTTTTTTTTCTGCACATCAGGAGCTTGGACAGTTATAATTCAACATCCAGATTTTTCCCACAGTCTCTCTGCTCGGTCAAACAGAATCTAATCTTCTTAAGGCACGGATACTTTAACCCTTTGAGTCTTATCTTAAAGGATAATTTCACATTTTTCCAAGTGTGTCTGCATCCCTGACATCTATCCATGTACGCAGACATGTGAACATGAAAACATCATCTAAACAGCACAGAAAAGATTTGCACACTGACTTCAATACGGAGTAAGATTATTCTGTAAAGCAGGTTGAATTCCTAATTTTAATCTTTGGTCTTATTTCAAACGTGACCTGCTGAACTGCAATCAAACCCTGGAGACGCTCAGCTGAGTGTCACATGGAAAGGATTGGTTGGAGAAGGGAATTAGATTGGGAATTAAAGCTTCCCAATTTAATCAAAATTGAAAAGGTCCTTATAAAAATATTTAATTCAAAGTAAATTATTTAAATTTAATTATTGTGTTTTAGTTATTCCAATTATGTCTTTTTATAAGGCCACTTGATGTAAAAACTGATGTGGAAGACTGATTATTTCACAGATTATCTGAACAATCTAAACACAGTTAAAAATAAATACAAGTTATACATTTGAAAATATCAGATTGCATCTTCAATGTCATACTTTAATGTTTCACATTGCAGAGCCCAAAAATCGTTTTATTCGCTATCCATCATGGAACAATAAGATGTACCCAATCTGGAAAGATGGCGATCCTCGATACCACAACTCCTGGAAAGGTACGTCTTCTGAAAGATCAATATAATACCTCCATATGATTCCTTATATTTTTAGAAGATAGGGATAGAAAGCCCATTTCTCAGCGTTTCCTCTCCTCTTCATCCAGGTGGGAGAGTGATTTTCAACGTAGGGAATGATTCACCGACTCTGACTGGAGCTAAAGTTACTTTCACAATTGACCTGGAGTTCCCACATAGCCAAAGAGTACATCCCAATGGAGACGTTGTTTGGACTGAAGATTGTATAATCAATGGTAACACAACTTGAGCACACAGCGGTGAAATCACATCACACACATCCTTAATAATAGACATGCTACTGTTGGTTGTCCTGTAGTTCAATAGACACTGCATGTAAGATAACACTTTCATAGTCATGGTCATAGTCAACTTTACTGTCAAATGTACCTTATATGCACGACATATAGTACAGATGAAATTACAGTCCTCTCAGGCAATAAAAAAACCCTAGAGAAAATCTCTAGCACTTCTCAGAGCACATCAACTTTCTCACGAAATATAAACCAATCTTTGAAATTGAACGTAAAGGTTAAATGATAATGTTTAAATTGGCATTGTGTTTATTTTTTTTTCCAGAGAATACTCATTCCTTATGTTTAATCAAAGTTTATTATGAAAGATCAGTTAAAAAAATATCTACTATAAATTGTTGACCTCCAAGGCAGCAGAGTGCGCTGTTGTATTTGATGAGGCCTGAACTGTTTTAACAGTTACACACCTAAACACAGTAATCGTTTTAACACTTAATTTCTTAATAAACACTTTCAGATACAGACATTTATCTGTAATAACAGATAGTTTTGTGTTACTTAGCGATCTAGCATCATCAGCAAACAGCTTGATGGATGGTGCAGATTAGCATGTCATGCTAATGGATTAAATATTATGAGCCATTGTGTACTTGTTAGATTATTGGCATTAGCTTGTAACCAAAATCCTTTAGCCCCGTTTGGATTTCTGGTCACAGGAACAAAGTACCGTGAGTCTGAGCCGGTGTACCCGACCCAGAACACGGACCCGGCAGCCGTGTTCCCGGATGGGACGCCGATGGAGCAGGACAAGAACCCCAGCTATGTGTTTGTCTGGAAGGCCTGGGGTGAGTGGTGATGTCAGCTCCGGTTTCCATGGTAACAGGGTTTCTGCCGTGACCTCAGTATGACCCAGAAAGGATTATACATGACCATGATCATATGAGCAGATTATAACACTTTATTTGCGCCCCCCCCTCCCCCCCAACAAAGTTAGAGTAAAATAAAAAAATTAATTTCAGAGTTTAGGTTTAAATCTTGCAAATTCTGACACATGAAGATGAAATTTTATCATCTTCAGTGTCATTTTAAGAAGGAGTAAATATATAATAATTAACATGTGTACTGCTTATGGTTATCTTTGTTTTGTATGTTTTTAATGTTTTATAAAAATTATTATCCACATAATTGTGTCACTACTTCCAATAATTTGTTGCTGATTAATTTTTTAATAAATGTTAAATTAAAGAAAAAGTTTTTCCGGGAGTTGAGTTTTAAATCCCTTTGGCGTATGCTGTGAATCTTCTTCCAACCCTGAACATATTGTATAAAGTACAGTATTTTTTTAAATAAAGTTGATATTACAGTATTTTATGGACATTAAAATACTTGTGTATGTTCATTTTGCAGGTCGGTACTGGCAGGTGGCAGACGGATGCTCCTCCTCTCTGACCATCAGCACGGATGACGTTCCTCTGGGCTCCTACGCCATGGATGTGGTTATCTACCACTATCGTGGCAAGGAGAAGTTTATTCCCCTGGGATATGCCTCTACTCAGTTCTCCATCACTGGTGAGTGAGACACTCTTGTTGAAAAACAAAGACAATCCCAAGTTTCACAGATATTTTATTTATCTGTTTATATCTCTACAGACCAAATCCCCTTCGCTGTGTCCCTGGACCAGGTGAATGACATCGTGGCCGGAGACCTGCGCTTCATCCGGAACAGGGCGATCGCCTTCACTGTCACCCTCCACGACCCCAGCGAATACCTCAGCAACGCTGACATCACCTTCAACTGGGACTTTGGTGATGAAAGCGGAGCCCTCATCTCCAGGGAACTGACAGTGACTCACACTTACATCAACTCAGGCTCCTTCAAGCCTCAGGTGGTGATCCAGGCGGTCATCCCAGACAAATCCTGTAACCCACCAGCTGATAGCACGACCCCCAGTCCCGCGACGGACCAGGGCTCCACAGGTGAGGAGAACACGGGAAGATAAGGAGGATTTACTGGATATTTTATCTATTGCAGTTGAATTAAACCAACATAAAGAAGCAGAATAAACTAAATGAATAATGAGAAACAGCCAGTAAAAATAAATATTTTTTTTAATTTCATCCTCCCAAACCCGGGCGTTAAATAAAAATAACGTTGCAGTACCGTACTTAAGTTATTGCTATCAGCTGGAAAAGACTCCAGGAAATCCCTGCCAAGAAGTCCACCTTCCTGCTTATGCTAAACTAAGCTATCCACCTGTTCACTGAATATCAGAAAGCTGTTGATCCTCTCATCAAACTAGCTCATGTACCTCAGCTCCTCACTCGTACATACATTTAATCTCACTTTTCTGTGTGTGCAGTTAAATCTCCGGTATTGGTTTCCGCTGGTCGCTCACTGGTTTCAACTAAGGCAACCAGTCTGACTGTCAACATGGTTCCTGCCGACACAGAGGAGGATAACTCCCCTTCCGCAACTCGTCCTGCCCAGGAAACGTCCACTTTTGCCAGTCGTCTCTCCTCCATCAGCGTGGACATGCTTTCTGAAGGTGAGGCTCGGATCGGGGTCCACGCACCCGATTGCAGCATCAGTAAAAAGGAAAAATTCATTCAGACCGAAGTCAAGCCAGAAGGTTAATTCTGTTTATTCGCCTCAGCTGCAAAGCAACCAGCGGCGCTGATGGGTCAAGCCACGGTGGTCGTACTGGATAAGAGGGAAGTAGACGACGAACCCTCGGATGATGACTGTGTGATTTATCGTTATGGATCTTTCTGCGCCGGCATCGAAGTGTTTGGTGAGTTAGCTACTTGTGCTTCCCTCATCCAGACTTGACGTGATTCCAACCGACCTTCCTCATCTCTTCATTTTCAGAGGGAATCGAGAAAGTGGAGATTGTCCAAATGGACAATGTTGTGATGGCGACGCCTGAAATGGATAAAAATGTTTTGGATATCACCGTTACCTGCCAGGGAAGGTAAACCTTCCTGCTGATCCTCCAAACTTCTGTTTGCTTTGACTCGTTCGCTCACCGTAGTGTCTTCTCTGTCCAGCCTTCCTAAAGAGGTGTGCAGTGTGATTCTGGATGCGGAGTGCTTCAGGCCCATTCACACCACGTGCAACATGGTGGCGCCGTCCGACGAATGTCAGCTGGTTTTACGCAACTTCTTCAACCATTCTGGAGTCTACTGCATCAACGTGTCGATGGCGAACGATGTCAGCTTGGCCGCCACCAGTGCCAAAGTCAAAGTTGACATGGGTATGTAGCGTCAATGCCAAACAATAGTCCACATGTGTGAGCTTCATTGTCCTGCTTCCTGACATCTGGGATGTTTGTTTCAGAACCTGGTTTTTACTCTCCTGGGAGCTTCGCTACGGTGTTGGGAGTCCTGCTACTGATTCTATCCCTGGGAATAGTGGTGTATTCTTACAAGTAGGAACTGAACTTTTTTACTGCTTTACTTTTGAAGATAACTATAATATTCTGTATTTGTTTAAGATTCCTAGACAGGACCAGACCGCATGTTTTCTGCATAGAATAAGACTGATAATCTATTGACTGGTCCCATATGGATCATTTCCCATACGTAGTCACCAAACATCAGTGATGCTTCAACCATCCTGACAGATGTCAGCATTATTTAGAACATTCTGATGACCCAGTCTGTCTGGATTCAACTCAACAGCCGCTTCAAGTCCTACCGTCCCCTGAAGGAAGACTTGACTGTGTCTGCAGGCCCTCAGCCCGGCCGGGCTCCTGGCTGCTCCAGTGCCTCCGTGTTCTGGAGCCTTCTGAACAGACGGGGGGCGGTGGACAACTGCCCTCTCCTGCAGGACAAGCCGGTGTGAATGGACACCCTCCTGTTACCTCCAAATATCAAACCAAACTTCAGATGTGCAGGGTCTTCAAGCCTTGGAAGGTCTTTTTATACTTTTTTAAAACATGTTTTCTAAATGAAAAATGGATGAATGTGAATCAAAAAAGCTCCTGGAATCATAGAAGATGCGCTCATCTTTTGTACCTACTTGAAGGAAGTCTGGTACGACTAGTGTTTCCTTAGGAAAAAATGAATTTGTGTTTATTTCCAATAAACTTTGCTCGAAACATTTGTGTATTTTTTTTGTTTTGTTCTTGTGTATACTGTGTGCTGCATAACTGAAAAAAGTCCATTTAAATGTTTGGAATCATACAATGACATTCATTACTGACTGAAAGGTTTAATAAAGAATAGACAGACAAATTCACACGTCACAGGAATTTTACTTTGAACACACATTTTTTTGGAACAATTCAACACATCACAATTATTTTCTGTTTGTCTTATGCCTTTGTGTTCTTCTTAATATTCTTCTCCTTCCTCGTCCCCCTCTCCCTCGATGCTGTCGACTCCAACCTCTTCGTAATCCTTCTCCAGGGCGGCCATGTCTTCTCTGGCCTCAGAGAACTCCCCCTCCTCCATTCCCTCACCCACATACCAGTGGACGAAGGCACGCTTAGCGTACATCAGGTCAAACTTGTGATCAAGGCGAGCCCAGGCCTCTGCAATAGCAGTGGTGTTGCTCAGCATGCACACAGCCCTCTGGACCTTGGCCAGGTCTCCACCGGGGACCACAGTGGGGGGCTGGTAGTTGATACCCACCTTGAAACCAGTGGGGCACCAGTCCACAAACTGGATGGTGCGTTTGGTCTTGATGGTGGCAATGGCAGCGTTGACGTCTTTGGGCACCACATCACCACGGAACAGCAGGCAGCAAGCCATGTATTTGCCGTGGCGAGGGTCACATTTCACCATCTGATTGGCCGGCTCGAAGCAGGCGTTGGTGATCTCTGCCACTGAGAGCTGCTCATGGTAGGCCTTCTCAGCAGAGATGACGGGGGCGTAGGTGGCCAGAGGGAAGTGGATGCGGGGATATGGCACCAAGTTGGTCTGGAACTCAGTCAGATCGACATTGAGGGCGCCATCGAAACGGAGGGACGCCGTGATGGAGGACACGATCTGACTGATCAGCCTGTTCAGGTTGGTGTAAGTGGGACGCTCGATGTCCAGGTTCCTGCGGCAGATGTCGTAGATGGCCTCATTATCCACCATGAAGGCGCAGTCGGAGTGCTCCAGGGTGGTGTGGGTGGTCAGGATGGAGTTGTAGGGCTCCACCACAGCGGTGGACACCTGGGGGGCTGGATAGATGGAGAACTCCAGCTTGGACTTCTTCCCGTAGTCCACAGAGAGACGCTCCATCAGCAGGGAGGTGAAACCAGAGCCGGTGCCACCTCCGAAGCTGTGGAAAACCAGGAAGCCCTGAAGGCCGGTGCACTGGTCAGCCTGAGGACAGAGTGGGGGTAGAGCAACCATCACACATGAGATACGGTCACTGCATTGGATGTTCTGGAACCAACTCTTTCTGCTTTTAAATCACCCACCAGCTTGCGGATCCTGTCCAAGACCAGGTCGATGATCTCTTTGCCGATGGTGTAGTGGCCACGGGCGTAGTTGTTGGCAGCGTCTTCCTTGCCTGTAATCAGCTGCTCTGGGTGGAAAAGCTGGCGGTAGGTCCCAGTGCGCACCTCATCTGGAGAGAGTCCAAAAGGAATCACGTGACGGCTTGACATGAAATCAAAAGGAGATGAGAGAATGTGTCTTTAATGAGTGTACCGATGACGGTGGGCTCCAGGTCCACAAACACCGCTCTAGGGACGTGTTTTCCGGCCCCAGTCTCACTGAAGAAGGTGTTGAAAGAATCATCCCCTCCTCCGAGAGTCTTGTCACTGGGCATCTGACCATCAGGCTGGATCCCATGTTCCAGGCAGTACAGCTCCCAGCAGGCGTTACCAATCTGGACACCAGCCTGACCAACGTGGACGGAGATGCACTCACGCTGAGGACCGGAAAAAAAAACAGTCAGGTTTATTTTACTTCATGGTTTCATTTTACTTTCATTTCTGAACATGAAATCTGGAGCAATAATTGCAACATAAATGCATCTTAATAATAAGGAACACTCATATGTGTCTCCCCCTATCGGAAATGAAGAGTCGGTGCTGCAGGAGGCGCTTCCCTGCACCACCATCACCAAGTGACAGAAAGGGCCGACAGCGCCCCCGTCAGGCTACTCTTGTTTTCACTCCAGTTTTTTGTCCTCATATTTTCATCCCTCTCATCCACATTTGGCAAAATGAGCATAGATGTACATTGTGTCGGGAATATTCCACTGACTTTTGAGCTTTGAGGGTTAAAAAAAGATCGTTCAATCCTGAAATCACAGATATATCAATAATAATAAAATATCTCTAAAAAGATATTATTATTATTACTATAAATCCGGAGATATTTGTGACTGTAAATCAAATATTCTCTTGCCTCGTGTTTATTTTAACATATTCATTTGATCATGGTTATATCTAGAAGATGTTTGTGTCCGTATCCCATAAATTAATAATGAGCGCTGCAATCTCCTCCATCCCCACCCAGTCTGCCCCTCCCTGCCATTACACAGAGAACCGCTTTTGTAAGGTCTCTGGTTTAAGCATAATGATAAATTCCCTAATAAAATGGTCATGTAAAGACAAATAAGGCAGCTTTGGTCAGAAAACCAGATTGATCTGTGACTGAAGCCTGAATGTCGCTCGGTGCTTTGTTCTCCACACAATGAATCACATGGAGCCACGACTGCAGATCCAATCTGTGCTTCAACATTTCATTCCCTCCACCTGCAGATCACGTCTAAACCTCTTTTATCTGCTAAAAGCCTCTGTGCGCCTTTATGCGTCTCCATTCGTGCGCTCCTGAATGGGAAACCCTCCGCGCCGCCGTGAACCGATGGAGACACCGGCCGCTGCTTCACCTTCATTCTACCTCTCAGAATGGTCGGATGAGACAGAAAACTTACCATGGTTTTCTTTTAAGGTTGAAAGAGGGAGAGGAGAACGAGAAGATTCGAAGAAGAAGGCGTTAAAAGCCGGTCTGTGTGCGTCGCGTCTTGTACCCAACGGGGACGATGCAACAACTGATGAACGGAAAGGCGGCGGCGTCCGGTTTTTATACGCAGGGAGGAGACGCGCCCCGGTGCGGCGAGGATCTACGTTTTATTGTCATTATTCCGGTGATGCTGTCGGGATTCTGAGTTTTGCATCCACCGAGGTGATGATCGGTAAAGCAGCTCTGGAGAGATTGTCAGTAGATGAGTTGTTTTAATTCAGATAAGAATGAAGATGTAACGGGACTATTTTTCACCCCCCACCAATGTATTTGTTTGTTTATCTGCAACATATTTTGAAATGCTGAAAACATGTTTGGATGTAGTTTAATGTTGTGATGCATTTTGGGTTGAAGAATGCTTAATTATCGTTTAAAACGTATCTGAATGCAGATTCTGGATCAGTTTCACATCCTAGCAGTTCAACATCAGTAAAAAAAAAAGGGTGCGATGATGCGCATGCGTGGTGCTGCTGAGAATGCGTTCCAATGTTGCATTAATAACTAATTCAACTAAATAAATAAATGAATGCACACCTTATATACCCCTGCAAGGTTTCAATGAGTTATGCACATTGATCTCTGAGAGGACGTGACTAGTAATGACAAATCTGTATGTCTCATCTTTTTGATTTCACCAAAAGATGAAATTGCCAACAGTGTAAAAGTCAATAAGAATTTTGAGTCAACTGTTGAAACAAATATGTTTGGAATTCCGAAATGAAATGCGTATTTCCAGACACTTTTGACACATTTTGACTTACAAATTTTATAGTTTGCTATATTCCAAAAATCTTGTTATGTTATTTGTAGTTTTCTTCAACCGATGACTGAGTTGAAGTGAAGTACATATGATGTTTACATGCCCTGATAATATGATGGTAATAACGAAATTACTGCTGCCTGTAAATATGATATCCAAGTTCTTAAAAAGCTGCTTAATAAACAGGACGATGAACCTCTATACCTGCAAACCTTTTTTTGTGAAAAAAACCACCTAGTATAAAACAGACTTCAATTTTAAAAATGTCTGATTCCTGATTGGCTGGCTGCAGAGATGGAGCTGTGTTCAACTCCAATAACAACTTTATTCTGTTGAAGAAATTGTGTCATAATTAACTTCTATTTAAGTCGGCTGCAGATTTCAGTTCTTTTTTTGTCTTTCTCTTTATAAAAGACTATCGGAACAAAACTTAATGTGTTACTCTTTGCATCCCCTCGACAAATCTCGGATGTAATATAGATATGTATAAAAACATATTAAACGACTCCGAGAAACTCCTCTGAATCGTCATTACCCGACCGGAACTAATAGTAGGAGCGTGAATCTACGGGAGATTTTTCTAAAGGACCACAGGAAGTGTTTCCGGTCTTGAAATATCGTTAACCGCCTGATTAAAAAAAGAAGAAAAAAACACACAATTGAGTGATTAATTTTGTTAAACAATTCGGTGTTACATTAATATTACGTAATACTTATTCTATTTTTGTTCAAAGCTGTGCAACCCCCACACACCCGATATACACGATAAATCAGTTAATTTAATTGATTGTTAAGACCGGGGCTAATTTTCGATCAATAACTCAAGAGTGTAAAATTTTCCCTAACATTAACAACTACAAAACACGTACTTTTCTACTTAAACATATTACATCCAACCAGAACATGAACGCAACCATACGCCACGTTAACCAGAAATCTGATCTATATTCTGAGCTTTATAGGAGCACGTAAACTCACCACGCACTCTGATTGGCTGCAGTTGTGGGCCAAACACAATTCAGCGCTACACGCTCGCGCCGCCTGATAATAAGAAAAGAACAGAAGTCTAAGAAGAGGAAACTGCGGACTTTCGCCAGCAGGACGGAAACAGTTCACCTCCACCCCCCGGACAATATGAATGACAGTTAGCTGACTGAACAAAGGTTTTCATTTTGTAATTTTTTGATAAATTAGGTCTGTTGAGACAAAATTCAAGGACTTCGTCGAGAACTGCATCTCGCTTCGTTTGTCTCTTCAGCCGTAGCGAGCTAGCTTAGCCCGTTAGCTTAGCAGGACGACCACTCATCCATGCACCCACGTCCATCCGTGCAGGACTTTGCCATTAGGAGGGATCCAATAGGATAACGTGGAAACAAACCCAACCTGGACTTTACTATTGCAGAAGCGCGTGTTTTTTTCTGTTTGCACATAAAGTTTGAACAAACCCAAGAACATCCTGCAAAAAAAGGGACTGCATGAACTTCGCTGCTTGCTTTCTAGCCAGCACCTAGCCAAGTTCATTGCTTCATTGGTCCTGGATCCTCTTGTTTCTGCAGCCGACAACTCGTTCCATCTCGATACACAGGAATAGAAAGATTTTTAGAGATGATTCCCGACAAAGTGCCGAAGGAAAATGTCTTCTATGGCTCTGAAGACTTGAAGAAGGAGGCTCATATCACCAGCTTTGAGAACTACAAGGAGCTGTACTTAAAATCCGTAGAGAATCCAGATGGTAAGCCCCATCTGTCTGTCAGATCTAGGGTTAAAGGTCGTTAGTGATGAATGCACCTGCTATATGCTGGTCATCTCAGACAGCAATAGCACGTAGAGCTTCACTAAAATGATCCACACATCATAATAGGCGTATATGACATTAATTACTTATATTGGTATTAAAATATTAAAAATCTTAAAATATACAGGAATAAAAATATCATTAAGATATTATAAAATAACTAAATATCAGTAAGCCAAACAATAAACCGAAAAAAAATTATAAAAGTGGGAGTTAAAGTCATTCATTCATTATCAGGCACCTGAATTCAAATCCAGTCTAGGCCACTCTTTGTTGAATCATGTCTGAGGCCATGTTTGCTTATCAGCAAGTTGATAAGATGCAGATATGTTCTGTAATGATCCTGAGGGGTCTGTGACACGTCGGCTGTTTCAGTAGAGGTAAAGGTATTTTCATTATTCAGATAATAACCCTGTGATTATTTTGACTTTTTCTTGATGACTTCCTGGAACAAGGTACCATCCAGTGATACGAAATGACTGCTGCATATTACTCATGAAGCTTTCTGCAGAACAAATGTGGTCATTATTGAACTTGAATTTAATAATCAGTGTTGGCCACTTCAGTGTGTGCAATCTATACAGTAATGTTCAAAATAAATATACACATCAGTACATGATCCATATCTACATTGTTCATTATCCAACTTTATTTCTTTTGTCAGAAAATCATCTTATAAATTTAAGTGAAATCAGTGACAGAAGATTAAAATGACCAAAAATGTCTTATAAAAGACGAAGAAGTTCCTCAAAAGTAGCTATAAAATTTTCATATAGTTGACCAAAAGTCAGGATAATGTGGCTAAAAATAAAAGCTATTGAAGACATTTAGGACTAGCTGACAGAACTATCACTAGACATCAGCATTAAATCTTTTCCCCTCCTCTAGAGTTCTGGTCCGACATTGCCAAGGATTTCTTCTGGAAGACCAAACACACGGGTCAGTTCCTCGACTACAACTTCGATGTGACCAAAGGAGAAATATTTGTCAAGTGTATGGAAGGGGGCTCCACCAACATCTGCTACAACCTGCTCGACCGCAATGTTCACGAAAGGAAGCTTGGAGACAAAGTGGCCTTCTACTGGTTAGTGTGTGGACTGCCTGCAGATCACTTCTTGGTGGTTTTGGAGCGTGTGCGCGGTTAGTATTTATAGGTTGTGATCTTTAGTGAAGTACACTCCTGGCAGGCATCCTGAGGATTTCATAGCTGTTATATAACTGCCTGATAGCAATCTTAATATTTGTACTTAAATGTTTGGCACGGCGTCCATTCCTCTGTGTGTAACCAGCTTGATGCAACAGGAATCCCTTGTTTCACTACTATTCCGGAGTCAGTTTGATGTTTCCTTGCCGCTCTGTTAGTCATCACGTTGTTGCACGCGTACAAGTTCTGCAACGTGATTACCTTTGGAATGATGTGATCGTTTCAGACTGCTTAAACCCTGCAGCGGTGCCGTTTGCATACTGTTGTTTCAAGCTAAATGACAAAGAATGAAAATAGCACTGAGGAAACAGTTCATCAAGAATAATACAGCTAAAAACTTTTTGTGTACAAAGTTTAATGTATTCAGATGAGAAAAGAAGCTGAGCAGAGAGAGAAGGAGAGACAAACTGACGTGGAGATAAAGCTGCAGAAAAGAAAAATGAACAAAATAGAGAAGGACAAAGGAGGGAGGATGAATATGGTTCCATTTATTCAGTGGGTTGGGGATCACAGTTGTGTCATTGTGTTCAGAGGGTAGGCATACACACACACACACACACACACACACACACACACACACACACACACACACACACACACACACACACACACAGTTTAATGGACATAATCGTTGGTTTTGCAATGACTTTCTATTTTGTAAAGTATTTCGGTGCGTGTTGCAACATATTGCAAATTCCTTTTCTGATGTTACATCACAGGAAGTAAAAAAGATACACGTTGTACTTATTTAAATATCTTTATGAGAAGCAAAATCAGCATTGAATTGAACTTTCTATCTCAATCAGTAGCACTTGAGTTAACTGCTAGCATTTGCTGATTTTTAAATCAGGTAACACTTTCTTCTAATTAAAAGTGACCTCCAGAAGTGAAAGCACGCCAGTCTAGAAACCACCTCGAGTGAAACTTTCTCTTTCGTGTTCTCTACTTTCCTTTAGCTGACATCCTTGCCCTCGATTCTCTCAGTCCTGACAGACACTCTTCTTTGTCTTGCACTTTGTCTCGGTTCATCGTGTTCCTCCTCTCTTCTCTCGCCCTCCGGCTGCTGTGCTCCTCATGGACGAATGCTCTTGGATGAATCATTAAACTTAGCAACGCTAGCCGTCCCTCGCTGCACCTACAGACAAGTGACTTGTTTTGATTTAAACGTTTGTTAACAGATTATATTTAGTACTGATATGTTTCTCTATCAAACCATTGATTGTAAAACGTCCAACATGAGGTTGTTGATGTTTTACATTTATTATCACAGAATTGTAGGGGATGCAAACATTTACTTCTGAAACCAGAGAAATACCTCGCTAGCATGATTCAAAGGTTTGATTATCAAACATGCTGATTGAATTTTACTTCAAATGTCGATCCTCAGTTTGTCATAGCGTAGCACGACATGCATAATCTGTATACGTTTGTATTTGAAGCTTGTTTATTTTTAGCAGCGTCCAAATGCATGTGTGTGTTTGTCTGACAGGGAGGCGTCCTTGACATTAAGACCCACAATGTTAAAGTGTTTCACAGTTGTGTATTTATTTATTTATAGGTGTGTCGGTGTGTGCTGTGTTATCCTAACCCTGCAGAAAGGGAGAGCTTAGCAAACAAACATGTCTGATGACCTTCACAGGGTCAAAGTCATCTTGAACAGGTTTATTAACTGGAGAAGACGTTAACTTCTCTTCATCAGTGTATCAGTAGAATGTTGTTCTGCCAGATTTCCCAGTCCTGTGTGAGTTTAAACCGCTTTAATTTGATGTGGAGATACAGAAACTGTGTCGGCGGAGTGTTAGTAGCATCCAGCTAGTTGCAGGAGCTACAGGTTAGCTGATTAGTTTGGTGCCTGATGCTTATCTTATCTCATTCCTGACTAGGACCTTTTTTTTAGGACTTGAATGTGTGTTTGTGCAAGTGAAGAAACTCAGAACCTGAACCTGGAGTCCCCGGAAGTGGGGTCATTAGTGATGTCATTAGTTTAACAGCTGATTGCTTCTAGGAACCGTCTTCCTCCTTGCTCATCTGAGCTCTGGTTTCTGCTGGTCTCTTTAACATCCTTAAATTCATGTGTAGTCTTAAATCATGGACCTCATTCCTGTCAGTGTCTGCTGGTGTGTTCCTTGGTTTAATTAGATTACAGTAGGTCATGTGTTCATACGTTTTTTATAACATTTTTTATAGCTCCTGCCTTGAGTCAGCAGGATGGAGCTCATAATTATAACAGGAAGGACAGGGAGGGCGTTAGTCAAGTGATCACATAGAGCTCGTCTTCTGAGTGGCGTGATTGTGGAGGTCGATCCAACACGGACACGGAAGCCATTCCTGCCATGAGTGGACGAGCACACGAGCCAGAATCTAAATGTGAAATCTTTTTTTATTTATTTGTGATCTGAATTGTGCCCTGACAGTTGACTCAAAGGATCCATTGTCCATTTTTAACCTCCCTAATCTTTTTTGTTGATGAATAATCAGCTGAAACCCTGAGAATTGGAGAAGCTGACTGAGATCCTCAGTCAAGTCTTCTCACCCCGAGGGGCAGCGACTGGATCAGGAACTATTTCGTGCCATCAGATTTGGCCTGAGGAGTTTTCAGAGGCTGGGCAACATTAGTTCCATGGAAACGGTTCACAAGATACGCCTCTTTCACTGGATTCCTCCCTCTAGTTTATTTTAAGAAAAGTCTATGTATTGTGTATATAATTTACTTTATGTACTGGAGGAATTATAACACCTGAATGTTCTGGTGCTACATCAGACATTCGCATCCCAGTTAGCTCCGCCTACAGGGAACAAGGAAACAGGTCTGGCGTGTTCACATTTCTGTCTTTAGGAGCAGACATTGATTTTCAAATTGAAAGACTTCCGGGTCTGTTCAGTTTTTCCACAATTTTTACCTAACATGATTTTTTTTGGGGCGTTTGTTGTTGTTTTTTTAACCATTGAAAATGTTCTATGTATTGTACTATTAAACATATCAAAGATCTTTTTACACATTGTCTTTATTTGTTACATATGTTTATGAGGTTGTTTTGATAAATTTTGTTGTGGCAGCAGTTCATTTATTGTCTTACTGCTCTGCGGCATAACAGGACCTGCTGTTTTTTGTTAATATTTGAATTGATCAAAGTTCTACACCTACGTTCCCATTGTGGAAGAAGCTGTGACTCTTGACTCTTATGTAACGGTTAAGATAAATGTTTCTGTTGTCTAGTTCAGATGTCGTACTGGACCTTGAAGTTGCTGCCTTACACTTTCTGTGATGTCACATTGTTCCACCCTCCTGTTGTTCGGCAAAACAAAAAAGCGTGGTAGTGAAGGGGCTTCATTGTGGGGCTTCTGTCCGAACCTCTAGTTGAATGAAGTGACTAAAAACTTTATCCAGGAGGCTTTATGTGTCACTGGTCAAGATCCGACGCAATTGTGGAAGGAAAGAAAGTCAAGGTTAGCTCGAGTCTTCAAACAATGTGGTGCAACATTCCTGTTGATTCTGCAGCGCTTCTATTCCTCCCTCTCTTTCTTCCTGCTCCAAAGAGAAAGAGAAGCGTCCTTTCCTTCTTTCCTCACTCAGATTTCATGTTTGAAACGATTATCAAAGTGTCAGTGATTCTGTGAATGCAGCCCCCATTAGAGCCAAGTGGGTTACAGAGACCTTTCAGCTATGTGAGACACACACACACACACACACACACACACACACACACACACACACACACACACACAGGCAGTACTGCACTGAGGTGAACTCACTGCTTTTGCGTGTTTCACAGTCTTTCATTTTCTTTCATTTCATGTAAAAGTTTTTATTTTGCGCTGGATGCCTGTCAGACACAATGTTGGGAGAAAACATCACATAGAGGAGAGAGTGCAACTCAGACCACAGGAGAACAAACTGCTCATCTGATGGTTGATGGATGTAGCTACACACTTTTATTTAACTTAATGAAACAAAAATAGAAATAAAATGTGCCAAGTTTAAATTTGAATGCAGTTGAGTTCCAGAGTTAGAGTTTGTGCTGCCTCATTTCCTGCTGATGCTAAATGGCATCAAATTCAATTCTTTTATCCCAATGCACTTGAACATACTGTAAATTTTAGGGTCTTATTAATATTCAGTTACATAAATAATGACAGTAACTACTTCTGAATATTCTCTAGATGTTTTACCTAAATTGTAATGTAATATTCATGCTGTACAGGTGTGTGTGTGTGTGTATATATGTGTGTGCGCTGAAACTGGCACTTCCTTAAACCCTCGGTGTGATGCCTCTCTAAAAAATGAGAAACATTGAAATAAGTCGCGTCTGAAGTTGAGTCTCTGGAGACGTCGGCAGCTCCTTCTCTTGTGTCATGTGACCTGATGTCCAGCCTTGAAACCAGTTTGTAAATGTGTGCTGTAAACATGATGTTGTCTCTTCATGCGTTTCTTTCCTGCGTGTTTCGACGTGTCTCTCAGGGAAGGGAACGAGCCCGGAGATGAGTTGAGGGTGACCTACAGGGAGCTGCTGCAGAGGGTCTGCCGGTTTGCCAACGTCCTGAAGGCTCAGGGTGTGTTCAAACCGCCGTGTTCATGAACATCGTCCTCCAGTGAGAAACGAGCTTACTTCATCATCGTCTTCTATTTGTCTCTGTCTGCAGGCGTGAAGAAGGGCGACCGTGTGTCCATCTACATGCCCATGGTGGTGGAGCTGGTGGTGGCCATGCTGGCTTGTGCTCGCATCGGCGCCGTTCACTCCATAGTGGTGCGTTCGAAATTCAAGCCGTCATTTCTGTGCTTGCACTTTAAACAATGCGTGAGGATCGAGGCAACATTCAAAACGCTGCAGCTACCCAACCCTATCTTAGCTTACATTTTAGGAAGCACTCGATTATTATAACACATGTCTTTTTATTGCACCAAACATTAAACTGCATCCAATGACGGACACTGACGTGAGCTTCTGTTTCAGTTTGCAGGATTTTCGGCTGAGTCTCTGTGTGAGAGGATCCTGGACTCTCAGTGTTCTCTGATCATCACAGCAGGTCGGTTCCAGATGAACAAAACAACATGTCTAAATGATAGTTTCTAAGTTTCTAAAGCTGGAGTTGACATTCTTAATCTTTTATCGTGGTGAACGTCGGTGATCTACTTTGATCACTTGTACTTCAGTAGCTTTCCTCTGCTTCATTACCGATGCAGGATTTTTCTCAAGGTCAGATAAAATCCTACTTTATTTGCCCCACAAAGGGAAAATTTCTACTAAGTTGTTTTCTGTCAGAGGGTAAATTGATATAGAAATTTTCTACATCAATTAATTAATTCCCAACAAAAATTACTTGTTGGGAATTAATCCCAACAAGTTTTGTCTTCAAATTCCAGGGGACCAAAACGAGCCCTGAATGCGTTTACCACCATCTTTAGTAACGTCGTGTTTGATTTGTCAGGAACGTTCCTTTAACACAGCTTCAGGTCTTCAGCTGCTGCTCCTCCCTGCACCTCCTTGGAAGTCTGTGCTCCTCTGAATCCCTCCTCCAGCTGCAGGAGTCTGGCTGTGACCAGGAATCAGAATCTTAATAGATTAGAGACTATACAAGCCTTTTAATGCCTTGGGTCTCTAATGATGTATAGATTATTAGGAGAGGGGGGTGCTTTTGTTCTTCACAGAATTTTAAGCATTTTCTTTTTTTCTTTTTACTATTTGAAAAATTTTGTGTGTCTCAAATATAAAATTAACAGGAACTGGACCCCACTTCTGTCTTTCTACATTAATGTTGAACAGAAAGACAGAAAGAAGGAAGGGGAAGTTTTTTATCAAATCAGATGACATGAAGCAAAATGATTTCACCAACAGAAACCTCTAGTAAAAAAAACAATCTGTGTGTCTGTCTGTCACTCTACCTGTTCATTCAGACGGTTTCTATCGAGGAGATAAGCTGATCAACCTGAAGCTCCTAGCTGATGATGCACTGCAGAAATGCAGAGACAAGTAAGCTCTCCTCACACACACACACACACACACACACACACACACACACACACACACACACACACACACACACACACACACACACACACACACACACACACACACACACACACACACACACATAAATTGTGTGGTCCGGCATCCTTTGACACAAAGCTAACTTTTAGCAGGCTAGTGTATTAGCATGAGTAGTGGTCGTGTTTTTGAGATTTCCAGCTTCCAGGTCATTTCCTTCATTTTATTTGGAGCTGCGTCACAAGTAGTAAGAAAGTTCTGGTCCCGTGAGCCGTTCATTTTTGACACATCCCATCCGAAGCATCTACATGAGAGGTTGTGATGTCACGTCCCGCAGTTGGATTAACCTCCGTGTCTTTGTCTGCAGAGGCTTCCCTGTTCAGAGGTGCATTATGCTGAAGCACCTGTCCAAAGAAGCAGAAGAGGATCCTCCGCGCTCCCAGTCTCCCCCACCCAAACGACCCTGTCCCGACCTGCAGGTAAGACAAACACCATCAAACCAACCCAGTCCAGACCGGATCGGTCGTTAGCCATCTTCCTCCCGTGGAAGTTGCTTTGTAGGAGATCATTGCAGCTCTCTAATGATTGATGGAACTTTTTATCTGCAAGG
This sequence comes from Antennarius striatus, assembly GCF_040054535.1. NCBI lineage: Eukaryota > Metazoa > Chordata > Actinopteri > Lophiiformes > Antennariidae > Antennarius > Antennarius striatus. Next base: position 26,139,863 of record NC_090777.1, on the reverse strand, counting down.
TGGAAGAAACCATTCGCAGGTATCGGGAGTCAGTCTGCCTGATTCTTAAATATTTAATATCCTGTTTTATTTCCACATGTCAGTAACGTTAGAAATTTTATTTTCCTGCTCCATTTTTTATTTCATCTCAAAACCTTCCAGAATCCTCTCAGATGGTTGTAACACTTTGACCCTTTTTTTCTGTTTTTTGATTTGGGTTTTAATTAACCACTCTCTATAATTACTCCTTCCTCCTCCTCCTCCTTCTACTCCTCCTCTTCCTCTTTTTTCCTCCACCTGTTCAGCAGGACAAACAGACACGAAAGAAAAGACATCCTGTTCCACAGGTATTTTTCTCCCTCCTCCCTCCAACCAATCCTGCTTTGTTTTTACTCACAATCAGAACTTTACTGCTGTTAGTAAAAATTATTGAGGTAGTTTCTTTCAGGACGTCCTGGTATTTATAATCTGTCATTCTATTCACATTTTATCCGTTGCTTTATTGTTTTACACACGTTTTACCCTGCAGCAGTTTATTCCTGTGATTTCATTCGGATTACATTTGTGGCCACAAAAATGACTTAATGAACTAGAAACTCTCATTTTATGACAAACATCTTTTCTCTAATGTCAAAAGAAGACAAGCCAGAAATCATCAGCGAAAACTGCTTTGATGCTCTAAAACTAGGTTTAAAATTAGTTTTGAAATCTGATCAGATTTTCAGCTTAGATTTGAAGCGGAATTGACCAAACTGTGCAATAAATAAAACGCAGAAAAACGTTTCTGGTCTCTTCGGGTGTTTCTGTCTGATTTCATGGGAATAAAAAAGTAGATCTTCTCTTTTTCTTTTCTGTTGTGAACACACTCTTTGCTTGGTGTTTGGACAGGAGTACAGAACCTTGTAGCTACTGCGTCTCAGGGTTTCAGTTCTGTCTCTGCTGTGATGCTTCTCTCCTTTACTTCAGGCAGGAAGAATCAGAGTTCTGTGTTGGTCTGACAGCTTCATCCTCTGGTTCTTCCTGAGAAGCCTAGTTCCATTTTGATAAAGACAAGAGGCGCAGCCTTGTGTTTTGTCTTCACTCTTTCTCGTATGTGGAAACGTCTCAACTGCAGCTGGACCGCATGCACATAAATGGAGCAATAATCTCAGCTGTTCCTGCATAGTTCAAATAATTTTTTTGAGGCATTTCGTCTTTGATCTTGATGGATGACACAAGGCTACGCCAAACTGAATTCCTCTTTGACTAAATAAGCAGCATTATGGGAGATTTCTGCAGCTGAGTGGACGTCAGAGCTGGGTCACGCCCAAGTCTTCATCACTCGCAAACGAGACTCAGTAGTTGTAGGTCCGTTCACTTCCTGTCATTAAATTCTTTTCATTTGTCTTCATCTTCCTCACTTTTTTTTGTCTCACAAAGAGCAAATTTTCCTAAATTTCCCTCCCGTCGTGGATCTCTAGTCCGAAGGTGTCCCAGCTCTGATGGACTCAGTCAGTGAACTTACACGTGTCTCTTCTCTAACGACCGTTTGTGGTTCTAATCTCTCAGATCGGTTTGTCAAACTAACCTCCTTTCACTTCTGTGTTTTTAGATGCTAGAAATGTTTCTTGTTTGAATGGATTTCTTGACAATGCATTCCCTGTTCCCGTCTGACTCCATGCGTGTTTGTTTGTGTGTCTGTTCCTGGGTTTTTTTTCCCTGTTGTGTGTTTGACACCAGGTCCCGTGGAACCCTGACGTGGACTTGTGTTGGCACACTCTGCTGCGTGAAGCACCGGAGGAATGTGAGCCAGAGTGGTGCGACTCCGAAGATCCTCTCTTCATCCTCTACACCAGCGGCTCAACCGGCAAACCCAAGGTAGAGCGAACCCCGAAATATTCCTGAATTATCCCCTGATAACTCATGGACTCGCTCTGTAATGAATTCATCATAAATTCTGTGACCACCCGCTCGTCTCGTCTGCAGGGCGTCCTTCACACGGTCAGCGGCTACATGCTCTACACCGCCACCACCTTCAAACTGGTGTTTGACCACCAGGCTGACGACGTGTACTGGTGCACGGCGGACATCGGCTGGATCACGGGACACTCCTACATCACCTATGGCCCGCTGGCTAACGGAGCCACCAGCGTCCTGGTGAGCTGCGGCCATGTTTGGACATGCGATGTGGCGTCAATGAGCTACCGATGCATTCTGATGAAGATGTTTGACTTCTGGTTTGTTTTGTGTCAGTTTGAGGGTCTTCCCACCTACCCAGACGTGAGCCGCATGTGGGAGATCGTGGACAAATATCAGGTGACCAAGTTCTACACGGCGCCCACCGCCATCAGGATGCTGATGAAGTACGGCAACCAGCCAGTGCAGAAGTGAGTCGGTTCTGGCGTCAGGCGTCTCTCGCCGGTGCAGGTTTGGGGCTTGAATGTTTTCCGTCGGTTCCCTGCAGGTACAAGCGAGAATCTCTAAAGGTTCTGGGGACAGTGGGGGAACCGATCAACCCGGAGGCCTGGCAGTGGTACTACACCGTGGTGGGGGACAAGAGATGTCCCATCGTGGACACCTTTTGGCAGACGGAAACCGTGAGTTCCCAGAAACTCTGAGCATTAGCTATTAAAAAAAGCATTAGCTGAAAAAAAGCCTTTCTAACGGGATCCTTTCTGACTTTCAGGGGGGCCACGTGTTGACTCCTCTGCCTGCAGCCACGCCCCTGAAGCCTGGATCTGCTGTGAGTAAATAAAACTTATCGTCCACACACTGTTTTCGAAGACGTTCCTGTTCTTTGGAGTTTCTTGTGTAATCCTCTCTTTCTGTCCGGCAGACGTTCCCGTTCTTCGGAGTGGTGCCGGCTATCCTGAACGAGTCGGGAGAGGAGCTGGAGGGCCCGAGCGAGGGATACCTGGTCAGATTTATTGTCCTTTTTTGGACTTTGAAGTAGATGAGTCAGTATTTCACGCTTTGACTCGTCGTCTACCTACAAACAGGTGTTCAAACAGCCGTGGCCCGGCGTGATGAGGACGGTGTACGGAAACCATCCCAGGTTTGAAACCACGTATTTCAAGAAGTTCCCTGGATACTACGTGACGGGAGACGGTGAGTTCTTGTTTTATTTTCATTGTCTTGGGAACCGAACTGCATGAACTGTTCAACCCATTTCTTAATTTGGTCACCTTCAGGTTGCCGTAGGGACAAGGATGGCTACTATTGGATAACGGGGAGGATAGACGACATGCTGAATGTTTCAGGTGAGACCGATGTTGAATGGATGCAGTCTGCTGCCTCACTACTAGAGGTCACTAGCTTTCCATTGGAACTCCATGGAGGAGTTTAAGTTTTTTTTTTAGTTCTAAACCGGCACCGCTAATTTACTGAGAAAACTTTGCTTTTTTAAGTTGTAACTCACAAAAAGGAGCTGGACCTGCCCTAAATGGGCGGGTTTTAGTACACTTATTAGCTTCAAGGGAAAATAATAAAAAATAATTCCTCCAATGGGGGATTAATAAAGTTCTTCTTTTTCTTCTTCTTCTTCTTCAGGATCATTTTTGAGGATTTAAACATCTTTTCATGAGTTTTTTCTCATGTCAGAAACATTTATGTACTGAGTGGAGTTTTTTTCCCCACTAATAATGACATCTACTTTACCACAAACAAGTAATGGGTGATCCTAAATCTGCTGTCTCTCTTCTGCCTTGTGGAATCCTAAATCCTGTGCGCCTCCCCTCCCCCATCCTTTCAGGTCACCTGTTGAGTACGGCGGAGGTGGAGTCAGCGCTGGTGGAGCACGTCGCCGTCGCTGAGGCTGCTGTGGTGGGCAGACCTCATCCTATCAAAGGAGAGAGTCTCTACTGCTTTGTGACGCTGACCGACGGCGTGGCGTACAACTGCTCCCTGGAGGCGGAGCTCAAAAAACAAGGTGACCAGGGGCGTGGTTTTACCTGAGGAGGCTCTGAATGGCTGAATGCCTTTAAGACCTGACGAAAAAGTGGATTTAAAAAAACAACTGGCAAAAGAGTTGCTTTGCAGCATCATAGCTGCTTAACACAAGTTGGGGTGACAGCAGCCCCTGCAGACAGGGAGGGAGAACAGCAATGAATCAGAACTGTTGAATTTGATCTGTTCAAACGAACGATTACGTCGTGTCGTTCTGAAAGACAGATTACTTTAAGGCATGTTAGTTTCTTTTTATGATTTATTTTGTCTGCTGGATTTATATTTTATGTTCGCAGTACGGGAGAAAATTGGTGCTATCGCAACACCAGACTACATCCAGAATGCTCCAGGACTGCCCAAGACCAGATCTGGTAAAGTAACTGGTATCACCCCAGCTTCACTAGACGCATAACCCAATCAACGCCTCACCGACTCATTGGCTGCTGATTTCTGACTTTGCAGGTAAGATCATGAGACGTGTGTTGCGGAAAATCGCCTGCAACGAACGGGACCTGGGCGACATCTCCACGCTGGCCGACTCGTCGGTCGTGGAGCAGCTTTTCCAGAACCGATGCTGCACGGCGGAGTGACGACCTCCCGCGTCCTCAGCGGGGAGGCTCCGACCACATCAACCACACAACCAGACCACACCCAGGGAAGAGGGGGAGAAGTTCCTCCGAGATGGTTTCGTCCGAAAAACAACCTTCAGCTCCTGATGAGAATTATCGGTGTGCAGCAGAACCCGTTTTTAAGGTGACCCTAGACCAGCTGGATAGCTACTGCCGCTTTAGAGGCGGCAACAAATTTAAACAGTGACAAAGAAAATGTACCCACCCTGTTAGTATTTCAGTCAGTTCTGCCCCCCTCGCTCGCTGCCACCATTAATCAGCTGATTAGCTAAATCTAGGGGGATAAACTTTTGAGTTCTAATTGGTAATACATTTTTTAAAAACGGTTTCTGTCTACGATTCCTTTGGTGTTCTTATTTGTGCGTCTGCAAGCTTGTTTGTTCATTTTCTTGTTTTTTTTTTGTCGAATGGCAGCAAATTAACAAGGTTGTTATGCCAACAGTGTTCCTTCAGGATGGATGGTTCACCGTCCAATCAGAATTGAAGCTCATGAGGGAAAAAATGTCACAAATTTGAAGTTAATTTCATGTTTACGGCCGCTGTGTTTCATTATGCCGTCTGACGGTTTAGCGTTAGCTACCTGAGCTACGTAAAATTATAAATTGGCTATTTAGGTTTGAAACTGAAAAAATAACTATAGGTGGAGTGTTTCAAATCTACACTAAGGCGCAGTTATGAGCTTTTGTTAAAAACAACTGTATGATAGCGCTTCTACAAGTTCTAAGTTTGTGTTTTCGTGTTTTCATTCATGATAGAAAACTCCAAACTGGGTCTTTATAAACTTAATGTCATTAAATGTTCATTGTGAGATTGATTGTTAGTCTTGTTGTTCTGTTGCAGATATTTGTGACTGTTTGATTTCATGATTTTGATTGACCTGAACCAGAAATGGGGACTCAGACTAAAGCTTTGGTTTTATCTTCCTACTGTGAGGCAGTGGAGCTGGTGTAAAGCCTCTGTTTAGAACCGGGCCCCACTGCTTCTGTTTGTCTTTGTAATAAATGAAAGCTGTTTGGGCTCCTCTGGTCCGGTCGATTTATTGATCACATAGTGAAGACAAATGGCCGCTCGATCAGACACTTAAGTAAAGGATATTCATAGCAGCTTAGTAAAAATACACTAAAGGACTCAGGAAATTTCTAACATCTGCTCAGACCTGTGTGTGGAGAGCTATAATGAAGCTGAAAACCCTTTTTTACACCACTATAAATAAATTTATTATGCTGGAAACCCTGAAAGATGAAAACTGTTAGAGAACAGAAAACAGGAAGTAAAAAGAAAAAGTGTCGGTATCTGCTACATTTTGTGTTCTAAATTTGTCGTTTTCACGAGGTCAGAAACAGAAGCAAGGAAGTTTTAAAACTATTTTGAATGTGATATTTAAATTTACACGTTGACGCTTTTTGGTTAAATCATTTTAACGCAATTATGAGACCCCTCAAATCCGAGAAAACGTTTAATTATTCCTGTATTGATAGTGGTAAATAAAATACGACGTGGTGTTTTCTGGGGACCAACCAGAACTAAACAATAATTGAATCAGGATTAGTTCAATTAAATCGTTAATAAATCAATTTTTCCTGAGAATTGCCTCCAGGGCTCCGCAATCTTGGCTTTCTGTAGCGGAAAGGCCCCGCCCTCATCAGTAGCCAATCACCGACTCGAACGGAGAATCAGTCCGCCAATAGCCTCGTGGCTGTGGCACTTCCTCATTTGGCATACAGCACCGAAAACAAAGCCATGCCGAGAAATTACGACTCATTTTAATCCAAAAACAAATCAGGCCCTATGGTTTTTCTTTCCTACGCGTTTTTATAGAAACGTGATAAAGCATCGATCATCACTTTTCTGTGTTTGGTTTACAAGAAATCTGCAGGTTACAATCCCTGTTTCTGTCCGTCCTGCAAAGTCTGTGCCAAATGTGTCTCCCGTGTGCGTAAAAGATGTGTATTTGTCCGTTTCGGTGCGTTAGATACTTAACGCACCACGTACCTGGCAACACCAGCATCCTCCGTGTCCTGCGAGGAGGTGTTCTCCAAAGCTGGGGAAATCGTGTCCAAGACAAGGAATCGGCTCCTTTGACAACTGAAAAACTCTTCTTTCTAAATAAAAATGCATACGAAAACAAACACGTACAAAAGAAATGTATGAGAATATAAACATACGCATACAAATAATGATAAACAACCAAGTTTATTCTCAGATTAAAGTCGGAATTCCGACTTTCAAGGAAGTAAAAATATTTTGATAGTCACAATCGGATGCTACTAACAATCTAACAACGTCTAACTTTATTGTACTGTTTTTGGAGTTACCCACTATGTCCACAGGAGGGCATCACCATTACAGATCCTTCAAGAACTTTAGAATAACATTGTTGACAAGTCTTCCGAAACAACTCTGTTGTGTGGTTTACCACGGAATAGTGTTACAGATTTAAAACAAGGAAATTCAACGTTACTATTCGGTTGGTCTTAAAGCTTTTGGAGATGTTGTACTTAAGGCTTATCTTTGTGTTTCTGTGTTCCTTTTGGTTTTTGAATTCACGTCAGGAGTCACATCCTTTAATTGTTGATTTAACTTATCCAACAATCAAGAATGTGGCACGTTGAAATGATAATTCTCCATTTAAATCGAACCAAAAGCGTCCCACGCACTCCAACTTTGAAGGAAATGTTTTAATTCGTTGCGTTGATCGTAAAAAAGTTTTTCTTCTATCAAGTAAAAAAAAAAAAGCAGAGATATTTGATTTGTAAGGATACCTGAAGTAACATTAAAATGATTTTCTAGTTTGTGTAATGTGTAATACGGCCATTGACCACAGGAGGGCAGTGTCACCCAATATGTGACACTGAGACTTGATGTCCGGTGGTCACTCACAATAAAAGCATCAAACGAACAGGAAAATATATTTGACTCAATTTCATGAGAAAAGACGACCAAAAACTGGTGACAAGTTTTTAATGTTTTTTTTTTTACATCATTTTTGAAAGATTGTTACCATCAAAAATAAGGACGTGTTAGGAGCTCTAAGTGAGGAGATTCATAAAGAGTCCAAATTCGTTAGATTCTCGTATAAAAGTTAAATTTGTCGGTTAAATCCACTGGTTAAAACCAAGAAAAAGGTTCAAACATTGTAGAGGGCACTGTAGACACGACATAGATAAAGGACGATGTTGCTGTCGGGGACATCATTGCAGTCTTTACTGCTACTGTTGAATTCAAAGGAGCTACAGACATTTAATGAAAGAAAACTATCATTAAAACAAAGCAGTTTGTCCTCAAACTTTTTCTGATTAGTTCATTGTTGAAACGAACATTTTGTAAGCAAAGCAACGTTTGAAGACAAAAATAACATCTGCGATTTTTTTCATTTTCTGTTATAGAATGGACATTGTATTCACAAACTAAAATAAAGTCTTTGTTCGGAAGTAACTGAAAGTAAAGATTAATTCAGGAACCCCTTCAGGAGCGCCCCGGAAAACAGGAAGTAAAAAGAAAAAGTGTGGGTATCTGCTACATTTTGTGTTCTAAATTTGTCGTTTTCACGAGGTCAGAAATAAAAGCAAGGAAGTTTGAAACTATTTTGAATGTGATATTTAAATTTACACGTTGACACTTTTTGGTTAAATCATTTTAACGCAATTATGAGACCCCTTTAACAAGTTTTCCACCAAATCCGAGAAAACGTTTAATTATTCCTGTATTGATAGTGGCAAATAAAATATGACGCGGTGTTTTCTGGGGACCAACCAGAACTGAACAATAATCGAATCAGGATTAGTTCAATTAAGTCGTTAATAAATCAATTTTCCCTGAGAATTGCCTCCAGCGCTCCGCAATCTTGGCTTTCTGTCGCGGAAAGGCCCCGCCCTCATCAGTAGCCAATCACCGACTCGAACGGAGAATCAGTCCGCCAATAGCCTCGTGGCTGTGGCACTTCCTCATTTGGCATACAGCACCGAAAACAAAGCCATGCCGAGAAATTACGACTCATTTTAATCCAAAAACAAATCAGGCCCTATGGTTTTTCTTTCCTACACGATTTTATAGAAACGTGATAAAGCATCGATCATCACTTTTCTGTGTTTGGTTTACAAGAAATCTGCAGGATACAATCCCTGTTTCTGTCCGTCCTGCAAAGTCTGTGCCAAATGTGTCTCCCTTGTGCGTAAAAGATGTTTATTTGTCCGTGTCGGTGCGTTAGATACTTAACGCACCACGTACCTGGCAACACCAGCATCCTCCGTGTCCTGCGAGGAGGTGTTCTCCAAAACTGGGGAAATCGTGTCCAAGAGAAGGAATCGGCTCCTTTGACAACTGAAAAACTCTTGTTTCTAAATAAAAATGCATACCCAAGCGTACGAAAACAAACACTTACAAAAGAAATGTATGAGAATATAAACATACGCATACAAATAATGATAAACAACCAAGTTTATTCTCAGTTTAAATCGGAATTCCGACTTTCAAGGAAGTGAAAATATTTTGATAGTCACAATCGGATGCTACTAACAATCTAACAACGTCTAACTTTATTGTACTGTTTTTGGAGTTACTCACTATGTCCACAGGAGGGCATCACCATTACAGATCCTTCAAGAACTTTAGAATAACATTGTTGACAAGTCTTCCGAAACAACTCTGTTGTGTGGTTTACCACGGAATAGTGTTACAGATTTAAAACAAGGAAATTCAACGTTACTATTCGGTTGGTCTTAAAGCTTTTGGTGATGTTGTACTTAAGGCTTATCTTTGTGTTTCTGTGTTCCTTTTGGTTTTTGAATTCACGTCAGGAGTCACATCCTTTAATTGTTGATTTAACTTATCCAACAATCAAGAATGTGGCACGTTGAAATGATAATTCTCCATTTAAATCGAACCAAAAGCGTCCCACGCACTCCAACTTTGAAGGAAATGTTTTAATTCGTTGCGTTGATCTTAAAAAAGTTTTTCTTCTATCAAGTAAAAAAAAAAAAGCAGAGATATTTGATTTGTAAGGATACCTGAAGTAACATTAAAATGATTTTCAAAAAATTTTATTTAGAATATTTCATCTAGCCACATTGGCATCATGTCACGTCTGTGATCAAATGATAATGAAGCATTTGTAGTTCCTCACTTGGGCCAAAGGAGGGTATCAAACGCATTTAACATCAAGAGGCTTCTGAATATTTTATCAGTAATGGAGTTTAACATGTCTTACTATTTGCAATATATAAAATCGTAAAACTGCTAGAAATACTAAGTAGCAGTAGCCTACCTCTCCCTTCTCGTTAGAGTTTCCTAAAAGTAAAGTAGATGATTGTTTGAGTTCGGACAAGAAGACTGAGAAAAGCTAAAATGTGTAATACGGCCATTGACCACAGGAGGGCAGTGTCACCCAATATGTGACACTGACACTGGATGTCCGGTGGGCACTCAAAATAAAAGCATCAAACGAACAGGAAAATATATTTGACTCAATTTCATAAGAAAACACGACCAAAAACTGGTGAAAAGTTTTTAATAGTTTTTTTTTTTACATCATTTTTGAAAGATTTTTCCCATCAAAAACAAGGACGTGTAAGGAGCTCTAAGTGAGGAGATTCATAAAGAGATTCATAAAGAGTCCAAATTCGTTAGATTCTCGTATAAAAGTTAAATTTGTCGGTTAAATCCACTGGTTAAAACAAAGAAAAAGGTTCAAACATTGTAGAGGGCACTGTAGACACGACATAGATAAAGGACGATGTACTGCTGTCGGGGACATCATTGCAGTCTTTACTGCTACTGTTGAATTCAACGGAGCTACAGACATTTACTGAAAGAAAACTATCATTAAAACAAAGCAGTTTGTCCTCAAACTTTTTCTGATTAGTTCATTGTTGAAACGAACATTTTGTGAGCAAAGCGACGTTTGAAGACAAAAATAAGATCCGCGATTTTTTTCATTTTCTGTTATAGAATGCACATTGTATTCACAAACTAAAATAAAGTCTTCGTTCGGAATTCAGGAACCCCTTCAGGAGCGCCCCGGAAAACAGGAAGTAAAAAGAAAAAGTGTCGGTATCTGCTACATTTTGTGATCTAAATTTGTCGTTTTCACGAGGTCAGAAATAGAAGCAAGGAAGTTTTAAAACCATTTTGAATGTGATATTTAAATTTACACCTTGACGCTTTTTGGTTAAATCATTTTAACACAATTATGAGACCCCTTTAACAAGTTTTCCACCAAATCCGAGAAAACGTTTAATTATTCCTGTATTGATAGTGGTAAATAAAATATGACGTGGTGTTTTCTGGGGACCAACCAGAACTTAACAATAATCGAATCAGGATTAGTTCAATTAAATCGTTAATAAATCAAATTTTCCTGAGAATTGCCTCCAGCGCTCCGCAATCTTGGCTTTCTGTAGCGGAAAGGCCCCGCCCTCATCAGTAGCCAATCACCGACTCGAACGGAGAATCAGTCCGCCAATAGCCTCGTGGCTGTGGCACTTCCTCATTTGGCATACAGCACCGAAAACAAAGCCATGCCGAGAAATTACGACTCATTTTAATCCAAAAACAAATCAGGCCCTATGGTTTTTCTTTCCTACACGATTTTATAGAAACGTGATAAAGTATCGATCATCACTTTTCTGTGTTTGGTTTACCAGAAATGTGCAGGTTACAATCCCTGTTTCTGTCCGTCCTGCAAAGTCTGTGCCAAATGTGTCTCCCGTGTGCGTAAAAGCTGTTTATTTGTCCGTTTTGGTGCGTTAGATACTTAACGCACCACGTACCTGGCAACACCAGCATCCTCCGTGTCCTGCGAGGAGGTGTTCTCCAAAACTGGGGAAATCGTGTCCAAGAGAAGGAATCGGCTCCTTTGACAACTGAAAAACTCGTGTTTCTAAATAAAAATGCATACCCAAGCGTACGAAAATATAAACATTTACAAAAGAAATGTATGAGAATATAAACATACGCATACAAATAATGATGACAACCAAGTTTATTCTCAGATTAAAGTCGGAATTCCGACTTTCAAGGAAGTAAAAATATTTTGATAGTCACAATCGGATGCTACTAACAATCTAACAACGTCTAACTTTATTGTACTGTTTTTGGAGTTACCCACTATGTCCACAGGAGGGCATCACCATTACAGATCCTTCAAGAACTTTAGAATAACATTGTTGACAAGTCTTCCGAAACAACTTTGTTGTGTGGTTTACCACGGAATAGTGTTACAGATTTAAAACAAGGAAATTCAACGTTACTATTCGGTTGGTCTTAAAGCTTTTGGAGATGTTGTACTTAAGGCTTATCTTTGTGTTTCTGTGTTCCTTTTGGTTTTTGAATTCACGTCAGGAGTCACATCCTTTAATTGTTGATTTAACTTATCCAACAATCAAGAATGTGGCACGTTGAAATGATAATTCTCCATTTAAATCGAACCAAAAGCGTCCCACGGACTCCAACTTTGAAGGAAATGTGTTAATTCGTTGCGTTGATCGTAAAAAAGTTTTTCTTCTATCAAGTAAAAAAAAAAAGCAGAGATATTTGATTTGTAAGGATACCTGAAGTAACATTAAAATGATTTTCTAGTTTGTGTAATGTGTAATACGGCTATTGACCACAGGAGGGCAGTGTCACCCAATATGTGACACTGAGACTTGATGTCCGGTGGTCACTCAAAATAAAAGCATCAAACGAACAGGAAAATATATTTGACTCAATTTCATGAGAAAAGACGACCAAAAACTGGTGACAAGTTTTTAATGGTTTTTTTTTTTACATCATTTTTGAAAAATTGTTACCATCAAAAATAAGGACGTGTAAGGAGCTCTAAGTGAGGAGATTCATAAAGAGTCCAAATTCGTTAGATTCTCGTATAAAAGTTAAATTTGTCGGTTAAATCCACTGGTTAAAACAAAGAAAAAGGTTCAAACATTGTAGAGGGCACTGTAGACACGACATAGATAAAGGACGATGTTGCTGTCGGGGACATCATTGCAGTCTTTACTGCTACTGTTGAATTCAAAGGAGCTACAGACATTTAATGAAAGAAAACTATCCTTAAAACAAAGCAGTTCGTCCTCAAACTTTTTCTGATTAGTTCATTGTTGAAACGAACATTTTGTGAGCAAAGCGACGTTTGAAGACAAAAATAACATCCGCGATTTTTCATTTTCTGTTATAGAATGGACATTGTATTCACAAACTAAAATAAAGTCTTCGTTCGGAATTGAGGACCCCTTCAGGAGCGCCCCGGAAAACAGGAAGTAAAAAGAAAAAGTGTGGGTATCTGCTAAATTTTGTTTTCTAAATTTGTCGTTTTCACGAGGTCAGAAATAAAAGCAAGGAAATTTTGAAACTATTTTGAATGTGATATTTAAATTTACACGTTGACGCTTTTTGGTTAAATCATTTTAACGCAATTATGAGACCCCTCAAATCCGAGAAAACGTTTAATTATTCCTGTATTGATAGCGGTAAATAAAATATGACGTGGTGTTTTCTGGGCACCAACCAGAACTGAACAATAATTGAATCACGATTAGTTCAATTAAATCGTTAATAAATCAATTTTTCCTGAGAATTGCCTCCAGCGCTCCGCAATCTTGGCTTTCTGTAGCGGAAAGGCCCCGCCCTCATCAGTAGCCAATCACCGACTCGAACGGAGAATCAGTCCGCCAATAGCCTCGTGGCTGTGGCACTTCCTCATTTGGCATACAGCACCGAAAACAAAGCCATGCCGAGAAATTACGACTCATTTTAATCCAAAAACAAATCAGGCCCTATGGTTTTTCTTTCCTATACGATTTTATAGAAACGTGATAAAGCATCGATCATCACTTTTCTGTGTTTGGTTTACAAGAAATGTGCAGGTTACAATCCCTGTTTCTGTCCGTCCTGCAAAGTCTGTGCCAAATGTGTCTCCCGTGTGCGTAAAAGCTGTTTATTTGTCCGTTTTGGTGCGTTAGATACTTAACGCACCACGTACCTGGCAACACCAGCATCCTCCGTGTCCTGTGAGGAGGTGTTCTCCAAAGCTGGGGAAAACGTGTCCAACAGAAGGAATCGGCTCCTTTGACAGCTGAAAAACTCGTGTTTCTAAATAAAAATGCATACCCAAGCGTACGAAAATATAAACATTTACAAAAGAAATGTATGAGAATATAAACATACGCATACAAATAATGATGATAACCAAGTTTATTCTCAGATTAAAGTCGGAATTCCGACTTTCAAGGAAGTAAAAATATTTTGATAGTCACAATCGGATGCTACTAACAATCTAACAACGTCTAACTTTATTGTACTGTTTTTGGAGTTACCCACTATGTCCACAGGAGGGCATCACCATTACAGATCCTTCAAGAACTTTAGAATAACATTGTTGACAAGTCTTCCGAAACAACTCTGTTGTGTGGTTTACCACGGAATAGTGTTACAGATTTAAAACAAGGAAATTCAACGTTACTATTCGGTTGGTCTTAAAGCTTTTGGAGATGTTGTACTTAAGGCTTATCTTTGTGTTTTTGTGTTCCTTTTGGTTTTTGAATTCATGTCAGGAGTCACATCCTTTAATTGTTGATTTAACGTATCCAACAAACAAGAATGTGGCACGTTGAAATGATAATTCTCCATTTAAATCGAACCAAAAGCGTCCCACGGACTCCAACTTTGAAGGAAATGTTTTAATTTGTTCCGTTGATCTTAAAAAAGTTTTTCTTCTATCAAGTAAAAAATATTTAAATTAAGTGATATTTGATTTGTAAGGATACCTGAAGTAACATTAAAATGATTTTCTAGTTTGTGTGATGTGTAATACGGCCATTGACCACAGGAGGGCAGTGTCACCCAATATGTGACACTGACACTGGATGTCCGGTGGTCAGTCAAAATAAAAGCATCAAACGAACAGGAAAATATATTTGACTCAATTTCATGAGAAAAGACGACCAAAAACTGGTGAGAAGTTTTTAATGTTTTGGTTTTTTTTACATCATTTTTGAAAGATTGTTACCATCAAAAATAAGGACGTGTAAGGAGCTCTAAGTGAGGAGATTCATAAAGAGTCCAAATTCGTTAGATTCTCGTATAAAAGTTAAATTTGTCGGTTAAATCCACTGGTTAAAACAAAGAAAAAGGTTCAAACATTGTAGAGGGCACTGTAGACACGACATAGATAAAGGACGATGTTGCTGTCGGGGACATCATTGCAGTCTTTACTGCTACTGTTGAATTCGAAGGAGCTACAGACATTTAATGAAAGAAAACTATCATTAAAACAAAGCAGTTTGTCCTCAAACTTTATCTGATTAGTTCATTGTTGAAACGAACATTTTGTGAGCAAAGCGACGTTTGAAGACAAAAATAACATCCGCGATTTTTTCATTTTCTGTTATAGAATGGACATTGTATTCACAAACTAAAATAAAGTCTTCGTTCGGAATTGAGGACCCCTTCAGGAGCGCCCCGGAAAACAGGAAGTAAAAAGAAAAAGTGTCGGTATCTGCTACATTTTGTGTTCTAGATTTGTCGTTTTCACGAGGACAGAAACAGAAGCAAGGAAGTTTTAAAACTATTTTGAATGTGATATTTAAATTTACACGTTGACGCTTTTTGGTTAAATAATTTAAACGCAATTATGAGACCCCTCAAATCCGAGAAAACGTTTAATTATTCCTGTATTGATAGCGGTAAATAAAATATGACGTGGTGTTTTCTGGGGACCAACCAGAACTTAACAATAATTGAATCACGATTAGTTCAATTAAATCGTTAATAAATCAATTTTTCCTGAGAATTGCCTCCAGCGCTCCGCAATCTTGGCTTTCTGTAGCGGAAAGGCCCCGCCCTCATCAGTAGCCAATCACCGACTCGAACGGAGAATCAGTCCGCCAATAGCCTCGTGGCTCTGGCACTTCCTCATTTGGCATACAGCACCGAAAACAAAGGCATGCCGAGAAATTACGACTCATTTTAATCCAAAAACAAATCAGGCCCTATGGTTTTTCTTTCCTACGCGATTTTATAGAAACGTGATAAAGCATCGATCATCACTTTTCTGTGTTTGGTTTACAAGAAATGTGCAGGTTACAATCCCTGTTTCTGTCCGTCCTGCAAAGTCTGTGCCAAATGTGTCTCCCGTGTGCGTAAAAGATGTGTATTTGTCCATTTCGGTGCGTTAGATACTTAACAGTCTTTACTGCTACTGCTGAATTTAAAGGAGCTACAGACATGCAAATTACGAATTCAGAAGTTTGCATTGTTTACAAAATTTTAGTCGCTTTTGGGGGTCATAACCGGAAGCTATTGATAATCTAACATCGTCTAACTTTATATCAATGCTTTTGTAGTAGCCCATTATGTCCACAAGAGGGCATTACAATTACAGATCCGTCAAGAACGTAGAATAACATGAATTGAAACGTCTTCCGGAACAATTTTATTCTGTAGTTTTCCACGGAAGTTTAACCGATATAAAGCATGCATGTCTTATTTTGCTTGTGTTTTCTTTCTTTTAGAGGTTTTTTTTTGTCACTGTCTTTGTGTTTCTGTGTTCTTTTTGGTTTTTGAGTTCACCTCAGGAGTCACATCCTTTAATTGTTGATTGAGGCACTGGCTGCCCCGCGACCTGCGTTAGCGGATTAAGCGGGTTGGAAAATGAATGAATGAATGAATGAACTCATCCAACAGCTAAGAATGTTGCACATTGAAATGACAATTCTCCATTTACATTGAACCAAAAGCGTCCCACGCACTCCAAGTTTGAAGGAAATATTTTAATTCATTCCGTTGATCTTAACAAAAGGCTTGCCTTCTATCAAGTAAAAAAATTCATAGTGTCTTTTCAAATGAAAACTAAGCATTTTAATTTATGGTTCGGGTAAATACAAAGAAATCACAGACTTCCACGATTGTAAAATCACTTCAATATTGCCTTCATATGGTAGAAACTGAAATCACCACACCACGCTTCCAGCAAATAAATAAACTCGTACAAATAATGATAAAAAAACAAGTCAGATTAAAGCCAGAATTTTGAATTTTATTTCACAACATAAACCTTGTTTTTTTTCCAGAGGCCCTAATCCTCTTATGTAAATCACGCACACAAACACATATGTACATCCTTATATTACGTATGCATGAACATGTCGTAATCAACATCTCTTATTGATTTATTGGACCCCAAAAGAATAATAATAATAAACTCAATAACAATTAATCAAGTTCCTATTATGCCTATTTCTACAATAAAAAGAAAGAAAGTATAAACGCAGTAAATTAAGATATATTCTGTTTTATTCAGTTTTATTCAAAAAATGAATACAATACCTGTACAGGAAACCTCAATGCGCTGCTTTCTCGGATCGACCGTTGTCTGGCTGCAGTACAGCCATCCGGCCAGCAGAGGGCGCATACCTTCTCAAAGAACGAAGCTTCGAGTCATAAAAAATAGGGTTCTAAGCCTCACGAAGCCTCATATTGACATCGTTAAATTTGGGTTCGGGCTCCGGCACCAATGGGACATGGTTTGTCATGCAGATTGATCATCTATGATCATTTCTGATCAAGTAATGCCATCATCCCTGGACAGTTGTTTTTCCTTTGATTATCTTTCCACACATTCACTTCCTTTTTAACCGTCTCTTTTTACTGTTTTTTATTACTTTTTATCTCTTTATTTATATTTTCACTTGTACTTGTGCTGAAAAACACTTTGAATTTCTTTGAATAAAAAAACCAAACCTATCGTTTGTGTCCATTTACGAAGTTTCATAGCTGTTTTGTAATGACGTCATTTATCAACCAACGCTCTGAGATTTATGGACAGATTTACAAGCGGCTCGTCTGCAGTAGTCTGGATGACGTCATTCAGGCACTGATGGTCCGAGGCAGTCTTAGTCCGGCATCCCAAAAAGTAAACAAAATAATAAACAATAATATTAACAACAACTGGACATCAATCATGTGCCCCGCCAAGAGTGGTTGTCATGGTTACAGCCCAAACAGTTGTTGGAAAGTCACTTCCGTGTTTCTCTGGCGCTCCCTGGTGTTCATATCTGGAACAAACCGTAAAACAGGAGCATTGTCATAATAAATTAAGAGATATACAGTAGAAGGGAGGAAGAGGAGGAACTCACATTTCTGAAGAGGAGCAGCAGAATGCAAACACATCCGAGCCCATTGACGACCAACAAAATGACAACCACATGCTGGTGTTGACCTGGAAAGTGTCCGTGAATGGAACTGAATCATTTTTAATCGTATTTAACATCAACTTTTAAAGAGAACACAACCAATGGTCCTTGCTAGTTCTTCTCCTTCTCTGGATAAAACAAGTTGGCTATGACAAAAGAGTATTGTTGCCCCCTGCTGTTCATCACCAAGTCCCACAGTCTCCTGACATTCCATCCCTTTCCTCATGTTAGTCCAGTTTAATTAAAAGAGCAGAATAAAATCTAAATAGGAAACAGTAAGTGGAGTTTGACTGAAGTTTATTGACGACATCCTTAATCCTACAAAGACCTGCAGACACCTCCAAACTAACCTGTGACTCTGATCTCAAAGTCCTGGCATGAGTTTTTCGTTTCCTTCCTGGCCACACCACATCGGTACCATCCCGAGTCGGCCTCTCTCAGGCTTGTGATGGTCACGTTGAAGAACCCGTCGCTCTGATGTTTGATTTCGTATCGGTCGAGTATCTCTCTGGGATCGTTGGTACCCATCAGGAACTTGTTGCACCCGTCCCTGCAGAGGAACCTCCTGTCTTGGGGGAAGGAGAACAAGGAGCAGGAGATGGTGACCTTCCCTCCTTGGGTGGCGTTGTAGATCCTGGGCTGTCCGAAAACAACGTCTTCATCACACAGATCTATAGAAAAGCAGAAATATCCTGGAATGGATTTCTGTTCCCACATACACCCGTCCTTTTGCCCCAAAACACTTTCATTTACAATTGTGTTAGCAAACACTTACCTCTTACTATTAGCTGAAAAGTCTGGTATGAACCGTGTGAGGAAGAATCGCTCACTCCGACTCGGTACAAGCCCTCATCGGCCCTGATCAGCCCCTTTATGGTCAGCAGAACCATCCGGTCGGTTGTGTCATACTCAACGGTGTACCGGTCGCTCTTTGCTCTGTTCCCGTAGGTCTCGATGATCATCTCATCCTCGCCGCAGTTTCCTTTGCAGAAGTACTTTCTGACTCCACTTGGCAACTGGAAGTCTGCTGTGAACTCGTCACCTTCCATCGCTATGTATAAGTATCTGCCTGCCTTTGTTTCATCAAATAGAACTGAAACAAGAAATAATAAAGTTGTAGTGTGAGATACGAGTTTAATCCGTTCCGTGACTGAGATCATAAGTCAAACAACTCACAACTCAAATTAATTTTCCGCCTTTAAAATACATAAAATGATGTTAATCCAGCCTTGTAAAAAAGCCCCAAACCACCTAAATTATTCATGTAGAAAGATTTTCCTCAACCAACAGACATGGATACTTTTCCTTCTTCTCCTTCTTCTTCTTTCCCTTTTCCTATTTATATATAAATTACATAAACAATGATGAAGTACGAAAAAAGAAACTCAAATTTCACCACAAGTTACGTCTTTACTCAGTGAACAAAAGCAAGATCCGGTCTCAGCTGATGTCGCATTCATTGTATGTTGAACAAAAATATGGATTGAGCGATGACTCGTAACTCAAAAAACTTGTATGTCAAGGTACTTCTGTACTTAGGATCTGACACAAGATCTGTGGCAGTCAGAGATTGCGTACGTCAGTGGTACCTTGACCTAAGAGTTAAGAACAGAACTGAGAACATTTGGAAGCATAAGAATTGATAAGACAAACAAAAAAATTTGTAGAAGCGATTTTTCTGACCTCCGGAGACCCAGAGGAAGAGAACATGCTGGATGTTCATTCTGGATTAGATCCTGGTGGACTCGGTTGCTCTGCCTCGTCTCTTCCGGATTGAATCTTTTGTCAGTTGGATAGACCCCCCACCCCCACCCGCGCGCCCCACAGTTATATTTCTGTGTCAGCAATTCAAATAAAACCACTGTTTCCTCTTCCTCATTTTCTGTTCATGTCTTCTGTGTTATATCAGCAGATAAAACAATACATCACACACGTATAGATATGTGGTACACACACACACACACACACACACACACACACACACACACACACACACACACACACACACACACACACACACACACACACACACACACACACACACACACACACACACACACATACACACAACGGGTCTGCAGTCATGCCGAGAGGTGGGGTGCCCCAATGAGCAGCATGTAGGGGGACTGTGTGTTGCTCAAGGGCACCTCGGCGGTGCTCAGGCGGTGAACCAGCACCTCTCCATTGCCAGTTCGCACTTTGATTGTTTTGGGCTGCATGGGTCTTGAACCGGTCACCTTCCAGCCCTTAGCCCAAGATTTTAGTGGACTGAGCTGCTGCCGCCCTAAAGAACATACTTTATGAATAGGTAGCAGTCGTCTCCACGGCGATGGAACTGATGACCCTCGTTTGTGCCCTCACTGGGTTGAAGTCGTATTCCGGTCGTATTCTCAGCTTGTCTTTGTTTTCTCCTTGCCTAAATCGGCAGTCGTTTCCTCTGAACACACTCATCTTTTGTTTTTATTTACAAGTCAACAGTTTTTTTAGGGCACAAACTTTTGAAAATGGGCCCCGGATTGGAAACAGGATCGCTGACATCACAGTTCTGATTCATCTCTGACCGTTACGACTCAGGGTGACTTTGTGTTCGTGAACAGAACTACAGCAACGACAACAACAACAACATTAGGCTGTCAGGTTTTGAGTGTACGACAAACTGCAGAGGTTATTAACGCTCCTCTGTGGTCACACCGCCCTCTGTTGGTCTGAAAAACAAACTGCAGCGTCTATTATTTAGGGTTTATAATCTTTTCTTTGTCCTGGAAAGGAGAGGAATGAAGGTTAGCCGCAGTAAGACAGAGTACATGTGTGTGAATGAGAGGGACCAAAGTGGAAGAGTGAGGTTACAGGGAGAAGAGATCAAGAAGGTGGAGGATTTTAAGTATAGTGTCAACGGTCTTTTAAGTTTTAAGTACTTAGGGTCAACAGCAATGGAGAGTGTGGAAAAGAGGTGAAGAAGCGTGTCCAGGCAGGATGGAACGGGTGGAGGAAAGTGTCAGGTGTGATGTGTGATAGAAGAGTTTCAGCTAAAATGAAAGGAAAGGTGTACAAAACTGTGGTGAGACCAGCGATGTTGTTTGGTCTAGAGACAGTGTCACTGAGGAAAAGACAGGAGACAGAGCTGGAGGTAGCAGAGATGAAGATGCTGAGGTTCTCTCTGGGAGTGACCAGGAAGGATAGGATCAGGAATGAGTACATCAGAGGGACAGCACATGTTAGAGGTTTTGGAGATAGAGTCAGAGAGGCCAGACTGAGATGGTTTGGACATGTCCAGAGGAGAGATAGTGAATATATTGGTAGAAGGATGCTGAGTTTTGAACTGCCACGCAGGAGGTCTAGAGGAAGACCAAAGAGGAGGTTTATGGATGTAATGAAAGAGGACATGAAGGTAGTTGGTGTGAGAGAAGAGGATGCAGAAGACAGGGTTAGATGGAGGACACTGATTGGCTGTGGCGACCCCTGAAGGGAAAAGCTGAAAGGAGAAGAAGATAATCTTTCTTCATGTGGGCGCAGGTGGGGTGGTGCAGTAGGTAGCGCTGTTGCTGCACAGCAAGGCGGTTCCGGGTTCGAGTCCCGCTCTGTGCGGAGTTTGCGTGTTCTGCCCATGTCTGCGTGGTTTCTCTCCGGGTTCTCTGGATTCCTCCCACCTCCAAAAACATGCACTTCAGGTTCATTGGCCGGTCCCAAATTGAACAAATCTTTCTTTGTCCCCCCGGCAATGTGTATATCTGTTTTTTATGGAGAGAGAGGTGATAATGTCATGAGAATGGTGTTATAAGAGTGATGTCACGAGAGTGATGTCACTGGATGCGGCAACAAGTTGAAACATCAAAGAGTTCTAAGAGGTCACCATCCGTCTGCAGCACATCCTCCTCCATGATGAAGGCAGAACAAACCAGACTCTCTCATCAAACTTTTGGCAGTCAAGCTGCATCATGGGTAATGTAGTCACCAGGTACTGGAAGATGAAGGAAAGAGAAAAGAAACACGTGTTCCCTCCATCTGATGACGTTGGATAAATCTAGAACGGTGGTTTCTGGCGTTGCTATCAAACAGGAAATGGATTTGTTTGTGTTCACGTCTGAAACCACAAACACCTGTGGTTTCATGAGGAAGTCGACAGGCGAAGGAAGGCCTCATCGCTGTTCATTGCGTTAAACACCTGACAGGAAAGATCACATCTTCACCCTCTGCATATCAGTGCATCTCAGGGGGGCGGGGGCGTTTGGATTATTTCTCTGCTCCACTTACTAACCCTAACCCTAATCCTAACTCTAAGATTGTTGGTAAGATTGTGTTTTCCCCAAAGTGAAACCATTTTGTGGGTTTATTTGGTGACATCATTAAATAACTAGGGTGATGTCACACATGTGGGCGGGACAAAAGACAACCATCTGAAACTTAGGAAAAAAACAATAAAAACAGGTATTATTTTTACCAGAGAACAGGAACCGTTCTAATATTAGAGTAATATTACCTACTCTGTGTGTGTGTGTGTGTGTGTGTGTGTGTGTGTGTGTGTGTGTGTGTGTGTGTGTGTGTGGGAGGGGCTCTGAGGTTCAGAGAAGTGACCAGTTTTTAATTTGTCAGTGACGGATGAAGAAGCAGCATCGAACATGATAACTCGCTTCTTTATCTTCTTCCTCTGTGAGTACACACACACAGACACACACACACACACACACACACACACACACAGACACACACACACACACACACACACACACACACACACACACACACACACACACACACACACACAGACACACACACACACACACACACGCACGCACGTATTAATCATTAATCTGAATTTGTTGTTTAAAAGGAAATAAAAATCATTTCGTTTGTATTTGCAAGTTAAGTTTAATAAATACTTCAATCACTTCTATTATTTTTTATGTTTCCATGACAAATTAAACGAATTCATTGCAAATAATGACATTAAATAAACTAAATAAAAACATGAAAGTTAGTCAGGTTAATTTAAGCGAATAAAGAGCTGCTCATTTTATTACACATAATCAAATATTCTATATGTTCTGTTTCTTGTTGATCACACTGATTGATTTTATCACACATAAAATCTTCTCTTCACTGTTTGAATTTCTATAATTAAATCATACGGAAGTTTCAAACTGAACAAACAGCTGCTCATATATTTAAAACGTTTAAACCCTGATGGCATCACAACAGGTTGGTGTCTGTGTTTCATTTTGTTCCTGATATATTTGTTGAGGGATGAATCTAAAGTTCTTTGTGTGTTCGGATGCTTGAATTCCTAAAAGCTATAAACTAATCCTGGATCTGTATAAATATAAACTGAACCTGTACTTTCAGCAGCTCTGTGGGACGGAACCACCGCCTTCATCCGTTCTTCTGACCTGATTCTGACAGGGAAGGAAAGTGAGAATTTCACACACGCCTGCAACTTTGTACTTTCTGGAAAAACAAAGATCTTCTGCAGGCGGGATTGTAAAGAAGATGAAGACATACTCGTCAAAACGAACCACAACAGATCTCAGAGCGGCCGATACGCCATCGAGTACAAACAACACAGTTTTGCATCTCATATTCTGAACGTGAGCATCACCAACCTGAGGAAGAGCGACGCCGGCTTCTACAGATGCAAACTGGACCGATGGGCTCTGGACTCAGAGCAGATCTTTGAGATCAGAGTTGAAGATGGCGAGTTTTGGGTCTTCATTTTAAGACTTCATGATTACAAATTTGTTTCATGTTGATGAAAAGTTCCTCACAGAGATTCTTTTCTCGTCCCGTTCCTCAGCGCCGGTCACATTGGTCCCCTCAGTTTCAACGGCGCAGAGGTCAACGTACGGGTCAGAGCCATCATCGGTCGCCCACGACGACCAGCTGCCAGCTGCAGGTCCAGGTACATGAGGCAGGAAGATGAGAACCGGTTATGAGTGACTAAACGTAAAGTATGTTCTTCACCTCGAACAATCACAGGTTGGGTTCTGCTCGTGGGTCTGGTTCTGTCCATCATGATCCTGGGGTTATCGGCAGGCCTGGTGATGCTCTGCAGGACAACAAGCCGTAAACCCAGAGGTGAGGCTCCATCTTTTCAGTGTTTTAACATTTAACAGGTTCTAATTGGCCTGGAGAACCCTCCTCCCACCACATGGGATAGAAACCTTCTGGTTTTATTCTAACCCACCTGACAAACAGAACCAAACCACCAAACCAACGTGGATGACAAGTCGACGCCTGTTTTTTCTTTCAGAGCATCCTGTGGAAACACATCATGATGACATCACCGAGGTGAGTTTGAGGACATCCCAGCATTGTTTTTGTCTGTGATTCCAGACTCCTCCATTCTTCTTGCAGGTTAACCAGGTGTATGATGAGATCAGAGAGGACAGACGGAAAAGAACCCGTCCCTCGGAAATATCTACAATCTACGCTTATCTTCATGACACCAGATCAGACGCAGATGAAACCACCGACCTTGCAGCTACGCCTCAGCTGGAAGTGAGTAAATAAATCTCTAGAGACACCCAGACAACAAAGTTATATGCCCAATTTACAAGGACTACATTCATGATGTTAAATACCTTAATCTCAAGGGGAAATTATTTAAATTTCTCCCATGTTCCACCCCCTTTTCCTGTCATAACCACTTCCTATTTTGACACTTTTACATTTGCTGTGCACATTTTCTCCATCATTTTGTTCTCTGTGTCTCATTTCTTGCCTGTGTGGCGTTGCGTGAAAATTATGGAACAACAAATATTTTCTGTCATTGAATTATATTTATATGTTTATATTATTTGTTTACAGGATCAAAAGATAAAATAAAATTCATTAATTCTGAAAATCTTATATTGCAGATGAAGGAAGACTCCAATAAACTCATCTACTCTCTAGTGAATTTCCAGAGCTCAGCAGCGCCCCCTTGTGGAGAAGACACGAATGTCCCCTTCAAAGACACTCCTCTTTACTCGACTATTACGAGTTATAATTCGTAATATAAACATTAAACCGATATCTACAGAGATTTATAAGAGGAAAAAGTTTCGCTATGAAGAGGAAGTAACTGGAGGAAGTGTGAACACATTTGAAGCAAATGAAAGATTCAGACAGGAAATGTCCCTTACGTAATAAAACCATGCATCTGACAGCTTCTTGCTTCTG
This sequence comes from Antennarius striatus, assembly GCF_040054535.1. Classification (NCBI taxonomy): domain Eukaryota; kingdom Metazoa; phylum Chordata; class Actinopteri; order Lophiiformes; family Antennariidae; genus Antennarius; species Antennarius striatus. Next base: position 26,114,992 of record NC_090777.1, on the reverse strand, counting down.
TAGTTATTGCATTCCTGATTGCTTTTAATTTAATTCCTTACATTCTATTTCTTTTCCACAGCAGGATGAAGCAGAACAGAAGATATAATTTCTATATTTTTAATGAAAATAAATTTGGCATGACTTAAACATTTGTTTTTCCAACAGCTTATGGTCACCTTTAACAAAATATCCATCTGAATATTTTCAGCTGCAGCTAAAACTGGGAAAAAAGTCAAAAGGAAGAACATGTTTGTGCCTCGTCCGTAAAAATAAAGTCCCAACACGTGATAAATGTCGAGTGAAATATAAGTTAACATGTAAAAACAATCAAATGCAGCGTGGGGCCTTTACTGTGCTCTACTGGATAGAAAACAAACTGAATATAAACATGTGAGGTTTAAATAAAAATAAAAAAACAAGTCAACACACCGAAAGAGGAAAGGTAGAATTAAAGCTGCATAGAATTCATATCACAAATCTCTAATGTAGAGAAGGAAGATGGAGCCCCGCCTCTTTTTTTACGTCATCCAAGAGGTCAAACAGACGACTCGGCTCTCAAGTGTCTCAGTGCAAACTGGATGGTGGGTTCTTCAACATCATCTTCATCAGAGCAGAAGCTCCTTGGCTGCAAAAGTGTGTTTGTTTTATCTGTCAGCTCAGCAACTTTCAGGTTGTTTCTCTCCTGCTCCGACCTGGAAGAGGATGAACCCGGGTCCAAAACAAGACGCTTAAAACACACCGGAGGAATTAACGGCAGAGGAAGACGACGAAGACGAAGAGTCAGATTCTAAACGGTTTGAGCCTCTCCGACTCCTCAGCTGGATGCTGATCAGAAACAAGGATATTTCAGTTTTTAACATAAAGAAATAAAAACATTTATGTAGAAAAATATTTTTTCCATTGCTTCATGGGGTAAAATAAAGATTCAGGATTGTGATGCAAAAAAAGTGCAGATAAAACGGAGGAGCGACGTTTGTCCTCCGCTGGTTAAACACCGGCGACAGCAGGATCAATAACTCGAGTGGAAACGAGTCCTTCACGTTCCAGAACCCAGGAACGTAAATAAAGTCATTTCAGTCCGTCTTTAGAACCAGCAGCGCCGACCTCTTTCCAAAGTGTCGCTGCGCCATCAGCGAGGACGTTTGGGGTCGCGACCCCGATAGAGGTTCCACGCGTCCCCGTGTCAAGAGCTGGGATCGGTGCGTTTGTGGGTTTGAGTCGACGATGGATCAATCCGCGTTTCAGATTTAATCCCAAGAAAAAAACAAATGAGATCGAGATCTGAAAACAGCCAATGGGACGGTTTCCTCACACAGCCGATGCAGCAGGTGGTTTCGTCCGGTCCGACTCCACCTGAACGCAACGCCTGAAGACGCACAGCCTTTCTGAAACCAGCTTGTCAAAGTAGTGTGTGTGCTTGTGTGTGTGTGTGTGTGTGTGTGTGTGTGTGTAGGGAGGGGGTGGGGGATTAAAGTTGCTGGTTTCAATACATGGATCAAAAGACAGACAACAGGAATGTCTATTTCAGGTGCTCTTGGGCAAGGCACTTAAACCTGAACTCTGAGTTCCTGAAAGCAGCTGCATGTGAACGTTACACAGGGCGTTGAACGTTACACAGAGCGGTGAACGTTACACAGAGCGGTGAACGTTACACAGGTCGGTGAACGTTACACAGGTCAGTGAACGTTACACAGGTCAGTGAACGTTACACAGGGCAGTGAACGTTACACAGATCAGTGAACGTTACACAGATCGGTGAACGTTACACAGATCAGTGAACGTTACACACATCAGTGAACGTTACACACATCAGTGAACGTTACACACATCAGTGAACGTTACACACATCAGTGAACGTTACACACAACGGTGAACGTTACACACATCGGTGAACGTTACACACATCAGTGAACGTTACACACATCAGTGAACGTTACAGGGCGTTGAACGTTATACAGGGCAGTGAACGTTACAAAGATCGGTGAACGTCACACAGGGCAGTGAACGTTACACAGGGCATTACAGTGTCATTACAGTGAACATTGCACGGGGGAGAGAACGTTCCAGTGAACGTTAAATGAAGGGGGGGTGAACGTTACACGGGGGGGTGAACGTTACGGTGAACGTTACACGGGGGGGGGTGAATGTTACGGTGAACGTTGCAGAACACAGTGAACGTTACAGCGTCGTTACAGTGAACATTGTAAGGTGGAGAGAACGTTACAGTGAACGTTACAAAGTGGTGGAAAACTGTGACTCATGAAACAGGAGCAGCCAGAGGTCATCTATGTCATGAGTCAGCAGAAAACGACCTCCAGGCCTGAAGCTGTGAACTTCATCAGCTTTGAACAGAAACAAAGAGTCCAGGATTGTCCAACGCACAAACCTTATGTTTGTGTTTTGTGTCAGTCGTCAAAAATGTTTTCACAGCATTTATATCTGGAGTCTGATGATTGTCAGCCTCGGCGACTGGAGCCCACGGACCTTCGACCGTTTACGGGTCAGAACCG